>NC_133546.1:46875000-47500000 GCF_048773025.1 Camelus bactrianus | reverse complement strand
CTATCTATATTGTGACATGTATCAGTAGTCCATTCTTTTTTATTGCTGAATAATATTCTATTGTATAGATATACCACATTTTGTTTATATATTCATCAGTTGCTGGATGTTTGGACTCTTGCCATTTTTTGGTCATTATGAATAATGTCACTATGAACACATGTACAAGTTTTTGTGTGAATATATGTTTTCACTTTCCTTGGTTTTATAGCTAGAAGTGGAATGTTGGGGGTCAGATGGTAACTCTATGACTTAACTTCTTGAAGAAATACCAAACTCTTTTTTAAAGTGGCTGCTCCATTTTACATTTTTATTAGTAACACTTGAGGGTTCCAGTTTCTCTACATCTTCCCAATTCTTGTTATTTTCCATTTCTTTGATGCTAGCTACTCTAGTGAGTGTGAAATGGTATCTCATAGTGGTTTTGATTTGCATTTCTCTAATGACTAATAATGCTGAGTATCATTTCATGTGAGTATCATTTTTTTATTAGGCATTTATATATTTTCTTTGGAGAAATATCTATTCAAATGCTTTGCTCAATTTTAAATTGGGTTATTTATATTTTTATTGTTGAATTATAAGAGTTTTTTCATATTCTGGATAATAAACACTTGCCAGATAAATAATTTACAAATATTTCTGAATCTCTATGGACTGTCTCTATACTTTATTGGTAGTATCCTTTGAAATACAAAACTTGTTAGTTTTGATGAAGTCCAGTTTATCTATGGCTGCCTATGGTTTTGGTGTTATATCTAAAAAACCATTGCCAAATCCAAGGTCATGAAGCTTTACCCCATGTTTTCTTTAAGAGTTTTAATCATTTTAGCATTTACATTTAGGTCTTTGATTCATTCTGAATTAATTGTTGTATGTGGTGTGAGGTAGGTGTCCAACTTCATCATTTTGTATGTGAATACACAGTTGTCTCAGCAACATTTGTAGAAAAGACTATTCTTCCCCCATTGAATGTCTTGGCACCCTTGCTGAAGATAAATTGACCATAAATGTAGAGGTTTATTTCTGGACTCTCAGTTCTGTTCCATTGACCTATACTTCCATTCTTATACCAGAATCACTCTATCTTGATTACCATAGCTTTGTAATAAGTTTAAAATGAGAAAGTGTGTGTCTTTCAACTTTGTTTTTCTTTTTCATGGTTGTTTTGGTTATTCTGGGTCCCTTATATTTTCATATTAATTTTAGGACCAATTTGTCAATTTCTTCCAAAAAGAAAGGTAGAATTTTTACAGAGATTGGATTGAATCTGTAGAGCAATTTGGAGAGCACTGCCATCTTAACACTATTGAGTCTTCCAGTCCATGAACATGGTATGTCTTCTAAAATTTCTTTCAGTGATGTTTTGTCATTTTTGAGTAAAAGTTTTTCACTTCTTTTAAAAAATTTATCCCTAAGTATTTTATTCTTTCTGACGATTGTAACTGCAATTGTTTCCTTAATTACATTGTTGGTGTACCCATTGCTACTGCATAGAGATACTGTCAATTTTTGAATATTGATCTAGGCTCCTGCAAACTTGCTAAATTCATTTATTTTTGCTAATAGATTTTTATTAGCACAAATTCTTAAGGCTTCACTAAGGCTTTCTATATACATGATCATGTCATCTACAAACAGAAATAGTTTTACTTTTTTCCAATCAGGATGCATTTTATTTCATTTTCTTGCCTAATTGCCCTGGCTAGAACCTTCAATAAAATGTTGAATACAAGTGGTGAGATTGAACATCTTTTTCTTGAGAAAGCATACAGTCTTTTATCATTACATATAAAGTTACCTGTGGGTTTTCATAGATGTTCTCAGGTTGAGGAAATTTCTTTCTATTCCCAGCTGTCGAATGTTTACATTATGGTGTGTTGAATTTTGTCAAGTAATTTTTCCTCATCTATTGAGATAATCATGTGGTTTTTGTCCTCTATTCTATTGATGTGATGTATTACATTAGTTGATTTTTTTAATGTGAAGCCAATCTGGCACTCTTGGGATAAATCTCAATTGGTCATTATATTAGTTTGCTCAGGCTACCACAATAAAATACCATGCACTGGGTGATTTAACAGAAATGTATTTTCTCCCAGTTCTGCAAATTTGAAATCAGGGTGCAAGCATGGTCAGGTTCTGTTGAGGTTTCTCTTTCTGGGTTGCAGATTCTCACCTCCCCACTGTGTCATTACAGGGAGGAGAGAAAGAGGGAGAGTGATTCATTTCCCTCTTTTCACATTTTACTATAAAGAGTCAGGAAGAAACAAGCCACTTTTTCAATATTTTGCTTACAGATCTCCTCAGCTAAATATACAATTTTATCATTCTCAAGTTCTTTCTTCCACAAAGCACTGGAACAGTGTTCAGCCAAGTTCTTTGCCACATTACAAGAATCACTTTCTTCCAGTTTTCAACAACATGTTCTTCATTTCTGTCTGAGGCCTCACCAGAATCACCTGTAACCTCCATATTTCCACCACACACCTCAAAACTTTCCTACTCTCTATTCATTACCCAGTTCCAAAGCCATTTCCACCTTTTCAGTAATTTGTTACATCAGCATCTAACTCCTGGTACCAAAATTTGTCTTTGTTAGCTCAGGCTACCATAACAAAATATTATAGACTTAGTATCTTAAACAATAGAAACTTATTTCATCCCAGCTCTGGAGGCTGGAATTCCACAATCATAACTAGTATTGAGAGGGGCCAAGAATAAGTGGAGGCTCTGTAACAGGTCCAGGCTGCTGTACAAGCTTCTCTGACACATAGGCCGTAAGACTCAGGAGATCCACTGTGCTGGAAATTTCAGTGACAAATACAGATGGAGTTTAGAGAGTTTAACAGGCCCTATGGTGAACTGAAGTGCAGGCCCTTGGCATTTCTGAGTAAAGCCCTGCCATTCTCTGCAAATAACAGCTCTCTTTTTGATAAGAAGCTTTTGGCCTCCTACTTGGCATTAGTAGAGACTGGATGCCTCACTATGGGCCACAAAATTACCAAGTGAGCTAAGTTGCCCATGAAGAACTGCGTGTTATCTGACCCACCAAGCCATAAGGCCGAGTATGCACAACACCATTCTGTCGTCAAGTAGAAGTGGTGCATATATATGCTTGTGCCTGAGCAGGCCTTGAAGGTATAAGTAAGTTACTGCAATAAGTGGCCCAAATGCCCATGGTCCCCACACCTCCTATAATGCCTTCTCTTTCCTAGCCTTTACCTATGGCCTCATGGGGAGCTCCCTAGGATGAGTTGATAGAGGAAGAGAAGACTTACACCTGGTTTACAGATGGTTCTATATACTGTGTAGGTACTAATGCAGTCATGGTACATAATCCTTCTTAAGATTGCCAGATTCATTCAACTTGCTGATATTTTGTTGAGGATTTTTGCATCTATACTCATATTATTTTGTAGTTTTCTTGCAATGACTTTGTCTGATTTTGGTATCAGGATAATACTGGCTTCATAAAATGAGTTGAGAAGTGTTCCTTTCTCTTCTTTTTTTTTGGAAAGTTTTTTTGAATAATTAGTATTAAATTTTAATTAATACTCTTTTGTTAAATAATTTTCATCAGTGGCTTCAAAAGCCATCTGATCCTGGGCTTTCTTCTGTGAGATTTTTGTTGTTATCGTTAGTAATTCAGTATCTTTATTTGTCACAAGTCTATTTGAATTTTTCAGTTTTTCTTGAGTCAGTTTTGGCAGGTTGTATTTTTCTAGAAAGTTGTTTATTTTATGTAAGTAATTTGCTGGCATACAGGAGTTCATAGTATTCCCTTATAATTTCTTTTATTTCTGTAAGGTTGATAGCGATGTCCCTTCTTTCATTTCTGATTTTAGTAATTTGAGTCTTCTTCCTTTTTTCTTGGTCAGAGTTTTGTTTATTTTGTTGACATTTTCAAAAAACCAACTTTTGATTTTTTAATTTTTAACCTCCATTTCATTCACTTCTATTTCTTTTTGAGTCAGTTTAGTAATTTGTCTCTCTAGGAATTTGCCCATTTCATGTAGGTAATCTAATTTGTTGGCATACAATCATTCATGGTATTCTTTTATAATATTTTTTATTTCATTCAATAGTTAGCTCTTCTCTTTCAGTCCTGATTTTAGTATTTGAGTCTTCTCTTTTTTACTCTTGATCAATCTAGCTAAAGGTTTATCAGTTTTGCTGATCTTTTCAAAGTACCAATTTTAAGTTTTACTAATTTTTCTTCTATTGTTTTTTTTCTTGGAACCATGTTTAAACTTGAGTAAGTTCTTAATCTTCTGCTCTGTTCTGCCCTTCTCTGGGAGTGGTAGGGGGGCTGTGAACATTACCTTATGGACTGCATCATCTGGGCTCTCTGGTACTCTGGCCTCCTGTTGGATTCAGTATCAGAAGCTGTGGGGAAGAGTGAGAGGCTGGGGAGTATTCTCGCCCACTCTCTTCTGCTTCAGAATCTTGGTTGTGGCAGTTGCTGCACACCTTTTATCAGGAGGTCCTTCTTCCATGGCTCCAGTTGGACTCCTGATGCACTATTTTCTCTCATTACTTCAGGCCTGAGGTTAGTAAATGCTGCCCATCATTGCTGTCTCTGGCCCCCTTAGCATCCCTTGTTTTTTCCCCTTAATATTGCCTACACTTGTGCTAAGTGTCCTTTTATCAAATTCTCATAAAAATCTTACTAATTACAACTTCTGTTTCCCTCTGGAACTCTGACTGATACAACCCACACTCACTGGCTGGAAGTGCATAGCATCATATGCTACAATATTTATTCTCTTAGCCAGCACCCTTATTGGGGAAAGTCTATATCTATATTTATACCAATATCTATAACTGCATCTAAATCTCTATATATCTGTTTTCCTATCATCTATTTATCTATCTATGCAACATTAGTAATAGATTGTTTTTCAGGAAATATTTTTAAAAATAACCTTACACAAATCCATAACGCAGAACAACTTTAAGAGATATATATGTAACTGTATGTTCCCATTTATGTCAGATTAAAAAGAGGCAAAACTAATCTATGGAACTGGAAGTCATAGAGTGAATTTTTGGAGGTGAGAGCTGTAGTATTTGGGAGAGAGAATAATGGGATCTTCTGAGATGCTAGTGATATTCTGTTTCTTCATCCTGTGGTGGTCCGAGGGGTGAGTTCACTTTGTGATAATTATTGAGCTGTATATTTTAGATCTGTATGGGTTTCTGCATGTGTATTATTCTTCAGTTTTGAAAGTAGAAACTTTGCAAACAGATACAGCTATTTCTCATTGTATTACACAGATAATTTATGAGAAATTATTACATTTGTTCACTACAATAAAATCAGATGAGTTTGCTGTTATGGAATAGTTGAAAGGTGTTTTCCAACCTCATTTCTGTCCTTCAAGGATCTCAATGAAAGTCTGAGTGTTTACCAGCACCCTTTCTCCCTTAGGTGGGGAAGGGAAACTCTGGACTTCAACTTTTTTTTTCCCCTAGTTCTTTGAGAAGGCAAAAATCCCTGAGTGGACTTTCAGCCTCTTAGAAGCTTATTTCTGCCTGGGATCTTGATCTTTCCATTTCTGATTACTGTGATAACCATGAAAACTAATTTTTCTCTTTTTAACCTAGAGGTTGCTGCGAGCTACAAGGCTGCTACTGTTCATTTAGCCCCCATGCATCAAGCCTCAGATTAGAGCCCAGAAATAGAACTGCACGTATGTTGTCAATTGACTTTTGACAAAGGTGCAAACAATTCAATGAAGAAACAATGGTCTTTTCAACAAAAGGTACTAAGAAAATTGATATCATATACAAAAAACATGGACTTTGATCCAACCTCAAACCAGACACAGAAATAAAGTTCAAAATGAACCTGTCTGTAAAACCTAAAACTATTAAACTTCTAGAAGAAAAAATTTGGATGAAAATATCTGCAACCTTGGGTTAAGCAAAGAGTTCTTAGGCATGAAATCAAAAGTATATTCCATAAAAGAAAAATATTAGTGAATTAGAGTCTATTGAAATTAAGAACTATGGTTTGAAAGGCACTATTAAGAGAATAAAAATATACACCACAGACTAGGACAGACTGTTTGTAATTTAAACTAGCAAATGCCCTGAGGGGGAAAGAATCTTGGCTTTTATAAGTGCTTTTGCCTCCTAACAGTTGTTGTTTGATTTTGTTTAAATTTGTCTTATCTTGCTTTTCAGCGTTATTGAATTATTAGTGTATAATAAACTGTTATTTAAGGTGTACGATTTAATGAGTTTTGACATATTTATACACCCATGAGACCATCACCACAATCAAGACAAAGGACATTTCCATCACCCTCGAGAATTTCCTGATTACTCCCCTCCCCATTCCTTTTCCACCCTCTGTCCCTGAGCAACCATTGGTCTGATTTCTGTCACTATAGGTTTTGTTTAGTAGAATTTTATAAAAATGGAAATATGCATTATACTGTTTTCTTCCCGGCTGTGTTCACTGCGTATACTTATTTTAAAATCAGCCATGCTGTTGTATATATCACTAGGTCATTTCTTTCTATTGATGGGTAGTATTACATTACATAGCTATGACACAACTTGTTTATCCATTCACCTGCTGATGAACTTCTGGGTGGTTCCTGATTTTTGCTATTACAAATATACAAAGCTGCTATGAAGATTCATGTACAAGTCATGCTTTCATTTCTGTTGGGTCAGTAATACCCAGGAGGGAAACGGTTGAACATATTGTAGGCATATGTTTAACTTTTTAAGAAACTGTGAAATTTTTCAGGGTGGTTGTACCATTTCACATTTTCACCAATGGTGCATGATAATTTCACTTGTTCTACATCCTCACTAGAACTTGGATATGTGCAGCCTTCTAAATTCTATTCACTGTAGTGAATATCTGCTATTATCCTATTGTGATTTAATTGGTACTTCCCTAATGATCAATGATGTTGAGCATCTCTTCAGGTGCTTATTTCCTATTTGTGTATGTTCTTTAATGAACTATCTGTTCAGATCTTTTGCCCATTTAAAAAACAGGGTTGCCTTCTTATTAAATTGTTAAAAATTAATTGTATATTCTAGACACAGTTTCTTTGTCAGTATCTATTTTGCCTTTTTTTTTTTTTTTTTTTTTTTGCAATCAGTGTCTTGCCTTTTTCCTTTCTGTAACAATCATTTTGAAGGACAAACTTTAAAATCTTTTTGAGTTAAGTCTAATTTATATATTTAATTTTTATACTTCTTGCTTCTGGTGTAGTATTTTTTAAAAAGCTTTGCCAATTTCAAAGTCACTAAGATTTTCCCTTGTTTTTTACAGAACTTTTATATTTTCAGGTTTTACATTTCAAATCCATTCCGAATTCATTTTTATATATAGTATAAGGTAAGGATAGAGTTTATTTTTTTGCATATGATTAATTGTTCCAGCCCCATTTGTTAAAAAGATTATTATTCAACACTGAATTTCCTTGGCATCTTTGCCAAAAATCAATTTATCATACACATGTGTATTTCTTTCTAGCCTACTCTGTTCCATTGAGAATTACATCTCTTTTTATACCAGTACCATACTACCTTGATTTCTGTAGCTTTGTAATAAGAACAAAATCAGCTAGTGTAAATCTGCCAATATTGTTCTTCTTTTTCAAAGTTGTTTTTGTGATTCTAAATATTTTTCCATATGAATTTTAGAATCAAATTTTCAATTTCTACAAATAAGTTTGATATGGATTTTATCTGGGATTGCATTGACTCTATAGATTAATCTGAGAGGAGTAGAAACAGTACTGATATTTCCAATTCAGGAACACAATATATCTTTTTTATGTTTAGTATTTTAATTTTTTGTAGCAATGTTCTATAATTTTCACATTGTACATGCTTTTGTTAAATTTATCCCTAGGTATTTTTAATATTTTGACGTAATTGTAAATGATATTTTAAAAATTTAACTTGCTGATTATTCATTGCTAGTATATAGAAATATATATATATTTGTATATTGACTTTCTGTCTTGTAACCTTGAAAAACTCATTTATTAGTTCTAGTATACTTTTTAGTAGATTATTTAGAATCTTCTGTATAGATTATCATGTCTTTTATATATAAGGGGAATTCTACTTCTAATCTGTATACTATTTTATTTCTTTTTTTGTCACGATGCAGCAAAAATACACATTTTAAAGCCAAAATAAAATTAGCTCAAAAAAACTACTGAAAATATGAATAAGGAAAAAGTAGTTATAAAGAAGATCCAGTTATAGATACAGAATATGAAAATATATTGATTTTTAAATGTCCTTAATGGATTAGATGTATAGTTGGGTGGTAGTGAAGTATGAGTTAGGAATTTGGGAGATCAAGATAAAGAACATACCGGGCATCAGGAAGAATAAAGAGATATGAGAAAGAATGAGAAAAAAATACAAAAATATGGAGAAAAGAAGTTGAAGTATCAACATTCATAAAATTGAAATCCCAAGGGAAAAGAAAAAGAACAAAACGATCAAAATATTTTAAGAAATAATGGCCCAGAATTTACTAAGTTTAAAGAAAAATATAATATCTGAGATTGCAAAGTCTCATAGAATAACAAGTATGGACAAAGAAAAAGCCACACCTAGAGACATAAATAGTAACATTTAAGAACATCAAAGAAAAAGAATTCTAAAAGCCTTCAGAGAATAAAGGATATCACCTACCCAAGAAACAAGAATCAGATTAACATAAACTTCTCAGTAGCATCCCTGGTTACAAGAAGACAGCGGAAAGATATTTTCAGTATTAAAGGAAAAGAACTATGAAACTACAATATTATAGTCAGATAGATTATTATTTACTTACAAGAGCAAAATTAAAATTTTACTATAGTTATGAGATCCAAAATTGTATATCATACAAAAGCAGTCTGAAAACACATGTGGAGGATATATTTCAAGAAAAAGAGAACTAGGCAAGAACAAAAGAAAATGCAAGAGGAAGCTATATGATATGGAAAATGTCTGAGTAAACAACTCATGTCTCTTTATGCAAGTAACAACATGTGTGCACACACACACATACAGAAAACATAAGACAAATAATGAACATCATAATTGGAAGAAAAATATAAACATTTCCAAAATGGTGGTTGGGGAAATGACTGGAGTAAGGGCAAAAAGAAGAAAATAAAAGAAAGAGAAAAACAAAACAAAACAAAACAGAAGTGTAAGTAATAAAAACATGAAGTAAGATAGCATAAGTAAGTCCTATTAAAACTAAGATTATAATAGATAGGAATGGCTTAAATGTTGCTAATTAAAAGACAAAGGATCTCAAGTTGAATAAACAAATGAAAATCAATAAAATTTTGACTAATATATAGTAAAAAAATGATATATCAAAGTAGAAAGTAAAGGGATGGGAAAAGATATACCCATTTCTTACTCATTAGGTTGGAGGAAATGGAAAAGTCTGACAAAGCCAAATGAAGGCAAAAATGTAAAGATAAGAATTATTCTGCACAAAGGGTAAGAGTGTACTAATTTGAAAAGATGCATGTACCCCAATGTTCACAGCAGCACTATGTAAATAGCCAAGGCATGGATGCAACCTAAACATCCAACAGATGACTGGATAAGAAAGTTGTGGTATATTTATACAATGGAATACTACTCAGCCATAAAAAATAGTAAAATAATGCCATCTGCAGCAACATGGATGGACCTGGAGATCATTATTCTAAGTGAAGTAAGGCAGAAAGAGAAAGAAAAATATCATATGATATCACTCTTATGTGGAATCTAAAAAAAAGAGACACAAATGAACTCATTTATAAAACAGAAACAGACTCACAGACACAGCAAACAATCTTATGGTTACTGGGGGGAAGAGGGTGGGATGGGATAAATTTGGGAGTTTGAGCAAATGTTAACTATTATATATAAAAATAGATAAAAAACAAATTTCTTCTGTATAGCACAGGGAACTATATTCAATATCTTATAATAACCTTTAATGAAAAAGAATATTAAAAAAACGGTCAGAGTGTAAGTTAATATGAGTATTTTGGAGAGCAATTTTGCAATATCATATAAAGTTCCTAGGATCTAGCAATTCCACTTTTTGGCAATACTGGTCAAGGTAAATATTGCTAACTGCTTGTTAGGTGCAGAATTGTGTCCCCCTTAAAATTTGTATGTTGAAGCCCTAATCACCAGTACCTCAGAATGTAACTTTATTTGGAGATAGGTTCTTTAAAGAAGTAATTTAGTTAAATGAGCCTGTATAGAGGCCTTAATCCAATCTGATTAATGTCCTTATAATAAGAGGACATTTGCACACACAAACCGAGAGACACTGGGGATGTGCATACAGAGAAAAGACCATATAGGATACAGAGAGAAGGCAGCCATCTGCAAGCCAAGGAGAAAGGTCTCAGGAAAAACCCAACTTGTGCCAACCTTATCTTGGACTTTGAGCCTCCAAACCTGTGGGAAAATTGGTTTCTGTTGTTTAAGCCACCCAGCCGGCAGTATTTTGTTATAGCAGCCCTGGCAAACTAATACAGTAGTGCAAAAAGATCTATTAATAGCTGAACAGAATGTTTCCTGTGCTTGCATAAATCCCAATCTAGTGTTCAGTGATGGCCTTACATCTAGTGATTCCAGGTCCCAAAGTGCTTCCATCCAGCAGCACCACCATCACCCAGATTTGAGTTCTCCATTGCATCCTCCGTATCTAACCAGAAAGCAGAGGAGAAAGGAACACTGGAGGATCCTCTGTGGGAAGTTTTCATGAGCCAGTAATGGAAACATTATATATCATTTCTACCCACATTCTACTGGCCAAAAGCCAGTCAAATGGTACCCAGCTAACAATGGTAACAGAAACTGTGGAATGTATTCCAGCCACAGTGTGTACAGAGGGAAAAAAGACAGGAATTGTTTAGTGCATAGCAGTCTCAGCCACATAGATACATACCTTAGAAAATATCTCACACATATGGACAAAGAGGTGTCAAAAGACGTTCAATACAGCATTGTCTGAAATAGCAAACGGCCCGAAAACCCTAAATGTTCAATAACAGAAAAACCGGATTAAAAAACAGATTTCTTTAAAAGACCTCAAAAACACAAAGCATAAGGCAATTAAAACACCAATGATGGCATCAAGAGAAGAGTCACAGACTGGGAGAAGATATTTGTAACATCTAAACTTAAGGGCACATTTGAGAGCAAAAGAAGGTCCTATTACTTATTAGGACAATGGGCATAAATCTGGCATATAATCACCTTATCCAAAACCAACAAGGCATTCATCACTAGAATACCCACATAAACCCTACAAATCAATAAGAAAATATAGGAAGTCTAACTGGAAAGGGAGGAAGGGGGAAGAATTGACAGTTCACAGAAAGGAAAACTGAGTGACTGGTACATATACAAAGAGTTTTTCAATGGAAACTGTAATAAGATAAATGCAAAAGAGACAATAACTGGCATCTGCCAGATGTGCAAAAAATCACAAAGTCAGGTAATATCAAGTGTTCATTAGGATGCAGGGCAGTGAGAGCCCTCGTGCACTTCTGGTGGGTATAGGAATTAGCAATGCTATTCTGAAGAACAACACGGCAGTACTTTGTGAAGTCACGTGTACTTTTACCACATGACCCAGGCATTCCACTTCCGGGTAAATGCCGAAAGTGAGCATATGTGAGAATGATCTCTACGTTAGGGTTGGGGCAAACTAAGTGTTCATTACTAAGGGAATGGAGGAATCAAATATGATGATGCAGACTGTAGCAATACCATGAAGTCGTTAGAAGCAATACACTTTCCTAGATGAATATATATGCATATATTTTCATATGTCTATAAAAAGATCTGAAAAACGTAATGATGAATTTTAAAGGTAATTTACCGTTAGTGGTTACCAGTGGAGAGAGGGAAGGGGGTAGGGGCAAGATACTGGCAGGGGATTAAGAGGTACAAGCTACTATGCATAAAATAAATGAGCTACAAGGGTATTTTGTACAGCACAGGGAATAGAGCCAATATTTTATAATAACTCTAAATGGAGTATAATCTATAAAAATACTAACTCACTATGTCGTACATCTGAAACTAATATAATATTGTAAATCAACTATACTTCAATTTAAAAATTTAAAGAATGCAATTGATAGAATAAAACCACTTATGCAAATTAAAAACACATGCCTACACACAATACTCAAAGTCTGTATGCACATCCCAAAACATGTAAATACTTAAGAGTGGTTGCATGTGGAGGGGGAAATAAAGAAATAAATAGCGATTTGCAGAGGCCTTGATTGGACTGATAATGGTAGTGAGTCTTAAACTGGTGAAGTGATTGACTCAGAAACATGCACCTAAAACTCCTCCCCCAAAAAACCCCAAATAAAAAAGAGGGGGTGACAAGGCATGCAGGCAGGACAGGCAGACTGACTCGAAGATAGGAAAAAAGCATAAAAGAATCTCTCACATTTTAGTCAATTCTTGTTAATGGGGATGGCTTGAAAACTTAAAAACCAAACAAACAGAACCCTCTCCTGTGACACCATTGGTTTTGTAGGGTGTGAGAAGCTTTGTGGAGTTTGGGGTGAGCTTCCCTTTTTATTGAGAAACATGTGGAGTGGTTTGAAATTCTAAGCATGGTTTGCCAAAATGAATGCCCTATACTGTAATTAAACCATTGGATGAGAGGCCTGTTTTCCCTGTTTAATGTGCTTCGTGAAACTCGGTGTTTGCCTTTTGTTGCTATAGAATCTTTCTGACAAGCAACCGGGAGAGGGGATGTCTCTATGCATTTTTCTGCTTGCACTTAGGCAAACGCTGTGCACACTGTCAGTTAGAAAGCTCCACCCTGCCCTGCCTATTTGACTACAGTTACAAGTGTTGGCAGGAGACATTCAAGGAGGCAACAAGAGATAGAGTCTGTGGTCCTTTGAGATACAAAATTATAAAGCAGCCACAGAAATGAGTCAGCCTATTAAGTTAGGGCCATAACCACAGCTAGCTGGAGTGCTCAGGCTTCCAAAGTCACGAGATGCACACAGCCCTGCACATACTCCCTTCTTTTTGTGTCCTTGATACACCCAGGGCCACATCCCTTCTGCAAAATTTCCTAAATGAACTCTGTTGATTAATGGCTAAACACACACACACATACACACACACACACACAACCCTGGATCTCAAGTCTGCACAGACGTTATCGTGTTTCTGGAGTTCTGAGATTGTTACAAGAATTAAGTATATACTTTATTGGGCAGAAAACAGTCTGTTGAAGATAGAACCTGACGGACACTCTGAATGATGCAGACTTCTACAAAGTGACAGATGGCAGAGTGAAACCAAAGGAACTAAGTTTAAAGGACAAGCATAATTTAAAAAAGAAAAAATAGCAAACTCATGAGTGGCCAGAGATGATGCAAAATGATCAGAACTAAGTGATTTAAAACATCAGAGCCAGAAAGGGTGCCCCCTGCCAAAAAAAGTAAAAAGAAAAAAAGAAAAAAGAAGACGATGAAGAAAACAAGAAAGAAAGAAAGAGTGGGTAGGGTAGTGAAATATAAGGATTTAAGCAGCAGGAAGGTCAGCTTTTAACTGTGTTTTAAGATGCTCTTCTGGCTCCACTTACACCTCTGCCCATTGCAGTAGTTCTCTGCTCTCCCTCATAGTAAAACTCCTCTAAAGAATTGCCTCTACTCCCGGTCTTGACATCCTCATTTCTCATCCTCTCTCGAAAACTCTCACGTCAAACCTTTGTCCTCACCACTCCGTGCAACTGCTCTTAGCCGTCAAAGAGCTCCTTGACACCGACTTAAACACTCAACTCCAAGTCTTCTTTTTAACTGACTCGTCAGCAGCATTTGCTCGCACTTCTTGAAACTGCCTTTAACCAATCTTTTTTTAAATGTCTACTTTCAAATACTTGTAGACTCACTCAGAAGTTGCAAAAATAGTTCAGAGAGTTCCTGTGCACCCTTCACGCAGCTTCCTCTAACAATAGCACCTTTCCTAACCGCGGTGCAGTTGTGCTCACGACTTTTAAAACCTGCTCCTGCCTTCTTTAAACCTTTTCCTCACTTGGCTTCCGCTTCATCCTCCTCCTGCTTTTCCTTCTCCTCTCAGTCCTTTGTGTGGAGTCTCCTCCTCTTCCCTTCATCTAAAAGCTGGCATGTTCCAGGGCTCAGTCCTCATATTTCTTTTCTTTGTCATCTAAAGTCACATTTCACGTGACCCCACGTGTCTAGTCCTATAGCTTCAGGCAGTGTGTAGATGAAGACATTCCTGGATTATCATCTCCAGTGTTGAACCCTCCGTTGAATTCCTAGTTTGTAGATCAGACTGCCTACTGAACTTCTGCACCTTGGCATCCAGGAGGGTCTTATTTTCATATGTCATAACTGAGCTCATTTAAGCCCTCTCACCCAGCACTCTCTCCCATGTTCCCCTTCTTGGTAAATGGCTCCATCATTCAGCCGTGCGCTTATGCTGAACACTGGAAGTGTCCTGGAATGTCCTCTTTCTCCCATATAACTACATTCAATCTAACAGCATATCCTATTGGCTCTAAACTTCAAAATAGGACCTATATCTAAGCAGTGCTCATCTCCTTTTATCTCTACCATCTTGGGCCAACCATCCTCACCTTTATCCCAGCTTATTGCAATAGCTTCCCAACTGGTCTCTAGGCTCCCACTGATGCTCGCTAAAATTGATTCCCCACATGGCAATCAGGGATTCCTTTAAAATGCAAACTATGTCATGGCGCTGTTTTACTCAGTGTCGCTAAAATTGATTCCCCACATGGCAATCAGGGATTCCTTTAAAATGCAAATTATGTCATGGCGCTGTTCTACTCAGTGTCCTCCCGTAGATATAAATCTATTGCTTCCATAGAGTAAAGCCCACGGTGCTCGTCATGGCCTACAAGCTCCTATACAGCCCCCATCATCTTCTCCTACCAACTCTCCACCTGCATCTGCTTCCTTAGCTTGTGCAGCCTCCTGGTTATTCCCAGGATACCCAGGCGTGTTCCCACTTGTGGGCATTTGCGCTTAGGCTTCTGTCTTCCAGAAACATTTTCCCAGCTCTTCCCATTTAGGATTCTGTTCATTCCCTCAAAGAAACCTTCTCTGATCACCATATCTAAGGCAATACCCCCTCTCCCATAGCTCTGTCCCTATGCAGGCTGGTTCCTAGTAAGAATCTGACATCTGGCTGGTTGGTTGGTTGGTTGTCTGTCTGTCTTTCTATCTCCCACACAAGAATATAAACTCCAGGAGAACCAAGACTTTGGTTTTAGTTCACTACTGATTCTCTGCCTGACATATAGTAGGCACGCAATAAGTGCTTGCTGAATAAATCAGTAAGCAAAGGAACAGTAAAGGACTGTATAAGGCAACGCTCTCAGAAAACAAAAAATATTTTAATTGGCAATGACAAAACTTGAAATCCAGTTTAAAAATATAAAATTTTTACAAGGAGTAGTTGAAATGTCTGTCACTCATGATAAAATGACTGTCTTTGGCCATCTCAGCCTTACTGCATAGCAATTGTCATTAGTTAGAAACACTCTTAATTATCCATGGGTAATTATAAGTATGCCAATGTCAAATATTGCAAATATAAAACCATTTCAGTTGGTTTACCTCAAACAGTTTGCAGGCAACTTGAAGTGATATATGAGGTCCATCAACTCCCCACTATGTAAACTAAAGAAACACGGCAAATGGTTTAATCTCTGTCCATGTGACCTCCCTCCTGGGTCATTGCTCTAACAATAAATAGACTCACTTGAACAATAAAGGTGTGAGAGTTTTAAATTATATCCTTGGTTAGTGTAAAGACGTTATAAATATTTCCTTCTTTTATCTTTAAAGATATGTACACTGAATTACATGAAGGCATAGACTACCTTCTTATTATCCGTATTTCTCATTCTTTCTGAGGCAATGCTCTATCCTTATGTAATTCTTAAAGATAAAAGCCAATGGCAGGTATGTCCCAAACCAAAATATGATCTCCCTATCATTTCTCATTATCACTTTATAAATCAGCATGCTATGTTACAATCTTTGAGGAAGTAGGTCTAAATTATAATAGTATTTTGGGGCAAAAGTGGGCTGAGTCCTTCGCATCAGTATTCTATGCAGGAGAAAACAGATTAATAACATTGACAGATGCTCAAGGAAAGAAAATGTGATTCTATGATCTCACAGCCAGAAAATATAAAGGATGCAGACAAACAACTTTAAAGAGGCAAGAACTCAATGAATATATTTCCCATGAGTCCTTTTTGAGGATATTATTTGAGATGAACTATAGCCAACCAAAGTATAGCCAGGAAAACTATGACAGTTGGACAGGAAGCAAACATTTAATATATTTAACTAGTAGAAAACAGAATGTAAATATTCTGACAAAATAAAAATGATACTAAAAAAATTGTGAAAGGAAAAAGAAAGAGGGAAAATTGTTATAAAGGTAATCCGTGGAAAAGAAAAATACAAATCTTCCTGAAAAAATATATCTACATACATAAAGCAAAACAAACAAACAAACTTCAAGTTAAATTTCTTTAATTGTAAAAAATAAAAAGCATAAAATAGTATGACAGATCTAAGATCAAATTCAGCTGTCATGGTGGTAGCTATAAATGAACTTAATATACCTTTTTTATTAGTTTTGGTCTAAGCTGTTACCTCAAAGAGAATCTAAACCATAGTAGATTAAATAAAGTAAGATTTTCCTTTTTGTAAAACTTTTCAGAAATAAACATTCCAGGATTGCAGGGAAACTGTTTCATAAGGCTTGCCAGGGACTCAGGTTCTGTCCACCTTATAGCTTGGATATTTGTAGTATCAGCAGCATTATCTAGGCTGGCTTATCATTCCTATAACCCCAAGAAAGAGGACAAAGGAAGGCCAGAGTAAGTGGCTTCCTCTTCCAAAATAAAGTTTCACAATTTCCTTCCACCCATATACTTAGTCACATGGCCAAGTTTAACTGCAAGGGAGATTGTAAAATAGTGCTGGAATTCCATCCCAGCATTTCTTGGAAAATTTATGTTTTTCCGAATCCCTCCCAAGAAAAGTTGTCCAGAACTCAGGAAAAGGGGGTGAGGGATGTACATTTTTCTTGGAGGAATCAAGTATCTTACAAGCAAGATGGAGATAGTACTATTTTGAAAGAATCCACTGACATCAATTTAAAAGCAGGAACAGGAAATGCTAACTTGTGGATTTGGAAGTTTAGGAAGACATTTCCAGGGAACTAGGACATGGGTAAACAGGAGGGAACAGTCACAGCCTAATCAGTCAGACTTGGGTCATAGCTGTTTCTGTGTTCTGAAGGGGAGAGAGACAGAGACAGAGACAGACAAATAGCGAGTAGGCTGGCCATCTACAGAGGGCTCGTTAGTCTTCACCTGGGTAGTGATTATCTCATGCATATGAGGAAACTAAAGCTGGAGAGACTCATTTAAAAGGACTGAAGGAAACATTGATTGGAACTCACACCAGACAAAGAATAGTTTCTGTTCTTATTGTCCAAAGTGGAAGAACCTCATAATTCAAAGAACGTCAGGTAAAGTACTCAGAAGGCTATTGCCTTAGTACTGGAGAAAAACTAGCCCTAAAATAAATGCTTCTCTGACCCTGTCTAACAGGTCCCCCAAATATTCAAACTATTTCCAGGTAACTTAACCGTGCCCTAGAAGACAGAAGAATACACATTTTTTAAGTGCAAGCAGAATATTTATTAAAATAGATTATATTCTGGGCCATAAAACAAATCTAACTAAATTTAAAAGAATTCAAATGATACAAATTATGTTCTCTGACCACTCTGGGATTGAGTTAGAAATCAATAAAAGAAAGATATCTGAAATACTCCTAAATATTTGAATCTAAATAATACATTCATGCAAGTGTATTGCCTACTCAAAAATTAAAGAATAAGGTTTTGGTTTTTTTTTTTGTTTTTTAAAGCAATGGGTCAATTTGGTTGCATAGCTGACAAATAGCCATTCAGGTGAGAATTCCCCCAATTTCAAAGAGAATTATCCAAATATTCTGAGCTTTATTTGAATAGGTATATCTTCTCTCAAGAGTACCACCATAAAGGACAATGGTTATTTGGGTGTAGAAGTTTGGTTAGTTTGCTAGAAAATCAGGCTTATTTCTAAATAGCCACATAGTATTTAAAAATTCTCAAAATTATTTAAAAGGCAGAATTAATACTCTAGCAAGAGACTTGCCAATAGAGCTGATATTTGTTGCTTTTCTCTGAAGGAAGAAAAATAAATTCTTACATTTATCTTCGCATTTGCTGAAAGTTCAAGTATTCAACAAATATTTATGACACACTCAGTATATGCCAGGCACCATTTTAATAGACCAAGAGCAAAACACAGTCCTTGTCTTCATGGAGATTACATTCTAGTGGAGTGAGTGGGAGGGATATATATAATAAGCAAATAAACAAAAATATAATATGTCAAGTGAGAAATGACATGTGACAAAATAAAGCAGGTCAAGTAGCTAGAGATATTGACAAAAAGACCAGATGGAAGAAGGTATCCTGAAACAAGAAAATGTTTTATTCTTAAAATTTAGGGTTAATTTCAGTTGCCTTTGAATGAAGTCACATTGAATCAAACTTTCTAGACTTTTTAGACTTTTTTATGGAAGCACAAAAGGTAGAGTTCCCCAAAGGCAAACATTCAAGGCTTATAAAAGGCAGGTGCCAAGGAGAAGTCTCTTAAGACAACAGCATAAAAGATGGACAAAGCTAAGAGTTGGCTTCAAAGTCAGCAAATGGCCAACAATTTGATCTCTGAGACCCATTTGTGTTACAAGGAAGCTTACAACAACAACAAAAAAAAAAAAAAAAAAAAAAAGAAAGAAAGAAAGAAAGAAAGAAAAGAAAGCAAACCCACTTCTCAACAAGTTATTAAATGTTACTAAGATTCCTTGGAAATCTCAATGGGCCCTTCTGAAACTGGTTATCCAAACAAATTTCTTCCTTTTGATTCATAATGGTAAAAATAAGGCAGTACATACAAAGATGAGAATTTTGTAGGGTACAGTACTATAGCTTATTAAACATGAGCCATACAATTCCTTTCTCTGATTAAGAGGAGGCTGGACATGTAGAGCGTAGAAAGTCACTCCAGGTGATCTTAATTAGCAGCCCAGCAAAGGATGACAGACTTCCATTTGAGAATTATTAACCCATTGCACTATCACCACTGGCAGACTGAGGCTTGATTCATTGCAAAGAGGCTGGGTGTGTGCTGTGTGCACACTCCAATTCAGCCATTATTTGGAAGGTATGTCAGTTAGGGGTCAGGTTTGACGAAAAGTTAATATACAGTATGGGGGTTATCAAATTGTTTTTCTGCTTCCTTCCAACCTTTGAAAAATCTTTTACCTTGGTTGGTACAGAATATCAAATACCTTGTCCCACAAAGATCTGATTCTAGAAGAGTCAGGGATGGCCAGGAATGTGTGTGTGTGTGTGTGTGTGTGTGTGTGTGTGTGTGCGTGTGCTCATGGATGTTTTAACCTAGGATTTCCATTTATGACAAACTTGAGCACCACTACCACCTGCATCACACACACACGCACACGCACGCACAGTCCCTTCAACACATTCCAGGCGTTGAGTTGAATAAGCAGCCTGGTGCCGGCCCAGTGGAGCTTGTAGATATTCTTCCCAAGGCCATTTGCCCAGTTCTCATTCCAGTGATTCCAGAATATCAAAGCCTAGTTCAGCATGGCACAAGCATCGCACAAACCCTTTCTGGCTCGGGGACACACACTGGCCGGTGTTCAGCTGGTGGTCTGCAGCCATGTGGACCTACTCGTATTGTCTAGGAAATGACAGAGAATTGGCCCTAAGTGGATTTGCCATCTTCAGATGAGAACTTTTGAAATGGGACAGTAACTTTGGACGTTAGATGCTCCTTCTAATTTCCACTTTTCTTGGTGAAAAGATGGGCACAATTAATCTTACTCCCCAAAATTCTATTATAATTTTGAAGTTCTTCAAACTTACCATAATGATCAATACAATAGTATACTCTAAATATCCTTCTTGGGAAAAGTGAGCTTTTTGTTTTCATCCTGGTGGAAATCCAGAAACTTTTACATCATGTGGTAAAATGAAAGATTCAAGAAGTTTGAAAAATCACTGGATGAGGCCATCGAGTTTTTGAATGGTTAGGAGATTTTTCTTTTCAGGATTTATTATAATTTAAATGGAACATTGTTTTTTCTTTTCCCACCACAATAACAATGGCAAAAATTGCCACCAAAGCTAGGGACCTCAGCCTTCTCCTCTGGGCTACTGGTAGGTCCAGCCAGAGGACTGAGTTTGTATCCTAAACAGAAACAGAAGATGTGTTGCACAAGAACAGACGTTGGATCAGTCACCAGTGCATTCGTTTACTCTGACCCAGTGCCTGTGTTCCTCATGTTGCTTTGTTTTAGGTCTGGCAGGAACGACATATTTCATAAAGGGGTCAAAATGACAAGGAAGGGCCATCTTGGGAATTCACCACCTCAAACACTCTGCCAGCATGCCACAGAGGTACATCACAGCAGCACAAAGGAAAACATGGCATTGCAAATGGTGTGGGAGGGAAGAAACAATGAGAGACACAATAGTTACGTTCAAGAAAAAATCAAGTATCTTTTTCCTTGAAAGATGACTGTGACTTATCTCAAACCTAAAATCTGTATAGCTCTGAAGTTTTTACACCCGGTGTATCTTGCTGAGAGACACTGGTGTGGATCAGTGAGAAAACAGAGGAAATTCACTGGTGCGCCAGTGCTCTTTATACTTTAAAGTTCTGGGTATTTGATCCTGAATGGGTGAGTGGCAGATACACCATCCGATTTTAACCACAGAAACCTCTGTCACAGTAACATAAAAGGGCAATGGAAAGGGCTATGAAATCAGAGTATGCTCGGGACTTTGATGTGGGCAGCGTTGCCTGGTGCCTGTGAGTGCCACCTTCCTTGTACACTTCCCCACCTGTGACCGTCAGTGGCCACTGATCCTTATCTATCCAGGATGAGTCACCAGCAGGTGCAAGGTAGTTAGGTCCAACTTAAAGTGTGTAAATCTGTATTCATATATGCTGTGCCTGAGCCCCACCCCAAAATCACCCCAAAATAAATAATTCAGGGAGAATTTTGAATGCTTATATCTTACTCACTCCTAATATAGTCAACTCAAGCCATACATCTGCCCAATATTTTATTTCCATTCAGAATAGGAAGCCTTGCCTTCAAAGGTAAGCCCAAGAGGACCATTGGTTTCCGGGTTTGTATGGCGTCAATATAATGCCTCAGTCCAACTTCCTGGCATCACCAGCTGAAGCTGCTATGGCACTTTGGCAGGTGTTCTTCCTGCCCTAGGTCAGATAAAAGTTCAGAGCATATTTCTTTCTGTCACAGAAACTAGAAGGCAGGAAAAAATTGTAATTCCAACCAAAATCTGCATTTGAAATTAATCTTATTAAAATCAGAGCCTTGGTCAGAGTCAGCATCTATTAAAGCAATATTCTTCTGAGATTATAAACAAAACTACTTCCTTACTATCGTACAGCAGTTCTTCATGGAAATGTGGGCAACTGAGTGTGTGTGATGACTTCTCTTCTGTACAGTCTCAGAGTATAGACAAGGAGCAAGGGGAGATGGTCAGAACCAAAAAGGTTAAGAAGAGTGAGCCTCACTCAGGATACAGGATTTAGGTCACTTAAGAGACAGACTGGCCAGGCTGAGCCGGGATGCTGAGTCACCTCTCTCCGCAGGATGCTCTCCCCACATGTTTCTATAATTAAATTGCCTTCTTGGCATATTCATTCTCATTATTTCTTGCTTAGTGCAAATTAGAACTTTTTTTAAATAGGAAAGATACACATTTTCAGACCTCCAAATCAAAACATAGAATCTAAATAAGGATTTTAGTCTAAGGGATTTATGAATGAATTCATGTATACAGTTGGACCAAACTAAAGAAATTAAGTTACATTTACTATATATTTAAAATTCTTCTCTACTGCAAAGGATGAAAGTTTTTAAAAAGAGGCCTCCAAGTTGACCTTGCTAAGAGCAGTAAGCTATACAGAAAGGAGCGCGGGATTTGGGATGAGACCTACTTAGGTTCAGATCTTGGCTATAACAGTTACTAGCTGTGTGGCCGTGAGTAAGATCATTACTAACCCCGAACCTTGGTGTCCTCATGTGTAGAATGAGAGTAATAAACTGCTTACAGGGTCATTGTGAATATTAAGGGCATAACACATATCAGCTAAGCTTCCAGCCCAGAGTCTGGCATACAAGGGCTCAGCAAATGTCTCTTTCGTTTTCCTCCTTTTTTCTACTTTTCCTCTCGGCCAATTACTTAAAGCCATTAGTCCTTTCACAAGTTTTCACAAAGCTACAGTTGATAGGATGTGTATAAATTATTGCCTGTGGAAAACCAACATGACTCAAAGGCCTCCTGACCTCCAGGTAATGACAGGGGCTCTAACACTCCAGCTGATCATGAAGAAACCCATTTATTACTCCCATGAAGCTTTCCTTGATTACAGCATCCAGAGATAACTTCCTCTTCTGCTGTTGATCTGCAACAACTAAATCTTATACCTCATGGCATAACACTTCATTCTGTACTACAGGCATTTTTGGCGACCATTCCTGACTCCCGAATAAAACTGAAACTTCAAATATATATAAATATTTGAAGAGTGATTTATTTATTTAGGGTTTTTTGGGGGTAAATAAGTTTGTTTATTTCTTTATTTTAAGAGGAGGTACTGGGGATTGAACCCAGGATCTCCTGCATTCTAAGCATGCACTCTACAACTTGAGCTATACTGTCTCCCAGAAACTTCTTAATGTCAAGGTACAATTTCTTCTTGTTTTAGCCTTGAGAATAAATTGCTATTCATGGATTAATCTGCCTAAGAAGAACTATATTTAGTCCTGGACTAAACAATCATTTCAAGAACTCCAATGTTAACAAAAACAATATTGCAGTGTATTCTCACAAACCCTGAAAAGTGACAAATTCTATCACTAATCTCAAACAATTAAATGCATTCTTGAATTAAGTACAGTTTAATTAAGTCTAATTCAAATTTTTGAAGTCATGAGTTAAATGCAATTTCTGAAAAGCTTTTCTGACAATATATTTGAAATCAAAGTATGTAGTATTAATGGTCAAAGGGTTGATAAAATTAAATGAATGTTTTATGTATTTTTATATGAGAAGGAATAAAATGTACCTTTCCTGGAAATTAGAGGTTTTAAGGAATCAATTTGTATCTGATTTATTCAATAGGGTAAATTTTAAGAACTGTGTAGTATAGTGTATTCTCTGTTTAACTATTCTGGTGCAGAAATAGTTTCTTCCCGAAATAGCTTGAAAAAAGAGAATTTAGTGATATTATAACAATTCTAGACTTTCTATAACTCAAAGACTTATACTGTCATAGACAGAGCTAGTTGTGTGATTTTGTATGATGAATCCTTTTTTTTCCCCCTGTGGAATAGAAGGGACAACTTCTCTCTGGAAAAGTAGTATAGGAAATCAAAAGCAGAAGCTTATTTGTGAGGGCTGTGGTTGGAAAACTGGTCACTATTCACTTTTGGAGGTTTTTGAAAAGTCCCTTCTCTACTCCTTATTTCCACAAGGGATGAAAAATAGGCATCATGTGAATTGGGATAAACACAATCATATTATATTTTTCCAGTTAGCAAATATTAATCTGATTAGACATTGCTGACTGCTGGAATTTGATGCATGTATGTATACATATATATACACACACGCATATTTGATTCATATATGTATGTGCGATTCAATGACATTTTTCTCTTTAACATACTTTAATATGTTGTTCAGTTATTTCTTAATTACTCACATGGACATAATTTACTGATTTCCTTAGTAATATCACTGCCTCACAATGTACAGGAACAAAGCATGTAGCAGGATTTGCCTCTAAAGTCATACAAGCAAAATTGAGTATTTTTAATTGATTCAAATTGTATCGCGAAGAAGTGGCTGAGACTGGAAATGGTCCCGGGGAGTATCTGGAGAGCCAGTCATAGGGAGACGGGCAGACGGATGGCCCTTAGGGATCCTATGCTTAATTAGAATCATTCCCAAACTACCGGCATGGTGGGAGGGGAGGTGTAAGTCACCCAACTTGTGTGGCTCCAGGCGCCACGTGCAACTGCAATAATAACAGCTCAGTTTGGAGACCCTTGTGGAGTTTCCACCCCCAACAGTCTGGGAATTAGCGTCCCCGGGCTCCCTTCTTCACACTTGTCAGAGCGTCAGAGGAAAACTTACCACCCTCACACAAAAGGACTATTGAGGGGGCCATGAGTCAACTGGAAAACATACATGGCACTTTCTCAACTTGTTTCTTTCCACTCCTGCAAAATAGCCTGTCTTTTCATTTGAATTTCCACTCAACAAAAGAAGGGCCCCACTTTGACAAGCATTTACAAGTGGGCCTTAAGGCAGGGCGGAGTCCAGTTCATTAGGAACTGAATTCCTAGTAAACATCTTGATGGATAGATCCAGTTCATCCGAATCAGGCCCAGTTATTTCATGCCTGTTTTACACCTTGCTGAACTCCTAAGCCCCCTGAATCCACGAAAAGCCCGTGGGGAGGATGGAGGGTATATCGGGGGTCCCATCCTATTTACAGTGGAGGTCTCCCTGGCCCCTTCTCTGGATATGTGAGGATGACTGCTTGATGGAAATTAATACTATGCTGCCTGTCACACATGTACTTGTATCTTAGTAAGTCCGTGTAGCTGATTCAAAGAGTTATGTGCAAACAATAGCAAAAGGAAAAAAAATCGCCCCTGGCAGATTGCAAAGGGAAATTCTGTTTCTAGTTTATTCTTTTATTGAGTTCTGTGTAAAGCACATGAAGGGCTTCTGAAACCCTTCTGTCTCTCTCTCTTCCTTCTCTCTCTCTCTCTAGCGTATGCTGTTTTCCAGTCTCTGAGCTGCCAATGTACCATGAGAAATCCACTCATTGACATGACAGGAAAGGCAGTTGTACAGCAGAAATGGTATGGTCTGTTGCAATAAATTACAGGTTTCCTTTTCATGTTCAGCACAAGAGGCGGCTCTCATGCAATTAGCTACAGCTGGTTAAAGAAAGAAACCATGCATCTGTGGACAGATCAGACTGAGAACCAACTCTTATTTTCTGACATATATCACTGTAGGAACAGAGAAGAGATCTGATTTTTGTTCCTAAGCATAAGCCATTTTTAAAACTTGTACTTCCCCTCTGAATCACCAAGATAGTGCACCATTTGGGGAAACAAATCTAGTCACGTTTTTTCCGTTAAGGTCACTGGTTATGACAAATAGCTGAGTGTCTTCCACTTGGTTCTTGTCTTCTCAGGCCCAGCAAAATCCTTCTTCGGAGTATCTTAGTCTCATGTCGACTCTTAATTATATAATTGCCACTGTGTGCTATTCTCAACTGGAAGTTTATATTGGTATGCTACAGTTCCTCCAGAATGATTTATGTCTTTCTGTTATCGTGGAATGATAATTTGCATGCAGTATATTTCAGAAAAAGAAAATACTCAGGAACACTCAAGAACCATATTAATTGCATGTGTACAGGGGTACTGGATCATACAGATAGTAATAACATATTCATGTTACTCTATTATATAGAAGACGTAAAAATACTTTAGTGCATGTACCAAGTGAATGGCTTGTCCTCCAAGAGACAACCTAAGGAAATACTGGTTACCATAAGCTCAAGGAAGGCACTGATGTAAGTCTACTTAGTGCATGTACATTCTAACCATCCACCTTTTCATCATCTATGTAAGACTTTAGATATATGTTTTTTCTGCACATAAAGATGGCCCTAGGAAGTCTGGGACCTATTTTCCAGACCTATGATTTTAAGATAATGAAATTTTAAAATCATTTCAATATATGAAAAAAAAAACTATTCCAGGAATCCTGGTTGAGGAAATTTACTTTATAAATGAAAGAGGGTAAAAGTCAAGAAATTAAGACAAATCCTAAGATTAAAATTGTGCACATTTATCTCCTGGAACCCTTGGGGACCTCTATTAAGTTATTAATAATTTATTTAGACACACTCAAATCTTATGAAAGTAAGAAGAGATTTTGCCTGGGTGTTTAACACAGAAAAGAGAAATAATAATGGAAATCGTCTGTAATCACTGACTCTTCTCCTTGCCCTGGCTACCCAGAATTGGCTCTGTTTGTTTTGCAGAAAAGCAGTAAAGCTACTGATGTTTAAAGGGGGAGGGAGGGAAAAAAATAACTTGACAGTCCAGCTGAAGATCACAGGGCATTTGTTGAGATGTCTCCAAAGCATTTGCCCGAAGATTTATTTTGAAAGCTGTGCTTAAAAGTAAAAAGCCCTTTGCCAGTTTCCTCCCTTGTGTTGCAACCAACCTTACTGCATCATCAGAACAAAGAAGACAGCAGTGAATCCCATACTTTTGTTTCATTAGGATTAAGAAAGACATATACACAGCGACACCCTTTAAACAGAAAATTGATATTACATGTTTGAAAGGAAGGAAAAGAACCAGAGGCCCAGACAACAAAATTCTATCATCTCAGAACCTGTAATTTACTTGAAAATGTGTGGTTTCCTTGTACCGGACTTCCAGGCTCCTTGTGAAATGAGCAACTTGAGTGTGAATGGAAACAGGTTGGGGGGAGGGGCATAATGAGATCTGAAGGCAAACATTTGCAAAATTATGAGAATAAGCAATATTTTTTGACCCTTTTCCCTCCAGAGAGACAAGTGTTGCTCTTGAAGAAGGAGCAGGCAAGAGAGACCCCCAAGTGCCCAAAATTAGACTTGACTGGTGTCTATTTAGTAAAAACCATCTTCCAATAAAAGCAAACTCACCACGGAATAAAAATAAGAAAAGTTCAAATGTAAACCATTATAAAGACCTACTGGGAATCATGGCTATTGAACTGTGAGAGGAAATAACCAATTCATTATGCCTGGAGAGTTTTCAAGCTGAAAAGAACCAAACGCTAAAATCTAAATCTGTATTAGTGCCTAAAAAATAGCACTGGTAAGTTAAAGGATCTATCCTTCTCTTATTTTGAGTCTAAAAATTATAAATATTCACTATTGTCTATTTTTTGAGCATCATTTAGTCAAGGAAAGGTAACATACTATGAATTCTGTTAAGTAAATATTACCTGACAGTCACATCAATTATGAAGAAAGAAAATCACCTGAGTGCACGTTTTTTATTTATACCTTGAGAAAAACAAAACAGAGTGTCTTGGTGATATTATTCTAATTATTTCAAAGGTATTTTGATAGTGCTTGAAATGAGGTCATAAAATACAAAAGAAAAGGTCACCAAACCCACAAGTCCAGAACTTCAAACTACCCCTCAACAGATGATACAAAATGATAATTTTGATAAGATAATTTCCTTTTAAAATACCCATAAGGATGACTCTGGGTTGCAAATGAGGATCCAAAAGCTGATACTTTACCAGAGTCCCACTGCTAGTTTTTCATGCATGAGCATTAAATTTGTTTATGCAACAAAATATACTGAGGGCCTACCAATGCCAGAGATTCCTCTGGGCTACATCAGGAACTGAGGCAGGCAAACACACCTGCTCTCATGAAGCCTATAATCCAGCTGGGCTGATAGAAGATAAACAGTAAGCAAAAGTAAGTCACATAGTATGTGAGTAGGTGATAGGGTTATGAAAAGGAAAATGTAGAGCAGAAAAATGGGAACAGGAGTATTAAATCGGGACAACCTCATTGAAAAAGTGACGTCTGAGCCCAGAACTGAAGGTGAGAGAGTTGGACATGTCTAAGTCAGTTCTGCAACCTCAGTTCTACTGACACTATGGGCTAGAAAATTCTTTGTGGCTGGGGCTGTCCAGTAGGTTACGGGGTGCTCAGCAGCCTCCCTGACCCCTACCTGCTAGATGCAAGTAGTACACACCCCAGCCCCAGTTGTAACAGCCAAAAATCTCTCTGACAGAGTCAAAAGGCCCATGGAGGACAAAAAAATCATGGTTGAGAGTCACTGGTCTGGAAGGAGCATGACTAGCAGGGTTACAAAACAAAATGAAGCCAAGAGATGGCTAGAGTGGGCTGGAGACGGAGGGAGTCCAGGGCTGGGGTCAGAGAGGTGACAGGGATGATCCTTTAGGGCTTCAGAGACCTGTGTAGATCCTTTGTCTTTTACTCTGCATGAAATGGGAAGCCACTGGAGAGTTGTAAAAGCATCACGCTGCCTGCTGTGTGGAGAATACACTAGGGCGAGTGAGGGCGCAAGGGCGGGGGCACGGAGATCAACTAGGAGGCTATTATGATGATTCAAGCAAGAGATGATGGGGGCACCCACCAAGGTGGTAAGAATGATCAGATACAGGATGTATTTTTAGTGTGATGAATGAAATTTCCTATCATATGAAAGAAGGGCTTGAGAAAGAAAGGAGTTAAAGATCCCTAAGCAACTGGAAGGATGGGGGTACCATCAGTTGAGATGGGAATTGCAGTAGACAGAGCATGATTGGGAGGGTAGCCAAGGAAAGCATTTAAAATCATCCCTTGGCAAGTAAGAGACAGGAGAAAATTTGTTTTCACATATGTCATGATGTTTTAAATCAAAGCAGTGGCAGATTTTCATGTGTGAGTGCAATATTGGGTAGGAAGAGAGACAGAAGCTTTTTCTTAATGCAGAATCTGTTTAAATGCTTCTCTTCGGGGCTGTGGGATGTTTTGTAGTGAGTTTTTCTAACACAAAAATCTCAATGGAGACATGCAGCGTGCCTGCCCTATAAACATAAAGCGGCATTTCTTGAATGGAGTGCATTCAAGGGGTATCCCAATAATGCTACACTGTATTTTTTTCCCTAAAGAGGACCTATAATTGGTATAAAATAAAGAACTGTTACTCTAAATTGTACTAGTGGAAACCCAAGAGTGCTAGAACTGGTTCCTTCAGGCTCTGTTCTTACTCCTGTCACAGCAGTGACCGGATTGAATCACCGTCTTGTGCGGCCTTGTACGTCACCCCTGCTGAACCTTGAGCAGTTTAAGGTCACGAGCTAGAGTTTCTCTGTCTCAGTATCCCAATGCCTATCGCCCGATACACACTCAGTAAGTGTCAACTACACGAACGAGTGAATAAAAAGATAATTACAAGGAGCCCAGACCTTGTGGTATATGTTTACAGTATAGCCTTAGATGCACAAACCAGTCTCACAAAGGTAGAAACCACGTCTCTGTTTCCTCTCCTCTCCTCTTCTTCCCTTTCCCCTTCCACTCCTCCTGCCTGGTGTGAAAGAAGATGGCAGATTTGGAATTCAGTCAGACCTGAGTTGGAATCCCAACTCTTCCACTGACTCCTTCTGTGAATCTGGACAAATTACCATGTGAGGGGTCAAACTACTGGGTAGGCAGACTAGTTCCCAGGCAGACTTCCAGCCAAGCAACAGCTGTGTGTCCAGAATTTTACAATCAGAAAAATCTGAAAATCCAAAAATAGTTCTTTGAATTTCCACACACTTGTGTATTGTTTTAGCTCTAGTAACACAAGCTGGGTGGTGGCAGTTCCTGTAAGTGTCTTCATATTGCCCTGAGACTGGCGTTGTTTACGTCCTTAGGACACAGACAAGGGGACAGACCTGTCCTTACCTTCATGGAGCTTTTGAAACAAATAATTACATAAATGGTTATTTATTTGAGGTTGTGGTAAGTATAGGGAAGGAAAATAACAACATGGTGTCAAGAGGAGTCTGGCCAAATTCGGGGGAAGGACGGGGTTGTTGAGGGTGATGCAGAAAGCTTTTCTGTGGATGTCACATTTAAGCTGAAAACTGAGTTGTGAGTTGGGGTGGGGGTTGTGTCCACAGCTGGGGAGGGAATAAATTCTAGAACAAGGGAGTTAGAGCAAGAGAACTGGGGAAGAAGGGCACTCCAAACTTCAGACACCTAAGGATAGCCAGTAAAGGTCTGGGCGTCCGCATTTCCCCATCGATAAAATGAACAGAATCCCCAGAGCAAGTACTCAGTTTATGTTTGACGGATGAATGAATTCTTGAAACCCCTCATTCTGTTAGCTACACTTCACAGACTTCATAGACACTCTCACCCTTCCCCTAAAATGCCAAAATGAACCACCTGGCAAGCCCCAAGTTCTCGAGGAACGCAGGCTTCTGGTTTGCCAGGATTCCAGCGGCCGCTTTGTCTTTCATCTGAGCTCTTCTGAATCACTCTTCAAACAACAAGGCACCTGACAGCATTTGGGCTGTGAAGAAGATTCCACCCTTCACCTGTGGTGGGCCCTAGCTCATCAGTCCTTGAGTGTCCACTACATCTCGGTGACTGTCGAGGTCACCAGTGCACTGGGTGCTAGAGCTACTGTTGTCCTTATGACACTACAGCTGCTGTCTGCTTTTGTTTTGCTTTTAATGAAGCCTACAGACTAGAGGTCTTTTTCAAAGCCTTACATTTTGCTCTCTAGCTCAGAGGAAACTAAATGAAAGCAAGCACTTCCCTTTTATTTAAAGAATCATTGAGATAAGTGAGCTCCACCAAATGAGGAAAACATGAAGACTTGTTCCCGCAGTCATATCTTCATTGCCTGGTGCTTTCATGAGAACCCCTGCAGCTCATGTATTCATGTTAACTCTGTCATAAAACGTGATCTTTATTGCAACTTGGCATATAAAGTTTCAGCTCAGGGGCAAGTTTACTTCCCTCCCAAATGACATTTGTAAACTGGCCTTTTTGAAAACTATTCAAAATTCTTGAAAGGAAGACGAAACCAGTGGCTTGAATCCTAATGCACGCCTCTATTGTTGACACTTCCGTACAGTTAAGAAAAGAAAGAAAGAAGATTAACGTTCAAAAATCAGTGGCATTTCTTTACAGTAACAATGAATCAACAGAAAAAAAAAGTAAAGAAATAATCCCCTTTAAAATAGCACCCAAAGTAATAAAATACCTAGGAATAAACCTAACCAAGGAGGTGAAAGAATTATACACAGAAAACTATAAACCATTGATGAAGGAAATTAAGGAAGACTTTAAAAAATGGAAAGATATCCCATGCTCCTGGATTGGAAGAATCAATATTGTTAAAATGGTCACACTGCCCAAGGCAATCTACAGATTTAATGCAGTCCGTATCAAATTACCCAGGACATATTTCACAGAACTAGAACAAATCATAATAAAATTCATATGGAACCATCAAAGACCTAGAATTACCAAAGCATTACTGAAGAGAAAGAAAGAGCCTGGAGGAATAACTCTCCCAGACTTCAGACAATACTATAGAGCTACAGTCATCAAGACAGCATGGTATTTGTACAAAAACAGACATATAGACCAATGGAACAGAATAGAGAGCCCAGAAATGAACCCACAAACTTTTGGTCAACTCATCTTCGACAAAGGAAGCAAGAATATACAATGGAATAAAGACAGTCTCATAGCAAATGGTGTTGGAAAAACTGGACAGCAGCATGTAAAACAGTGAAGCTAGAACACTCCCTTACACCATACACAAAAATCAACTCAAAATGGATCAAAGACTTAAACATAAGACAAGATACAATAAACCTCCTAGAAGAAAATACAGGCAAAACATTATCTGACATATATCTCAAAAATTTTCTCCTAGAAGAAATAAAAACAAGAATAAACAAATGGGACCTAATGAAACTTACAAGCTTCTGCGCAGCAAAGGAAACCATAAGTAAAACAAAACGACAACCTACGGAATGGGAGAAAATCTTTGCAAATGAAACTGACAAAGGCTTGATCTCCAGAATATATAAGCAGCTCATACGACTTAATAAGAAACAACCAAACAACCCAATCCAAAGATGGGCAAAAGACCTGAACAAGCAATTCTCCAAGGAAGACATACAAATGATCAATAAGCACATGAAAAAATGCTCAATATCACTAATTATCAGAGAAATGCAAATCAAAACTACAGTGAGGTATCACCTCACACCAGTCAGGATGGCCATCATTCAAAAATTCACAAATGACAAATGCTGGAGAGGCTGTGGAGAAAGGGGATCCCTCCTACACTGCTGGTGGGAATGCAGTTTGGTGCAGCCACTGTGGAAAACAGCATGGAGATTCCTCAAAAGACTAGGAATAGACTTACCGTATGACCTAGGAATCCCACTCCTGGGCTTATATCCAGAAGGAACCCTACTTCAGGATGACATCTGCACCCCAATGTTCATAGCAGCACTATTTACAATAGCCAAGATATGGAAATAGCCTAAATGTCCATCAATGGACGACTGGATAAAGAAGATGTAGTATATTTATACAATGGAATACTATTCAGCCATAAAAACCGACAACATAACACCATTTGCAGCAACATGGATGCTCCTGGAGAATGTCATTCTAAGTGAAGTAAGCCAGAAAGAGAAAGAAAAATACCATATGAGATCGCTCATATGTGGAATCTAAAAAAAACCCAAAATCAAAAACAAAAACAAACAAAGCATAAATATAAAACAGAAACAGACTCATAGACATAGAATACAAACTTGTGGTTGCCAAGGGGGCGGAGGGTGGGAAGGGATAGACTGGGATTTCAAAATTGTAGAATAGATAAATAACATTATACTGTATAGCACAGGGAAATATACACAAGATCTTATGGTAGCTCACAGAGAAAAAAATGTGACAATGAATATATATATGTTCATGTATAACTAAAAACTTGTGCTCTACACTGGAATTTGACACAACATTGTAAAATGATTATAAATCAATAAAAAATGATAAAAAAAAAAAGAAAAGAAAGTCAGATGAAGAATTTTCCCAGCTCATCATAAGTTACTCTCATCACCTCTGTAATTTAGAAAATGAAATTGTCAAGATATTTAGAGCTTTATGAATTGTTTGAATTCTTACAAGTTTCACACATGCTACTCAGGTCATCAGAAGACTTCAAACGCCCCTATTACTCCAGATAGCCAACTAATTGTGCACATCCACAAACCGTCAGCTTTTCTACATTTCTTGTTAAAATTTTTAAAATCGAACAATCAACCCGGACTCTGGGTGGGGGGAGTGGCATTTTCCATCACAGAATAAACTAAAATTAAATAATAAATCTGGGAAATACAACCATAGCATATGTTTCATTCAGTCCATATGGACTGAATGTGAACAGTGGGCATGCCTTTGTGGAGGAAGACAAAAAATAAACATATTACTTCTATTTTCAAGAGCTTATGATCTAATTGAAGAGATACGATGAACAAAAGTGGTACATAGCGTTATGGCACGATTTCTCACACTGAGACTGATTAGTTAGAAGAGGCAGGTGTTTCTCTGGGTCCTGACCATCTTCACAAGTAAGCTGCACTGAGATTGATGCCCTGATGCCAGCTTCCCAACTGGCCCGATTGGTACTATACTTCTCAGCTTTGGAGAACATTCAAGACTTCCTTGCCTTGCATGTTTCAACAAGTCTGGCCATGAGATGCTGCTGATAATGAGAAGATTCCAGCCCCTCCTCCACCTCCTTCTTCTCAAGCAACCTTTACAGAACACCACAAGGGGCTGTAATAGAGGCTATCCAGACTCAGAGAGATTGAAGGAATACATGAAAAATCCCGGATCAGTTATCTAAAGGTGTTTCCCATGAGGGTTGGAATCAACTTCTTCCAAACTCCTGTTAATGTTGATATTTTGACCTCTTCCTGTGAATCATGACTGTTCTTAATGGCATCTAGAATGGTGAGTCCTTTCCAGAAGGTTTTCAGTTTACTTTGCTCAGATCCATCAGAGGAATCACTATCTATGTCAGCTAAAACCTGACTTACTTACATGTATTTCTTGAATAATAAGACTTGAAAGTGGAAATTACTTTGTGATCCACAGAGTAATTTCCACAGAGGGCTGTGAAATGGATGTTGTGTTAGCAGGCATGGAAACAACATGAATCTCATTGTATGTCTCCATCAGTGCTCTTGGGTGACCAAGTGCATTGTCAATAAGCAGTAACATTTTGAAAGAAATCTTTTTTTTTTTTTAATGAGCAGTAAGTCTCAACTGTGGGCTTAAAATATTCACTAAACTGTGCTATAAACAGGTATGCTGTCATTCAGGCTTTGTTGTTCCATTTATACAGCATAGACAGAGTAGATTGAGCATAATTCTTAAGGGCCCTAGGATTTGGGGAATGGTAAATAAGCACCGGTTTCAACTTAGAGTCACCAAACGTGTTAGCCCCAATAAGAGAGTCAGGCTGTTCTTTCAAACTTTGAGGCCAGGCATTGACTTCTCTCTAGCTATAAAAATGCCAGATAGCGTCGTCTTCCAATTTAAGGCTGTTCCATCTACACTGAGTTGTTTATTATAGCTGCCCTACTTAATTATCTTAGATCTTCTAGATAGCTTGCCATGGCTTCTACATCAGTACTTGCTGCTTCATCTTGTACTTTCATTTTATACAGATGGCGTCTTTCCTTGTACCCAGCGAACCAACCTCTGCTAGCTTCAGACTTTCTCTGCAGCTTCCTCACTTCTCTCAGCCTTCAGAGAATTGAAGAGAATTAGGGTTTTGCTCTGGATTAGGCTTTAGCTTGAGGGAATATTGTGGGGGGCTTGATCTTCTTTCTAGACCACTCAAACTTTCTCCATGTCAGCAATAAGTCTGTTCTGCTTTCTTATCATTTGTGTGTTCACTGAAGTAGCACTTTTCATTTTTTTTTTGAAGAACTTTTCCTTTGCATTCACAACCTGGCTAAGTGTTAGGTGCAAGAGGTCTGGCTTTCAGTCTATCTCAGCTTTCGATATGCCTTCTCACTAAGCTTAATCATTTCTAGCTTTTGATTTAAAGTGAGAGACATGCAACCTTTCCTTTCACTTGAACACTTAGAAGCCACTGTAGGGTTATTAATTGGCCTGATTTCAGTATTATTGTGTCTCAGGGAATAGAGGGGTCCAAGGAGGGGGAGAGGTATGGGAGAATGGCAGGTCAGTGGTATAGTCAAAACACGCACAACATTTATCAATTAAGTTTGCTGTCTTATATGGGCACCTCTGTGGCACCCAAAACAATTACAATAACAACATTAAAAGTCACTGATCAAAGGTCACCATAACAAATATAATACTAATGAAAAAAGTTTGAAATACTGTGAGAATTACCAAAATGTAACACAGAGAGATGAAGCGAGCATTTTTTTTTTTTGAGTAAAGGTAGATTTATTTAGAGAGATATATACTGTATAGAGTGTAAGGCAAGAGAAATGCCATGAGGTGTGGAGGTTGGGTACCCAGGTTAAAGTAAAAGTAAGTACACATTCCATAGACAGAACTGAGCATTTTTCCAAATGCTATTGGAAAAATGGTGCTGACAGACTTGTTTGATGCAAGATTGCCACAAAACATCAATTTATAAAAAAAAATCTGCAAAACACAATAAAGTGAAGTGCAATAAAACAGAGTATGCCTGTATTTTTTTTTAATGAAACAGACTAGGATAGGAGAGAAGGGAAGAGAAGAGAGAAAATAACAGAGGGGACCTCATAAGAGTAAGTATTATTTTGACTATGGGTCATGCTGAAAACCGTATGAAAAACACTATATTATACCATTGCTTCAAGATACTCATCAAGCTAAATTCTTCAAAAAAACAACCAAGTTGCTATTGGTATGACATTTGGATCTGCCCCACAGCTGTATTCCAACTGAGCCATGGTGGTGGCTCTGGGATGCCATTTGTTTCATGGAATGGAACAAGAAAACACACAGACAGAGACACCAAATCCCAACCAATGCTCCCAGCCAGATCACTCTGCAATAGTCTGTACATTTATTTTTGCTTCTTTTGGAGGGGAAGTATTTACGTGTATACTCACTGAGAGGGGTCTGCACTGAATCTTAGCTTCATAATACTATTATCACAACAACTAATAGGGACTGAGCACTTACTATATGTTTTATATGCATTATCTCACTTAATTTTTCACATCAACCCTATAAGAAAGCTTCTAACATTATCCCCATTTTCTGATAGCAAAATTAAGATTCAGAAAGTCAAGTAATTTGTTCAAGGTTTACATGGTGGTGGAACCAACACTCAGAGACAATACTGTCATCACTCATGGTGCTGTTCATGTGGAATAGGCCATTCACTCCTTGAACACCTCATTTCTTTGATCATAAAGAACAACTGATCATAAGACATTGATCATGAAAACAAACGATAATCATAAAAACAATTGATCATGAAACACAATAATCAATGTCTTCTTCACCTTTTACTGCCATTTAAAAATTCTTTCTGCTAAATTTGTACCCTAATGGCAACTGAAAATGTTCAATAAAGTAAGAATCAACTGAGAACACTTGTTCATTGAAGGTGAACTTGACTAATGTACCTCGTGGTGATCATCTATCTGCATAATACAGCTCTTCTAATACAATTAGGAAAAAAAATTTTGGCTTGTGGAGAAAAACAAAAAGCTTTTAAAAATCTATTATTTCATTGTTCCTCTGTTTTAAATAGATAAGTCTATAGTCTATTATTTATTAATAATAATCATTCTTTTAGGTGTAAAGTTAATATAACTGAGGCTCTCTCTTGAAAATTTCCCATTATATCTTGAGTATTATGCCTTGTTATTTATTTCTCCTTGTTTTTTCCTCATTAAAAAAAAAATCCCTTCAAATTTTGTTTTTGTTTTGTAGGTATTTGGATATCTGGTTTACTTTAAAACAATGAAGCAGAGTTGCCCTGAGGGCAACTTACAGAACTGGGAGGTCTTGGTGGCACAATTAAACTGGCAACAAATCAACAGAAACATAAGAGAAGAGGAAAGAAAACAATAATTAAAACATTCTGTCAAAAAACAGAACAGTAATTAAAAGATGTAAACTATTGTTTTGCCACACTAATTACATTTTAATTTTCAATAGGTTACTGAAGACCATGGACTTTGCCTTTTACGATATTCTGGTGTTTCCTTGCTAGGTTGATAATACTGTGATTACACCACAACTGGATGACAGGTATTTTCACCAAGAGAGAATGGGGCAAACAGTGAAATGTTGCCCTGCTTGTTATATAATGTGAATAAAACCCTTTTTTGATTATTCTGGTGTGGCCCATCATGGTAAACCTGTTTACATTGCATATCAGATGATGTATTATCATGAGGATGAGGATGATAAATGAGGATGAAAGCTACTCTGTTGAGTTCCATGTAATAGGCACTTTGCTAAGCACTTAACCTATATTATCTGATTTAATTTTCATAACAAATTTAATACTTATGTAATTGTATTCTTTGCCTATTTTATAGTTGAGTAAACTGAGACTTAGAGTTAAAAAAAAAAATCTTGCCCATGATCACACAGCTAATCATTGGAGGAACCAAGATTTGAATCCACTCAGACTCTAGAGCCTGTTCTCTGAGCCACTGGTTCAACTAGAGCTTTCTAATCTCATGACAAAGCCAGCAGAAGCAGATACAAGATTGCTCTGCTCTTACTAATCATTACTAGATTCATGTGATTGCAAGCATTCGTTTTATGGGTACTCTGATTTCAAAGCTGTTGAAAATGTGAGGGAGGAAGGAAAGTGTGCCTTACAAATCTTGCAAGAAGTTTTGATGCCAAAGGAGGGAGAAGTGAGCCCTAGCTGGAAGGAAAAGCATGGCCAAAAGGAAGTTGAAAATTGCAAGAAAAACATACATTTGTGTATGCTGATGGAATGATTCAGTGGAAGGGAAATATTGAATGATGTAAGAGAGAAAATAGCAAATTTCTAGAGTGATATCCTTTAAATGGATATGAAGAAATGGAAAACAGAGCAGAAGTGTAGGACTGGATTTGAGGGTGAATTTGATGACAGGAATAGGCAGGAGGCTGAGAATCTGGTGCAGATGGTGGGTGTGGGAGTAGATACGGTGAAGTGAGTCTGTGCAAATCCTTTTAAGAATAAGAAAATAGAAAAACTAAAACAATCAGAAAATCTCCATGAGTGGTTAATGTTTAAACAAACCAACAACTGAGAAATGCACGCTGCAAGTATTTTCAGGTGAAACAACACGATGTCCAGTATTACTTTAAAATACTCCAGAAAAAATTTTAAAAGTGTATCTCAGAGTTAACGAAATGTCATAATAATACCAGCAGACATTTATTGAGTACTCACCACAAGCCACTGTATTAAATGCTTTACAACTGAGCAGGATTCCTGGCTCTCCCGATTCTGTTTCCCTGTGCGCCGGTTCTCTTGGGAGGTTGAGGGGCTCATCTCGGCTTTCCCTTCTCTACTATGTAAACATGTCACTCTTGTATCCACAAGCCTAAAAACCCTTGGCTGTGCACTGGAAACCACCAGGCACCGTGGAGTGGATATTAATTAAAGGTTGTTTTCCTGCCCGTAGCTGTGCTGCTATCGTGGGCTGACAACACTGCTTGCACTAAAAACATCCAAGTCTTACAAGCGTGAGCCATTCCTTAACTTTCAGTCCTCCTACTTCCTTGCTGTACTTTATTTCTCTGAGGTTAAAGAGACACTGGTACAGTGTCAGGGAATATAGAGGCCCATTCTGGGGCAACTGTACTGATAAATCCATATCTACATACAGGCAGCATGATGACGCTATTGAACTATTAATTAAGGTTTTTTTCTCCTCTTGGTATTTTCTTTTACACCTTTGTAAAATGTATAGTCCTGCCATTTAGTCACTCAGGATGGCTCCCCTCCACTGCTCAAAGAAGACAGATGAGCACAAAATGCAGAGGAAAAAGGAATCCATTTCCCGAGGATTGAGTTGAAGGGTAGATCCTTAGGGGGCAAAGGGTGAATTCCTCACACAGAAACAATTGGAGATGGAGGCTTGAGGAAAAGAACAAGGCTTCCACTCAGTATGAAACTAGACAGGACTTGCGAAGGGGCAGGTGGGTGGTGAGTAAACCAGGGAAGGAGGGGGCCGGTGGAGGGGGCCGGTGGAGGGGAGTCAAAGAAACAGGAATGGCAGAAGTGCTGTGAGTTAATTGTCATAAAAAATCACCACAAACTGGGCAGCTTAAACAACAGACATGCACCGCCTCCCAGTTCTGGAGGCTAGAAGTCAGAAATCGGGGTGTCAATAGGATTGGTTTCTTCTGAAAGCACTGAGAGAAAACCTCTTCCCGGCCTTTCTCCTTGGCGTGAAGATTGGCCATCTTTTCTCTATGTCTCTTCACATCGTCTGCCCTCTCCAAATTTTCTCCTTTTTTAAGGAGGCCAGCCATACTGGCATTAGAGTTGAACTGAATGATCTCACTTTAACTTGGTTACCCCTGTAAAGACTCTATCTCCAAGTAAGGTCATGTCCTGAGGTACTAGAGGTCAAGAATTCAACGTATGAATTTTGTGGGAGACGAAGTTAACACAGTTCAACCCATAACAAGCTGGAATATGAGAATTTTCTTGAAAGGACCCCAGGGATGTGCACCACGATTGCTGTCCATCACTAGAGCCCTGGAGCCATGTGGGAGCTGAGGCAGCCTCCACGGACAACTCAACCTCTCCCACCCATTCCCTGTACCTATCACTCTCATCATCCTCTGGTGACAGTTTTCCTTTGTCCTGTGGGACAACTGCAGTAGACAACCAGTAGGAATCATGCCCGTCTGTGCTCTAACACCAGGAGCTGCCACATCCAACTTCTCTGTGCAGGGAAAAGTCTTGTATCACTGCACAATGGATTTAGCCCCCATATGGGGTCAGGAGGACCCTGGCTATGTGGCAGCGTGGTGGCAGCGTAAATGAAAAGTCCTTCTCTCACTACTGTGGTAGAGCTACGGAGTATTAGTTAGCGATGCCATCAGCAGTGGGGCAGTGCTAAAATCCATTCATGGAATATGTGATATGCAAGGTAGAGATATTTTAATACATATTTTTTCACCTACAAGAGTTTTCTTTTCATGGTTCTGTGTCTAGCTTTAATAGTAAGGGATTAAATGAAAATTGGATAGTCTGCCTTCTAATTCCTAACATGATTCCAGGTTTCCAACTCACTTATTAAATCCAAGATAGGAAAACAGTACTGAACACAAGGATGGAATTACCAAAAATGCTGGTCTGCTTTCTAATTTTATAAGGGGAAATCTCATTAATCATCACACATCATATAAAACAATAAATGCCCTGTAATAACATGTAATAATATATAATGACAAATAATATTCAGTTTTATGGTTTTCTCCATGATTTCTAAGGTCATGGCTGGAAAGCTCAAAAGGAAGTTTGAGTGTAATTTGCTTCCCCTCTTCCAGTAATATTATTAGACACACTTTGAACATAATTTTGGAGAGCTCAGCAAATTAAACCAAGTTTTGCCCCTAATTCAAACCAAGTTAATACATGTATTAAACAGCAGGAAGTGAGTGCGGGTAAAGAAAGTATCTAAAATCAGTGGAATTTAAGAATCACTTTATCACTGCAGTAATGTGTCCATTTCTACCTCTAACTGTCAGTTTCTACCTAGGAGGGAGGTTCAGAAGCCTTGTCAACTATTCTTAGTGGCATCAGTGCTGCTTGTGGCCCAAAGGACTCACAAAATGCTGGGCATCTGAAAACGGCATACTCAAGTCGGGGAGAAAATATAACCAGTGTCTTCTGCTAAAGTAGCGATGTCACTATACCTCAATACAGATGAAATCGTTTGAGAGAAAACCCAAAGAAATGAAATGTATATTATTATGGAACTGTAGTGGTTTTCAAATTAGGCTATATTAACTGAATTAGAAGTCTTAGATTTCACAGATAAAGCCCAAGAGACAATGTGATTAAAGTCTCTAAAACGATGACGAGTAAATGTGACCATTCTGGAAAATGAAACTTAAGCTCCCCACTCCCCACCCCAAAATTCAAGCTATGGCCAAAAGGAATGCTTTCACAGCTGCTAATATTGTGTTGATCATAAGATACACTCTGATAATACCTCTTGGTTCCCTATTTACAGTCATTCCTTATTCTTATCCTTTCCTTTGGATAATTCAAGATGGCAGTTCTGTACAATCATCCAATCCTGTGCTTTCCTACTCAGCCAGGCTGGTTTCACTTTCCTGAGACACACCTATCTACTTATCATCTGTCGGCTTTTCTCCAGCAACACTAGCACCCTGAGAACCCTAGTGCACTTTCTTTAAGGATGACAAGCTCCTCTTCTATCACATAGAAGTTTAGTTTTCTCAAACTTCTTTCCTCTCTTGGTACCATTGCCTCATACAAAGATTAAATCCCCCATAATTCACCCCAACTTCCTCCTTCCCTTCTTGATGAACCTCTTCAAAGAATAATTTATATAGATCACATCCACCAATTCAATTTCTCCAACATTTATGCAGGCTCCCATCCACTGCCAACCACTCTATTTCTTTAATTCTCTCTTGAACTTTTATATAGTCCCCAAATCACAAACTCTAGTACCAAAATTCAGACCATCCCCCTTCTTCTGAAATTGTATACGTAATGGATTCCAGGGTAAGTTTTCCTGTCTGAATTTTCAATCACATTTTTGACTGTTCCCTCGTGTTCCTTTCTCAGTCCTCTTCTATTCCCATTCTCTGTATTCCCATCTACATGCAATTTACTTCCACATCTACAGGGCTTTCTTCTGAATTTAGTATTGTGTTTTTAAATTCAATCGCAGCATGTATGATACATCCTTGTAATTGTCTACAACAGTCTGGGACAATCAGTAGATTCTAATTCCCTGAAAACAGGAATCTATCTTCCTTCTCTCCTTCTAGTTTTAATTCCTTCATCATCCAGCAGGTCTTCAGAGTAAGTCAGCCTGTTTAGGTAAGTTGTATGGAGAGGGAGACATCTGTCTCCTCCAGTGACTGAAAAGAAGTGATGGAATAATGTTCATGGATATCTGCGGAACAGCATTCCAGGCAGAGGAAACAGCCAGTGTGAAATACCTGAGTTATGAGTGTGCCTGCCATGTGCACAGAACATCAAGGAAACCAGTGTGCCTGGAGTGGAGAGTATAAGTAAGAGATAAAGGCAGAGACATGACAGGGCAGAGGTCTCACAGGTCTGTGCAAGGGCTTTGGATCCTTCTCTGAGTGAAAGCGAGAGCCCCTGGGGGGCTTCAGGCAGAGAAGTACCACAGTCCGACTTACGGTTTTGTTTTGTTTTGTTTTTTATCATTCTGGTGCTCCACCGAGTGCAGACTACAGGGAGACAAGCATGGCAGCGAGGAGACTAGTTAGGAGGCCTTTGCAACAGTCTAGGCAAAAAATGATGGTGACCGACTGAGACAGTAGTAATGTTGGTGACATTAAGTGGACAGATTCTGACTATGTTTTGAAAATAGACTTAATTGGATTTTTCTGACAGAAAGAATGGAATCAAGGATGAGGCAAAGTTGTTGGGACAGAGAACTCTAAGAATGGAGTTTCTATTAATTGAGATAGTTTGAAGGCAGGGAATATAATAATTAGATTTGCGGTTAGGTGGGCCACGATGGTGGCTGGACAGGGTCTGTTCTGAGGGAACAAGACTGGGGTAGATTGTGACTAATTATTATAGTAGTCCAGGAAAGAAATAATTAAAAACTGCACTGGAGCAAGGAAGCCAAGATGCAGGTGAAGAATAAAAGCTTAAAATTTTAATTTAAAAATAAAAACAAATGTCTAGCTGAATGGAATTTTTAAATTCTGTCTGCTTGAGAGTTCAGTGATATACTTCCTTTTTGTAATAATAGTTAAATGTAATGCTGGCTTAGAGCTATTTTGCTTGGTTAGTTTTTCTTTTCATTTTTTTACAACCTCCCAACATATATTTGCTGAAAAATTACCCCCAAGGAGGGTGATAAAAGGAACATTTTAATTAAAATGACAGCATTTATCACCACCAAATATTCATTGAGAATCCACAGCATTTCAAAATGTGAATTATGAACTCCAGGGAATGTAATAAAAGGCATTTTACCTCTACTGTTTAATTAAACTTTTTATTTAAGTATAATATTCACACAGATAAGTGCACAAATCTCAAGTATACATCTCAATGAATTTTCATGGAGTGAACATATTCAAGTAACCATCACCCAGATCAAGAAACAGACCATGACCGGCAGGCCCACAATCCTGCCCGAAACTCCCTCTTGCTCCCTTCTGGTCATTACACACCCCCCAGGGTAGCCACTCTCCTGACTTTCATCCCCATGCAAGAGCTTTGCCGGTTTTCAAACTGTATGCAAAAGAAATAATACAAGTAGTACTCTTTGTATCTGGCTTCTTTCACTCAACATTATGTCGGTTAGTTTCAGCCATATCACTGCATGCACTCCTTTCATTTTCATTGCTATTATAGTGTAACCATTTGAAATTCACATTATTTATCCATTTTACTGTTGATGCATATTTGAGTTATTTCTAGTTTTCAGCTATTATGGGCAGCACTGCTATGAACATCTTTGTAGTGTCTTCAGATCTGTATATGAACATACCAATATCACTATCTATCTTAATCCATTGGGTATATACTGAGAGTAGAATTTCTGAGTTGTAGGTTATGTGTCTATTCAACTTCAATAGATCCTGCCAAACAGTTTCCCAAAGTGGTAATTCCATTATCTTTTTTTAAAAATGTTTAGAAAATACTCTGTTCTAGAACTGATTTTGACCTTTCCTGGAAATAATTTGATCATATACCAAACATTTTGTCATTGCAAACTGTGTGTCAGAATAGATTATAAAAGATTCTGACTATGAAGGGAAACCACTTTAGAAATTTAGTTCACATAAGACAAAGTAAGAGAAATCAGAAAGTTAAGGAAAAGACAAAGAATATACAGTAACAATGATAACAGCTAAGTTTTTTTTTCTTGAGCAGTTACTGCCTCCCCTCATACAGGAAAGCAGAAGTCCCTACAGAAGAAAGAGGCAGCTTCTTTCTCCCAAATGCCTTGTGTCTCATCAGGCCAAATGCCCACCTCTGAATTGAGCCCAAAACCTAGCCATTCCAAAGGCTTGCGCAGGGTCAGGTTACCTCAGCGGGTGTGGCTATACTATGTTTCCTACACGGTTTAATGCAGTATCCTCAGCCCTTAACACAGTGTCCGGTGCTGAGTCCATATTCGTCCAATGAATACATAAATTAATTAGTAATAACAATAACTGCTGGAGAAAACATCTGATTGGGGAAGATGAGCTTGAAAATTTATGCAACTGATACGTCACAGCATAAAACTCTACCCTGTCTCTTTGTTTTTCTGTTACATGTGTGATCTGCAATCAGCTAGGTCACCCTGCCCTTCAGGCTTCAATTGAGTTGGCTCAGACCACTATCACCTATGGCCTGGGAAACGCAATGTTTATCCCAGTCTCTCCTGAGAATCTTGGAGGAATCTCTGTTTTTCGCTCATCACTGACGGTTTCATACTCTCAAATCCGATGGATTAGCTCATCTTGTGAATTATCTTGCCATATTTTGTATGTTCTCCTTTTCCTATACTGGGTGGTCTTATACTGGACAGCAGCCCAATTTCTTTCCATCTTCAAAGTACCAAGAATACAGGACAGTATATACAGCAAATTTTCACGAAGGCTTGGAATCGCTGAGGGAGTTTACATCACTGACCTACAGACAACTTAAAATTAACTAATAGATAGATAGCCTTGTTTTAAAATGTCTCCCAGACATCCTGACACAAGGAATCTTCTCAGTAGATGCTTTTCTCCATTAACTCCAGCCTTCTGACTAATCGCTGAGTTTTCCCTTCCTGGACCCATCTTTTCCCCTTCTCCTTTTTCAAATGCCTGTTGACTTTTACATGCAAAGAATTTTAATTTTCTGGATTAATCTATTGCAAAGCTCTTGTCTCCCACTTTCTATTCTTTAGAATCTATTCATCACACAACAGCCAGAGTAATCTTCTTAAATGTAAATTTGATTATGTCCCTCTCTTGCTCTAAACCCTCCAAAAGCACCCCCTTCACGCTTAGATTGAAACACAAACTTTTTGCCAGCACTACCAAGTATTACATGCTGTGGCCCCTGTTTTCATCTCAAACCTCATTACCTTTCATTCTCCTTCTTGTTCACTATGCTCCACCGGACCTGGTTTGCTTGTTATTCCTTAAACACATTAAGTTCATTCTACTTTAGGGTCTTTATATTTTATGTTTCCCTCTGTTTAGATCTTTACAGCTTTGTCTTTCTTCCATCATTCAGAGTCTGCACAAATGTCACCCCCTCATAGAGGCCTTCACTGAATTACCTACATAAAGTTGCAACCCCTGCCCCCTTTTTCTTCACAGTGCTTACTACCATCGGCAATCATGTTATTTATTTAAAAGTTTGTTTATTTTCTATCTCTCCCAACTAGAATCAAAGTGCCACGAGGATAGAGAATTTCCTGTCTTCTTTATTTGTATATTTCAGGGTCTAATAATGTAGAAACAGAGCCTGGTATAGGTAAGCATTCCACACATATGTGTTGAATGAATGAATAAATGAGTAAAAAAAATTCCTTGATGTTACTCTCTTCTTATCAAACTTGTAGTTAGGACTTTAACTTCTACATTCAAAAAGGTCAATCAGTATGACTGGCTTAAAAAATGTAAAAAACAAAGGTGGAGGCATCATGCTTCCTGATTTCAAACTACATTACAAAGCCATAGTAAATAAAACAGTATAGTACTTGCATAAAAACAGACACATAGATCAATGGACAGAATACAGAGCCCAGAAATAAACTCATACATATATGGTCAATGAATTTGCCACAAAGGAGGCAAGAATATAAAATGAGGAAAGTCTCTTCAATAATGGTACTGGGAAAACTATACAGCCATATGCAAAAGAATAAATAAAACTGGACCACTATCTTACACCATGCACAAAAATTAACTCAGAAGGAATTAAAGACTTAAACATAAGACCTGAGACCATAAAAATCCTAAAAGAAAACAGATGGTAATCTCCTTGACATGGGTCATGGCAATGATATTTTTGATCTAACACTAAAAGCGAAGTCAACAAAAGCAAAAATAAACAAGTGGGACTACATCAAACCAAAAAGCTTCTGCACAGCAAAGGAAACCATCAACAAAATGAAAAGACAACCTAGCAAATGGGAGAAGATATTTGCAAATCATAGATCTGATAAAGAATTAATATCCAAAGTATGTAAAGAACTCATACAACGCAATAGCAAAAAATACAAAGAATCCAATTAAAAAATGGGCAGAGGATCTGAATAGACAGTTTTCCAAGAAGACATACAAATGGCCCACAGGTATATAAAAAGGTGTTCAATGTCACTAATCATCAGGGAAATGCAAATCAAAGTCACAATGAGATATCACCTCACACCCGTTAGAATAGCTATTATCAAAAAGATTAAAAAAAATAGCAAGTGTTGTCAAGGCAGAAAAAGAGAATCATTGTGTACTGCTGGTGGGAATGTAAATTGGTGCAGTCACTACGGAAAACAATATAGAGGTTCCTCAAAAATTAAAAATAGAACTACATATAATTTAGCCATTCTACTTTTGGGTATTTATTCAAAGAAAATAAAAACACTAACTTAAAAAGTTTTATCCATATGAATGGATAAAGAAAATGTGATAGATATATACATATACACACACATACACACATATATATAATATTATTCAGACATAAAAAAGAAGAAAATCTTGGATTTCCAATGGACCTTGAGGGCATTATGCTAACTGAAATAAGTCAGACAGAGAAGGGCAAATACTGTATCTGTATGATCTCACTTTTATGTGGAATCTAAAATACAAAAACAAAAACAAAAGCAAGTGTATAGGTACAGAGAACAGAGTGTCATCAGAAAGAGGAGGGAAGTGGAAGGTGGGTGAAATGAGTGAATTTGTTCAAATGTTACAAAATTCTAGTTATAAAATAAATAAGTCATAAGGATATAATGTACAGAGGTGACTATAGTTAATAATACTGTATTACATATTTGAAAGATTCTAATAAAGCAAATCTTAAAATTTTTCATCATAAGAAAAAAATGTTAGTAATGTTATATGTTAATTATATCTCAATAATTTTTAAGAAGGGCTGAGAGACCATCATTAAAATGTCTGCAAATGATAAATGCTGGAGAGGCTGTGGAGAAAAGGGAACTCTCCTGCACTGCTGGTGGGAATGTAGTTTCGTGCAGCCATATGGAAAACAGGATGAAGATTCCTCAAAAAGCGAAAAACAGACTTACCATATGATCCAGCAATCCCACTTCTGGGCATATATCCAGAGGGAACTTTAATTTGAAAAGATATATGCATCCCAATGTTCACAGCAGCATTATTTACAATAGCCAAGACATGGAAGCAACTTAAATATCCATCGACAGATAAATGGATAAAGAAGCTGTGGTATATTTACACAATGGAATATTACTCAGCCATAAAAAAGAATAAAATAATGCCACAGCAGCAACATGAATGGACCTGGAGACCATCATTCTAAGTGAGGTAAGCCAGAAAGAGAAAGAAAAATGCTATCATTCATATGTGGAATCTTAAAAAAAGATGAATGAACTTATTTGCAAAACAGAAACAGACTCACAGATATAGAAAACAGACTTATGGTTACCAGGGCAGGAAGGGGGTAGGAAGGGATAAATTGGGAGTTTGATATTTGCAGATACTAACTACTATCTATAAAATAGATAGATGATAAGTTTATACTGTATAGCACAAGGAATTATATTCAATATCTTATAGTAACCTATAATGAAAAAGCATATGAAACGAATGTATGTATCTATATGTATGACTGAACTATTATGCTGTACACCAGAAATTGACACAACATTGTAAACTGACTACACTTCAATTAAAAAAAAGACCTGAGAAAATGTTATTAGCAAAACTGTTCTACTAAAATGTTAAAGAAAGTTCTTCAGTCGAAAGGAAATTATGTCAGATGGTAATGTAGATCTACACAAATGAATGAAGAGCTCTGGAAATGATAAAAATATGAATAAATATAAAACAGATTTTCTTAGTCTGAAACTTCACTAAAAGATAACTGACTATCTAAAGCAACAATAATAACAATGAACTCTTAGGTTTATAGTATATGTAAAAGCAAGATGTATGACGATAACAAAGAAGTGGGGAAATTGAAGCATTCTGAGTCTTATGCTACATGTGAATTGAAGGTAGACAATAATAAGAAAATGTATATTGTAAGCCCTGGAGTAATCACTAAAATAATAAAACAAAGTGGTTTTAACTAACAAGTCAATAGTAAAGATAAAATGGAATTTAAATAAAAACTAAATTAATCCAAAAGAAACTGAGGAAAGAAGGAAAAAGCAGAACAAAGAGCAGATGGGACAAATAGAAAAGATAATAGCAATCTGCTAAATTTAAATTAAATGATTGTGATAATTACATTAAATATCATAGTTTAAACACCCCCCAATTAAAAGGTGGGGATTGTCTGGTTAGATAAAAAGGAAGACCCAATTATATACCCTCTATAAGACACATAAATATTAAGTCACAGATAAAAGTTAATGAATAGAAAAGGTGCACTATGAACACTAGTTAAAAGAAAGCTGGAGTGGCTATATTAATATTCCTACAAAGTAGGTTTTAGAGCAAGGAATAATACCAAGATGAAGATGGTAATTCACAATGAGGGGTAAATTCATCAAAAGGACATAACAATACTAAATGTGTATGAACCCAGGAAGAGAGTTTCAAAGTACAAAAACAATATAATACATATGAAACAAAACTAGTGTAACTGAGGAGAGAAATAAATAAATCCACAACTATAGTTAGAGAGTTCAACAGCTTTCTTTCAGTAGTTGAGGAAACAAGTATAAATAAAATCAATAAAAATATAGAAGACATGAACAAAATTACCAAAATTTTGACCTACTTGACATTTATAAACCCTGTACTCAACAACAGTAGAAAAATACATATTCTCTTCTAGTGTGCACAGAATATTTACCAGGAAAGGCCATCTTCTTGGTCAGCAAATAAGTCTAATAAATTTAAAACAACTGAAATCATAAAAATATGTTATTTGACTACAATGATACTCTATTTGAAAACAATAACAGATAGCAATATGGAAAATCTACAAATATTTGGAAATCAATCAACATAATACAAATAACCCATAATCAAAGAAGAATTCACAAGAGAAATTGGAAAATACCTTGAGATTAATAAAAACAAAAACACAACATATGAAAAGTTGTGAGATGAAATTAACACAATGCTTAAAAAGTAAATTTAAAGCTTTAGTTGCCTATAGTAGAAAAGAACTAAGATTTCAATTAGATGTTCTAAATGTCTACATTAGTAAGAAACTTGGAAAAGAAGAGTAAACAAAGCACCAAGTAAACAAAAGAAAAGAAATAATAAAGATTGGACCAGAAATCAATAATATAGAAAAGTATAAAACAGTATAAAAAAAATCAGTGAAAATAATAGCTAGTTCTGAGATTATTAATCAAATTGATAAAACTCTAGCCCAGGTTGGTAAACTATGATCAATGGACCAAGTCCAGTCTGTCACCTGATTTTGTATAATTTGCAAGCTGTGAATAGTTTTTGCATTTTAAAAAGATGTCGAAGGAGAAGAGGAGAGGTAGGGCAGCAAGAAAGAGGAGGAAGAAGAAACTCAAAATATACTGACATCTTAGAGAAAAAAGTTTGCCAGCCCCTGATCTAGCCAGATCTATAGGAAAAAGAGAGAAGACAAATTATTAATATCAGGAATGAAAGAGAAGATATCACTACAGATCTTACAGACATTAAGTAAATAATTGTTAATATTAGGAAAATCTTAGGCCAATAAATTCAACAATTTTGAATAAATTTTAAAATTTCTTGAAAGACACAAACTATGAAATCTCACTCAAAAAGGAAATACACCATCTGAATATCTAAACTCAGAGCTAAAAAAACTTCCCATTTAGAGAACTTACAGGAGAGGTTATATGGCTCAGTGGTAGAGAGCCTGCTTAGCATGCACAAGGTGCTGGGTTCAATCCCCAGTACCTCTGGTTAAATAAATAAATAAATCTAATTGCACCCCACCCCCATAAAAATAGGGAATCAGTCAAGAGAACTTAATGCCCAGCTTCAACAGTTACTTCTACTAAATCTTTAAGGAGGAAATAATACTAATTCCATAAAAACTTCCAGACAACAGAAGAGGATGGAATCTCTTCCAACTCATGTATATGGTCAGTATTACCCTGATCTAATACCAGACAAAAATATTACAAGAAAAATAAACCCCACAGAATATTAAGATAATGCACCATGTTTAAGGGTTGTTCATTGCAAGAATTCAAGGTTTGTTTAATATTTGAGACTCATTTAGTGTGAATTCAGCAAACTAACAGACCATAATGAAGGCTACACCAGAGGGAGATTCAAGAAATTGTTCAATGGTTTATCCAAGATAACTAAGTTCCAAAGGTCTGCTGTACAACATAGTCCCTCTAGTTAACAAGAAGGTACTGTGCACTAAAACAAATTGTTGTGTTCTTACCATAAAACAAAACAAAGCAAAACAAGAGGTAGAAAGAAGCTTTTTGTTGGTGATAGATATTCATTACCTTGATGGGTGATGGTAACAGAAGTTTATACATATGTCTGAACCCATCAAATTGTATACATTAATTATGTGCAGTTTTTTGTATACCAATCATACCACAGTAAACTTGTGGTGATGGGAAGGACAGATCATTATACGGTCATCCCAGTGAATGCAAATAATAATAATTAATAATTAATAATAATAATAATAATAATAATAATAATAATAATAATAAATTTAACACCAATTTTTGATAGAAATGCAGTAATTTAAGAATAGAAGTGAACTTCCTCAACTTGATAAGGGTCATCTACAAAAAACGTGCAGCTATTAGTGTAAGAATAGACACGCAGATGGCTGGAATTGAATAGAGAGCCCATAAACAAACCCACATTTACATCATCAATTGATTTTCAGCAAGATACTGAGATAATTCAATCAGGAAAGTCTTTCTAACACATGATGCTGGAAAAAATGGACATCTATGTGCAGATAGATATTTATATTATCTAAAAAAATTAATTACACATGTATGCTAAACCAGTAGGTAAGTGCTAATCCTATCAAACTTCTGGAAGAAAATACAGGTGAAAATCATTGTCACCTTCAGTTAGTCAAAGACTTCTTAAATATGACACCAAAACATAAGCCATAAGAAAATTTAAGTAAACTGGACTTAATCAAAACTAATTATATATCCTCCTCAAAAGATACTCTTAAGGAAAGGCAAGTCCCAGGCTAAGAGGAAGTATTTGTAAACATATATCTGAAATCTATTTACTATCCAAAATATATAAAGAAATCTTGCAACTCACTCATAAGACAATCAATCTGATTTTTTTTTTAAAGGGCAAAATATTTGAACATATACTTCATCAAAGAAGGTATATTATGGCAAACAAGCACCTGAAAGATACTAAACACCATTAGTTACTATAGAAATGCAAATTAAAATTATGATGTATCTGCACCCCTATGAGAATACCAATTATTTTAAAGATTAACTATAGCAAGTAGGTGAGAAGGTGAAAGATGAGCTGTCATACTTGGCAACCGGGAATGCGAAATAGTACAATCACTGGAGAAAACAGTTTGGCAGTTTAGACAACCCACCCAGCCTAAAATTTCCAGACACCAAGCTGGTGTTCTTTGTTCTTCATCATGCTGTCATCACATGACCAAGACATCCAAAAAGATGAGGCAATAACAACCATTAAAATTGAATTTTCTTCATTTGAGGTCTTAGGTGAGGAAATATTTCAAGTGTGTGAACAAAGCAAGGACATTTTCAAATCATATAGAATTGGTACAAAACCTCTCAGCAGTAATTTACCCATACACAACCTTTGAAGAGGCAAATATATCTGAGAGTCGATTTCCTCTGCTATAAAGTTGAAATAATGAGGTATTTCTTGCAAGGTCATTATGATAATCAAAGGTAGTCTGTGCATCGCTTAGTGTTGTACCTTAGCAGGCAGTTGCCTACTATGTATTTTTGTGCTCTTAGTGAAGTAGAGGTGCTTTCTATTGAAACAACTTTACGGAATGTAGGTTAACAGGTTTCTATACATCAGGATTTTTTAGAGGCATCAATACACAATAGTCGTTTTTAATCTCCAGGAAGGGAAATATGCATGAGGTACTTTTTTCCATGAAATCATCTCTCCATGCTACATGAATTACAAGGCTCTGCCTTTTAAAAAAGCACATGCTCCTCCTAATTTTTTGTCCAAATTTTCTAGCTTGTTTCTCTTGGACATTTAAACATTTAAAGATCTTAGTTAAGGGCATGGGCTTTGCAGTCAAATCCAGAGGTTCACATTCCTCCTACCCATGTAACCTGGGCCGGGTATAACTCAGTTTCCTCATCTGTAAAGTGAAGATAATAACCTAATGTGAAGGGTTACTGTAAGGATTAAATGAGTTCATAAATGTGAAGCATTTGGCACAGTGCCTGGTACATCATAAGCACTCAGTAATTGTTAGCTATCACCCAGTTTTGGTGTCTTGATTTAGGAAGAAGAATCTGCAGTTCAAAGCAGCCACAAAGAGAAATTGAACTGATTAGTGCTGCTCGAATAAGCAATGACTCTTCACTTAAACACGTGGGTACCTGCCTGCTAACCCGTCTCATTTGCTGCATGCTTAGGGTATGCCTGGGCAGGAGACCCAGGACACTCACAGCTACCTCAGGCAAGAAGAAAACATTTCATGCCTGTGGGGCTACACAGTCACCTTCTGGACAGGATGTGACCTTAATGATCTCCATGATGAAATGATATTATTGGATAGAGTTTGCTTTCCAGCTAACTGGAAGGAGTTCAGAAGACGGCAACCAACATAATAAAAGGTTTGGAAATGAAACCCTGTGAGAGCAGATGAAAAAGCCGGGCATGTTTAGTCTAGAGAACTGATACGGCAGCAGCCCGGGTGTAGTATGTCATGGAGAAGACGGATTCCCTGTTCTTAGTTATGAATGAGGCTACTGCAGATGACTTGGGGTTTAGAGTTGCCCAGAAACATCTTGGCGAAAACGAGTACACTTCACAGTGAAGTGTTAGACACCGTAGGAGAAGACTATGTTGACTGTTAAATTACTTTCAAGAGAAATGTGTAGGACTACAGTAATTGATGAAATGATTTCTTGGAGTAAATCACGAATAAAGAAATCACCCACACAAGAATAGAAAAGATTGATTAGATGTAGCAGGCAGGATTCTTTGGTTGTAAACAACATGAAGCCTGGCCAACTGTTTGCAGAAGAGGATTTTCATGGAAGGACATGAGGTAGTCAAAGTACCAAGTTTGAAGGAAAAAATCAATTGAAGCAGCTCTAGAGCTCCATGCAGCAGGAACCAATGGACAATTTCTTTAGAGTGTCCATTAGTTCAAGATTAGAAGTCCCAAGGGAGTTTGATGGGCTTAGCTCCTGCCATATATGTCCACCTCTTGCTTAGATGAAGGCTGAGAACTTTGACAATTACACCAAAGGTGAGGTAAGAAAATCAACATGCATTTCCAACCAAAAGAAGGAAAAATGAGTGCCAGGTGGAAAAACAAAAAGCCCATACATGTTGTGAATTCATATTAAAACTGATAACTATTATTTGAGTACTTACTCAATGTCAGCTGTGAGAAGAACAAGGTTTAGAGGATTTTAAGGAAATTGCCTATGGTCATAGAGCTACTAATTCATGGAGAAGGGACTCAGAACCAGGGCTTTTGGAAACCAAAGCTCAATTACTTAATTAATATACCATACTGCTCCTGCTCATCCTTTTCATAATCTTTGCTATCACTGCTATTCCTTAAAAGCAGCTTTAGCCCCAGTCATCAACAAATAAGACAGAGGTCAAAAAAAGGAGTCTCCATCATCCTCTTTTCCTCTAAGGCATCATGATCCAGCACAAGACTGACTGAAATTTCATACGCCTCGCCAAGTAGATATCATTCCGTACATACCATAGATGTGGACGACTTGGGGAGGACAATCTAGGGAACCAGGTTCCCTTGCAATGGGTCAAGATTTGGTTGTGAGAAGTTTGGAATAATGAGGGTGATTGGGAACAACCGTTCCAGCAGCAGACTCTCCTTATCCTCCCAAGAATCTTAAACAGCAACTTGAAATACCACATCAAACTATCACACAGGTGAGAAGTTTAGAAAGGAGGAACATGAGGTGGTGTCTCTCTCCACACACACAATCCTGCGTAACCAGACTGTAACCCTCTTGCCTGTAGGTACCATGCCCCGCTTCTGCTTTTTTGTAACTACTGCTAACAACCGGCGTGTGATTATCTGGATAAAAGCAAATACAATGAAAATAAAAGTGATAACTTTGACATTTTAGTTTTAGATCTAGGGTAAACCTCCCACTTTCATGGCCTCTAACCCTAAATATTCAGATTTTTATGGAGCCAAATCAGAGGGCTGAAAAGCGGGGGGGATGGAATCATTACGTATACGGAGTCAAGAAATATTATAGGGTCACTGACCAACAACAGTGAGACAACTGGGAAAAGGAAAAGACATTCAGTCCAGAATAATAGTTAAATCACAGACTTTGGAATTAACCAGACCTGGGCTCAAATCCCAGGTCAGCCACTTACTGTCCGAGGGACAGTTAAAGGTTAGAGGGACGCTTTGCAGATGACCCTCTAAACTTCAGTTCCTTCATCAGCAAGTACAAGGCCGAACAAATGCAGAGAATATTAAATAAGATTATGCATGTGGAGCACTTGTTGGGGTCCTTCTACCTAAGGCTCAGCAAGTATTAGTCATTATTTCCATACTTTGTTTCAGGTCTTTCAATCACCACTACGATGGTGTGTTTAGGGGCTGGGCTGTGCTTGATTTTAAAGTTACTGAATAGTATTAGAGGTTCTAGTCTAAAATTCTCATACATAATATAATTTCCAGGAAGAGCTCACAGTTAATAGGGCCTATATCAGTCATTTTATACCAAGACATAATTATTATGGGCACTGAAAATTATTTCCTAATAATTTTTCACTTTTTAAAAAATTTGAGCAATTTTATTGCAATATAATTCAACAAAGTTTTAGCCGTCATCTTCTCTGGGCCAAGCACTGCACTAAGGAACTGGAAATAGAGATCTGAAACACAGTCTTGGTTTTAAGTTGCTTGGAGCCCCGAACTATCAACAAACTGCAAACAGCACGGGAAAAAAATTGTCAAAAAGTTAGAAGATAATCTGAAAAAAGTCACCCTATAACTCAATTATGCAGAAGAAAAGAAAGCAAATGGACCAAAAGCTATTAGAAAAACCTACAGAACTTGACTTAAACCATTGGGAGACTTTGAGTTTAGGTCCTTAGAACTTAAAAGTTTATAAAGTATGGTGCAAAATTAATGAAATGACTTAACTGGGTCAATGTTTTGAATTTCAAAGGGAAAGAAAAATCCCACAAACCTCACATAGGGAAACAAACAAAAAACCCAGGTTCCTAGGAAGGGAAAATTTTGCAGCTGTCATTGTCTTCATCCCCTGCAACAATGTCTCCAAACTCCACACTTACCTCTCCTGTTTCTAGAGTATAAAAACAACAGAAAGACCAATTCTTGGGTGTATGAAGATAAAGAGAGACCAGAAATCATTGATCCTTTCTGATATTTGTAACTGAAAATGTATACCAGCTGACCTAGAGATTAATAAAACGGACAAACTAAAAAAATACTTATTAAGCTTAATGCAAATGTCAAAAATAAGCTTTAAAAGAGAGTGTAAACACTGTAAAGGACTTCTAGAGCACAATAAAAGTAAAGGCAATAAGCCAACTGAGCAGGAAGAGAGGAAATCAAAGAATGCTAAATTTTTATTACAGGGACATTAGTAGTTTTACATAAACAGTCTTAGAATGATATAAATATTAATATATGATAAGCTAGCATCTCAAACCATCAAAGAAAAAGTGGATTACTCAACTTCTGGTTAAGACTACTAGCTAACTATGTGGGAAAATACAAATTACTACGACATACAAGGCACCAAAAAGAATCACAGATGGATTAAAGATTGAAATGCAAAAAATAAAATCATAAATATGCTAGGATAAAATGTAAGTGACTACGTAGTCCTAGAGAAGATCTTTTCAATGTATCACATCAAAGACAAAAAATACAAAGGAAAACACTGATAAATACAGATGCTTCATAAATGGGGAAAAAATGTCCATTTGCAACGACCTTGAGGATATTATGTTAAGTGAGATAAGTCAGGAGAAGGACCGATACCATGTGATTTCACTCGTGTGGAAAAAAAACAAATAAGCAAAAAATGAACACACCAAACCAAACAAAAATGGACACATAAAGAGAACAGAGTAGTTGCCAGAGGGGGAGGGGTGGCGGGTGAGGGGTTGAAGGGTGCAGTGGGTAAAGGGTGACAGATTGAAACCCAATTTTTGGTGGTGAGCACACTGTAGTGTATACACAAGTAGAAATACAATGCTGTATGCATGAAACTTACATAGTATTATAAAACAATGTTACCTTAATAAAAAATAAATTGATTAATAAATTTTTTAAAGTATGTTGACGTGTTCAAAAGTACAAACAATAAATGAGGACATTTTAATGGTGTTTATTCAAAACACTCAGGACACAAAACAGATAATCAGCAAATATGTGCTGGATGTTTTTTCCCTCCACTTTTAATTTCTCAAAGTTGTTTCTGAAAATAAGGATCAGTTTGATACTATGGGGGACATTAAGATCAGATTTCTTCATTATTTTATTCTACTATTGATGGTTGTTTCTGTTCTTTGCTTGGTTCTCCTTAACAAGAAAACCTGTACTCATTTGAGATCCCTTAAAAAGGGATTCATTGTAACTCCATTGTATCTAAAGCTAAATATTTTGCATGTATTTTAATTTGCCTTTTTAGGAAGAAGAAAAAAAAATGTTTGTACCACACTCCACCTCTGCAAGCCCCCAACCAGAACATGGTTGCAGAATTTGAAGAACTTTACCATCTCCAGTTTGGATTAATCTTCAGCCAGATTAATTAACTCCTCCCTTGAAAGATCCCAGGAGCTCCAGCCCAACCTTGGCCCCTGGCCATTTGGAGGATACTGGAAAGGCAGGATCAGAACCAAGATTAACCTAGCGAAACAAATCCACTCTGAACTAGGCTCAGAGTGATGTGGTTTCTTGGATCACTTGAAAGTAACTAGGCTTCTCTGACAATCTTATAAACCTAGGATCATCTGAATCTAGTGTATGCAAGAACCACTTATTTCTGGATTCAATACTCAGAGGATTGGGTGGATTCAGACAGCCCTTACAAAGCGAAAGGAAGAGCTGAAGATCACTGAGTACATTCGCTATAGAATCCGAACGTCAGGGAAAAAAGAACAAGCTCAATGGAAGGCAAGTAAAATTCTGTTACAATGAGTGAGTGAACCGGACAAATCATTTCATGAGAGGGTAATTTTAGGATAATGGATATATTGTTGGAAATAATGTTCACAGTCTTATGGATCTGGACAGAAAAGGTACCAACACCAGGAAAAAGTAAAAGTTTGGGAAACAAAGATGATGGGAAAGATGGAAAAGGGAGATTTCCCTGTCAGACAGCTCTCCCATTTTAGTTTCCCTAATGCCAGCCCCAAATCTTGGGGAAAAAAAATTTTTATTTTTTGGTCTATGTCGGCACTGTTTTGTTTTGGTGGACTGTTGGGGACTTATGTATTTATTAGTAGTGGTATTATTTCCTTGTCAGGAAGGTTAGAATGCTTGGTGTAGGAAAAGGGAAAGAAAGTTGAAAAGTTCTTACTACTTAATGGCAGGAAATAAGGTCTGTTAAGGTCTATGTTGCAATAAGTTTTTCAATCTTTCTACCCAGTGCCAACTGCCAACAATTGGTTGATTTTATTATACAGACTAGCAGGCGCATACAGGGAGACTAATAAAAATATTTGTTGAGTTTATTACAGAGAAAATGCTTCAGTTACTTCTCCAAAAGCACTGTTATCACAGACCAGTGTCTGCCAGGTCACATAAACAGCTTTACTATAAAGAATATTTTCCTAAGGGACCTATTGTTACGGGACTTTATCTATCTGAAAAAACATAGACTTATCAGTGAAGAATATAAGAATGTGACACTCATGACTTGTTATCCAGAAGAAATAGCTAAAGAGATGTCTTCAAATGTATTCAAACAATAAGGTTAGTTTCAATAGAAGAAAGGAAAAATGTACAAACCAGCAATTTATAAGCACTTTATAGGTTTTAATTACTTGCAACTATCTAAAGCTTAGAAAAAGAAACAATTTTAAGACCTTGGCTAGTTTTATTAAACATTTATTCAGTCTTTAAAAGAATCTTTTAGATATGACGTGTGATACATGTCCACTCTGATGGCCACTGTTGGGAATTCAGAAATGTAGGGAACAGGGGAGGGTATAGCGCAAAGTGGTAGAGCGCATACTTAGCATGCATGAGGTCCTGGGTTCATTCCCTAGCACCTCCTCTAAACATAGATAAACCTAACTACTGCCTCTTGCTAAAATAATTAAGTAATACAATAATAAGTAAATACACTATTTTTTAAAAAGAATGTAGGAAACAATATTTATAAGTCATTTACCAAGCAGCAGTATACTAGGAACATTATTTCACCTGTAGAAAGGGAGGATTTCTACTTTCTGTGGGACTTTTGAGGCACTTTTCCTGTGGGTTAGCCACTAGAGGGCCTCATGATGCTATACACTTAAAAATACTTTGACTATTGATTACTCTTGAATCGATTATTCTCAAAATACTGTTTTTCATGCTCAGAGTTCTCATTTAAATGGATAAAAATGAGCAGGAAAAAAAAACGATTTGTCTTCCATGATCTGCATTAAGAACATTCGGCAGCATTGAAGACAGAGACTAAATTCTCATATTACCAAATCTACTGAATCACACACCAAGAAAATTCATCTCCTGCAGGAGTGGGTATGGCCTAGAGAAAATGGGACACTTCAACATGGCTCCTGAAAGAAATCCATCCTCTGTTCCATCGTTTTTTCATCCTGAGCATTATAAGCCAAGAACCAATATTCAACTAATTGCTTCTCTGGAGATAGCCATGTTCAAAGTTCAACTTGTATTTCTCAGAAAATGCAGGGTGATTGCTGCTTCTTGATATAAGACCTCTGGATGTCAGCCAATGGTTCATTTCTAACCTGCCAGCTTGGGAGAAATTGTTGGAAATTGTGAAATTGGGCTTGGATTCAGTTGGTATCTTCCTTTCTTCATTTCTTTCACACAAGCTTCATGAAAACACTTGGCAAAAGATGGCTAAGATGTTGCCTTTTGTGGTGCATGAATAGCTTTAACTTAAGCATGGACTACAACAAATTATTTTGCCTAGTATGTAACCTAATCTTTCTCTTGGACTAATATTGGTTTAACTATGTTTTGTTTCTCTAATTAATAAGCTTTAATTTAAAAAGAAGTTACAGGTTCACAGAAAAATTGGGTGAAAAGTACAGGGAGATCTCCTACATCCCCCACCACAGTGGTACATTTGTTACAATCGATGAACCGACACTGACACATCGTTGTTGCCCAAAGTCCATAGTTAACATTACGATTCACTGTTGGTGAAACCATGGGTTTGACAAATGTTTAATGGCATGTAGCCACCAGTGCAGTATCATACAGAACAGTTTTGCTGCTCTAAAAATCCTCTGTGCTCTGCCTACTCATCCTTCCCCTGTAACTCCTAACCCTTAGCCCCAGGAAACCACTGATTGTTTTTACTGTTTGCTAGTTTTGCCTTTTCCAGAATGTCACATTTTTGGGATTACACAGTATGTAGCCCTTTCAGATTGGCTTTTTTCACTTAGTAATATGCATTTAAGTTTCCTCCATGTCTTTTCACGGCTTGGTAGCTCATTTCTTTTTAGTCCATTGTCTGGATGGGCCATAATTTACTTAAGCATTCACTTACTAAAGGACAATCTTGGTTGCTTCCACGTTTTGTCAATTATGAATAAATGTTTGTTATAAATGTTTGTTTGCAGAGTTTTGTGTGGACTTAAGTGCTCAGTTCATCTGGGCATTCTGTTTTGTTTTTAGCCAGTCTGAGTTCTTCAAGCAGTGCTTCCTTAGAGCAGCCTGTGTTTGGCCAGCCATTTTGGTTCTGTTGACTCCTGGAGAGCAACACGGTATGAGAATGGGAAAGGAATTTGGCTGGCTAATCCAACCACTCATCCAGTACTTTAGGAAATCAAGGCGCACACATGTGGACTAGTTGTTACTCTATTCTTTTTGAAAGACAAATATTCCTGGGTTCTGTTCTCTGTTTGATTTGCTTTGAGATGTTTTTTAAATGCAGCCACATTCGCTTTTGACTGACTAGTAAAGTTTAAAGATCTCTTGCCTGTTGGATTCAATCTGAAATTTTACCATTAGGTTTTTCAGGAAAAAAAAATTAGAAAAATACAGCAAATAATTTTTAAAAGGCAAAGCTTACAATGCAAGTGGGCATGAGGAAGAAATGCTGCTTTAACAGAGTTTTGGTTAAAAGCTTGTCCCAAATTGATGGTTTAACTTCAGTGCTGCTGCAAACAACCTCTTCTTGCTGACTGCCCAACTGGCCACCAGCCTCCTCCTCCCCAGCCAACCCCCAAAGCAGGGCCTTTGGGGAGGAGGGGAGCAGTCTCATCAAGAACCTACCAAAGCACCTGCATCAGTCAGTACAGGTGCCGGCAAAATCTTAGGAAGAGCTAAAGGAGCAAGCCTCCTAGGCTGATTCACAGACAGAATGACGTAGACCTGACCCACCAGGGGAGCTAGCACCTCGAGGCCATCACTTTAGCTAGAAGTGAAAGCCACACTCGCCATCACTTCTCTCCAGACAGGAATGTGGAGATGGGCACAGGAACACTGCTGCAGGAAACCCTCATGTTTCCACTATCTTGTTTGTTAGAAATCATAGCCTAAAGCCTCAGGAAGGTGCTCCCCAAATCTCTTGGTGAGTGAATCCAATTGACAGAAATGAATTCACACCTAGCAACCTTCCTGCAAGGGGGTCTGGAAAGTGTAGTTTTTATCTGTCCAACCCCTCCCACTAGAAGCAACGTAGGAGGAGGCTGAGTGGGCTCCTTCCCGAGTACCCAGGATGGCACCCCACGAGAGAAAGACCTGTGACGGGGCTCCTGCTGCACAGAGAGCCTGAGTGCTATGTTACACCAGCAATGGCCAAGATGTTTTCCCCCTCTTTCCTCACTTCATCTCCTTCTCTTCTTCTCTAGCCTAGAGGAGACAGAAGTGGAACATGGCTGGGACTAGTAGACAAGGTGAAGAAATAGTAAAGAGGCCATGTCCACTTATCGCATTGCACATTTCTGAGACTGGGTTGGGCTTGTGTCATATGGAGGAGGTAAAGCTTTGAACTGATATGAAATCAAGAGTTTTGATATTAAACAAAGTTGAATTTTTTAATGGCTGAAACCAGGACCTGTCATCAACATCAGAAGGTGAAGGTGATATTTAGTATGTTCACCAACTAGGATAGCAAGGGCACTGACCAATCAGAATGCACTCGAGCCATTAATAACTATTGTGCGCCATTCAAGCTGGACATTGGCCCCGCCTGAAAGTGCCCTGAACTGGAGAGGGATCCTCCAAAGATATTGTCTGAGGAAGGGAAAAAGGATGTTGACTAGAACAGTTGTGAAAGTTAGGGCTGAGGAAAATTCAGTGTTGTTTTTCGCTTCTACCGTACTGGCTCAGCTCGGCTCACTGGATCAGCTAGTTACAATAGAGTTTTCATGCAGGTTAATCCCACTGATCACTTTATCACTCTGTGGTGGTCTTTCATGGCCAGACTTTAACAAAGAGATACCAGACTTTTCCTTCTTGTTTCTGAGTGTAAACAGTTGGGTCTATGTATGTTCCCTGGACTCATCTGCCGTGTGACTCATTCCTCTTTCAGTGCTTCCAGATGAAAGGTCCTCTCAAAAGGGAGCTTATCTGGGTATCTCAATCCTAATATTCTCTTTTTGATGCAAGAGGTAGAATTTTTCAGAGGGGATTAGTGGATGATTATAAGAACAGAATATATAGATACCCGAGATTTCAACAGGTGAACTCTTCCTGAGTCTCAGGCACACATTCCCATAGATGACAACTCATCCTCTGTCCATTCTGTTAAGCCTGGCATTTTTAGTGAACTAACCTTTTAGTAGAATATCACTAAAAACCATTCCTTTTGAAATCTTTGCAATTTATTTTTTGCTTTGTATATAATACACTTATTTTTAAGGGAGGGTCAGACAACAGCAGTATATTGAAAAGCTCTCAAAAGCTTCAAATTTATTAAGTAATTAAGTTTGCTTTAGAAGATGGCCTATCGCATTTGCCATTTTAAAATGTCACTGAATTAAGGGACATTATCTCAGCATTAATATTGGATGTAGGGGCTCTCCCTGTGGCTGTGTTATTTCTGAACCACTGGATCCCAGAGATTTTTAGATGCTCATGAATAATGGGTTACTTTGTAACAGTAGTGTATGATGGGTCCAAATCGACTGTATTCTCTGACTAACGTGACGCGTCTGCCATTTACGTTGTGGGGGATCGTGGCCAGGGAGAGTGCCGTGACCACTAACGCACGCCTACTTGTTGGTTGCTGTTTTCTGATCATTGCTGTTGTAGGGCAAGAAGGGAGAGGGACAGCATTCATTTGTTAAGGATTGCTGAAAGCACCTGGTTTTGATGTAGATTTCAAATAAATCTTCTAAAATTCGCTTTTAGAAACGTTTTTAAAAATAATTGTTTTTAGCTTTGTTCTCTCTCCGCACACATAGCCTTTCATCCCCCCTCCCCGCCCAAAAAAAACAAATACGTCTACTCATCATAAAGTCAAGCCTATATTTTATGGTTCTTCTTTTGTTTAAAGTTCTCTGTTTTGAATCACAAAGCCAAAGACTTAGTTGCTTCTTTTGTCATGTTGGCTTTCTTTCAAATTCTGACCCCACTTTGTCAGTTTATGTTATTAAGCAGAATGGGGATCCTAGCAAGCATTTCCTATCAGGCAGAATATCCTAAAAGAAATAGAAGGGAACGAGCATTCATGTTAAAGAAGACAAATGAGAGAATAACCAAAATTCATCTTCAAGTTGACCCAAGTTAAATTAGGAGGCTAACAGGGAGGTCATTTAAAGAAAGGGAAAAAAAATCCACTTTCATTCTGATATTTGCTATAAACCTGGGTGTCCAGATTTAGACCCAACCCACATATGAGATTGCATTTGGCAAACACAAGGCCTCTGGTGGCTGCAAACATCACAGTCTTCTATACTAGCTCATGCACAATTATGCCCCATCACGGGGTTTATTAGGGCTTAATTTTTGCCTGATGCTTATCACTAGAACAGACAAAGTTCCATTGTCTCATTTCCTTCTGAGTAGAAATTAAAGAGTCAGGTGTGCAGAGCAGGAAAGAGATTTCTCTCTCAGTAACAGTGAGGTTCTCGCCCGAGGCAGGATGTTTGCAATGTGCCCATATAAGACTTCTCTTTCTGTTCCCAAATAGGCTTCATATGCCAGTGAAGATGGAAGTGGGGCACTGTCAAAATTAAAGACAGTTTTGCCTTTCAACACAACAGATGAGGCGCTGACTCATCCTGGACACCCTAACCAGCCTCTCTCTCTCCCCCGCAGAAAACCTGGCTTTGGGATGGCTTTTCCACAGTGACAGTTACAGAACTACACTCAGCAAGTACAACTCAGCCTGACTTCTCTGGTTCCACAGATAGACAGGTGGACTGGACATAGGAGGTGAGAACTCTAAAGAGATGAGGGTAGCAGAAAGACAGAATCACATTGAGAAGACTCCAAGGGATCGAGGCCATCGTGTTACGATGGTTTGCTTTAGGACCCGTGATGCCCCTGTGCGAAGCCTGCAGTCTGAGTGTTGTGCAGATCCTGGATGCCTCCCAGGACAATGCCCAGAAACTGGGTCTTTATTCCTTAGTGCGTGCAGTGTCCTTTGTGAAAGCTCTACCCACAAAGCCATCAGATGGTAACAATTTTCAGTCACTTCCAACATGAGATGGTTTTGAACTTTAATATGCAACCTAATTATGACTGCAAACACTTTGTTAAGCAAACAAACTTCAAACCCTTTTTGAAAAAACAGCTCTTCTCTGGTCATTTTGTCTTGCACAAAGGCTTTAAAAATAAAACGGTGTGGGGAACTAGGGAATCCAGGGATGAGAAAAAAAAATGCCCCAAATTAAATGGCTTTAATGTAATCACCACTTGTGTGCTGAGTATCTGAATGTTTTCTTTCAAATCAAAACCTAGAAAACATAGCATCCTACGTTGTTTCCATTCCTCAACCGATTAACATCTACTTCAGAATTACAGATAATTTTTTTTAAAGAAGATAGAGAAATAGATGTTTTTGTCCCTCAATTTTCCCTTGCTTACTAACCTCATCTTTTTCTGATTCTGAAATATCCAAGTCATTTGAGGTTTTCTTTCCTCCCCTCCTTTCTCCTCCTTTTTTGATTTCCTCACAGTAACTTTTTCCTTTTAGTCATTTTTCAGGAACTGAGATTATTACATAGCAAATAGAAACCCACGGATATCCCCTTTTCAGGACAAAATCAGGAATCCTGGCAGATTTGCAGGTGGTGGGTGACTGGACCCTGAAATGAGTTACCTAAGGAGATGGCAACCTCTGGATCCCCAGGTCCTATGAAAGTCTGCGCTCCTCCCTATCTGTGGGCTGTGACCCCCCAAAGTTCATTTTCCTGCTGTCTTCTCTACCTACTAGTAGACTCTGATTAGCTTCTTGAATGTTCTTCTCCATCCTGCTCCAGCGAAAAATCAGGGCATAAAGAATAGGTCTGTGATTCCTACTCGTATCAGTCAGTAAGTTGAAGAGGAGGAGACACAGTAGATGTGTTCTCCAGATCTCTACACCACTGAGCTCTTCTTACAAAAGGGGAAAGTTATGAAGACCAGTAAACTTCAGAAGAAACTCTATCTCTGACCTTGACTGGGAATCACCGAAGGTAACACCTAAAACCCATTTTCTGTCAACACACCATCTCCCCCTGCTTTTCATTTCTGAACAAGAAGTTGCTTCACTCCTTTGTGAAAGTGGGAAAGGCTGAAGTCAAAATACTGTCAACAATCAAGAACACGAGAAGACCACACTCTCTCCCAGGAAAGCCTCTCTGGGCTTAGTGTGTCAAACTCGAGTTCTGTAACAAATGCTTTTTACTACATACTAAACTGCTGTCCCTCCCTGTGCCTCTTTTCCTACAACAGTGAGGGGCAAAATATGCTGGGAGCTCCAGGAAAGTGTTCTTTATTAATAACAAGAGATGTATACAAGAGGAAACAAATCCTTTGCTGCCTCTGGATCTTGTTATCTGCATTTGAGGGCTGGAACAATCGCAGCCATGAGGAAATTCAGCTAAAAGACAAGCTAACTTATTATAGAGAAGAGATGGAGAGATGCTGGGACTTTGATGATATCATTTGAACACGAAATTAAGTAAGTCTGGAACCATGGAACTTTCAAATACCTTGTTGTGGGAGATATATATGTTCTGTGTTGCTATTTCAGTTGAGTTTTATTTACAACAAAAAAATCCTGATGCTGATGGTTGGATTAAAACTTTGAAAGCAGAGAAACAATAAGAAATTATTTTGCTGTAAACTTTATTGGCAAACATTCTTATTTTAAGTTTTCAGTGTGAAGAGCCTTGATATGTGGCCCCAAATGTCACTCTGCCTGATGTCTGATGGCATTTCTTAGTCCTGGCCAACCAGTGGGCCTTCTTTAACCCTTCTGTCCTGGACTGATTGAAAACAAATATAGATTCATTCAGAAAATTTAAATTGCTTTATTTTATCACCTTTCACAACAATAGCAGTTTGGGGACCATTAACCTTGACTTGGAGATATTTCTCCTTTCTCATTCACCGTTAATGCAGAGATTTCTCTTGACAATTAACGTCGAATAAAATGGCTGGTAGTTGATAGGGACATGGAGCACAGGGCTCATTCATGGAAATGGTTATTTGACGGGTCATAAAAGTGTAGCATAGGGTTCATTCATGGAAATGGCTATTTGATGGGTCATAAAAATAATTAAAACCAAATTTTTTTTTAAAAAGAAGAAATACTGGCAATAACATTCAGGATGCGTGTGGCCAACTTCAGTTTGTCATAATATTACTCAAAATTATTCCTTCATGTGGGAAAATATTTTTGCAGCAAATAAATACAGAAGAACATAATTAATCTAGACAAACACAACAGTCAGACAAATTAGCACATGCTCAAGTCCCAGGCTCCAAAATAAGTCAGGCTACAGAGCCCAAAAGAAACTCAATAAGCTCTGCCTTTTATTTCTGTTTCCATGTTGGTTTTCACAGAATTTCCATAGGTGAACGGGATGTAACGTTCCTTGACTATGACTCCAGAGATTAGAGATATAATTAGGAAGTTGTGGCAAAGGGAATGCACCCCCCCAAACAAAAGAAAGAAAAATAAAAAGAAAGAAAGAAAAAGAAAGAAAGAAAGAAAGAGTAAAGCAGGGCCCCTAAGTAGTTTAAATAGATCTGTCCAGCTGAAATAAAGCTAAGGAAACCCAGCGGCTGCATTTCAAACATGGACAAAATTACTGTGCGAGCAACACGTGGAACCACAGCTCTTCTTACTCAACAAGGCTTATTTATAGAATCTGAATAGCTCTGGAAAAAGATGCTGGTTATTCACATTGCTTTGGCTTAACCTTTTATTTATGCTTTCACTCCATCAAATATTTATGAAGAATCCTCTGTGTGGCAAACATCGGTGCTGGGAGAATAAGAGGAGTTCGCTGGCCTCATGGAGTCTACCATAAACAATTACTGAAATAATCATTTGATTAAAATTATGCTGAATGCTTAAAGGAAACTGCAGTGTGCTTTGTGAGTGTGCTAACTGTTTCTGGGGGTGGCAGTTCCGGGAAGGTCCCTGCAGATTTGACGTTACGACTGAGATGGGAAGAGTGAGAAAGAAACAGCTACTAATGGCCGAAATGCCAAGAAGTTTCCTCAGCAGAAGACCCAGGATGAGTCAGGACAGAGGTGTCCTGGAGCCAGCACGTTCGAGGAAACCAGAGAGAGCCAAAGAGTGACTACAGGGGTGACGGGCAGGGGATGAGGCTGAGAGATGGGCAGGGACCTGGTCATATAAGCAGGAGTGATGCTCTAAATATTTAGCAATTTGCAAAGGCACAGACCTGGCTAGTCAGAAGGGAGGCTGGCTGTCAAGAGCCCGTGCGGTGGAACCAGTAGCACTGGCTGGCTGACCGTCAGCCTGGAGTGGAAGACCTGGTAGGACATGGTAGGAGTTCTGGACTTGATGTTCAGAGCCAGGAGAAGGCATTACAGAGTTGTCAGCAAGAGAGCACCGGGATCAAAAATTAGCTGTGAATGTTTTCTGAAGAGAGAAAATTGCAGAAGATGAATTCTGCTTACCCAGGAGTCCCCACCACACAGATGCCAAGTGCCACTGGGGGATACTGAGCTAAAGAGCAGACACTGCAGTCACTGCCCTCAGGAGGCTCTCAGCTGATGCCGCCTGGACATTAATTACACAAAAATCTGCTCTGGTCGGGTAGAAGGTTCTAAAAGCTCTTCAGAGCAACAGGTGGGAGCAGACAAACAGCGTCTGCCTGAAATTCATTATCTCTTTATATAGTAGATGAAAATATCATCCCAGTAGTTGTGTATTACAAAGGGAAATTTTTTTTTAATCGAAGGACTTTTTCTTCTGAGAGCTAAACATTTCTAGCTAAAACACTGCTCTCCAGGACTGTGTACATTACTCTCCAAATACAGAAAGCCATAGAATCTCTGTGAGGGTTTCCTTTCCCAGTGAGCTGTCAGTGGCATTCACACCTCTGTTTCCACATATCTATCAGTCTGGCACTGCCAGACACAACAAGGATAGGAACTGCTAAGAGTATCCTGTGTGGGTGCCATTACTATTAATCAAAAGAAAAAGGGCAGGTCTTCCCCAAATGTCCCTATAACGTCAAGATGGTCTCATATAGTGATTCTCTCCTTAAATAAACGCTTTAGCAAAGCTATACAAATTAGTATAGACCCACAGTACTGAGTGGGAGAGAGTGGTCAACTTAATATGAAAGGAAATAGACTAAGGTGAACATTTTATCTTTAAATCCTTATCTGATACATTGAAAAATTTAGTTAACAAATACTTAAATCACTGGAAAACTCATTGTAACATATTCAGACATGTAGAAATATATAAAACAGGTTCAAAGAGACACAAAGTACAAAGAAAGTTCTCATTCCTCTCTTGTAAACTTACTCCTCAGGGGGACCAATTTAATATGTATACATTGGTATTTGCCAATGTTTATCAATATAGTCATATACATAGTTTTTATTCATTATAAAAAAGGGACCATCCCAACATATTATTTAACATATTGCTCTCATCACTTAATAATATATCCTGAACATCTTTCCAAGGTCATCTGTAGAGCAGCATCTCATCCTTTTTAATAACTGTATAGCAGTTCACAGAATGATTTATCACCATTTCGTTATGTGTTCCCTTGTTAGGGAGCACTTTATATTGTTTCCATTTTTTTTTTTTTTTGCCTTTTAAGCTATGTTTAATAGTACCTTTATCATTATATCTTTATCTACTTTGTAAAATTAGATTCCTAGAAGCAGGACTGTTAGATCATAGAGTATTCACATTTTTATATTAAAAGAAAATTCCAAACTGCCCCCTAAAAAGGGTTATGCTGATTTACTATCCCAAAGAAATCATTTTAGGTGGGGGTAGGGGAGAGAAATGACCCAGATTTTCAGTGCTACTGACATTTACTCACATCATGCCAAGATCTTGGGTACTTTACCCCCTGGGGGTCACCACTCTCCTAGGAAGTGAGCAGAGCAGAAACTGTGTGATCATTTTACTGCTGAGACATCTGGGAATAGAGAGGTTGAGGCATTTGCACAAAGTGCACTGGCAACCAGCATAGGTGAGAAAGGTAGACGTGAAGGCCATGGGCTCTTACAATGGGTGGTCAGAGTTCAGATCTTGGCTCTTTTTTTGCAACTGATAACGTGGGCTTAACTTCTCTGTGATGGTTAACTTTATGTGCCAATTTGGCTAGCCCATAGTCTTCATATATTTAGTCAGTATCAATCTAGATATTGCCATAAAGGTATTTTTCAGATGTGAAATTTAAATCAGTAGACTTTGAGTAAAGCAGATTACCCTCATTAATATGGGTGGGCCTCATCCAATCAGTTGAAGGCCTTAATGGAAAGACTGAGGTCCCCTGAGAAAGAATAAATCCTGCCTCCAGACAGTCATACTCCAGCTGCAACATCATTTGCCAGTGCCAGGCATATGGTCTGGAGTCCCTAAATTTTAACTATGATTTTTAGAAAAATGAGCTTGAACCTACTGCTCTGTTCATTACCACCCTCCTCCTCTTCCTCCTTCTCCCAGCACACACACTTACACTTACACACTCAATACTCACATTCTCACACATAAGAACTTCTGGGAAACTCTCAGTACAGGCCCTTCCGCTTATAGACAAGATGTAGGAACCCAAGCTCTGAAGAGATGCATCCGAGAGCTTCCCAAGCAAGGCTGAACCCAGGAGTGAGATCACCTTTGTCTTCTGGAGGCTTCCTCCCTCTGTAACCCTGCCTCCTTACTGTGAGCTGGGAATTCCTAGTCTCGTGTATTTCATCTGTCCCCAGCCCACACAGCGTATATGTCTTGACTCCGCATCACACGTTGGTGATGCCATGAGACGTTCATCACTTCTGCTATGTGTCACCTTTTGCGAGGGCCCTCTCTGTGTCTGCTCCCTTTCCCCTGGGTTTCACTTCAGTAAGTCACACTGTGAGAGGCAGTGGGAGAGGGGGAGGAAAATCAGAGAAGGAAATGTTTATTAATGACAAACTCAGCTAAGCTATTACCTAAAACCAGACAGATCACTGCTCCACGTTGGCCCCGAGGAAGCAAGTAGGCTCTCACTACTTGCATTTTGTGATGTCAGCAGGCCTGATGAAGTTAGAGCTAGTCGTGGCCCCCAGGGCTACTTATTCTCCTAAATATAGATGGTCCTGTGTGGCCGGCAACACACTGTGGGTCACCTTCACTCCAGCCTTGACCTTGTGCCATCAAAGATATTGCTATTGTCTTGCTACGTTTGGTGCTTTGAGGAGGTGGGCTTCCAGGAATATGTCCAAATATGCAGAAAAAAATTTGAAAAGCTATTATGGCTAGATTGTCCACCCAGAGTGACATCCAAGAGGTGCTCCAATTAAAATTTATTCATAAATATGAGTATACCTTGGCGAACATATGGCTAACTGAAATGGCATTTTTGGTACCTTAAAACTCATTCCAAACATGGAGGTGGACTCTCTCCTTGCCTGGAAATCACTTCCTGAGCAGACAGAGTGGAGGAGAACATGCTCATCTTTGCAGCAGACCCACCTAAAAGTATCTCTCCATCCAATGTTGAGAAACTCAAGTTTGAGGGTAAAATGTTAAGAAATATTAAACAACTTTATTTATTGCTTGTCGACACCAACAGTGCTCAGGAGAAATTTAATAAGTGCTAGTAAAATGAACTAACTTAGCGAATAAATGTTATGAATTGTGAATAGGCTTTAAAAGGCTTAAACCTTTCCCTAGTGAATACATTTCTGTTAATAGGATTTCAGTTCTTAGCAAAACTCATTAAAATTAAGTCTTTTGGTGAAGACACATCGTTGTGACTATGTATAAGTCAACTAAAAGCCCATAACTAACACACAGTATCATGGGATGAATCTGGACTGCGTTGGAAGCCAGACACCTATATTTTTGTTTATGTATTTGTTGCTATTTCTCAGTGGCCTTCTCACTTGTACAATCTCAGAACCTGCATGTGGTTGATTCCTCTCTTGTAAATTTAACTGGATGAGCTATTTCCCAAACTGGAAATACAAAGAGAGTAACATCTCCTTTTTATTACTTATTTTAAAATTTAACCTGCTCCGTTAACCAGCCATTTGGTTCACTCCCTCTTAAGCAGTATTCAGCGAATTATCAAGAAGTCCAGGGGCACTTGCAGACCTGAAATGGTGCAGAGAGCTGGAGTCTGACGAAATGACAACCAAGGTTGCCACTCAGTGTCACTCTGTGCACTTTGCTGTCCAGTCCTGAATGCTGTGACTGGTCATTCTTGCCCACTGAGTCCGGACTACTCGGCCCAGGGGCAGGACTCACTCAGGTCTTCACTGCTAAGCTGTGCAGTTTACTGTCACATATTATCTCCAAAGCTGACTGGGGAGGCCACAGGTGAATGAGTTTCCTGGGACTGCTCTAACAAAGTATCACAAACTGGGTGGCTTAAACAGGAGAATTCCATTGTGTCACAGTTCTGGAGGCTAGATGTCTGAGATCAAGCTGTTGGCAGTGCTGGTTCCTTCGGAGGGCTGTGAGGGAGGCTCTGTTCCAGTTCCTTAAGGCTTCAGGCATTCCTTGGCTTTCAGATGGCATTCTGCCTGTGTCTTCACATTGTCTTTCCTCCGCATGTTTGTCTCTGTGTCCAAATTTCCCCTTTTATAAGGATACCAATCCTATTCGATTAGGGACCACCCTAATGAACCCATCTGTACTTGCTTACTTTTATAAAGACACTATTTCCCATAAGGTGACATTCACAGGTACTGGGAGTTAGGGCTTTAACACCTTTAGGGGGATGCAACTTAACCCATACCACGGGGTCAGAATGAACATCCATATTCAGTCAAGCCAAATGCTGGCACTTTGACAACAATATGGACCCACCGTACCAGGTCTCCTGGACCTTGAATGTCTAGAACCAGGGGTTGTAATCCTGATTCTTCTTCTCACAGAAGACCCTTTGCTTCCCAGGTATATGAGTCCATCTGTTCCTCTCAGACAAGGTTATTATAACAGGCATCTCTATTGTTTCCAAAGCATTGCAATATTTTACCGCCAAGCAGTGGCTGTGATGATTCAGTGGACATTCCCCAAACTAAGAGGACTACTCAAATGAAAGGACATACTTCTCAACTTCTCTCAACTTTAAAAATCTCTACCTAAAATAAACATAATGGTAGCCCTACTGACCACCTCATAAAGCTGCAAAGACCATATAAGATGGTAGGGAAGAAAAAACACAATCAATCCTAAAGGATATCTCAAATAAACCCTTGTCATAGAGCAATCATTGGCAAACCTTTTCTGTGGACCAGATAGGAAATTCTTTGGGCTTTGTGGGCCAGAATATCATGTAGATACTTTATATACCAAGGGAAAAAACTACTTTTCACAATTTTTGAACAAAACTCAAAACATAACAGTTATTGAGTACAATTTTTTTGTAATACAGATCTACTAATAAGAACGAAATTTTTCTGGGCAGGGAGAGGTGCTAACATTTCCACAATTGGGGTTTAAAATTTGTGTCTCCTCTCATCGAAATTGGTTGCAAATGTTCATCTGCGAATGCTGATCTTCAATAAGATTTTATACATTTCATCTTTCAAAATGTCTTTTCAGGCATATAGGTGATCCACGTGGCCCCCAAATCACTGTTGGGCTTATAACCACCTCTGAAATGTTCAGCACATGGAGTGATGATGCAAAGCCATGAGATGGTTTCTGTCACAGCTCCAAAGCTTTGCTGTCGGAGGACACAAGAGGTTGTAGGCAATACTTAGACAAGTAGTATGGCTGTGTTTCAATAAAACTTTATGGACGGACACTGACGTTTGAATTTCATGTAATTTTCATGTTTGCACAAAATATTATGCTTTTGATGTTTTAAAACCATGTAAAAATACGAAAACCATTCTGAGGCTGTAAAACACAGGTAATGGGCCTGATCTGGTCCTACAACTGCCATTTGCCAATTCCTGTTGTAAAGGATTCTTTAACTGGGGGAAATAAATTAATCCTCATCTGATTACTTCTGTTTGACCAAGGTAATTAAATCATCTTAGTTTCCAACTGTCTCTCCCCCACCGATACTTTATTTTTCTTATTAATACATTCTATTTACTTTCCTGTTAAATCGAGTTGGGTGTTCTGTAAATTACTTCTCACAAGAAGCTCAGGAAAGAGCTAGAATGTGTGAAGACAGGAGATCTTGCTTTGTTTCTTCCATGTCTCCTGAAAGCCAAAGAAATGTTTACTGTAGAATCAATTATCCCAACTGAGCCTTATAAAAATCCTCATATGGTACCGTCCCAAACTCTCATTGTTCTGGGTTGAGTGCCAGTTCTCACTCCTCCAGGAAGCCTTCTCCAGCTATTCCAGTCCATCCTGACGTCCATCTCTGCTCTCCCACTGAGCGCATAATCCAGGCTACACAATTAACCATTTAACCCTTGATCAATTCTCATGTTAGTTTTGACTCTTCGATAAGAACAAAAACACTCCAAGAAGGGAACAGCTGATTTTTCTTTCCCTTGGCAACCAATTAACTCCATACCAAGCACAATCAGAAGCTGTGGGTTCTGTGATGGGCAGGACTGGCTGCTCCCCCGACACTCCTTGGCTGGGTCACTGTCCACCTACCTTTCTGGCCCAGAGCCTTCTGCCAAGGCCTGACTATGCTGAGTCAACAGTGATGCCATCCACGTGGGCACCGAAACTCCATAGCTCAAAAGAAGGGGTCTGGTCCCCACCACTCCGGCTAAGGCTGGTAACCAGGAATCAGTACCTATCTCAAAGCTGATAAATTAGAAAAAATATTAATAGCTGGAAGTTACTCTTCAGCACAAAGTTTTAGAGAACGTGGGCCAAGTTTATTGCCTAATTTGTACTCTCTCCAATTACGTAAATTCCTCAAGGAAAGGGGAAAGTCAAGTGTCTTCCATTCCACTTCAGTCTCCTCACTTGACATTTCTTTCTCAGGAGATATTGCAGTAATTAGTATGAAATTTTGAAAATTAGAAGCCAGATCCTTACTGTAGACTAGAAGCCCCCTAGCAGGAACCAATTAAGGAAGAGTTTAAAGCACCAGATCAATGTTTCACTTTATGGATGACCGAGAGAGCAACATTCCAAGATGTGGCAAGAATAGGTGATATCACCGCACCTTGGGTGGGGGAGCCACTTGGCACAGGCACCCTGTCTTGCCACACCCCTGAGGTGTGGCTGAACTCCAGAGTATCACCACACCTATTGAGAGTGATGGCTCAGTGAAAACCAAACACTTCCAAAGACGAAGGAGGGGAATCAGCGGAGGCACCTCAGGAAGTGATACTGGAAAATGTGATTGATGCTGGGGGCTTTCACTGCCAGTGAAGAGACACAACTAAAAAGACCGCTCTTTGAAGGGGTGGGGTACACCTGTCTGGGCTACCTGTGCATTCCACGGCCTTATTTTTCGGGTGGGTTGGGATTAGGGTCTGAACAATCCCTACGTAGGACATTTCCTAAGTTACCCGATCTTCTCACTATAAGGGTTTGAAGGCAGAGCTGAAAACTTAATTAGCCTTATGCAAACTGTGGGCTTCCGGTATTTGTAGTAAGCTAAGGGAGCTGCCAAACAATCCTGCCAAGCTTCCTGGAGCCTGGAAAGGCCTAGAAATGCTAATTCAAGAAAGGGGCTGGCTGATACAACCACCGGTACTAATTCTCTCACAGGCTGAAAGGGAAATGCTTTGAGACCGGGGAGGTGGACTTCCTTTTGTGAGGGAACAATGAGGCCCTGAGGATGTCAGCTTTGCAAGAAGCTCTGGGTGGAACTGCACAGGGCTGGGAAGAGTCTGCAAAACCATGGAGACACAGGCTAATATAGGTACGAGGGATGAAACGCATCCTTCCGTCTGCAACAGTGCCCACCTTCTGCAGACAAGAGCAAATGTCTGAGGAGCTCAGAGCAATCAGTCCCAGTCTATTTTCCTCAGTAAAGCTGGAGGAAGTGCAGGTTCCCATACATGGTTACAGGGACAGTAAAACATTATATCCCTTGGCGAAAGCTTTGACTTTCACACAGGTTTGATTTTATCTACAGCTTATATGTAGTTCCTTAAACATGGCACCTGACTTCCTCCTCCTTTTTGTTCTACTTTATTTCTTAGAAGACTGACTAGCTGTCATGAAGAATCGATGTTTGCAACAAGTATTTTCAAGGATCATATATAACTGATACTAATGACATGATTTCAGTAAAGAAAGGAATGGAGAAACAAAGCAAACATACTGAGCATGCTTTATGTGCCAGGTTCTGCACTGAAGTATTTTACATTATCTTATTTCTTTGAAGCATGATGTTTTCTGTTAATTACAAGACTGATTCAAATCAGAAGAGCTATTAAATTTCAAAGTACTGAAGAGTAAATGAATAAAGGAGAGAAAGGTTTATCAGAAGGGAAAGTCCTTCAGCTCATGTCTAGCTGGCTAGAGGAGTCGCCACTGTCTTGATTAGCATGTAGGTCAATGATGGCACTAGTAGGGGTCTCAATCCATTCTTCAAACAATTATCCAGATCCTCTGCATCCTCCCCTCCCCACCTTGTGCCACCACAAATGAACCTCTCATTAGAAGCAAAATGGAGGATCAATCATCTTTTGGCCTTTCCAAGGAATTCAGTCCTTGACTTCAATGTCCACCTAACACATACTGTTGATTGGTTATCACTGCATCTAACAATCATTCATTCATTCAAACATTGTTTATTGAGTGTCTACCATGGGCCAAATATTGGGCTACATGCTGTGCATCCAAGGTACAATTGCTGCTCTCAAGAAGTCTGCTGTCATGGAAGTAACCTACATGTTCATCAATAGATGATTGGATAAAAAAAGATGTGGTATATTTATACAATGGAATACTACTCAGCCATAAAAAAGAAACACAATGCCATTTGCAGCAATATAAATGGACCTGGAGATTGTCATACTAAGTGAAGTAAGCCAGAAAGAGAAAGAAAAAATACCATATGATTTCACTTATATGTGGAATCTAAAAAAATGACCCAAATGAACTTATTTATAAAACAGAAACAGACTTACAGACATAGAAAACAAACTTGTGGTTACCAGAGGGAAAAGAAGGGAAGGGAGGGATAAACCGGGAGTTTGGGGTTTATAGATACAAACTACTATATATAAAATAGATAAATAACAAGGTCCTACTGTGCAGCACAAGGAACTATATTCAACATCCTAAAATGAAAAAGAATATGAAAAGGAATATATTTATGGGTATATAAACTGAATAATGTACACCTGAATGCTGTACACCTGAAATTAACACACATTGTAAATAGACTACACTTCAGTACAAATTTAAATTAAAAAAAATAAAAATAGGGGGAAGGGTATATAGCTCAGTGGTAGACTGCATGGTCAGCATGCACGAGGTCCTGGGCTTAATCTCCAGTACCTCCATTAAATAAATAAATAAACCTAATTCCCTACCCACCCCCAACAAAAATTTAAAAAAATTTTTTAAATAATTTTTTAAATTTAAAACATAAAAAAAGAAGTCTACTGTCAGTTCCCTTCTCCCCAGGAAGCAGGAGGCAGGGAGACACTTCAAGCAGTATATACTCAGGACTTCAACACATGACCCCGCTACCCAGGCAGGAACTAGAGGACTATTCCTTCTAGAGGATCAGTGTCAGAAATCAGCTAGAAGAGTCTTTGACATAGAAGAAAAATCCATTTAGTGATCAGAAACAGAAGAAAACAAATGAGAGGGACTCTTTCCATCTGGGGGTGGAGGAGGATATGGAGGACTGTCTGAGTCAAGCGTGCATAGTGAGCAGACTTGCTGGGCTTGGATTCCTCTGTGAGCAGTGACGGAGCCCTTACGTATGCTGTTCATGGCACTGAGGCAGCTCAGAGGTTCAGAGGAGAGAGAACAGGAAACCTACTAACCACGCTAAAAAGGAGCATGGCATATAGTCAAATGCCTATGGATCTCAGAATCAGCCAAGAGTGTCAATCCTGGCACTATCGCTTCCTTGGACAAGGAACTTCAGCTCTGTGAATCTCAGTTTCCTTATCTATACCACAGGAATAATGTTTTTGTTGTGAGGATTAAATGAGATAATGTCTATAAAGTCCCTGGCACATTCTAGATATCCAATAAACAGTAGTTATTTTCATTATTTTTAAATGTGGGAGCATAATTGCTACAAAAGAAGAAAGCACCAAAAAAGACATCTTGCAGTCTTCCCCGGAGAAGTCTAGAAGAGGTTTCACTGGTCCACAGCCCTGACCAACAAGAAGGAGTTCCCCGAGTGGTCATGGAGGGAAGGGAGAAGAAACCACATGGGTAAAACATGTCCAGTGCCTACTGGTGTGGCTGGAGCACTGAGGACAGAGCACAGGAGGGAGAGGAGTGGGAGGAGAGGTGGAGCACAGCAAGGGCCGTGCCACAAGGGGATGCATGCCTGGGACAGGAGCTACATCTGCCCTGACTGGAAGAGGGTGAAGGGTTTTAAGCTGGAGCCTACAAGGATCAGGTTGTAATAGCTAACACTCATGCAGCCAGCACTTAATTAGAATTCCTTCATGCCAGACACTATTTTAAGCACTTTACATATATTAATTCACTTAATCCTCACATAACCCTTTGAACTAACTACTAAGAAAACTAAGTCACAGATAGTTAATGAGCTGGCCCAAGGATATATCATACTAAATGCCTCAGATGCTTAGATGGAGAAGATTGAGGGGAAAGATGTTTGGAGAGAAGACAGATTAGAAAAAAAGAAGGCATCAGAAATGAGTTAGGAGGGACTATTCAGATAGAAGCTGCAGAAGGCAGAACTAAGGCAGCAAGGGAGACAAAGGAGAGGATACACTTCAATGTAAAATCCAGATTGTGGGCACAGGGAACTATATTCAATACTTTGTAATAACCTATAATGAAAAAGACTATGAAAAGGAATATACATATGTATAACTGAATCACTATGCTGTAAACCAGAAGTTAACACAACATTGTAAACCAACTATACGTCAATAATAAATAAATAAAAATTTAAAAATTAAAAAAAAATCCAGACTATAGGGAGTCTAGTAATCAACTTGTGAATTTGGGGGGTCTGTTTTCCCTTTGAGGTATTTCTGTAACATTGTCCTTTTCCAAGGGGATGGCTTTACAAGAATGACAGCTTGCACTTTCACCAAGATCCATTCAGTTGCCCCGTCCCCTAAATCTAAGCACTCATGGAATTAGGACTTGAAAAAAAATTCAACCTGGTGTTTTAGTTTTCACCTTGATATGGGGTATTTACTCTTCATCTCACAATAGACATGTTGTTTCTATCTTCTAGGAGTTTCACTTTGATGTGTCAAAGGAAGTGCCATGAACTCTAGAGGAGAGTCATCACTTTGTGAGTGCAGGATAAACAGCAGGTGTGGCTGGGGCTTTAGGAGAGATGCCAGGCCTCCTATTCCATTTTCAGGGATAAAAAAAAATGATGAATATTTCAAATGCTTTGGTTCTCAGAAGTCAAAGACAGTTTCCAAAAGAGTCTGCTAACAGAGACCCAACACTTCAGAGTGAATCTGCACCACAGAAAAGTGCCTCTTGGTGTCTTGTTGATCATGATTAAGAAGCTGAAACCAACACACTCTTTTCTGCAACACTTGGGTGAAACAGGTGGGAGGCAGGCACACTGCCCGAACACCTGGATAGGTGGAAGGTAGCTCTTAGTGTGAACCTTAAGCAATGATCTTCCCTTTTAGAATCTTACAAACTAAAAAGACACATGTAAACAGATGACCCACAATAACCAGCTCCAGGGGCCAGAAAGAGACAATAACAATAATCCCTTCCATTCTCATTGTTTCTGTACCTTTCACACAGTGGTCTCACTGACATGACTGCATGCCTGTTCTCAACCCCACTGAACAACTAAGGCCTCTGGGGCTTAGACGTGTCTCACCCAAGGTGACACCATGATGGAGACAGATTGGGATGGGTCTGGCTGTGAGCCTAGTGCCTTTGCCACCACATCATGATGAAGTGGACGGTGATGTCTTTGGTTCTTCCAGCAAGAGACTCCTTTCTTTCTGACAATAGAAACTTCTCATTCCTGGAGGATCCCTACTCCCCAGCTTAGGAATGGACACGTAATATAGGATGTAGATCTCCTCTATGTGGTTAAGAGACAGACAGCTGATCCAGGGTGGCCCATCTTCCATTCTCTCCAGTCCTTTCCATCTTTCTCTTTTGGTGAAAGACGCTCTCTTCCTGCTGAGGTTGTAAAGCTGGTAGGCTGGGGGCCTTAAACATCCCCTGGCCATCCTACTCACCCAGGGAGAATGACTTGCAAAGAGATGGAACTGGAAATGAATCATGTTTAAGCCTCTGATTCCAGCCATGTCAGAAACTAGCCCTAACCTTGGACTGCTCAATTACATTAGCTAATAAATTATTTTCATTGCCCAAGCTCATTTGAGTGTTGTCTTGGTTTTGGGTTTGGTCACTTTCAACAAAGAGTCCAGACTAACCGATGCCCAATAGAAATAACAAACCTCAACATGAGTGGCTCAGAGGAGACCTCCTGAATACACCCTGTGGTTCCCCACCCTCACTTTCCACTCACGGGCCCGCCCTCAGTGATGGTTCACTCATGCTGTGAGTAGCCTACAATCTGGGGTTACTTTGATCTGTCCCTTTCTATAACCAGAATGGTTTCTTCTTTCCTTCATCTTGGATTCTCAAAAGCACACTCTGGATCAAGTCAGTGGCCGGGATAAGGATTTCTGGGAGCCGCTGGGCTCAGAGCTCTGGCAGGTGGAAGGGAAGTGTTGGGTGGGGCTGTGTTGACCTGTGCACAGCAATACCTGTGGGATCAGAGGGAGAGGGCTGGGTTCTGTTCACCTGACTTCTTTGCACTCTTTCTGGCAGCTTCCAGAGCACCAAATCAATAGAGAAGAACCCTTCACAAGACCTCCACATGGCCAGGAAGGCCCCCAAGGATTTGCCTACTGGAGTCCTCAGTCCAGAGCTATAACCCACTCTCCTAGCAGGAAGGCAAACCCAGCGAGGACGAACTCTGTGCCCCTTCGTGTCTCTCCCAAAGCTAAACAGAGACAGTAATGGGACCCAAATATGTTTGCTTTTCCTATTTCTACCAAATATACAGTTTTTCCAAAGAAATGCCTTCTGTAAACACAATAACACAACCTAATATGCACATAATGAGTTTGGAAGGAAACCGGATCCCGTTTCACTGCTACAGCTTACACATTGCTTCTTTGGCAAGGCTGAATTCTGAGAAAACTGCAGCTATTTTGAGGCATGGATTCTGGCCCCCAAACCAAAACAAGTATCTTTGATTTCTTAAATACTGACATATAGGAGGTTTGAGCCAGAGCCATTCCGCTGCCCCTCAGGAACACACACACACCCCAGTGATGCTGCTGGTGGCTGTGCATGTAGATTTGCATGAACTGGCCTCAAAAGCACTGCTGACATACTGTTGTTTGTTTTACTCAGGATTAGCAGAAAATTTTTGTGGGTGGTTTACGTCACTGGAGTAGGAAGCACTGAAAAGTTGTACCCGCCTGGTTGATATTTCTGGAAAGAGAACTCTAAATTATTAGAAGAAGCGGGGGGAGAGGGGGTGGCCAGGAAAGAAAAGAATGAGTAAGAATCAAAAAAGCCCCATCAGGAAAGTCCCACAAGGAAAACTGAATTGATGGCAAATGGGATTTCTTGCAGGCAGTAGTGCTCAGCTCTGCTGGACAAGGAAATAAAAGTTCTCATTATCTCCGAGGGGTGGAAAAAAGCATGGATCGCATCTCAGTGTCTACCAATTTGTGGAACTGAACTTTGGCAAACAACAGGGAGAGCTATTACAAAGCAGCAGGATTTCTCTTTCAGCAAACTACAGATCTGTATGTAATTGGATGGAAAGGGCTAGTAGAGTTTTAGTCTGGAAACATTTGGTATGAAGTTTGAGATTTTTCAGATAGTCCAAAGAAGCATAACAGTCACGGAAATACTGTCTAGCCCACATGTCTTTTTTTTTTTTTTTTCTTTTCTTTAAAGGCACAAGAGAAAAACTAACACTGAAATACAAGAACGGGCAAATGATGTGAATATACTGTTTAGGAAAGAAGAAATATAAATTCCAAGACTCAAAAAAATTAAAAAGCAAAAGCAAAAACAAAAAACCCTGACCTCGTTTATAATCAAAGAGATGCAATATAAAATAATAAGGCCCTATAGTTTATCTTAAATGAACAAAATTTTTTTTTTATGTGATACTCTCATCTGCGTCAAGAGACAGGGACACTTGTATACTGATTCAATTAGTACTATCATTATGGAAAGTAATTTGCCAGTATTTTTTTCAAAGGTGACCCTTTGTCCCCACTAAGCTTACTTCTAGGAATTTACCCTAAGAAAAATTGTAAGTAGCTCACAAATATTTACATTCATGGTAGCACTGTTTAAATGCTGAAAAGTGGGAAATAACCAAATGTCTAACAATAGAAGGGTAAAATGAATTAAAGTTTACTCATATAGCTGACTATGAGAAAAATGTTTAAAAGCCTCTTTTCAAAAGTGTGTAGGGTCATGGGAGAATGTTTGATACTAAGAAAAATCCAATTCCAAACTTGTATTTAAAATGTGATCTCAAATATAATCTATATAATATATACATATGTTATATATTATATAGTAAATATCATGTAATATATAATATTACATAGTATACATTATATAATAAATATAGTATATATTATCCATAGTATTTATACATAGAAAAATATGAGAGAAAGTAAAATTTGTTCACGGTAGTAGTCACTGGGTGATGAAACTAAATTATTTATATATGTATATAAAATTATCTGCAATTTGTTACTATTTGAGATGTGGGAAACCTAAAAAAAAACACACTTAGACATCCTAAGTTATGTTTCTAAGACGGTCAGATAGCCAGACAGCCAGATATAACTGGGCAAAGTATTTACTCTTTAACATTTCATTGCATTTATTTTTGAAAAAGCAAAGTAAAATGGTGGTATGAAGTTGTAAAAAAAAAGTATTGGACTCAAATATGTTATGCTCATATAAAATATGGTCTGTCATATAATATATGTGTACGTGATATACACGTTACACATATCCCCCAGACAATTTTGATCTCTTAACAGTAAGATGTGTGAGAAGTGGCTAAGTTACAGATATCTAATAGGAAACTTAGAAACACTTGGAATATGAGACAAAAGCGAAAGTTCTTGGTACCAGAAACATGGAGTATATTTGTATGAGCACTATATTTAACTCTGAGCTTCTTAGAAGTCAAGCCAAAATGAGGAAACATAATGAGTTACACAGTTCTAATTATCTGATGAAAGGACGCACACAAGTGTATCTGGAAAGACAGATCTTTTCCCTGACTTCCAGGAGACGTTTGCTGTGTGTATCTGTATTAGAAATGCTGCATAGCAGAACAGACACTGATCTTTGATAGAACTCAAGGACATCATATTAAAACAAAGCTCAGTGAATATTTTTATGAGTCAAGGGAATACAGCCTTGGGTGCTGTTTTCTCGTGAGCTAGCTTGGTGCAGGAATAAAACTGAAAGAATCCAGGAAGGATTCTAACTGGCTGCCACAGGCTGAATTTGGCACACAGGGTGTTTTATGAAGATTTTTTAATCCATTGCCAATAACCAAAAATCAGATTTTACATTAAAAAAATCCAGCTTTGGAGTTTCTTTTAAAAGGCTGCAATATTTGGCAAACTAAGTCACTTTTTTCATAGCCATTGGATGGCCTCGAGCAGCCACGACTCCTGGGAAAGGCCATCTGTGCATCATGGTCCCAATTAGGAGGCTTTCTCCAAGGGCCTAGGTGGCCTGGCCCTGGAAGTCTTATGCCCATGTGAACCTAGATCTGGAAGAATAAACAGTGTACCCTTTGGAGAATATCTCTCAAACAGAAATTGTTTCATGGTCACTAAATCTAGATAGCAGTCAATTTAACATTGAGCTCTCAGCTGATACCTTAAAAGGACACATAATTGATTCCATGATTCAGAAAAAAATTCATGAAATTGCAGGCTGGGAGCTGCGATCTGATAAAGTCAGGCACCACTGAAGCAGCTGTCGTACAGAAGTTGTGTGTCTAAGTCCGAGGGGCTGTGGAACTCGTACTTCCTCAGAAGACCAAGGTGGTTGGCACACAAACAAGCAAGCACTGCCTCTCCCTCTACGTTATTCCTTTTCCTCCTTTCTCCTGCCCCGCTGTTCCGACCCTTCCCGGCACTGTTGTGAGGCACTGGTCTGAGTTTTTCCCAGTAGTGGTGATGACTTTGCCCTGGCCCACATGCGCTCTCACCAGTTCTCCCACCCTGCCCCCTACGCGTGGTGACTCATGCCATACACTTGTGAAAAGACAAGTGGGAATTCAGAGTTCAATTTGTGGCACAGAAATGAGAGGTGTTAGCTAATCCAGACAGAGACTGAACTATAAAAACGTACCCTTGACCTTCTTAGCCAGTGTTGTACCCAAGCAAGTTGAGAGGTCTCCAGCACATTTGCCTACCGGACCATCTCTAGTGGTGGCAAGAAAAAGAAGTTTTCTTTGGTGAGGCAGTCTGTGGCAGAGAGTGTTGGTTTCATGGCCCATAGCCATCCCCTACCTTCTTTCTTGCTCATGGTTTTCTGGGTCAGCAATTCGAGAAGGGTGAGCTGAGAAGTTCTGGCTTGAAGTTTCTCATGCAGATGTAGACAGATGTTGGCCAGGGCTGCCGTCATCTGAAGACTGGACATCCAAGACAGCTCATGCTTGTGGCTGGAGTTGGTGCTGCCTGTTGGCTGAGAAATCAGCTGGAGCTGTTGCCTGGAGAACCTCCATGGGGCTCTCCAGCATGGTGATCTCAAAGAGTCAGACTTCTTTCATGGCAGCGGTCCCCAGAGTGGGCATCCCAAAAGAACCAGGCAGAAGATGCAGGGCCTTTTATCCTTCTGTGGCTTCAGAAGACACACAGCATCACTTCTACTACGTTCCATCGGTGAAAGTCATGCCAAGCACGTCCTGATTTAAGCAAGTAGAATATAAGCCTCCCTCCTCAATGGGGGGAGGGTCCAAGAATTTGCAGATGAGTTTAAAATCTTCTGCAAATTGTGATGCAGCATCACACATTGTACCTTCAAAGACAGGCCTGCGTTCACAAAGTTTCATGCTGTCCAAGTCAGCTGTTCATTTTAAAGCAAGAAAGATCCATTCTGAATTTGCCAATGTTACGAGGGACTGTAGGTGAAAGGCTTCATTATCTGCCAACTCATTTTCCCTGTCACGTTTTTATTAACTGTAGAGGAGTGTGGTTCCTTCTTAGGCTGCCCCAGGTTTCTCTACCTGCCATGTCTATTCCCTCTTCCTCTTTCTATCTCCCTCTCTCTCCCTCCCACCTCCCTCTCATTCTCTCTTTCTCTTCCCACCACACACACACAATTTAATATCTCCACATACGCACAATTTAGAGCAGACATGACCACCTCACCGTCACCCTGACATTACCCAACTGAGACTAAGGACATTCTCTGAGGTGCAGTTCCAAATTCCAGGATCCAAGAGAAAATTTGCTGAGGAAGAGCATGGAAATTTAGGAAACCTAATCTATGTTATTTGAGTAGCAGATAAACTATTAATTCTATATAAGTTGACTTCTAGTAACACAAAAATGCATCTCCCAATCAGCATCCTCCTGGCTTTCTATTACCTTCAACAAAACTGCTTGATCTGCAGCCCACCCTGCACCCTGCCCTCTGCATCCACGTCTTCTGTGATTTCCACAGGTAGTGATGCTTAAATGTCTTTGTTTCCTTCACATGCACAGTTCACTGATGCCTGACACAAGCTCCAATTCTACTTGCCAGAACACAACATTTCTGGTCAGGTAAAACTAATTTCAAACATTACTTACTCCAGAAAAATAATTGCAAACAAATGGTCAGATTGCAGAGCTGGACTCAGATATTCTAGAGCTTAAGGCAGAACCATGTTCTCCAGGGCCCATTCCCCTGGTACTCACCTTCCACGATGGGCCATGAAAAATTAGAGGTGTCTTTCTTGTGGCAAAATACCCATTTGCCATTTCCTTAAAATTGTATTTTTATACGTCTTTTTAAATAACAATGAATCTAGCTTGTATAATTTCAACATTTCCAACATAACACTGCTCCAGGCACTAGTCATGGAAGCTAGGTCACTTAGTCATGGAAGTTCACAAGGTTTTATGTATATTATTATCTAGGTGGTTAAGAAATACTCAAATGAATCCTTTACTGCCTCCCCCAGAACAAAAACATTGATGCAGATTATCCTCAATTATAGAGGAAAGGGACGCCGCTGGAGCAGTAGCTGTGCTCCAAGTAAGGGGACGTGCGCTCCGTGGTGGGACTGGAGGGGGTGCGAGCTAACAGGAACACCAACTTGCAGGCCTCTTGTGCCTGCCTCCTTCCTAACTAGGAGAGGAAGAGACCTCACCAGAGTGCTGAGGATTTCAAAAAAGTGAGATATAGTACTTTTAGAATCTCAAAACATGTAAGCTCCTCAGCTTATCCACACACTACTAAAACTCATAAGCAAGCAATAGTAGCAAATATTACAAGAAATTAGAGAACTATACTCCTTTTAGAAATTTTAACAACATGGGGCTAAAAATCTGCAGATTATCAGTTGTCAAGCCTCGAATTCACAAAGGGAAAAAAAAAGGCATCATATTCAAAACAAGACCCAGTGAGTGTCTGGGACAAGGACAGTGCATTTCATCCAATGATTAATTTATAAATATTTGAGAAACCATTCAGCAACCCGATCCTGAAACATCACAGAAGAGTGACACATTTTCTCATTAATCAGATTTTAAGTCATTGTGCCCTATTCTGATACCTTTCAATCAAGAGACTCGAGCTGTTTATTTGCTATATTTTGGAGGTGTCTTCAGACTAAAGCTTTTACTTAACCTTACATAACCTCATAAGGGATAGTGAACAGAGAGAAATCAAGACGAAAACAGTATCCTCCATTTTTGGTTCTTTTATTCTTTCCCTCCATAAAGATGAAATGTACACGCACACGTTTTTAGTACTGACCACGCCTTCCTTCAAGAAGGGTTCATCAAACCAACAGAAGAGAAAGTTCTAGGAGCAGCACTTTGCAGGGCTTAGAGCAGAGGCTGAAGCAAAGTGAGGGTCTCTCTGTTTCTGTTGTGAAGCCCCTTATCTGCAGTTGGTGATCTCAGAGGAACACCTGAGTTCAACTTAACCAATTTCATTACTTTATTGCACCTTCAATTTCTTTCTGAAGACTGACACATTTTACCTACTGAATAGATTGAAAAAATATCTTATTTTTCCTATAAGAAGGACATTCTAAACACCATATTGTATCAAGTTTTTATTTTTATTTATTTATTATTATTTCCTTATATACTTATACTATTTTTGGTCAATTTTTTATGTCGTTGGTACATAGACAAGACCACTTTGTGTATTCTGTCTCTTTGAAAACACAAAAGACTTTCCCAACATACTCTTTTATTTCTGTAACCAAGCTTTGGAAGAATCCAGGTTTGCTGGGGATTATTGAGAGCTTCTGAAGCATATGTCACCACCCTTCACCTGATCCACCCTTCTCTTAAGATAACTCAAGAAACATGTGACCTACATCATGAGCAAGCCAGCAAGGGTAAGAGAGGGCTTTAGGAACAGGAAGCTACTACATGCACATAATAACAGGGACAAATAATGTATAAATAATACACAAAGGTTCAAGTCTCATCTCGGCGCAGTGACAAATAAAGGAGGAAGTCAACATGTAGCGGTCAAGAGTTCAAATTCTGTGGTTAAAACCATCTGAGCACAAACCCCAGTTGTGTGATCTTGGGCACAACCAATAATCTCTTCAAGCCTCAGTTTCCTCTTCCATAAAACAGAAGAATGAGAATAGATACCCTATATAATTACTGTAAGAATTAAGTAAAATAAACCAGCACATTTCCTGTGTACAGTAAACATTTTTCTTAAATGATGCTGCTGTTATAAAAGGCAGAATGAAATAATGGTTTATATATAATTGTTCAAACAAAAACTTGGAGCGAAGAGAAAGCAGGGATTATATCATTCATGAAGACTTTTTTCCAATCACCTTTCTCTTTTCACAGAGCACAACTAACACTGTTCTCAATCTCAAGTGTGATGTCTCTTTAAAAGATCACTGCCCATTGCCATTAAGCATGGAAACATGCCAGGATGAAAACTTCCCTTGATTGTTGTGTATCTTGATCCCACATACAGGTACCCATACAATGGTGCATACAATACCAGCCTACGGCTCCGTTGCTTTGTTCTCCTTTACAAGAAAACTCTTGAAAACAAACTTCTATGTTCACTAATTCCATTTCCTCCCCTCCCACACTCTTCAACCCACTCTTATTGGTCTCTCATTAACACCCTTCATAAACACCTCATTACACCATCAGCGGTAGCCTCTGTATTGCCAAACCTCATGCGTAATCTTCAGCCTTCTTATGACCTACTCTCTCTGCAGTGTTGGCTATGGTTGATTCCCTCCTTCTTTTTACCTTCTTCACTTGGCTTCCAGGGTGCCTCTCTTCTGGTCTCTACCCACTTCACTGACCAGCCCTTCTCAAACTCCTTTGTCATCTTTCCCAGAGTTCAGTCCTCTGCTCCCTTGTCTTGCAATAAAGTAAAGCCTTTACCTCCTTTAGTGTTTTTCATCCCAGCAGATGGCATCTCTGTCACTATCTTTCTATTAGGTAGTTAGATAAGTGCGGGCACTGGGGAGATAAGGTGGAGGAGAGGGAGGATGTTCTGGAAGACGGCAGTATGCCTGCCTTCAGCATGAAGTCTCTTTACTTTCCTCTAAATAAGTGCCAGCAAGAAACTGGTTAGAACCAGTAGCGCAGTAGCGACAAGGACCCAAAGAGACATGATCCAATGCTCATTGTAATATAATTAGCATTGTGGTTTAGGCCCCTCATGGGTTTTCTGTGTGCATTGTGTGTAAGGACATGTGCAAAAGGGGATGAGCATGACTAAGCACGACAGGGTCAAGAGCCATCAATCGAGACCACCTCTAAGCGAGGGTGAAAGAGAAGGGGCAAAGACCACTGCTATCTGCCCTTAGATCAGCCCGCCTCCCATTCTTGGAGGTGTACTTTTCCTTTGCTAACAAAACCTTTAAAATCTTTCACTACACAAAGCTTCTGTCTCCCATATGAATTCTTATCTTTTGGGTAAGACAAGAATTGGGGTCTCTTCCCTCCCCCTTTTGTGGTAACATCTTCAGTTGCTTGGGCCAAAGCCCTAAAGTGGTCCTTAACTTCACTCTGTCTAGTCCATCTCAGATCTAACCCTTCAGCAAATCCTGAAGGCCTCATCTTCAAAATACACCCAGAATCCAAGCACTTCTCCCCTCTCACCACTAAACTCTAGTCGAAGCCACCACAGTGTCTGGGTCACATTGCAACAGCCTCCCAACTGCTTTCTTTGCTTCCAGCCTTGCCCCAACATCCTCTTCTCTCACAGTAGCTAGAGGAACTGTTTAAAACTTGTCACAGTGATCCTCTGTTCAAAAACTTTGGGGGCTTTCCATTCCACTCAGAGGGACTGATCTGGCTCTGGTTCCCTCTGCAAAACCTATCATCTCCTACCGGTGCTCCTGCTCCCTGGGCCGTCTCAGCTGAGCCATTGCAACAGGCTCCTGTTCCTCTGCTTCCTGTCTTGTCCCCCTCACCTCATCCCTCTCTGATTTCCTTGGCCCCCTTTCTATTCCTCAGATCCACTAAGCCCACCTCTTGCTACAGGCCTCTTGTATTTGCTGTTCCCTCATCCTCAAAAAAATCCTCCCTCAGATGATCCACTTGGCTTGTCCCCTCTCCTCCTCAGGTGTCGGCTCAAACATCACCTAAACATCCTAAAGAAAGCAGTCCCCACCCCAATCACTTTCTATCCTCTTCATCCACTTTATTTGTCTTTTCAGCACATAGGAACACTAGACACGATACACGTGTTTGTTTGTTTACTGTCTTTCTGTCCCTGCGGGCAGGTAAACTCCAGAAAGGCAAAGACTTCATTTTAATCGCTGGTTTAGTCCCAGTGCCTAAAATAGAGCCAGGCTGACAGCAAATGCTCAGTAAATATTTGCTGAATGAATGAATCCATGAATAAATGAATAAATAAGTGAATTGGCCTTCCACTCAATACACGATTTGTGGTAGGCAATAAAAGTTTTTAAAAGTTAAAGGAGTAGATCAGACTTGGGTGAGTTAGAAAAAATGGTAGTAAAACCAAAAAAGAAAATCAATGGAATTGGCTAATTGTCCAGTTGATGCCTTTTGAAGCTGATTTTTCCACTGCTGACATCTCCAATCAAAGACTTACTTCCCTGACTAAAACCTACTACCAGGCTGAGTCACATGCGGATATACTGCTCGGCCAGTTTTTCTCCTGTATGACCTGAATGACTCAAAGTGCCAATGACAATGTTGGCTTTATGTCCCAGGAACTCCACTTGGAAGCCTGGAATCAACTGTTGACTTCATTCAAGTAAATCTTGCTCAACGTGGTTAACTGGAAAGGTTCACTGCTTGAACAATATTGCTGCGGTATCTTTTGTCATCCACTTTCTGCGTGACTAATTTGAATGTTAACATTTTTAAGTGAAAACACTTTGATGCTAAACAAAACCATTTGAAGACTTTCAAATGTCTGGATATGATATTTTTTGGGGAAAAAGGCAACTGAAGACCCGCTAATCATAAACTAAATATACATGATTTTAATTGAGTGTCAGGAGTCCACATCTATCCTTCAAGCATAAGAACATTTTACCAAATGCTAAGTATTGCGGCATGCTGTCTGAAATTGTGTCTCATATATTAACGGACCATATGCTGAGCTTCTAAGGCATGAAAATCCCTTCCCCCACCAACCACGTCTAAAGAAAGTGAGAGGAACAGTAGTGAGGTGCCCAACCTGATAAAGGGGGTGTGAAGGGTTTTATTATTATTACTTATGATCATCATAATAATTTGTTTTGGAAAAAAATATTTTTGTTTTAATATTTTAAGGGGTTTTGGTACTATCTTCACAATCAATTTATAAATCCATATTGGTATTAAATGAATAGAGAGAAGTCTCTTGGATAAAAGGGACAAAGAGTATTTCTAAAGATTATCAAGGAAACAAAAAGAGAACAAAGAAAGTAAATAGCTTACATTGTTATAACCAAGTTTAAAAAAAAAAAGGGCTTTGATACCTGTGGGAGATGTTATAAAATTACACACAAATTACTCCTTTGTGTAAGATTTTTGACCTTGCCTTAGGGAAGATGTTCAGATTGTCCAGTTCTCACCTCTAGAGAGAAGGAGAGAAGGTAGAGGAGCTTGGGAGACCCAGGTAAACTTTCTAAGGTAGTTTCTTCAATTTCCCCCAACCTGAGATATTGGTTTGCCACTTCCTGAAACATTTGCTTTTAGGTCGATAAAAATTAGACCACAGCTGGCAACAAGGAGCCAAGAACTGGACATAGTAATGCAGAGTGCTGTGGTAAGAGACAATGTAGCCTGCAATATGATCATTTTAAAGGATGACACCTAATGACACTCAATTCTCTGAGTGGGTCAGAAGTTCTCCTTAAGTCAAATGAATTAACTTTTTAATTCATCATCTTTTTAATTCATTGATGATATCAGTGCAACATTCCACACTCTTTCCTACATAGTCATAGAATCGTACACCTGAAAGGCCCATCGACTCCAATCCTTTGCAATCCATAAGGAGGTACTGATCAGCTTCAATGCAGTGTTGGATTCATAGACACAGTCCAAAAACCTCATAGAGCTCCCAGTCTGGTGGAGGAAGTCTTTATCATAGGGCTGCTAGGATCAAGGGAAGACATTGTTATGGGCGTAAAGATGGGGCAACGGAAATCTGCATGTGGCTTTGGAGGGAGAAGGTACAGCCAGGATAGGGAAGGTTTCCCAGGAAATCGACTCCTAAATCTTGAAGAACAAACAGGAGGTGACCTGATCATGATGACCTAGAGGTGGAGGAGAAAGACAAGAAGGGGAAGATTATCTGAGCTGTGCTGTCCCATACTGTAGCCACTAGCCACTTGTGAATATTTCAGTTAATTTAAAAAAAAAAAGTTTAAATACAAATTTTAGCTTCTCAGTCACAGTAGCGATGTTTGAAGTGCTCAGTATCTACACGTGGCTAGTGTTTACCATATTGGATGTCATTACAGAAAGTTCTACTAGAGAATGCTGGCTCTCACCAAATCAAGAAGAGTGAAAGCACAGAGACCTAAGTGCAGATGTTGGTGGGAATAACTCCAGGGGGTTAAGTACAGCTGGAGGGCAGGGCATCCAGAGAAGGTACCCAGGTGATGAGGCAGGAGGCATAGGTCAGCACAGGCAGACCATGAAGTCCCTTGGCCGATATCACAAAATGCAAGAGGACTGGAGTTCTGTTAAGTTCTCCCTCTTACTATCAACCAGTCACTGCAGCGTTGGAAAACTGCATGGTGCAAACATTTCAGCAGGCGTTCTTGGTTCACCAATTGTGTTTATGAAACCATATGTCTTCTGGTAATGATGGCAACGTACCACAGCATGAAATCATTACTTTTCTTTGAAAAAAGGAGATTGAATTTTTATTTGGGCATCTTATCCCTCTTTTTGTTTTATATATCTTATTAAAAAAAAATTTGCATTTACAAAAACTGGGTTTTTATAGTTTTTTGGGTCTACAACACACAGATTTTGGGAGAATCAAGTTTAGTTTGTAGGAACTCATGACTGTACTATTAAGAATTATAAGAATTATTAAAAACAATTATAGATAAACTCCAACCAACCTCACCAAGCATTTTTTTCCTCAAACAATTAAAAAAAAAAGATCAAAATGAGACTTCTAAAATAATAGAGATAAACTGAGAACTATATAGAATTACATCAGTTATTTAGAATTCCCTCTCCTGCCATCTTGGCTTTCTTAGCAGAACATACGAGAGCATATAGGACTGAGGTCAAACATCCATCACTTAGCTAAGTGGCCTTGGTTCAATCCTTTACCCTTTTCAGTCAGTTTCTTCATCTGTAACAGGGTGTTAAACATCTTGAGAGACAATGGCAGAGACTAAGTTAATGTATGTAGAGCACTTAGCACATAAGATCATTCTGTGTGTTTGTTGCAGAGGGTAAGGGGGATGTGAGAGGCTGTTGGTTAGGCTGTTTACCTGATAAGGCTACAAGTTTTTTGCAGTATTTCTGGTATTAAGTTTCCTGAGATGGGTTTTCAAACCCTTCATACCAATAACGCACATTAAAGATTATGAAGTAACCCACAAATAACAATAAATAACTCACATATATGCCAGACTCCAGTGCCCAGCACCTACAAGGCTTTCCCAAAATGGATACTTATCAATGAGATTCCCAAACTTTCTCACTCACAGAATGCTTAATGACGCCATAATTTTTTTTTTCTCAAAGGGCTCTACCCCAAAATGTATATTAAATACTTTTATTTATTAAATAGTTAGGGCCAAACAAGAATAATTCATGCAGCATTCAGCAGATGTTACTGTGTTTCCTAAGGAAATTTAAAATTCATACAACACCTCAGGGCATCTCAGTACATAGTATGGGACCACGGGTTCTGTATTTTATACTTTAGAAAGCATTTTCACAGCTATCAGCTCACTTATCTTCACCACAAATACTGTGAAACCCTATGTAGATATGAAAATTGAGACTTCAAGAGAGCCAGTTTAAGGATTCCTAGCTAGGAAGTTGTAAGTTAAGACGAAGTTTCCTGGATTCTGACTCCCAAGACATCTCCCTGGTCTGTATGCTGTTCCTTCCTCCACTCAGAATGTCAATCACATCTTTTATTAATCTTCATTGGTTTTGAGTATTGTTCCCCACAAAAACTTAGTAGACTGAGATATATAAGAAGTATTTCCATATTAGGACACTCCTTTTCAAATTTGTATTTTAATTCCTCAACTAGACAAAGGGTTATTTCAAAATACCATTTTACAATAAGTGAAACTCCATCAATTTTTTTTTTAAATTGCTGCAGGCATATCTATGTTTCAGAGTAAAGTAAAGTATAGGTTTCAGGTGAAAGAGTAGAAAAGTTGTCATGCAAGCTAGAGAATGAAAATAATAATAATAGCTAACAGTTATTAACAGATTAAATATGCAGCAGTCACCTTACTAAGTGATTTACAAAAATGAAGCTTTTCCTATAATCTTACCATAACTCTATGGTATAGGTATGATTATTAGCCACATCTTTAAAAGTGAGAAATTTGAGGATCAAAAGAAGTAACTTAACCAATATACAACTTGAAAAAGATCTAGAATAGCCCAAACAACCTTGAAAACAAGCTGGAGGACACACACAACCTGACTGCAAGATTTACTGTAAGTTAACAGTAATCAAGACAGTGTGATACTGGCCAAAGGGTGGACATACAGATTAATGGAACAGGGTAGAATTCTTAAGTAGATCTACAGAGTGGGTCACTTTCAACAAAGGTGCCAAGGCAGTTGAATGGAGAAAGTTTAGTCTTTTCAACAAATGATGGTAAAACATCCATATTCCAAAAAAAAGAACTCCAACCCATACCCCCAATCCAAACTTAAACTCATGATGGATCACAGACCTAAACATAAAATCTGAAACTATCAAATTTCTAGAAAAACAATAGGAGAAAACTTCTGTGGCCTTAGGACCCACAAAGATTTCTTATATGAAACACAAAAAGTATGATTTATAAGAGGAAACTAATAATTTGACTTCATCAAAGTTTAAAAGATATTGTTTAAAAAATTAAAATATAAGCCACAGACTGGCTGAAAATATCTGCAGTATACATCTGATAAGGAACGTGCATCTATAGAACTCATAAAGAACTCCCCAAACTCAAGATTAAGAAAACAACTCAATATTTAAAATAAGTACAAGATTTGAACAGATGGTTCATCAAAGAAAATATATGGATGGGAAATAAGCACAAAACATGTTCAAAATCTTTATAATTAGGGAAATGCCAAATAAAACCACAGCGAGATATCATTACATACCTATCAGAATGACTAAACTTTGTAGAATTAAGAAAACCAAGTGCTGGTGAGAATTGAAGATACAAAGTAAGAGAAACTCCCTTATGTTGCTAGTAGGAAAGCAAAGTGGTACAACCACTTTGGAAAATAGTTTGCCAGTTTCTTATAAAACTAAGTATATACTCACCATGCAACCCCATAATCCCACTCAACTCTTACATATTTACCCCTCAAAGGTGAAAACTTACGTCCACATAAATACCAAGATTTATAGCAGCTTTATTTATAATCACCAAAAAAAGTAAAAAACCCAAGGTCCTTCAACTTGTAAGTGCATAAACAAATTGTGTTGGATCCATACAATAGAATACTCTTCAGCAATAAAAAGGAGTAAGTAACTGATAGCTACACTGTTTCACTGCCACAATTTTTTTACCCTTCATTTCCCTTAGAATCAGTTTACAGAGCATCACTGCTGCCATCGTATTTGTCATCACACTACTAAGTAATTGCAACTCGCATTTTTATAATCACATATATTCCAATCTTATTTTACAGACAGGCTAGTCACTTGAATTGTATTTGATAAAGGCTCTAGTCCAGTCCCATGATGGGACACAGCAGATACATTCTAATCACCAACAACACATCCACAAACACCAAAACACTTGACTGATTGCATCCCTCACATACTGATTTTTGCCAGTTTCTAGTTCAGAAGGTGAACTTATATTTTTTAACTGAAATATAGTTGATTTACAACATTATGTTAGTTTCAGGTATACAGTAAAGAGACTCAGATATATATATGTGTGTATATATATATCTCAGGTTATTTCAGATTATATTTCAGATTATTTCAGATATTTTCAGATTTTTTTTCCAGATTATTTTCATATATTTTCAGATTATTTTCCATTATAGGTTGTTACAAGATATAGTTTTCCTGTGCTATACAGTAAATCCTTGTTGCTTATTTATTTTATGGATAGTAGTTTGTATCTGTCAATCCCATACTCCTCAATATTAAGCCCTCCTCAGAAGGGCTGGCGGTGACCATCATCCTCATCCGCAAGGGTGTGTTCTGGCCTTGAAGCGTGGAAAAGTCAGCCTCTTAACAATTGACATTGATATATTACCCAAGGTGTAGATTACACAGTCTTTACCACAGTCACCTTGTTAAATATCCACCAAGATAAATAATAACAGCATTGACAAGGGCCAAATTAGTGATCTAGACAATTTATTAGTGTTTTTCATGACATTTAGGGAACTTAGTTGATCCTGACTAACATTTGCGTAAAGAAATAATAAAAGAGAATAGACCAGACCTGAGTATAATCCATGCCTGAGTTCATAATGAGCTCTATCATTTACTAGCATTGACTTGGGGAAATTACTTAAAATTTTGACTGCTCAGTTTCCTCATCTGTAAAGTGGGGTAATAGTTTCTATAACATAGGATTATGAGGATTTAGTGTGTTAGTATTTTTAAGGTACTTAGAACAGTGCCTGGGACATACTACATACCATAAGTATTTGTTAAACATAATATACAAAGTGTGTGTTTGTGTGTGTGTGTATTGGATTGTAATAAAAAGTTTGGAAAAACTCAAAGCTACAGGAAATAAGATATAAACTTAACCTCAGCAGACAGATAGGATACAGACAAGCAAAAGGAGAGTGTGTGCCAGGTTGGGGTTCTAGGGTAGGGAGCATGGAGCACAGGGTCTGGGTTTAAGTCTCTCCTTCCACAGTCTGGGAACTATCAAGGGAGGGGAGGAGAACATTAAGAGGGAGAAAGTTGTTGTTTTACCTTATATAGAATTTCTTGTGTATTTAATCCCCTTTATCAGGACCCAGATGTTTTAAAAATGATAACAAGCTGTGATAAAAACAGATGTACATGCAGGAAACACAGCACATCTAGCAAGGAAGACTGTTGGGTAACTCAATTTGCTAACGACAAGTACTGTGCAGTAACCATTTGCAGATGATGATTAAACTATATCCCCAAGAGTCATTTCTTACAGTTATTATTGTTTTCAAAGTTTTCATCTCTAAAAAAACTCTTAAACCCAGCTACCCGCTGGACTGAAAGCAAGTTGCAGTTAGACAGTTATTGACCCCTGAACTGACACAAGGAGGCTGGAAGGTATGATTGGACGATCTCCACTCCCTATATGTTGGAAACCAGCACAAAGAGGATGTCTACAACTTCCACTAATCTGTACAAGCTCATTCTCAATTGGTTAAACCCATCTAATTTGGATCACTGGGCAGAATTTTAAACCCCCAGCCTTGACAAGAGAGCTCATCTGATGACCCCTTATTTGTAATATAGAACCATCCAAAGCCACTGGACCTTTACTGAACAGGAGCAAGTCTAGAGGATAATAATGATGGAGGCTGGCTGTGTCCAACTACACTGGATTTCAGCGCCCATGAAAGATCCATTCATATTCAAATTGGTTCAAAAACAAACCTGCAGGGAAATTCTGTACTGGTGATAGAATAGTGTGATTCAGAGGGAGAACTTAAGGAACCTGAAAAGATCATCATGAGGTAGGCTGTCTTGAGGTAGGTAATGCAGTATTACAACCTCCACTTTACAGATGAACCAACAAAACCAAAAGAGATTAAGCAACTCAAATCATGAAACTAATAACAGGTGAGGGAAATGTAGTGCCCGTGATCAAGCATCCCAGAGTGTTCTTGGTGCTGTATTGCACCGGACTTTTCTCATCTGTTTCTATTATTCAAGAACAGAGTGCGTGTTACGAATCCAGTATCAGCTGCATAAACAGGTACGTGACCTGCAAGAGAATGTGTCAATTACCTGTAGGGCTGGATGGCCCGAATTACAGTTGGTGTGACCGAATCCAGTTGGCGTGATGTGAGTCTACACTCACTGCACATTTCACACATAAGCTAAACAATAACAAAAAATACTTTCCTTCGGATTGCCTGGTGATTCAGGCAGGGGACATCCACCCAACTTGTGTTTAGGGAAGATGACCAGCAAGTTCATCAACATCACATGTGGTGGAGTGGCAGTCATAGCTTTTCATGGAGAAGCAAGTTGTTTTGGTTTCTCTTAAATGACATATTTGCATGTAGTTAGGAAGGGGTGTGCCTATTTAGCTCTGTGACTAGGACACCAGGAAGGATAGCATTAGCGCGAAACCCAGGAGGCAATGACCTTAAGTACAGGTGGTTACCACAATGTCTATTATTAGGATCAATGAGATACAGTCAGAAGCAACGTTGCAAAATGGCAGGATGGAAGGCCAGTTTCCCCTGACAAAGTGCAAAGGCATGCTATAAACACTTGCATGAACAAACAGCCTGAGCGGCAACCACAACCAGGAGAAAAATTAGAGGAGGTTTTCCACAACAAAGGACATATTGTTCTCCTGTGGTCACCCTTAAACTCATCCTTTGTTGAAGAAGACGCTGAGGCTCCACTATGGCACTGGGTCTTCCCACCCAGCCTTCCCCCTATGGGCCAAGCGATGGAATAAATTGATTCACAGTGAATTGTTCCTTCTGACAGGGGGCCCCATGTGGTTAGTTCAATAGCAGAGAGTTCTCCAAGAAACAATGAGGCGCAGTAGGCCAGGCCACCAGCTGGTAAGGCAGATGTGGGCAGAGTGGATTCTCTCCCAGAGGCCAGCACCTCATCTGATCTGGGGCAGGATGGTGACCTCGGGGCTCCTATATCCTCCTCTTGACAGTGGGGCTCCCCTCCCTGGCACTCAGTGATGGGTCTCAAGATAGACAAGTACATAGCCCTTCCAGGAGACTTCTTTCTTTTTTCTTTTTCCAAGTTATGGAAGCCAAAACCTGTTTGCTAAGGGAAATCAAAAGCTTGCAAAAAAACATATTGGTTGTGTAACAGACACGGCTGGGGCCAGACAACCATCTGGGTTCATGTCAAGTCAGAGGGGGAATTACACAAACGGGGATAAGAGGGAATCTCGGTAAATCCTCCTGCTGGGCAGGCCTTCATCAGCCTATTACTCCACAAATACTCTCTCTCCACGTACCCCCGCCCCCAGCTGGGAGATTAATCATCTCGGCCGTATCATCAAGGTGTGCCTGGTCTAATTTCTGCCTTCTCGGTATCAAAGTCCATGCATTTCAAAAACATTTATTAATTCAACAAGAATATCTATGGAGCACCTCTTAAGTTCTTTGGCAGAATGAGAGGGGATATAAAAGGGTTATAATGTAATAGCTTACATTATACAACGTGCTTGGCACTGAAGATATAAAGGGTGAATAAGACATGGCCCCAGGTTTCCAGGGGTTCACGATCTAGTGAGGAGCCGGACAGGGAAATAGCATGGGGTCAGCATTCTACTGGAGGCAGCCAAGAGTGTGTAGAAGCCACAAGAAATTTCCTGCCCTTCTCAGGTACGTGTATGCCCTTTCCCTCGCCTGTTCTTGTGAGGCAAAAATCCTCAGAAGAGTGCATTGTCTTCAGAGGGTCCCCACCCCATCCCCCCCATCTGGTCAGGTAAGAATGAAAGAAAATAATTATAGGCGGGGTTCTGAGTGATCCAACTTGGTGTCAGTTCAGTTAAGCTAGTAAAGCCCATTTGTGAAAGAACTTCCTGTAGACAAGGCACCATGACTATCTCCAACTCATGATGAATAAATGAAATAATTCATCCCAACAGACACATTGCCTGAAAGAAAGTGGCTCACACAATAGTGTGTCTTTTATTTTTCCTGTTCTGGGGTGTGGTTAGTGACTTTCCTTGGTGAAGGGACTTTTGGGTCGGTTACATAAGGTTAAATGAATTGCAAAGTTGAAAGGACCCAGCCAGGAAGTATTTGCGATTTGATAGGGGAAAAAAAAAATCCCTTGATGTTACAAAATGAAACACACACACAGACACACACACAACTTGGTGAAAACATTTTTAGCTCATTGACTAATAATATAATCCTGTGATTATGTTTTGTGATATCTTAGTGGGAAAGCATTTCCCAATACTTTTATTGTCAGATGTTGGATGAAACACAATATAATGAAAAATGTGTTTACTTCCTCACCTCCTTTCCAATCTAGATTACTCCATGGTCAAACAAAGCCCTATAAATGCAGACAAGTTTATTCCATTCTCCTATTAAGCTTTGCACTCCAGACCTTCCAGTTCTACACAGATAAAGGTTTTTAAGCTCTGCAAATTGGTCTTCTTTCCTGTGGTTTCTCCTTCTGCTTTAAACAGTGAAACACCACTTTCTTTCTCCATCAGATTTTAATAGATAAATGTAAAAACTAAATTTGAAAGTTAGCTTCAAATTTAAACCTGAACATGAAAAGTCAAAGGAAAGTATCTGTGGTTTTAAATTCTCTCTAGAAGAGGCGGGAAGGCTGGAGGGAGACAGAGACCTGGGGGAGGAGGGGAACACCCCCTCCCAAATCTTCTCCCAAACCCTGCTTCCATTATGAAGTTCACTAGCACTCTTTTTTGAAAAAGAAAATCAGTTAAAAGGTGACAGATTCACAGAAAATAATGACCAACAATCCTTTCCAACTTAGGGCAGGAGGAAGAGGAAAGAGGGAGGGTGAAAATCCCTTAGTTCTGTTACAACTGACCCTCTACAGTTGCTTTATCGTGTGCTCTTGGCGTTGCCCTTTTGCGAAAAAGAAAAAATACTGAGAAAGGAACTAGTTTTGGGAAATAATAGAGAAATTGGAAAGTGTGTAGTTCTTACTCTGTGCCAGACACCCTTCTAAACACTTTATTAACTCACTTATATTTCACAATCCTATGAGGTTGAGTGGGTTATTAACCACATTTTACAGGTGAGGAAATGAGGCACAGAGAGGTTAAGTAGCTTAGCAAGGACACACAGCTGTTAAGTTTATATCTGAAGTGAGGCAGTGCAGCTCCCGACTCTTGTTTTGTTTTTTAACCATTAGGCAGCATTACCTCTTTAGACTTTCACCCCCATTTCACGAGAATTTATTGAGCTGCATATGCACTGTAGGATGAAGGGGAAAATGAGCAGGGATGTTCAGAGGAAGTCAAAGTAGGACAGGGCCGAGGGAGGAAGCACCAGCAGCTGAAGAGCAGAGTGGCTGGTCACTCAGTGTCTGGGTTTCCCATTTAAAGAGTCTAGAAATGATCCTGATTCGGAATATTCAGAGAAACTTGGAGGCAGAGCTTCTAATATCTTCCTTCCTTAGAGCCGGAAGGTAGCGTGGAGCCTCCCCAGAGAGTCTCCCTGTGGAGTTAGCCACGTGTAAGGGGGCATTTCCTGCTCCAGGCTCCCAAGCTGCCCTCCTTCAGCTCCCGAGCTGCTGTGAGGGGAGACCGGGCTTGACTGTTCCCACCCCGACTTGAGCCTTGGCCCCTAGACAGCTCCTCTGAGAGAAGCGGCCACATCAGAACCCGCACAGAGTCCCCTGCCTCTCTCTTCACTCCGTCTTTCTTTTAGTGCTATCCTGGGAACACACCTTGTCCTTCTCCATCATTGAACAAGCCAACGTCGGCCTTGTAAGGGGTGGGGTGGTGACCTAGCTGGGGGTTCTCAACTGGCCTGGGAGTTATGAAGAGGACCATTTGTCCCGATTGGGGGAGGGGAGCAGTAGCAATGCTGACATTGTTCCAAAGGAGATGCGGAGTTTTAAAAGGTTTAGAATCGATATCCTGGCTCCACTCCTTCATGGCACAGGCAGGATGCTGAGGTCCAGAGGAGTGAAATGACTCATAGCGGGTCACCGGGCTAAAGGTGGGGGAAAGTAGAGCCCAGACCTGGTGTTCTTATGTCTTGCTGCAACTGTTCCCACCACATGTCGAAGGCAGTGCCTGGTGCTCACCCCCTGGTGTCTTTCCTGGACTCCCTCCTGGGCTCCTCCAGAGATGGTCATAGCTGAGGCTTCCACAGATCCTCTGCAATCTGCACTTCTTTAGTGGATAAACAACCTGTTATCAGGGGGAAAAAATCAGACATTGCTGATGTCTCCTTCCCCACGTGCCTATTTCTAGCCCCTTTTTCTGTCTCAGCTCCCGAAAGATCTAGATGCTAATCTTTCTCCTGAATTCTTCCTTTCACTGTCCTCTCAATTTCTTTATTTTTTTGCAGTCGACTCTTGTGAGGCCAGTGCACCTGCTTCATGCACAGAAAAAAAAGCTTTTCCTGGCCTGCCTCTGGGGGTTTGGTCTCACATCTCCCTTCCCCCCATGTCCATGAAGCAGCAGGAGGGCTGGTGCTCCCCAGGGTCCCTGCTGGTGGCCGGTGAAGACCACATGGGCTGCATTCTGCACCTTGCCAGTCAGCCCCCCAACACCTGTGGACAACAACCAAGTGGCCCATCTTAGCACTCACCCCACCCCCAGACTCCTAACTCACAGAGCCAGATAGATCTACCTCCCTACAGGTATGCTCAGCCACAAAGCTGCCTTCACCGTCTCTGTTTCACACCGAATGAGATGACAGCAACTGCCCTTTCTTGAACACTCATGCTGTGGCAGGAATCTCCACAGGGCCTTTCACGGACATCATTGCCAACTTCATGAGAAACCTCTGAGAAGTTATTATTCTCATCATTTTGCAGGCAAGGAAGCTGAGTCGTTTTAAGCAACTGACCTCTCTCTCACACACAGTTACTAAATGCTGAAGGAAACCCAGGTCTGTCGTCGACACCGTCCGAGCTCTTCCCACCATGGCATCCTCACCTTTGGGCTGGTGTTATGTCATGTTGATTTCAGGCGCTTGAAAACCTTCTAGTGATTAAATGGACCACAGTATTCTAGAGGGGGCTGTTCTCTCTCTCCCTCAGTGGTGTCTGTTTACACGTCTTGCTCTTTGTGCTCCTCTGCCCTTCCCGACCTGCAGGGCTCTCCTTTCTCTGGCTAGCTTGGACCTTCCTTCTTGTCTCCTTGAGTCTCTGCAGAGGAAGTAACTAAAAGTGACAGAGGACGAGGGTCTTCCTCCCCTGCTCTTGCTCTTCCCTCTCTTGCCACTCAAATGCTGTTTTCTCCAGGTCCAGGGTCTTCCCCAGGCTGCCTCTTCCCATCTGAGCCTGGAACGCCAGCCCATCCCTCAGCTGCTTTGGTGATAACCCAGCTCCTGGACGCAGCAGCTCTGGCTCTCGGTCAGCACACAGTTGGCCTTCCTGCTGGCTGGTTTCCATTCTGCTACCATCAAATGATGTCTGCTGGGCAACTGTCTTTATAATGAAACCTCCCCTTCCCTTTCAGGCCACAGACCATTAGCTCGTCTCTTGCTGCACCAGCATGTCGGAAGGACCAGCAGTGCGAGCATCACGTGTCAGGCAAGAACAGGGGCTGAGACTTGGTTGAAGCCACAAGGCTTGTCAGGAACAGAGCACCGACCAGAATCTCCACTCAAGACAGTGGATAGTTTCTCTTAGAGTCTAACAGTTTATTCATTACAAAAGTTCTCAAACTTAGCTTCACAAGTGGAACTGAAGTAATTTTCTACTAAATTAGGGTAATGGGGATCTTCTAAGCTACAGGGGACAGGGAAGAAAATAATGAGTTGACTTATCATTTTTATTTGCTTCTTCCACAAGTTTTTCTGAACTTTTGAAGCTACCTCCTACTACTCATCTGAACAAAGTAAATATTTATAATGAAATATTATCAAAAATACATATATTTAAGTATTTGATATACTCAGGTTTTGTTTTTGTTTTTACTATTTTGCAAATATACACATACAATAGAACTGCAGTTTCTGCTAATCAAATTGCTGCTTCCTAACATGGAATTTATTACATCAAAATTTAATTTCATGATTTTTCTCCAGGGAGCCTCTGGACCAAATTTCCTTAAGGGAAGGGTAGGTGGGTAGGCAGGGGAGTGACTGAGTTTGCTTTTCCCTCCCTAGAATAATTCCAAGGCAAGATTAGCCTTGGGCCGTTTGGATCAGAGCACCTGCCCTGGTTGCCAGATACAGGAGCTTCCTCTGTGTCACCAGGGAGGTAAGGGGCCAAGGGTGGGGAGAAGAGGCGAGAGCTGGCTGGCCAAGACTCACCTTTCTGCCTCTAGCTTTTCCTTTACTTTTTTTGCTTTGTGTCTGTTCCTTCTCCTTTCCCCCACCAGGCTTCTCCAGAGGATACCTGTATTCAGTTCCTGCCCCTTGACGGGCAGGGGGAGAGGCAGCATGCGCTGTGGTAGGCCTCGGGTCCCAGCCCCTCCAGGGAGAGGCCAGTACCCTGGTCATTACAGTGTGGAGTCTCCTACTCCTTTCTATGATGCCAACACCTTTGGAAGAGAAGTGGGGAGACGATAACTGTTGCCTGACCACATTGGGGTATTTTGTGAGTACGTCTTTTAAGTGAGTTCCAAAGATACTGAAAACATTCACAAAATAACCACCTCCTCCAGCAGCGAACAGTGAAAAGGCCAAAGCACGAAGAAAAGCTGCTCGTTTGGGCTTCCTTTGCTAGAGTCTCCCCTGTCTGACACAAGCATTGAACTCGACAGCAAACCTACTCGACAGCAAACCGTCTCTCCCTCTGGGTGTATGAAAAACGAGAAAGGTCACCCACTGATTTCAGTAGTGAAACTTCTGCTCATGGAAGGCCAGACGTGCGATGCGGTGGGCGCAGCGTGCAGACAAGCAGGAAGCTGCACGTCACGCTTACTTGTCCTTCACCAGGCGGGAGGTGGTGGCCACTTGCCTTGCTGGACAGTACACTCCCCCTCCCCGACAAAATCAACGAGTTCTTCTTGAAATTCTGAAGCAAGGCTGATCAGGGTGCTGCCTCTTCTATAGCATGAGCAGCTTCAGTCCGTCTTCAGAGTGAGAAGAGAGCCAGGTTCCAACCGCAGCCACAGGCAGACACCAGAGCAGGACTTGGCCACTCCCGTGTGCTGAAAATCACCTGGAATGCTGCTCACACTCTCTCTATCCCCATTCTGATCTAAGTATTAATCTGGGATGGGGGGCCAGAGCCTTGGGATTTTTGTAAACCAACCCAACTGGCTGGAATGGACAACCAGGGTTGAGAACCACCTCCCTGGTGATGGGATGCCATGCTCACAGGCTCACTCAGAAGCATGGCGGCCCCTTTAAGAGCAAAAAACAAGAGAGCCTCTTTTCACTCATTTGGTGCCAGAGACCACGTCCCCAGTACCTCATTTTTTTGCACAAGCTCTCAGTACAGGAAATGGTGCAGCTCCTAAGGAAGATGAGGCCTGGGTTCTCGAGAAGCCTAAACTCAGCCACTCACCGGGCTGGTGCACAGTAGGGGACACAAACGACCTTCAGCCCAGAGACTCGAGAGAGAGAGAGCCCACAGTCCCCAGGCAAGCTCCTTCACGTCCCTGGGCTCAGCAGCTTCTACAAAACAGAGGGCTGGTCTCACTAGACAATCTCTGAACTTTTTCTGGCTTTGAAAATGTGTAAGTGTCTGGTGTTTCAGCCAATGCATCTGATCATTTCAATCTGTACTAACCTGTTCTTCCCACCAACAAAACAGAAAGGAAGCACGTCACCTCCAGGAGGTCTGACATGTACTTTAAATGTCAGAGGATTCTTAAGCTCTCTTTGTAGCCGAATTTCATTTTAAGTGTATGAGTTGAAGCAAATCATGTCTGGTCAACGCTTAACATTGGCAGAAGGTAACGTGAGACTGGCCCTGCTTGACATACATCCGAAGGACACATTCTGAAGGAATGAAAAGGGGCTGGGGCCTGTTTCTTTTTTTTCACCCAAGCCCTGAGAATGCTATGGTAATACTGATTCCTGAAAGCAACTGCTAAGCTCTTCCTGATGCAATTCTCTTGAGAAACTGTTAAAGACCATGGATTTCCTATGGCAGATTTCAAGGCCAGGACCCCCAGGTATGCTTGATTCACGTGCAAACCTGACTACACCTGCCATCTGTCACAGGGCAGGAAAGGGACATGATGCAGTGGGACCCAAAGCCCTAGGAATTTAAAATTTGTAAAAGTGAAACTGGCAGTTTGCCATCCAGTCTAGGTACATGGATTTCCTTTTCTGACTAATTTCTTTTGTAGAAAGAGTAATTAGCTTTATTACTAACATTGCCTCTATGACTAACTCTAGGCAAATCATTAAAAATCAGCTCCACCACTTCACCGTATTCCTAGTGCTTGAATTTTTACTCCCTAAAAAAGCTCACGGTAGATAGACAGGCTGATGTATTGTGTGTGTGTGTGTGTGTGTATAGACACACATATATATATACATATAGAGATACATATATATATATATAGTTTTAAATGTGAATACACGCCATCATCAAAATCAGTACCAGCCATTCAGTTTATTGGGCACCCATGACGGTCTCTGCCCTCAAGAAGCTTGCAATTTAACTATGGGGGTTGGAATAGGGAAAGAGAATGAATAAAAATACAAAATAAAAATACATAAATAAATAATAAGGTTTTATGAGAATATAATCAGTTAATTCATGTAAGGTTGATAAAACAATGACCAGTATAGAGTAAGCACTAAAGAAATACTGTCATTATTTTTGCTGTTATGACATAAATATAAATAAATTAAAAATTAAAGACTGTCCCCCCCAAAAAGAAAATACGAAATATCCATAAAACGAGCTAGACAGCCACGTAGAGCACAAATTGTCAGTTCTCAAATTGTGGGTAAGGGGCCTGCGGGGGACCCTGAGACTCCACGGGGAGTCCGCCAGGGAGAACCTCCCTCTGTAATAATCCTAAGACATTATTTGATTTTTTTACTCACATTCCTCATGAGTGTGGGGTTTTCTAGATGCTTCATGATCTGTGATATTGCAACAAACTCAATGCAGAAGCTGATAAGGAATCCAGCTTTCTTTTAAGCCAGAAATTCAAGAGATTAGCAAAAATGAAAAAAAAAATCAATCTTCTCATTAAATATTTTGGTTTTGAAAATTGTGCTTATTTTTTTAATAAAAATATGCTTGTAATCTTAATATGTCATGAGTCTATTATTGTTATTTTTAAATGAATTAATTGAAAAAAATTAATTTCCCAACTTTCATTTCTAATAAGGTAAATATCGATAGATATAATAGGAAAAGAAAAGCTTTTGGGGATCCTTGATATGTGTTAAGAGTATCAAGGGTCCTGAGACCAAAAAGTTTGAGACTTGCTGGCCTGGGCGAACATCGTTGCCTGGGAAGTTCTTTTTCCCCTCCTCTCCACTCAGTCAGGTTTTACCAGTTTTATCAAGACCGAAGGCTCCTTTTTCCATGAGGCCTTTCTGACTCCTCTTCCCCTTCCTCAGCCACACAGAAAGGGCCTAATAATTATTCAGACACCTGGCGTGCACCAAGTTCTGTACTGGGACCTTTCACATACATGAGAAGTGACCTCTCACTCATGGGATCACCCACTCCCCAATTTCCCATGGGTTATTCCTACTTTGGAATATATAGGCTATCATCTCTTTAAATTATAAGTTCCTTGAACAATCTATGCCTACTTTATCTCTGTGTCCTAAAAATTGGTAAGTGGATAATGACTGCTAACTGAAAAGAGAGTGACTCAGACATGAACGGTATAGGAGTTCATAGGAAACCCCTACCCCGAGGAAATGTGATGGAGAAAGGGAGCTTAGAGGTAGATGTGAAAGACAGGGGAGGGCTTCCGCCAGTTGGATGGAAGAGGGAGGGCATCCCAAATGCAGGAATAACATGAGCAAAGGCACAGAACTCGGAATTCTCAAAGTGCACTCAAAAACAACAGAAAGACTAATTCATTACTAAAATTCATATGAGCAGATCAAAAATGTATGGGCATCTTAATAGTTTTCTTTCTAGATGAAATTTGAGGAAGTGATCACAAAAAGCCTCTGGAAGATGGGAAGAGAGAAGTAGCAACACTCTGCAGTTTATTTCTGAACGTGAAAACTCAACATTGAAGGTAAAACTAAGCCAGAATTCAGTAGGGAGTCACAATAAATGAAGACCACTTCCTACACAGATCAAGGCAACCCTGCCCTTGTGATAAAGGCTCAGCGTTCAGCTGTCTAAAACATAATATACTTTCTTGAAAATAATATAACTTCCAGTTTTGAAGTGCTTATAGCTTTTTAAAACATCGTGTTTTATTTTGTAAAAACTTGATTAAAGTAAGGTCACTAGGTATCATTAAAATGGCATCTAATTGTTATTTAAGAACCTGTTCTCACAAAATAAGTATTTGCAACAAACACTTCAGGCATTTCAAAGTAAGTTTTTATGTTAAGTGAGTGCCTCTGCTTTATAAGCAAGAATACTACTTTTCTGACAGATACACCGTGGTTTCCATGCCCACACAAATTTCTACACGTCTTTAAGCATTCTGAACTTTCAAAATATTTAAAATTGGTCACTTATTATTAACATTAATATACTATTTTTTTATATTTAAAATATACAAATATTTTTACAGATAAGTTTTACCTTTGTGTCCCAATTATATAATTTTACATAGCACTATTGTTCTTTTAAACAATAATTAAGCAAATTAATGTTTTTGAGCTCTACTTCTCATTATATAGATTCACCTAAAAAAGTATAAACAAAGCTTACTGGTGCAATTTTCCAGGCACTTCCAAGTTGCTTCAATATTTACAAATATGTATGTATGCACCTTGTTTGAAAGTATGAACATTTCTGGTATCAGGAAGAAATTCTATAACTAACTGTATAGGGCAAGAAAGTACAATTAACATGTAATTTGCTTTTAGTATATTTCTAATACATTACCAACTGACAAAAAAAAAACCACAAAACAAAACAAAACCCAAATCAAAAAAACAAAAAACCAAAAACCCGAATCAAAAGCAAACAAACAAAGTCAACCAGGCAGTAAGGAAAGCTGACACCCAACCTGTCTGCAGTGGGTTGGGAAGTTGAAGAGACAAAGCCTTGATCTCCATGTGAGAAAGGGGGAGGGAGGCAGCAAGCACACATCCCTCCTCATGGCAGCCACTGTCCAGATCACTAGCCTATTCAATGTGTTCTATTTGCTTTGAGTTTGTTTTGAAAATGTAACAACAAAGATGAGAAGTGCGTGGTTTAGGTGAAATACGAAACCTGATGGAACTATATGATTATTTGCTACCAGTAGCTAAACAGTAGGGTTATGAAATTGTGAGTTTTCTTGAGCATGTTTTTGATACAGAGATTAGCCAATGCATATTTAACAATTAGGGGAAACAGTTCCTGTGCAGTGACATTTATTATAGACTTACAACTAGTTCATCAAAACACTATTTTATTAGCAACTGTGAATCCAGGGAGAAAAATAAATTTACGAAATTATTTGTACTGTTATCTCCCCAATGGAATGGAATTTTTCTATAAGTTTTCATGAAGCATCTAATTTTTACTTAAGTACCATATATATTCTATAGGGAAACGTTTGTGATTTTCCAAACCAAGCATTTTAAAAGTTCTTCTTACTTAAAATAAATGTTGCTTCTCTGCACTGACACCCACCTATTTTAGTACATGTGCATACACACACACGTGTGCATGCGCACGCACACACACACACTCACCCCAAGACACAAAGAAGCAGCAGCAGGAAGGTGAAAAGCTATGGATTTAGAGGTGGAAAACCCAGGAGCCAGTTACGATTCTGTTTACCTAATTATATGACATGAACAAAGTCACTTAATTTTCCTGAAATTCAATTTTTTTTTCTCAACTGGTTTATTAATTACCTCTCTGCCTATCTCAGAGAATCATAATAACACCCCCCGAAAGATGGCATGTAGGAAAATATTTTATACAAAGATACGATTTTCACAAAGTATTTAAATATATTTCTTACGCTTTAAGGGCTCAATTTCAATAAAAGCTATCTTTGTTAGGCAAAAGTTGAGTTATGAAACTAAAAGTACAACTTTCCATATGATGTGGAGTTTCCTGTTCTGTGTTTTACAAGGCCACGTCCCAGATGGGCGGCTATTTATTACCATAGGAACAACTCAAGCTTTGATTACAGTTATTAGGACATGAAAATATATATTGACAGAGCTGAGATCCCTGTTGGGAAACATTAGCACCATGAACACCCAGAATGTCATGGAGCATCACCACCCTGCACTCACGGGTTCTAACAGTTTAAGAGGTCCAGGATAATTTCAACAAAGTGATTAGAGTTGGAAATAGAAGGTTAAATATTATCTCACTGATGAATTTACCAACAAGACTTACCTGCTGGTCCTCAGAGGTCAGGCCGAGACCTGGACTTTGATGCACTTGTGAGGCTGACCCAAGGTCAGGGAGAAGGAAGTCAGGCCTCCATTCTGGGGCACCACCCTGGCGTGCTGCTGGGCTCCATCCCTGTGCCTGTCCACTGCCCCAGACTGGTACCTTCACGATAGCTCAGGACATGGGGTGGGGCCCCCCTCCTAAACCTCCTCTTGCTCTCAGCCCATGCTTCAGACTTCCCTTCACTCCCAAAGGGCTTCTTTTTACCTGTGAAATTGCTGCTCTGGATTGAGGTTTCCTGTGCTTCATACAAGTGACAGTCAGCTTAACTTATCAACTCAGCTCCAGGGTCTCACCCTGAAATGACTACAGGGGGCCAGTCAGCAAAAGTAAGTGGTAAATTGGGCCAAAGGGAGACTGTGACCCTGGAGAGCCCCTGGACCATGGGAGCAGAGATCACTGTAGCTGGTTGTAACCTTACAGAAATAGAGGTCCCAGTATGGCCAGAAATTATTAGGAAAAACCAGAAATCTGAACTTTTATCTAAAATCTTGACTTTATAAATGTTGGCAAGTCAATCAAAGTATTTTCTAAGGTATTTTTAAAATGTCTTTGCTTTAAACTCCAAGGAGACAAAACACATCAACAAGCCATATGCAGCCAACACCTCTTATTTAATAGGTGCAAAAGGGAGACTGCTAAAGGAGGACCCCCTCACCATACACACACAGAGCCCTCCTTGCCCTGTCAGTTAACATGTGTGCATCACAGAAACAGCCTGTTGATGCTCCATCGTTCTTTGTTGGAAATCAAAAGGAATCAGTTGCAATGAGTATTTCAGACTAGATTGGAGGGAAAGGTGACCCACATCACAAAGGAGGAAATATTGTTGGAAATTCGGTCCTCATGGCTCCCCCTTGCCTGCTCTACTGACAAGTCTAGCTGGCTCTGCAGTAAAACATTCTTACGAACTTCATCCTTGGTGGACCCCATACTGTCACCCCGCTGGCTGCTCTGGAACCCCTCCCCACCAGGCATTCTACTAGTCCAGAGTCTCTGGGTGAAGGGAGAGGAAGGTAAGCCAGAGGGCAGGACACACAGGTCAACACTCCAGCCCAATACCCAGATGAGGAAGTCACAGGTCAGTTCGCAAGTTACTAGCAAAGACAGAAATAAGAGCAGAGTTATTTCCAGTGAATTCAAAAAATTGTCACTAATTCAGAGGATCAGAGAATAATCACCCTAGATAAGATTCAGGGATCATCTTGCCCTGCTCATTCATTTTCCAGATGGAAAGATCAACGCCCAGAGACTCTTCCAAAGCCAACTACATCAACACTGCATGCTTGTTCATTGTCCGATACAAATGCACTGGGAAAAATATGTGTCCTGTGCCCCGTCTCCTTTGGGTAGGTATAGACTTTTCTACATGCTGCATAAATATCAGGCCAGCACTTCTCAGAAATGGAGAAGGTCAAGCGATGTTATCAGTGGTCAATATATTACTCTATCGCTAATTATAATACCAACACCCAATAATTGTCTCCATTTCAACGAGAAACTAGTCATATATGACCAATGTGCCCTTGTTACTCAACAGGGCTTGGGAAAGCACTGCTCTGCTGTTTGTGACTTTTGAAAATCAAAAAATGACTCAACCAAAAAAAAAATTTTTTTTTGATCGAATGACCTTGCAGAAACCACCTTTAAAATCAGTGAGAATGTGAATTCCAAATGGGATCTCAACCAGTCTGGAAGCAGGCCCTAACAGGCTTTCTCTAAAGGGAGTCAGTCTGTTCAGAGCTATGGAGAACGCAAGGTCTAAAGTTCATAGTCCAGGACGTGAGATCGGTCTGGCAGCTCAGCGATGGCTGGGGAAGGAGCCACTCTTCTTATGTAACAGGAACCAGGCTTACAACACAGGGCACCAAGAGTGGCTCCAGTGAAAGCGATGAGTGCTGGACGGTGGCTGTCGCTCACAGGAACTGGTTTAACAGTCACGTACTGCTTTGTTAGCATCATGTTTTACGGGGCGTTTTTATAGATCTTTCATTATTATTCCAGAAAAATAAATGATTATTAATCAGGTCAGTACTGATCCTCCCACTGAACCCAGGGAGAAACTAGGGTGAGCACTGGCCTGTCCCAACCCCCTTCCAAGATGAGTCACTCTTCACCTAGGATGCTGCAGCCCGGCCCCATGGCCACAGCAGTTGTCCCCTAACCTTGGTGAAACGTGACAAGTGAGGGAGAAGATACAGATGGAGGAAGAATTTGTCTTTGGGTTGGGGTTGGTGAATCAGGGGGAGAGGTCGTCTTGCCCAGTTCAGAAATGTAGGTTTTGACCTTCAACTGCATCACCCCAAAATATTTTGCTTTTTATTTTTTCTTAAACCATCATAGGACTGTATTCCGCATCATGTGCAATTTCCAAGTGTGACTTCAACAGGAAACTTTATTAGCTCATTCAGGCACGACCTGCATCATTTAACAAAATGCTGCTTCCGTGTAGAAATAAAAATAAGTGGGCTTGCGGGGGGCACTATGTCTAACACACAGAGGCATTCTTAATTCTACCTACAAAGAACTGGCCTATTCTCTGTTATAACATGCTCAAAGGGGAGGTAGCAGCTATTTGGATCAAGTTTTGTAGAGGGAAAAAATAGTGTAGCATGCCCTATAAAATAAAATCCTTTACATTTGTATAGCAGGAGTTTAAGATGCATTTTTATATAACAAATGCAGTCCTCACAACCACCCTGATTTTACTGATGAAGCACCAGAGGCTGGGAAGGCGGGAGAGGGGATGTTAAAATTTGTCCAAAGGCCCCTAGCTTTTAAGATGCTCGAGTCAGCCTGAGAACACCTCCAGCTGTGCCACTCCTCCAGATACCTGCTTTTTCCTCCCCAATTCTACTTCCCCAAGTAAAGAAGGAAGCCAGGCTTTCTCCATATAGTACTCGTCTGTTATGAGATAAATGCCTTCATGCCCTTCTCCACAGCGAGCTCCTCCCCTGCTCTGCATTTTTGGTAAAATCATAAGTCATCCTAACCATGACGATCAGGGCCACATCTGCCTTCTTCCCCGCTCTCACCCCAAACTGAACACGATGCCTGTCTCCTGGTGCAATAGACATCTGCAAAAGGGGGGAGAAGGACCCGAGGAAAGTGGGAGGGAAGGAGAGAGGAATCTTGGACAATTCGTCCAGCAGCTGACCAGACACAGCTGTCTTGAAGCCCTAGTGCTCCAACTCTGCTGGGTTAGAAGAGAAGTACCCATCAGGGACCTGACAGCCAGGAAAGCTACAATATAACAAAAAGAGAACCAAAATGGATCAGAGAAAACACCTGTGGGACAGACTGTCAGAGCGGCGAGTTTAGAGAGGAGGAAAGCAGTGAGTGGGGAGAGTCTCCGTGGACGGCGGCCCTGGGGGAGCCCCAAGATCTCCCTTAGGGGACCGAAGAAAGTAGCCTCTCAGGAAGTGCAGGCTGACACAGGAGGAACTTGATGCCCATGTTTTACATGATTTACGTGCTTGACGTGAGACAGGCCGAAAACACCATAAGGTGACACTGGCTACTCTGTGGGCATGAAGTGACTCTGTGAGTCATTGCTAGACTGCTAAAGGGATTTCTCAGTCAGGAAACAGTCTGTGCCTCAGTGTTTATGATCAACAAGTCAGACAAACAGAAGGCTAAAGAGCAAACCAGCCAGCCCGGCACCCGGGCCCCTGGGATGCAGGCCTTGCCCCGTGGGCTGTGAGAGGCCCTCAGCCTCTGCACATCAGGCCTGTCACCACCGCAGGGAAGGGTGTCACTTCTCTACTTACGCCCCTGCCCTTTGCTCAGCATTTCACGCAGTGCACCCACAGTAAGAGATCTTTAAAAATCCTAATAATAATTTGTGGAATAGATCTGTCATTTCCACATAAAAATATTGCAACAGTTCTGATCCAAGTCCCTCTGCAGAATTCCCACTGGGCAGACTATGACCTTCGTAGCGTGAAATGTAAAATGACATTCTTCCTTAAAGGAAAGGTTATTTACATAATTTCTACTGAAAAAGTTGGAAACGACAGGGTTTACGTCTTGCTGGACAGACATGGATAACCTTGGAGTCACCCGATACTTTTGGTCTCAATTTGCTTATGAGTATAAGGCTTAAGTGGAAAGAGGAATGATCTCTATCCCTTCCCATTCAGCTGTGAGATTCCGTGGATCTCATCTCTTTCTTTTCCCGAAGCAGAAAACACTAAAAGGCATTTAGTCTCCTCCAAGGAACATTCAGGACCCTGAATATTATGAATGACCAGTAAAGCAGCATCGGTCTGCTCCTTGGAACTGTCTCACACAGAAGTTCTCTCTCTCCCTGCAGCTGAGATTAAGCAGAAGACCTGGAGATTTGGGGATGCTACCAGCAGATTAGTTTAGTAGCGTTTGTTTTCCTAAAGTATGATCAAGTCTTTTTTTTTTCCTGCCTAAAAAAAAATCAAATAATTCTGCAACCAAATGTTCAAAACATTGGCCAAAAAAAAAAAAAAAAAAAAAAAAGCACAAACTTCTGGACTAAAAAACCTAGATTTTCATCCTGGCTTTACCACTAACTGCTTACGTGACTTGATTCTCAACACTCAGGGCCTCACAAACCTCACCATCTTAGAAAGAGGGCTTTCCCTGTACAGCTCAGGATTTGCCTGAGGGACACTGGAGATAATGGGTGTAAACCTAACATGTTCCACAAATGAAAGGGATCGTGGTTTTTTTTTTATGGTGAACCATTGTTCCGTGACTGGAGGAGGCTGGACCCATAAGCACACTAACAGCCCAAACGTGTGTTTTGAGCCTAAGTCTGAAAGTTCATGCCTTTAAAAAAGGAAGCATTATTTTCATGATCAGCATCACTGAAAGGACAGAGAGAGTTCAACGTTAACAACCAGAAGAAAACTCATGAGTGGGAGCTCCACCCTTTCAAGATTGTTAAACCTGCGACAACACAGGCAACCCCACACCTGGGGCACCTCCTACTCTGAAGCAACGCGGGTGACATTGGCATAACTCACCCTTTCCCTGGTATCGAGTGCAACTGCCACTGAGAACACCACCCTTGTCCAGATAATGACAGCACCACGGTGGGTCAGAATCCCCTCCTCAGTAAGCTCTGTCCCACAACAGAGACAAGAAGCCACGTGAGCCTCCACCCAAGGTACTTGGTCAGCCAAGGAGACCTCCAGAAAAGCTAGCTTCCGCAGCTACTTGCCCTTCCAGGCCACACGGGAACTTTCCAGGCAGAAAGGAACGCCTGCCTTACCTGGGTTGGCCTAGGCATGACAAGTCGCATGAAGAGTCACCTGTCAAAAACAATACTGGACTGGGTTGCTCCTGCAGGGCAGAACTTTTCCTGAAAATCCCGAAGTTCAGCTGTTTACAATTACAGGCAATGAGGCTCAAAGAGTCAGCCTCATGGATCACTTGTGTTTTATTTTTGGTTTTGTTTTCATTAGATGCAACCCTGAGCTGAGCCAGGAGCCTTCCAGCGAGTTGCACAACCTCAGCTTTCAGAGCTTGTGTTTCATGGTCACGGAAAAAAATAATAATAATAATTGGATTTAATAGGTTTTCACAATCATATTATCTACTTAACCTTCCAAGATCGTTACTCTTAATAGCAAGCCCCAAGGAAAGATCCCAGGGTAGGGGCTACACTAAGGAAGTCATAAGAAAAAAGTAGATACTTCACAATTGAAATAAAATCTAAATATAATATCAAAAGACATTTCAAGAGCTCTAATTGAAGCCCCTCATACCTAAAAAAAAATGCACTACTATAATAATGTCCATTAAAAAATGCATAATTGTATGTTATATAAGTTTATATGTTTATACATAAGTACACATTTATGTGTGCCTAAAACAGATTATATGGGTTTAAAGTGACAAACATAAGCTTTAAGCTGTGGGTGACAGGCTTTGCTCTGTTACACTGTGGCTTTGTGCAAATGCTCTATCCTCCTATAGAAGAGTAACTACCAGCCGGAAGGTCAAGGTCCGTTAGGACGCTGTACCCCCGTAGCAGGGTGGAGAGCACGCAGAACGAATCCCAGGTGCTGGAGAAAGGTGCTTCTGCCGGAGGTGAGTTTCTTTGCTTAGCTGTGGAGTACCGCGACAGGTCATTCAGGCTGTAAGGAGCTTTAATTAGCCTTTCTACAAATGAGAGCATTCTTCAACCTCCAGAAGATGTTTTCCGTCCTGACATTGTCTGAAGGAAAATCTTGAACAGAAGACTTGCCCTAAATCTGGTTCTTATTCTCTCATTTCCTTCTATGGGATTAAAGCAAAACAAAAGCACTTTGTTAACCCTCTCCACAGAGCCCTCTAATTGGACTCCTTGTTCCTGTTCTGAGCCACACTGCCTCTGCCAAGCTCTCTCCTTCAAGCTGCAATGTCCTTGTTTGTGTTCACCCTCAGTGTTCCAGGTTACACCGTCAAGCCAGGCTCAGCCTGTCCCACATCCTCCCACAGAGGTCTTGTTTTGTTGTTGAGAAAGGGTCGGCGTGAGGATGAAGTCCAAGTTCACAAAGCAACTGAAAGGCCACCCCAGGAGGACGGTGGTCACAGGTAACAGCAGAGCAGACAGCTGCAGATGAGGCTGACAAGGGGCAATCACACCAGAGTGGAGCAAACCCTAGCAGGCTCTCCAGGCCCCAAAGAGTCCTAGGAACCAGAGCTTGGGAAGGACTGTTCTAATCTAGGCCTGGAAGCTTTTCCTCAGTCTACCCAGAGCCTGACAAGCCACTGCCTTGGGTTCCTCTGCAGTGACTGCAGTAGATGAACGAAGGAAAGACAAAGCCTGCCTTCTGTTAAAAAAAAAAGTTTGCAAGTCTTCCCATAAGTTGCAATAGAACAAAGAAAAAGTCTATGCTCCTGATAAACCATTTCTTTCAGAAATATGTAGAAAGGTAGGTTGGCAGTATTGTAAACAAATTAAAACGTCATTTATTCTGTGAAATGTTAAAAAATCCATTTTACATTGGGTAATTCCTTAATGAGGTGGCCAGTGCAAAAGAGGTTTGGTTAAATTACTATTCTGATTTTCAGTTTTCTCATGAACATAGACTACAAACTGGATACCAAAGAGGAAAGGGCAGGGGAGGGATAAAGGGTTGGGGGTCAACAGACACACATTACTATTTATAAAATAGATAAACAACAAGGACTTTCTGTAGCGCACAGGGAATTACATTCAATTTCTCATAATAACATATACTGGAAAAGAATCTGAAAAGAAAAAATATATATGTATAACTGCATCACTTTGCTGTATACCTGAAACTAACATTGTAAATCAACACTTCAATAAAAAAAAAATTTAAAAAAGCAAAAAGAAGAAAGAAAAAAGGATGTTTTCAGGGAAGGCTGGTGTTTGATTACTTCCTTGGTTGCTACAACTGAAAGGGTTCACGGGAGATTCTGTACATCTCACAGCAGTGGTCACCCCAGCGGCACAGGTGACCACGGTCTGCTCCAGTCTTTGCTCCATACTCTGCTCCGCCTCTCCCCACCGCTGGCCTATGGCCAATACTAGGAGAGCTCACTTCCTTTGTTTCTTCTCCAAAAGCAACTGCTCTTCTCAGTGTGCCTCCCAGAGCATCACTGCAATGTATCTTTCCTGACCCTAAGCTTGCCGGGTAGTATGTGGCATCAGTGTTCTAGTAACAGAGCCACAACCAGGAGATGTCATCAGGACTGTGTGCTCTAGGGATAACACAGGCTGAGCTGGGCAGGCACACCTTATGGAGGCTCCGAACCTCAGGGGGTCCCGGAACTACTCCATCCCCTTCCCCGAGGCCCCTCCAGGAGGGGACACTCTCCATCTCTGCTCACACTACCCCCATTCACATCCACATGAAATGTTCTGGAACCATTTGCTTTCTACCTTCCCCAGGAAGCTGGATGGAAAACTTATTTTAATAACGTTGGCCTTCGTTCAAAAAAACATCTACTGAGAACCTACTCTGTAAAGCACTGTGCGAGGTGCTAAGGAGACAGAGATGAAAAGACAGGTAGACCAAAGTGGTGGTGGGTGTTAACAATAGTCATTAAGATCATCGTGGTTCCTTTGTTCTCACTCCATGATCACTAGTAAACTCTTAGTTTTATAGAGGCCTTAAAACACTTGGACATACTTGATCTCATTTGATCTTCACAATAATCTTGTTGGATTGGGATTGTTCATCTTGTAGATGAAGAAACTGAAGCTCAGAGGTGCTGAGTGATGTAACCTCAAGTTACATAGATAGTAAGTGGCAGAATCAGGGATCAAACTTAAAACTCTGACTCGAAGTCCACTGCTTGCTCCATACATCATCCAACCTATTGAGGGTTAAAGTGGGAAGTGTTTTTCCAAGAAACCATCCAGTAGCAACACAACAACAAACAAGTCTTGAACACCTATTGTATGCAGAACCTTCCCTGGCCTCTGGGAAGGAGATGTGGCAATACAAACATGAATGTAACACTGTTCTTACTCAAAGGAGTTTAGTGAAGTGAAGAAAAGTCACTGGAGGTGAATGATTCAAGAAGTTAGTGAATCTGGGGAAAGGGAAAGAGAAAGTAGTGGTGGGGGTGGGACCCTAAAGGATCCAGATTGAACCTGGGCATTATGTTTGGGAGGGGCTATCTTTACACTATGTCTCAATTACTCTCAGGCCAAGAAGCAAGGAGTAGCAATGTGGTTTTCCACGCAGACTTTTCTACAGTAGAGAAAGTGTGCTGCCAAGTTGACACATGTATTCATTTTGTGTGTGTGGTCTTTTTTTTTTTAATTTTTTATACATTTTTTAAAGGTTACACTCCATTTACAGTTATTACAAAATATTCCCCGTGTTGTATAATACATCCTTGAGCCCATCTTACCCGCAACTCTCTGTACCTCCCTTGCCCCCAACCCCTATATGACCCCTCCCTGCCCCATCTCCCCACTAGTAACTAGTTTGTCTTCTATATCTGTGAGTCTGCTTCTTTTTGTTATATTTACTAGTTTGCTGTAGTTTTTAGATTCCACATATAATGATATCATTCAGTATTTTGACACAAGTGTTCTGATTCCTGAGAATTAACTCCTAAATTATAAATTGGAAGATTATTTTATCTTAACCACAATCCAAAAAAAGTCCCTTGGAACTTGAGAACTGCACGTGAGTGTCTTTAAGAACCTGAAAACCTTCAGAGAACTGATAAAGTTTAGGGTTTTAAGCTATAAAACTAAAAAGGAGACCTTGGACCCATTATGATACTCTGAAATTTTTATGTAAAGTGATCACCTGGTCTCTGTTTTGGGCATCTCTGTAGCTTTGAGACTTCACGGTGGTATGGCAAGGCAAACTGAGGTGACTACCATTTCTTCAGGAGGATGAGGAAAGATTCAGTGAGAGCTAGCACTGGCCATACCGGACAGCTGAGAAAGTGCTACTCACAGTCAGTATTAGCAACTCTGGTAATAAAAGAGGCTCTGGGCTACGTCATGCTCTCCTTACCACATTAATACCAGGAAGCTGTTGTGCAAGGGGGAGGCCCAAGATGTCCTTCCCTTGTATGGATGGGACTGAATTGTGCTGCCTCGGCAGACCATCAGTGCTTTCTTTACGTAGGAGTATTATTCCTGTTAAAACTCAGTCATGCTGTTCATTGCTTAAAAGACCAAACAGGAATTCCGAAGGGCCCCACTGACCCTACTCACTTGTCTCGTCCACCTCAACCTCTCCAGGCTGCAAGCCCCAGATGAGAAGCCACCATTAGCATCTGGCATATGCTGAACACCATGGAGTAGAAAGGTGCCTAGAGACAGATGCTCTACTTCCTGAAGAGGAAGCGAGAGCCTAGACCCTGGGAGACTTGAGAGAAGGAACAGAGAGAGAAGAAGGAAGACTAAGGAGAGGGGTGGAGGAGAGGAGGAGATAAGTGAGAGCCTCTTTCCAAAGACTTCTCATCCTCATGCAGTGGAAGGGAATGAGTTCCCGATCCTGGTCTGCTACCCTGTTCCGTGAGGTCTGCCTACTAGATGTTTGAGTAGTAACTGTGCACACCTGCTTCTCTGTTCAGAGGTACAAAAGGGAGTCAACTTTGTGAATTAGCAGGGGAATCATCACTGGCTATTAACAGTCTTTTTTTTTTTTTTAAGCTACCCAAAATTCATCTAAAATATTTATTTTTTGTTTAAGTTAAACATAGTTACTTTCTGTCGCTTGCAGCCCAAGGATCCTAGCTACTCTCTCCCCAGTCTTTCCAACACTGCCCTTCTAAACCCACCTAGATCAGCATCTACGTTCTCCCTACCCTCTTGTTACAATGAAAGGTGGCCCTTCTCCCATGGAAATACAGTCCCTTCAGTGGGTTCTAGATCCCACCTCCTTCCACATTTTTCTAGGACTCCTTTCCTTAGGTTATTTCCTCTCTTCTGCATCACTAGTCCCTCCCTGCCTCCTGGATCATTCTAAGCCTATGAACAGACTCCACTGGCAACCATCTGAAACAATCCCACTGGCCCCCAAAGCCCTGCAGTCACTACTTCTTCCCTCTACTTCATATTATAACTGCTCTTCTGCAGAGAGTTGTGTAGACAGGCTGTTTCCATTTCCTCACCTCCCAACTCTTCCACTCAACCTTGTCTCGATTCTACCCCCCAACATGACACTGACACTGCTGTTTGAGACTGCTTTTGCCAGGTCACTGGTGACCTTCATGTGCAAAATCCATTGGATATTTTTCTTATTGTACTAGGCTTTTTGGTAGCATCAGCCTCTTGGGCCACCCCCTCCTTCTTGAAGGCTCTTCCTGACTCATGGACAGGCTGCTGTTGCTGAGAATAGGATGAGAAGGCTCAGCTGTGGGTCTGTGGAGCCAGAAGGCCTCAGGGAGGGAGGATGGAAGAGCATTCCCTTCCTACATGGCAGTACCTATGGTCTCCTCCTTAAACAACTCAGATAATTTCACTCCCCTATTTCAAAACTTTCACTGACATCCCATCATGCTTAGAGCAAAATCCACACTCTTTTAAGTACCCTCAAGGAAAACCCCACATCATCTGGTCCTATCTACATCTCCAACATAAAAATATTCTCTTGACTTGTCCAATGCCCTCCACTTTCATGTCAAAGCATAAAGAGCTGCTTAAGAGTTGTTTTCTCCTGTTTTGTTTTCTGAACCCTGTAAAAATCATTGTGGTACTTAAAAATAGGGGGTCAAGGACAGAATTCTTATTGGCTACTGAATCCAACAAACATTTATATACAAACGTCTATCACTGCCAGTGAGATACGGGAAAGCAGCAGGCCCACGCCCATCCTGGGAGCTCTCTGTCCTTTCAAGAAAACAAAACCACAACCCAGTAGCCAGTTGTACGGGAACTGCCACTTCAATGACAGGTAACACAGAGACCCTGTCTTGTAATTTATCAGGTAGAAGAGATCTCACAGAGCCTAATGCTTTATCCATGTAAGCCAAGATGAAGTTCAAGTCAATGCGAGAATGTGTTAGCCACCTAACTTAAAGACAAGGGTTAGCATTCATTCCAGATTTGTCTTTCCCTTATTCCCCATGCCGTGAGTGTTTGAGATTTGGCTGCAGTCCTGAAAGTATATACCTCCATGTCATCTCACATTTTTGCCTTGCACCACCACTCCCAGGGAAACGTGTCAACATCCATGATCAGATTTCTGCAGAGGAGCTACCCCCCCCCAAGTCTGCACCATTTTCATGTACATCATACGTTATGTTGTTTTGCAAAATTTATAAACACCATGGCAAACACTGCCCATTTTGGCTCTATCTTTTAGTAGAGACATTTACACACTCATTAGACCAAGAAAAGAGTGGCTTTCCTTGAGGGGAAGAGGTGGACCAAGAGTGGTGATTTTTCAAAGAGTAATAGAATTTACATCTCCAGCATTCTAATCTCCTGCTTTTGCCTGTGGTTCAGGGGGCCTCTTTTTGAACAGACATCACTTGACAAAGCTAGCCAGAGGGTCAACCTCACTAAATATTTATCTGCATTTTATCAACTTGTTAGGATTCGGAAAATAAAAGTGATTTCAAAAACAAAGTAGAAAGTCATACTCCCTTTTTAAATAAAGGGAGGGTTTTCCCCAAACTCAACAGCTTCTTTTTTTTTTTAACTTCTTTCCCTCTTAAGTTAATTTGCTTGATTATTTAATCTTCTTCCAACATATTCTTCCCCAACATCTGGGTATAACTGAATTGAAAGATTCCATCCTTGCTCCTTTTTCTGAGGAAGGTGCATAAAGATGTGACTGGCCTAGTATGGCTGACACAAGGCACAGAGCCTGCTATGTCACTGGCATTTCAGCAGTACAAAAATTTACCTTCAAGGAACTTGAGCTTGTACTTCAGTGACTGACTGAGTCGGTGGAGGTCACAAAACGATTCAATAGCATTAACTATGATTGGTCGATCAAACAAGGAATCAACAGGAATTTGCTAAAAACTCCAGAAAGCATAGAGCTTAATTCAGCACTGTGAGATTTAAAGAAAAAAATACCCATCTGGTCACTTCTTCAAACAGCTCATAACCTAGAAGAGGAAACACAGTCAACAGCAAACTTCCATTGTCTTCTTCACCACGCCAGTTATTCTCTTGTTCTTAGGAGACTTCACCACCCTCCAGTCTTAAGCTAGGCAGAGCTTTGAAATCAGCACATGTCACTACAGAAATGTATTTGGATCCGTAGGACTTGCTATTCCATTCCCAGCACTCTAGCAGCACTTCCAAATTTCCAGTTTCTCCCTATTCCTTCATCCTTTCAATTATTTGGATACCAGTCTATCTTCTCAGTTGGGGAGGGTAGGGTGGAGGGATTGTGAGGGCTCCCTTTGAGTGCTAGGGTAATGCAACTCATCCACAATTGTATCCTCCAACAACTAGCATTTGACATAGTATCTGGCCCATGATTGGTACTCAAGGAGCAATGGTTTGTCTTTTTTTTTTTTTTTTTTTTTTTTTTTTTTCCAATTTGAAACCAAGAAAGAGCAATGAACAATAGAGAAACCTCAAAAGCTGGATGCAGGAGAATGATGAGAAAATGCAGAGTTCAAGGAAAATTTATCAATATGATACAGGAAAACGTGGGTGAGAGGATGGCCATGTCCCAGGTCTCAGCTGAGTGCCTAGGATGCACCCCACCAAATGTGGGTCCTTGGCTTCGCGCAGGAAAGAATTCAAGAGCGAGTCATAGTCGAGTAAAAGTAGATTGATTCAGAGAGAGATGTACTCCATAGACAGAGTGCAGGCTGTCTCAGAAGGCAAGATGAAAGCCACGAGGTGTAGGGTTGGGTGCTTAGCTTAAAGTAAGAGTAGATACACATTCCATGCACAGAGTGCGGTCTGTCTTACTCAGATGGGAGAGCGGCGAACTCAGAGCATGGGGTTGGCTAGGAAAAACGAGATCTGTGGTGAGGTGTGGGAGTTGTTAGCTTTATATGCTAACAAGTGGGAGGATTATTCCAACCACTTTGGGGAAGGGGCTGGGATTTCCAGAAACTGGGCTGTCATCCACTTTTTTTAACCATTTATGGTCAGCCTTGAAACTTTCATGGCACCTGTAGGAGGGCCACTTAGCAGCCACTGTATTTCAGTGAGCGTATATTGAAGCTCCAGGTCTACTGGCAGTTGAATCTTCCAGCATCTTAGTGCTAATTTCTACGTCATTCTTTTAATGTTTGTGCCCTGTCCCCTTCTCTCCTGTCTCAAATTCAGCATACAGATCAAACTGGAGGGTGGGAGGCTGGGGTCAGGCAGGTTGGCAGAAAAGGGACTATCAGTGACCTAGCCCTGAGAGGATGAAGACCCCAATGAGGAAACTGAAAGGACTCAAGAAGGTAAGGGACGTCGGCAGGGGTTGGGGGAGGTTATCAGGAGAACTGGATGAATGTCAGGCATCATGGGGAGAGACCATGGGACAAGCAAGGATAACAGCTAGGGAAACATTCAAGATGACTTCAAAGTTAGGAGACGGAAAAGCCATGAGACAAGGGTGTCAGGCAGAGACGAGGAACTTGGAAGGGGAACTGGTTTTGCACAGGAGACGATGAGCTCAGTTGGAGACTGTTGACTATGAGATGATGGGAAGACTTTCAAGTGAAAATGACCAGTGAGTAGTCAGAGATATGGGAATAAACCCCGAGCAAGGGGTAGGACGTGAGCTGTAAACCTGTGAGTCACCAGTCCCATGTGCTTGCAGCCCAATGAGGAGGGTGGAAGACCGAAGGCGGCGCCCTGCAGGGCAGGAGGCCTGACAGGGAACAGATGGGAAACTTCAGGAGAACTGGAAAGTCAGCAGGGGAAACAGGAGAGTTTAACGCTGGTAACGTGAAAGGATGCAAATTTTCCAAGCAGCAGCGAGTGGAAAAAAGTAACAGGGGCTGTGGAAAAGACAGTGAGAATGAGGTTGAAATGAAGAGCACTGGGTGTTACAATGAGTGACTTCTAAAAGCCCAGGCGGACAAAGAGGTGGGGGTGAAAATGAGATTTCAGGGAGTTGAACAGGGATTGGGGGAAAGGAAACAGAGCAGATGAACCATATATTCAAAGAAATGTCAGGCTAGAGAGAACAAAAATATACTCATAATTTGTGGGAAACTTTTTAGGAAATATTTTATCACAATTTTTAAATGAGGCATTTAATTCCTAAGTCTCTTGTGGACCTGAAAACTAGAAATACAGATGGACTTTAAATATTCTTGAGGCAGAGCTTAACCCTCCCTCCACCATACACACACACACACACTCATACTCACCTTAAAAGTTCACAGACACCAACTCGGGTTGCACTTCTCAGAATGTGGGCTTCTAGATAAAGTCAGACTGAAACTTGCCACAGATGGACAATTTGGACTCTAGTGTTTTCAAGCCTGGGTAACAACCATTGCCCAAGGCTGCCTGCTCCTTACCAGAACACTCTAATTTGGGCATTTCAGCTCAGCCTTTGTTATAGTGTTGACAATCCACCTTTTGTGTAAAACAGACTTCATGCTCAATGCTCCTGTTCATCCTTTAACTAACCTAGCCATATTAGGGGCCTTGAAAGTCACTAATTCCATCCTTCTTGAGTGGTCAGTCCTACAGTGGTTTTTCAATGTAGTTTCTGAGAAGACTGAGAAACCCATGGAACCAACTGCTAAGCCTGTGCCAAGGAACAGCAAGAAAACACTGACCAATATCTTCATTTCACCCAACCACTCATTTGTCCAAGGCCGTCCTGTCTCCAGGGACCCTGTCCCTACCTCTTCTCAAAACAATAAATAACCCATGCCTCTCCAAGGTTAAGGAAAATAAGACGTGAACCTAGAATGTGTATTTACTTGGTAAGTATTTAATATAATTTCAAATCTAGTAGCTACAACACTCCTTGATACTAAGCCAAATTTAGATTTGAATAGGGAATATAAACTTTCATAAGTTTAGTTTGGAAAATAAAACAGTTTTCCCTAAAACTGAGACTAGTAAAAACATGCCTTCAGAAGAAGAAAGAGCAGGTACCCATGATTTTGATTTGGGGATTTAAATAGAAAAACTATTAAATTTTAACATAGGAGGAAAAAGTGCACAAGTTTCAAGCTTAATGAATTTTCATAAAATTAACACATTCATTTATTTAAGCAGCACCCAGTTGAGGAAATAAAACATGACCCGCCCCTTAGAAGCCCCCACCTGCATGGTCCTTCCCAGCCACTACCTCCCTGCAAAGGAAACCATTATCTTGACTTCTAAAATCACGTATTGATTTTATCTGTTTTGAAGTTTTATAGAAATAGATTAATAATGGATACAGTCTTTTGTGTCTCTGGCTTATTTTGCCTGGCGTTGTTTGTAAGATTCGTCTATGTTGTAGTTTGTCGTAGTTTGTTCATTGCATAAATATTCTGTGATTTATTTATCCATTCCTCTGCTGATGGATATCTGAGTTGTTTCCATTTGGGGACTGTTGCAAATAGTGTTGCTGGGAACATCCTTGTATGTGCCTTTTGATGCCCACGTGCTTTCATTTCTTTTGGATAGGAGTGGAATTGCTGAGCCATATGGCACGCACACTATCATCTTCGGTAGAGAGTGCCAAAGAGTTGACCAATGTGCTGTACCAGAGTCTATATGAGTTCTAACTGCTCCATATGATCACCAGCACTCAGTAACATCAGCTTTTTTTTTTTATTTGGTTTTTGCCATCCCAGTGGGTTTGGCACTTTTTAAATTCTCTGTGGAGACCAGCAGTTCTAGGAATAACAGCAGCATGATCCCTGCTAGCCCTCAGTGAATGGTGCTAATATGCTGAGAATTCCCCATTTTAAGAATTGACAATTCTGAAAATGATTTTTTCTTTAACATCTGCAACTTACTTTATGTTTATGTTGAATGGGGATTTCACTGGGGCTTTAGTTTAAAAGTCATACAATTCATAAAGATAAACTGAAGTACCAGAGAGCCTCAACGCTACTTCCAGATATCTTAAGAAATAAACAAAAGATAGGAGAGGAAAGATGGCAGGAAGGAGGCAGGCAGGCAGGTAGATGGACACTGTTGATTCTCACTAGCCAAAGTGATCTCATGAACAGGACTGTTTCCAACAACAAAGAAGGAAGACGTTCCATAGGAAAATCTTTGATTGACTTGAATTCCCTTACAATTATATTATTCTTTGGAAATGACCATGTTAAAAAAAAAATACACACACACCCCCATGCATATTTATATACATGTAAAATTAAGTATAAATGTAAATAAAAATAAATGAAGGAAAACATTGACATCTGCAAGAGAATCTTCCCAACTGCACATCTCTCCAACATGTTGCATACTGCTTGACTTGGATGATGATTGCTGGGAATGCCCCTGAAATGCCTGTCATCTTCCTAGTCATCACTTGAACTAACCATGCACAACTCCCCAAAACCCCACCCCTTGAAAAAAATTTAGGAGACAAAGCAAAGGGAAAAGGATACAGTCATCTGTAACCGAGTCTGTTGCTGGACTCTACACATTGTGTTGCCCCTCCAAAGCCAGTTTCAAAGCCGACTCCCTAAGAAGACTTCCAAGTCACCATGGCTCTGTCTCCTTGGGCTCCACAAGTGCAGAGCAGGCCAGTCTCGTCCTCAGATCCCTGGACAAATGGGGCTCCTTCTGGTTCCTCCTAACACATGCTGTGTTTGCCCCATTGTGGCATCACAGTCCTCCTGGTGCCAGGGCCTTGGTGGACCTGTCTGTTTCCCTAAAAAGGCTGTGAAATTCAGAAGGGCAGAGCCTAGGTCTTACTCATCTTCAGAGTTGCCCAGAGGCAACAGCACTTTGCAGGAACAGAGTGATGTCCAGGAAAACCTACTGAATCCAACTGCCCCGCCCCCCCGCCCCACCTGGCCTCAAGCCTGATCTATTCATACTGAGAGCCGTCAGTTGCCCAGAAGTTTAAAAAGTAGGTGTTGTTTTGTATAATGTGGAACCCTTTAGATTATGTTTCTATCATTTGGGATACTCCCACCCTCCCAACACACACACACCTTCCTCTCTCTCCTGTTCTCCCTTTCTTACAAATATGCATAGCCACTGCAAAACCACCCTCCTGTCAGCCATCAGTCACAGCCTGGGTGCCTTCACCCCATTAAAAATGAAAGCACTGCTGCAGGCGGTGCGATGGAAATGGCCAAGACTGGCAGAAGGAGCAATGAATTCCACTTTTATCAGCAACTAGCAGGCTGGAGCCCTTGTCTTTGGAGCTCGGCTCTTCTCATGCAGTAGGAGGTCTCTCTGCAGTATTACAAAGGTGCAGGAGGGAGCTCCTGATAATCCTCTCCCAAGTTCCCCAGGACACTACACTGTCAAAGCCTTAGCGAGGTCTGAGTTTCTCTTTGCAGCAAGTTGGTTACATCCACGATCAGTTTATTAAATAAAAGCGCGGTGAGAGTGCTTCCTGTCTGTTTTGGCAACAAGATTCTTGGAAATAGGAACTCCACGTCTGAATTGGCAGCACTCAAAACTCACTCTCCCTTTCCAAACGCAGCCTGCTTTGGTTGAGCTAATTGGATGAGGGGGAGGAGGGGACCCTTCCAACAAGAACCAAAGGTTATGCAATAGAAGCCCAGCCGCCAAAGAGTTTACAAAGAGCTCGGCCATTCTCCCGCTTTCTATAGCTGAAGAACCATAATTTTCTAAATTACTTTTTGCCAGATTGCTGCTCATGAGAGCAGATGAGGTCTTGGCTTTCTCCTAATCCCAAACAGGTTGAATCTTAAGAAGTCTAAGTAGATTTCCTCCGCAGAGCTGTCTGATCCACAGTGAAGTCTGCACAGCCCCCTGTGTGAGCCTGTTTGCCTTTTCTCCAAAAGCCAAGACAAAAGAAGTCACCCTGGGAGGGCAAGAGACACTGAAGTTTCTTTTTCCAGCGCAAAGTAAAAACCTGGACACGGAGACTGACAAAACGTTAACTGAACAAAAAATATCAATGAAGTTGGTTCCCGTCCAAAAAGCATGGGTCTCAAGGTGTGCCTGGATGTTTTAACAAGATACCTGGAGGGAATTCCAATGTACTTCCTCTTTGGGAAGGATAAAAGAGAAAATTCATTCTGGCTTCTAATGTCAGGAGTGAGACTGACTTTTTTTCTTTAATCTTTTTTTTTTTTTTTTTTTTAATTCCAGGCTGAACACAAACCCGGCCAAGCACCAGATGTTTCAAGTGGTGAACTGTTGGAGTTCTCTGCAAAAATCGTCCAGCCAACTGCACTCGGGTGGTGGTTGTCCCTGCTGCTCTGCTGCACCCCCCATTCCCATATATTTTTTTTTAAGGCTGAAGTTCAACCCCAGCTAAAGCTGTGTTCCGAGAGTGGGAGTAAACGTCTGGCCAGAGAGCAGAGGGAGGTGGGGAGAGCGACTTTCTCTGTAGTGGTGTGTCCTAGATTTTCTGAAATGATTACATTCGGAGGACTCAGAGGCAGCTCACACTTTCAAGTCTGAATGCTGACTCATGTCCTCCCCTTCAGGGCAACGGAAAGGAAGGGTGGAGTTGGAGGATCTGGGGTTGGGGAGTAGGGTAGAACCTGGCAGGGGGGGTGGGCGGAGCAGAGAGAGAAGGGAGTGAGGACATTGGTGAGATCCCTTTTCTGAACGCAAACGAGCCTTCTGATTTTCTTTGAGATGCAGGAAACTTGATGGAAGAGTCTACAGAACTTGCCGGCATGGCACTCTCTCACCCTTCTCGGCCCCCTCTTTCCTTTTTTCTTTTGAAATCTTTGGGACTCACACAGTTAATAAAGGCAGAGGGAAAATACCAAAAGGCTCTTTCTGTCTTGACTGCAAGGATCGGGGAAATGAGTCCAATGAATTGTGGAAAATCAAAAACAAAAAACCAAAACCAAGCCAAAAACCCCCGTAACTCAGGCTGATCCCAAAGGGTATCTTTACTGAGACTTCGAAATGTCATTTCCTCCAGTGACTTAAGTCATTCACCATCACTTCTGTGGAAGACACATCTGTATACACCAGCAATGGAACATAAAATGCTGGTTTCAAACTTGCCCTTTCAGCCTGTCCTGGGTCACTAGAGGTATGCTGGTCTCTGGGCCCAGAACAGAGGGCTCTCCTCGTAGAATTCAGACAGAACCTGACATTAGGAAAGAGTGTGTGTTTCCTGTTAATAGCCAGGTAAATGACACCATCAGACTGCTGGCTATTTAAAAGATGAGGCTACCTAAAGTCCCTGTGGACGGCCAGCTGTGTGAATGACCCAAATTTTCAAAGTTGACTGTTTCCTCCTCAGAGCCCTACTTGGCATTCTGTTCACGGTGATAAGTCAACCAACCAGTGAAATGCTCTTCAAATATGGGAAGAGGAAGAGCAGGAATAGAAAAAGATCAGTTTGATTATCCTTTCCTGACATACGTTTAAAACCCAGATTTGCACGTTGAATATTAAAATCATAGAAGAATAAATCTTTAAGTTTAGAGGCTCAAGATAGAATTCTGATGGAATTTTAGAGATGTCTATAACACTTAACCATGAGTAATCATCTTGCTCCCTGTGGCCGATCACTGCTGAACTGAAGTCTGGCCCTGTTTTCTTCTGACCTAAGAATCACTGCCATCTTTCTGCTCTGGTTCCTTGTCAAAGGCTTCCCCATTCGCTTAGATCTGGAGAGAGCCATCCACACACCTACGGGTCCTCTTCCTGCTGGGCTGCCACTCCTGCTTCTCCCTAATAGAAGGGCAAACATCGTTCTCCTTTCATCTGACTTAGCTGAACCCCATTCCTGCTTAGTGTCTCAGTGGAGGAGAAAAAAAGCAAAAACAACAAACCACGACCATTAGGGGTTGCGACCGCAAAGTGGGTTCTTCTTGGTGACATCTTGCTTAACAGAAAAAATGAATCTCTCTTCTACAGTCCATCTCTCTAGTCTTGCAGAAGCTGTGTGCCTTTAAGACGGAAGATCCCTACATGGAGCTGAGAGTAAATCCCCCCGGAACAGCAGAAACATTGCCTCTCCTGGATGAGTGGAGCCTGGAGGGCCCTGAAATCACTGTCAGTGGCTCCTGAGACTCCCCATCTTCTGTGCTTGAATCACATGTCTTTTGCCTTCCCCAGCCCCACTTCCTTTTCTTCTCTTCTGCCTATCCCTCTACCTGCTAATGGTATGGCTCAATTCCGCTCCTTCAGTTCATTTTAACTCACATTGTTAGGCAGGAGGATGTCTGTGAAAGTTCTCTGTAACAGGCAAGGTGTTTGACAGATAAAAGTGATTAATACTAAGTACTCACTATGTGCTAGTCTCTTCACTGGGATGGAGGTGGGGGTGGTGAGGGCGAAAAAGATGAAAAGCCTTGACCCTGACATTCCAAGAGCCTTGTCTCTCATAGAGGAGATGGAAGATACTTAAGAAAAATATGATGACTTCAGCAAGAATTGGAGACCATGGTCATGAAAGTGGTCTTCCAAACCTCCTGGTGAGGGGGGAGCATTTGAATGCACGCAGGAAGTCACGTGAGGCTTCTACTGCCACAAATGGTAAGGGCGCTGCAAAAAACTAAGACATACGGTATGCCTCTCGCTCAGGGATTCACGTGACACGGACGAAGTGGATCCCTTTCAAAAAGGACAGAATCCCATCCAATCAATGATAACCCTGAGAGAGAGAGGACGAATGAGGACTCTGGTCACCTAGCCACAGCTCCCATGATGGTGCATATAAGAATTCAGTGTCCAGCTTTCTTCCCTGTTTCAAAAGGATGTCAAGTTACATCTGAGGTCCTTGAATAAACATGACAGAAATTCACCTGTGTGCAGAAAGAAGACAAGTCCCCTTCGATCTGGTTGAAGACTTGAAGAGACGGAGAAGGTTTCCTTCAACCATGGAGAACAGCCTGGGAGCTGTTGGGTAGGACATGACATTCTTTTCTAACCACAGTGCAAATAGTCTTATAAAGAAAGGTGCATTTAGAAGGAATGTGGTCCCCATATATCACCTGTGATTATCTTTAGGGCAACTTCCATGGACAGGAAGGCTTCTATTCAAGAGCAGGTAATTCACCTGCTTACCTTGTGGGTCTTAGGTCATCCCCTGAGAATGGGAACAATGCCCCTCAGACCTGTGGATGAAACTCAAATCAACCAACTCAGCTGTGCAACGAAGCGTTTGAAGAGCTATTGAAGATGGTGTTTACTCTCAATGGTTTTTTCGTTTTTTGTTTTGTTTTGTTTCTTTTTTTTTCTTTTTTGGATGGAGGTAGATAACATGATATCTTTTACTAGAAACGACATCTGGGAGATTTTTGTTTTTCTGTTTGGGGCTTTTACCAGTTCTGTATTCAAAGACCAACACAAAACCCCTATTTACTTTCTGTCCTGGAAGATGCTGTCAGCTCTGCGTTGAGCACTTCCTAGAAAATCCTCCCTTCCCCTACCCCAGCAAGCCTCTTCAATTTGGCTACAAAAGGATGTTTACCTCTGACACTTACCATCAGGGTTCAAACCTTGTCACCTTTTTACCACCCCTGAACACACAAAGCCACACTCCCCTGAAAGGACAGTGGCCTCTCTGAGATGAATTTCAATGATGTTTCCCCCTAACTTTTACATTTTGGAAACTTGCAGAGAACCAGATCTCCTGCCCATCTGAGACAATTTTGTCAGCTGTGATTTTCCTATGGCAGGGATCCATCTTCAAATATGAGAGCAAGAGGAAATTTTAATCCAGATATTAAAGGGGAAAAAAATGAAAAGGAGTAAATAAGTTTAGAATTATTGCAAAGTTTTACCCTTTCCAAAGGAAAGTCAGGACAGAACTGTAATTAGATTGTCTGATTATAACCTGATTATATCCACTTTTTTTCTCTCTTCCACACTCATTCAAAATCACTACTTCTTTGACAAAGTTGAAAAACTGACTATTTCTAACATAAACTTTCACTGGGTGATTGAAAATGGAAGTGGAGTGGAGGGTGGGTGGGAGGGTTCTCTAAATTGCACTTAATTGCAAACTAACAGCTAAGATGCATGAAAGAACTAGTGAGTGAAATAAATCTCCAGAAGATGTAGAGGAGAGCGAGTAAGAGCCAAGCAGTTTTAAAACTCTTCCGAAATCTATGATTCAATGTGTTTAGCTGGCTAGTTACTGCTGAAATTAAATCTGCAAAGAACCAAGATGACAGACAGTAGGATCAGACAGCACAGGCAGCATTTTGTAGAGGGAATGTTTATCATTATCCTCGGGGCAGGGCTGGGGGGAGGGAAGAGAAACCCTTCTGGCATCCACCCACACAGAAAATTTTTGTACTTCTTACCATGGAAATATTAACTTAGAGGAAAGGAACAGACCCTTGGGGACTTCCATCCTAAAGCCTTTCTGAAAGGGAAATGCCCAGAAACACATCCCGAAGGGAAGAGACTGGCAGATAGATCTGTGCAGAATACAGACACCAGATGTGTCTACACAAGCTGCACTCGCTTCCTCACCGGCAAGTCAGGCAAATCACTTTCTCACACTGTGAGGCACTGCCCTCCTAGCTGCTACTAGCCCCTGGCCAGTTGTCAAGCTCTCAGCAGAGCCCAGGGTTTTTTGAAACATCACATTGCTGTACCCATCCCTGATCAAAACATGCCAACTCCCTGCAGCATCCTAGGTACCCCAGAGAGACTCATCTTAGCTTCCCTGCTCAAAATATGCCTTGATCCCATAGGGGCAGGACCCAGGCACTAGACACACTCAAAATCAATCTCCCTCTGGCTCTTTCTAACATCTCACGAGACAGAGCTGGAGGGGGTAACCTTGGGGGACTGCTAATAAACTTTCCTCATATGCAAGGTCTCCCTATTTCTTTTCCTTCTGAAGAGGCAAATTCATGAAAGCATTTGCACAGGTCACATGGAAAATCCTGGGTTTGGCATCCATTCCTCTCCCTTTATAAATACCACGTTCGCTGTAGGTTGAACACTGGTCACAAGGGGATTGTAGCCATGAGGGTACTCTCAGAGCACCCAGCCCATTCAGTGAGGGGACGAGTCCAGGTGTCCATATGCTCCAGGTTCAAGGTAAAGTGGGGAGACTGGAAAAGAAACCACAGAACATGGATTCCTTCTCCGGTTCCAGGAATGCCCCCGCCCCGTCGTATGTCTGGGACTACAGAATCATTCAATCTAAATGTCTAGCTACAGATGGAGAGGAACAATTCTTGCCAGGGAGCTCCTAATGATTTGAAAAGGAGGTTGTTCTCAAATGAGGGACACTGAAAAAGAAAAATATTTTTCATGGATGTGACTTAGGTGAGAATGCTTCGAGTCCTGAGTTCCAGGCCAACTCTACCTTTACCCAGCTAACGCAGAATTTTCCTCCATACAAAGATCTGAAACACGCAGAGGTGAACTAATGGGTTTCTAAGGCCCCTTACACAACTCCAAGTTTATGACCCATTTTCTTCATGTACATATTCAGTTATCCAACAAACACTCAAACTGACCTTTCCTGGCTGCCCAGCCGACCACAGCCGGGGCTGTGCCAGAGAGAGAGTGAGGACTTTGCTGTGTTCCAAAACCCCTGTAGGCTGGCTCTTTTATTGCTAATTGCCTGTATCTCTTCTTCTCCCTGTTAGTACAGATCACTCAGAGTTAACGCCAGAAGTCACCTGGCAGCTGTGCATCCTGGGACGTCTGCCACACATATAACAATAGGACATTAAAGCATCAAAGAAACCTTAGAAACTATTAGGATGAGTGGTCTCCAGGTTCTCAAGGGGGATCGCCACGAAGATCCAGCAGAATGCAGGAAAAATATTACATCACCTGTTTTTATTTATCTTACCACATCCCTTTTAAACTTTTATTTTAGGGGTATATTTTATACTGTACATAGTATATTGGAACCTTATGGATTCATATTATTTATAGATTAGTATACATCCATGCTCAATTTTTTTGCTGTTGTTACTTACGGGAGTGTGTGATCAACAAAAGTTAAAAGATTAATCCCACACGGCCCCAGACCAAGCTCTGCTTTTGTCAATAACATTTTATTGGGACAGAGCCCCACACATTCTTTAACAGCATCTGGGGCTGCTTCCCCACTACAAAGGCAGAGTTTGGTAGCCGCAGCAGAGATGGCATGACCCACAAATCCTGAAATGTTTATTATCCGGCCCTGTACAGGAAAAACTCACTGACCCTTGATCTAGACTAACAATCTCATTTTTATAGATGAAGGACTGGAAGCCCAGGGATGGCAAGCAAATGAGCAGAGCAGAACTAGAACCGCTTCTTCAAAGTGGCCTTCAGCTAATGCTTTGTGCACAATACTACACTGTCATCCCCACACCTGGTGTTCTTTCAAGTCTTCTGATGTCCAAATGAAGATATTACTAGACTGAAATTCCATTTCACCCATAAAGCTATGGCTGCCTGAGCTCACCTCTCATCTGCCCCCCCCCCATTTCTTAACACCCCCAGCCTCTTGCTGGGTGGCATTAGGTTCTTTTGTGCCACAGTACTGGCCTGCCCCAGCCAAAAGATACTGTCACACTCCTCATCTGATGTTTAGCCCAAACGGAAGATCACCTACATTTTTCCCCCTTTCCTTTACATGCTATAATTAACGCACTGCATTTCTTAAAACCCCTGGAAATGTGGTGCCCAATAATACATTCATCGATGTGGGATACCTGGCAAAGGTGTCAGTACTGGTAAGATGGTGGAAATCAATGGAAACTCTCCCACTGAGGAATCAGCAAGAGATCATGTTCTGCCGACCCAATGTCCACTTCTTCAAGTCCATGAACTTTCTAGTCAGATTTCCAATACAAGCAGGTGTGAGGGCAGAAGTCCATCCTCACAAAGGGGAATTAGTCATGGATGGAGTTTCAGGATAGAATTACCAAAGTGAGTGGTCCTCTAAGTGTGGTCCAGCACCAGCGGCGTTCCATGGGAACTTGTTAGAAATGCAAATTCTCAGGTTCCACCCCAAAACTGTGGAATCAGAAACTCTAGCAGTGGGCCACACAAATCTACGTTTTATCAAGTTCTCCTGTGGATTTGGATACTTGCTAAAGTTTGAAAATCACTGATGAAAGGAATTTGGCATCACCACTAAGGAGCCAGGGGCCAGAAGGAAAGGAACTCCTATACCTCCACTGCCCTCCCGTGAAGTCTCAGTCCTGCCAAACTTTACTGCATCTTTGCAAAAGTTTCAGGGAGAGACACTGCTTCCTTGCCTTCAAGGGAGCAGAAAATACAAGAATGAGCTTTGGGTACTGAATGGGCAAAGACATTCCATCTTGCCTGGTGACCATTGTGTCTTACCTCAATTACAGTCATTTTGTACTGCAGCTCACTAAATTAAAAAAAAAAAAAATTCTTATCTAGAACCTATTAAGTACAAAACTTTTATGTAAAAATGAATTGTGTACACCTTCCTCAATGAACATTTAACCAGTTCTAGGGAGTTGACACTCTGATGAAGGAGACAGATTTTCAGAAAAAAAAATCCATGCAAACAAATATTATGGAAATTCAAGTCAAGTGCTTTGGAGGAAAGGAACAAGTTGCTACAAGAATTTATATTGGAGGAACTTGACCTAAATGGGGTCACTTCCCTGGGGAACTGACATTTGAGCTACTCTATCTGCAAGACAAGATTCAAAAGGTTTTTTAAAAAAAGAAAAACAAACAAGGAGAAGGCATTGTCCACTAATAGGAAAAAGTACATGGAAGAGCCCAGTAGCAGAAGGAGAATGGTATTCTGGAGAACTGAAAGCAGGGCAGTAGGGCCAGGGCACAAAGTGCCAGTGAGTGCGACAGAAGAGCAGGAGGGAAGACAGATGTGCCCACGGGAAAGACTGTTAATTGGTCCAGCAGTGAGAGTGGTCGGGCTGCTGTGTGGGAAGCTGTAAGGAAGTTAGGATGGAGTGACCATTGTAGCTGTCCAGGCCAGACAGGAAGGCAGGTTAGGCCAGGGAGAGGTGGAGAGAAATGAACAGATCTGGGAAGATACTCAAGCAATAGTAACACAGAAGACTTGGCGGCATGGGCTGTGAGAAAGAGGAGGTTGTCAGAGAAGATTCCTTAGTTTCTACTGTAGGAAACTGGATAACTACTCACAGAGAACACTGAAAGAGGAGCAGCTAGGGTTGGGTTGGGGTAGGTGTGGGAAGTCTGTGAGGTCTGTTCTGAATGATCATGTTTAGGGTTCTTTTGATACTTACAAGTGGAGAGTTCAGGTAGGCGAAGCAGAATTCCTCTGGAGTGCACAAGAAAGACTAAAGCTGGATGTATAACACTGATATTCGTAGGCACAGAGATGATGATTAAATCTACAGGTTCAGAGGAAATTACCCTCGGAGAGTATATACAGAGACAAAGAAGAAAGTCTGACAGAGAAAGACAAATCCTGGATAAGCTCATTTATACATGGAATATAAAAAAGTTGAACTCATAGACAGAGAGTAAAAATGGGTAGTTGCCAGAGTAGGGGATGGGCGAGATGTTGGTCAAAGGGTACAAACTTGCACTTATAAGATGCAAAACATCTAGGGATCTAATGCACAACATGACTGTAGTTAACAATACAGTACTGTATACCTGAAAGTTGTTAAGAAAGTAAATCTTCAATGCTCTCATCACACACGACGATTATGTGAGGGAATGGATGTGTTAACTAACCTTATTGTGGTAATCATTTCACAATATATACGCATATCAAATCACTTTGTGTGCCTTAAATTTACACAATGTTATGTGTCACTTATATCTCAATGAAGATGGTGGAAAAGGGTCTGAAACAAATTCTTCAGGAAATACATGTAGTTGAGTATATGAGAAACTTCTCTCAGAGATGATGGAGAAGAAAGACTAGAGAGGTTGTGGAAAACCAAGAGAACAGGGCATCACAAATCCAATAGAAGGAAATGTTTCCAGAAAGAAGTGGTCAAGATCTCTACTCCCAGGGTAGAACTCCAGTCACAGTCACCACTTTGTAAGAGATGTAGCAATAAGCAGGAATCTTGGTTAGGAATGTGCTGAAGCTAGAAAAATTGTCATAATTTTGTTCAGGAAAAAAAGTGATTCTGCCCTGTTAGATTTTGTCAGTTTTGGAGATGCCAATATCTCCTAAGGATTGATGCAGCAATTAAAATCTAATCATATAAAAAGAGATATTGGACCACATTTTCTCTGTGTAGTCAATGACCTGCAAAGCCTCCATCTCCTAATCTCTCTTCCAAGTCCCTGTCAGGTGGCTCAGATTTTTGGACAGCAATGGAAAGCTCCTTTCTCAGTGTTGGCAAGGATAACAAATACAAATGTCTTAGCTTTAAAACCATGTCATAGGAGAAAAGCACCAAGTAATGTCAAATATAACTCATCCTCAACCTTGTTAGATGAGGCTTAACACAACATAGTACACGTGTAGATAATGGAAACCAAGTAAAAGTTGTAACTGTCACAACGGATAAGTTACTGCTTTGGATTCACAAAGTTCCTTTTAACAATTGCTTCTAACATTCCCATCTGGTCTGTTGCATATTACTTCATGTCAGATCTACTCTATACCCACAAAGGACTGGCACAGACAGCTGTAATGACTTGGACAAAACAGCACAGGTCGGGTAGGTTTTGAGAGCAGAGACTATCTGGCAGGGCAAAGCCTATGCTTTATTCTCCTTTGTGTTCCCCAGAAATACAAACAAAAGTTAGAATAAGAACATATGTTGAGGTGGAGTACTTACTGACTGGCAAGGGATGGGAGAGAGTGGTGGACACACATAAAATGTAATGGAACTGTACACTTAGGATTTGTGTACTTTGTATATGTCATATTTCACCAAAAATAAAATAAACCTGGACATAAATATTATTTGATTTTAAAATGTTTACCCTAAATTGCCTGACCTGAGGCTGTAACTAGTCATACCAAACTGTTATCTTCATTTTAACTTTATCTTGCATAATTCTTTAGACAAGAACAGGTTGGGTGGCGGGAGGTGCGGGTTGGGTGGGGGGAGGTGAGGGTGGGAGTGGTTGGCCCTGACAGTCTGAATTCACATCTTCTGTACTAGTCACTTACAATACATCCATCATATTTAATTATCACAGAAATTCAATGAAATAGTTATCATTCTCACTTCACAGATGAGGAAACTGAGACTCAAAGAGGTTAAATAACTTACTATATGTATCTGAGTGATCTTTTCAATAAACCTAACTTGATAAATAAATGTTGCCCAGGAAGCAATATGACCAAGTGGCAAACTCTATCAGGGTCCCCACATTCCAAGGTGAGGACACAAGAAAGACCTGTGAAGGAGGAAGGTGAAAAAGGAGAAAGGACCCAGACCATGGAAGCAAAGCTTGCATTCTGTATGGGAAGCTTGGTGAAGACTGTTACACATAGTAGATTTTTCAGAAAAGTAAAGCATGTGGAAAGAAGACACAAAGAATTTCAACTCTTTAAAGATGATTGCAAGTCAGTATAATTTTTAGCCACTTTTGAACCTGAAGAGGACTGACAAAATAAAAATGTATCTTATTTCTAGACAAATTTTCTCCAGTGGTTCTAAAAAATTATTACTATACAATTCTTATGAAACAGGTGTGTCATGTCATTAATCTACTCATGTCATTAATATATTTACTTGCTCACCTTCTTTTCTAAATGTGTTTCTTTGGGTCTGGCCACCTGCAGAACTATCATTAATTCTAATGATCGATTCTCTCTCTCTCTCTCTTTTTTTTTTAGGTAGATGGTCCTATAATCCAAAAATAACAACAGATGACAGTTCTGCCTCCTTCTTTCTAATCTTTATACCTCATTTTTCTTAATTTATTGCATTAGCCTTCCAGTTCACTGCTGAATATTAGTAGTGATAATTGATACCATTTTCTTTTCTGGGAATGCTTCTAATTTCACATTTGTGTTCTCCCGTTCCGTTTCAATCTTTCTCTCATGTTTCGCTTTCTTTGCTTTCACTGTATGTCTACCTTGTGGGAAAATATGTTTAAAATAGTAAATTAATTTTCTTATCCTTTTCTTTTGGGTATGGAAAATAAAGACCAGAAGGGCTGGAGCTCAGAGCAGCAGAATCCAGGGAATTCCCAGAACACGGACAAGGGGGAGGATAAGCATAAGCATACACTCATCACAAACCAAGCAGAAGAGACAAATGGAGTCCCAAAGGCCCTGTACTTCACATCCACACGCAAGCGTCAAGGAACCAGTGCCGGTTCCGGGCTTCAGATAAATGATCTGGGCATTTTTTGTCTCTTCTTAACAAGTGCAGGGTCAATAGGCATTTTCGTATGGACCAGATTTTGTCACTCTCTGGATCAGTGGACAAAAGAGAAACTTGATACTAAAGAGATATTTCCTATCTTATGAAACCTGTCATTAAGATCAATTGTTTTCTATCTTTTTCTTTCAGGGAGGTGATTGATACTAAGTAATTTTTCTACCCACAGCATCAACATTAATACCCCATTAAAGGATTTGGAAAATCAGCAGCATCTTCCTCACTGAGGCAGAGAGTCTTTAATCACTCTGACTTCCTATTCCTTAAGTCACTCCTTTGGCAGAACCCAGAGGCTGACAGAAATATTTCAACCTACCTAAGAATCACATCTCATGGAAAGTAAAAGAAATGAACTCTTTTACAAACTTATCAGTTGATACTCACTAATACATTTAAAATGTTCAAAATGTACATGTATACATGAGGAAATTAGATACAAGTCCTATACAATTTAAAAAATATATATGTAGAGAGGAGGGTGTAGCTTAGTGGTAGAGTGCATGCTTAGCATGCACGAGGTCCTGGGTTCAATCCCCACTACCTCCATTAAAATAAACAAACAAAACAAACAAACCTAATTACCTCCTCCCCCAATTTTTTAAAATAAGAAAATATATGTGTATTTATTTATTAAATAACTTTCTTGATTCTGCTGAGGTCCTTTGTGTATACTGAGAGACTGTACCATCCAAGAATTTGCAGACTTGACTAACCCCAAACAGAATCTGATCGCCAGCTACACTGGGTTCTCCTGGAAAAGCTGTGCAGCTATGAATCAGACATCAGCACAGACACACATCTGACAATATTAAAAAAAAAAAAAAAAACTCCCTTTCTGAAAGTCATAATTGTGTTGCAATGCTGTGAAGATGCCACTGAGGGACAATGCACATCAGAAGACAGTGCTCCCTTCCCACACTCCAGCTCTTCTAGCCCTAGGCAGGAGGGGAGGGGGGCCTCCCTTCCCCTTCCTGCACCAGCACTCTGCAGACAAGGACAGGCCACCAGACATGGACAAGGAACTCAGAGATGAGAACGTAGAGTAGAGGCCAGTTTTTGATGTATTGAGAAAGGGAGAAAAAGGGAAGAAACAATGCCGATGCAACTAAGAACCCAAGAATAAAAAAGAGAACAAATGAAGCATTTCACTCAAAAGAAACACGATGCAGAGCGAGGGATTGCTATTCCATACCAAGTGCTGAAGTGAAGCTGCAGACTTAATGGGGATTCCTGGAGAGTCATTCTGCAGGACACGGTTTGGTCTGATAGCTTCTCACTAGCAGTATTTTCTTTCTGAGTCATGACTTGGTTATTATAGCAGTAGTCAGGGCCAAAACATTTAAGAAGATTACCATTTGAAGAAGAACAAAAGCGTCCCTCCATTTACATGATTTCCTCATCTCCGGAATCTTTAAAGGCTGAAACTTCAGCAACTGCAGTTTTCTGTAACCCCCATGTATAACACCGTTGCCCATGGAGCTGAGTTCTTCACAGATTTAAAGTTCTGTAATCAGGAGTAAATTTTTATTTTAAATAAATCCTCTCATAGCTGCTCCCTAGGATACTTGCTGGCTCCCACCAGGAACAAGCACTCAAACCACAACCAAGTATGATAATCACAAGAGCTAGGAGCTGTATAGAGAAAGTCAGTCTGTCCAAGAAATATATATGACATCTTACCTCTTTCTTCTCCTGGGATCAGATCCTTAATTTACTAATTCACTGTCAGGTCAGCAAACCAGGGCCCCACAGGCCAAATTCAGCCCACAAGCTGAAAATGGCTTTACATTTTTAAACAGTTGGAAAAAAAAAAATCAAAAGAAGAATCTTTTTGTGATGCAAAAATTTGTGATACAAATTATATGAAATTCAAATTTCAGTAGCCTTAAATAAAGTTCTCTTAAAACACAGCTACACTCATTCATTGACTTATCACCTGCTTTTGAGCGACAATGGCCAAGCTGACTAGTTCTGTCAGAGACCATATGACCTGAAAAGCCTAAAATATTTATTTTCTGGTCCTTTGCAAGAAAATGTTTGCCAATCCCTGCATTATATACAGTATGGTCACCACCATCCTGTAATTTGAAAGCTTCACCCTTCATAATGTACTCTGTATAATCCAAATGCAGTATCATTAGACAGGACAAAAGCAACTTCTGATACTGGGTTTTGTGGGACAATCCTTACTTTAAATGTTCTGCCATACCATATTCTAACTTTTAAGCATGTAATGCCAGTACTTAAGCTTTCAAGGTTCCCTCCTGCATCTAGCAAAGACAAAATTCTTGATCAGAGGACACACACCCTGATTTGGGCTGGAAACGTGCTCACTGAGACTTTCCTGCTCCTCGTGATTAGATTGAACCTGAAGTTAATGGTCTGATAGAAACAAGCAACCAAAGAAGGTTACCAAGAAGCACAAACAGAAATAGTCTCAGGAAAACTCAGCCAATTACGTCTTTCATCTTAATTAGTAGAAGCAATTCAGCTTGCTCCATTAAGTTTCTCACGCGATGTGGAAGAAATCCACTCCATCTACTTGCAAGTGTTTTTCAACTGAACTTCCTCTTCAAACAGCTGACATGTCTATGGTTATTGAAATGTTTGCAAGCAGCTTTAAAATCTTTTGGGGTTTATGGGGGTGGGGGGGCAGGTGAGGAATGGAAACCTGCTAGAGATTAACCTAGAATATAAAATAACACCCATGATGCCAAGAAGTCTCGTTTGATCTGAATAGAGGCCTGAATGTTTTGTAAAACAACACTGGCATTTCCAAAACAGCACCCTGAAATGTTTAGAGGCTGATGTTATAAACCACCATCATCACCCCCAGCGTGTTTCTCGGAAGAGGAGGGAACAGCCAAACTAGAGCAGTTCATTTACTGATTATGTTTAAAAGGTAGTGAACCTGTTAATTTTTATCATATATCTAAAATAATTACATAGGAAATGATCTGGGGGCGGGGCCTCACTTAGGCTTTAAGAGGAAATAGTTGATTATGGTCTCGGGGTCCTCCCACCAGCTGCAAAGGACAATCTGAGCATGCGCCTTCTGCTCTGCAGATTCCATGTGATTCATGGCATGTAAAAGGTGGCACCAATCCCAAAGGGCCTGCACTTGTTTGGGAGTCAAGACAGAACTTTACACTAACAAGCATTTCCAAATGAAACTACTGTGGAATAATATAGGAGAAAGGAAAAAAAACCACACACTGGAATTATATAGGAGTTCAAGTAGACTCAAATGGACTTTTCTTAGAAGGCTCTCAGTTGCCTTCTCCAAACAGCTCTGCTCCAAAAATGATAGCAAGGTGGAGAATGAAGCAGAAATGACTGTGCTTTTCTCCTCATCTGCAGAAAAAGTAATTGAAGGGGCAAGTTCTGCACCTAATGCACTGACAGAATTAAAGACAGCAGGTATTAGGAAAAATGCCTCTAGGAAAGCTGAGCATGGGAGGGGTCAGACAGCCGTGGTGTGGACTGGGGTAGCTGAGCCGAGAGAACCACAAGAAACAGTCCACAGCGTGAGAGAGAGTGAAACTGATAGGACTTCTCTGAAAATATACCCACAGAATTGGCCAAGGACTTCTGAGTGTTCTAACACACTTTTTTTGTGTGTGTGGCCAAGTGGAAAGCTTAAGGAACATAGTGACAAAAGAATGTATGTGATTAGATGTCTAGAGGGAATACATCTGCACCGATGTAACTACGCTTTCTGTGCAGATCGTCCAGATCACCTTTCAGATTCTCACCCATCATCTTCAAAAGCACCCACTGAAGTGAGAGCTTCCAAAGGGATTATGGTCTGTGGCCTTAAAAAAAAAAAAAAAAAAAAAGCCAGAGAAGCAGCTCCTGTAGGAAGAGACTATTTGGACCCATTATACTCCTATGGCTGATGAGCACATGCGTCTGGTCTTTCTGTGCTGTTCCTACTCTCTCTGACCAACCTAAGGCACAGAAGAACATGCAGGCCAGCTCCTCTGATCTATACATTCCACAGACAACTCTCTCCACTGCAGGGCAACGATTCCTCGGGGCACCAAAGGTCCTTAGGCAAGCCCCTGTTTTAGTATGTTTTTCTCAGACTTGCATGTAACTTTGGGTTCATATACTTAATAATTATTTCTGTTGTATAAAACTAATTGCCTCCGAGGCTGTTTCTACTCCCTTAGGTGCCATTGCGCTTTTTTTTTTTTTTTTTTAATGAGAGCGCTCAAACTGACTTCAGAGCTATGATTTATGGAACAGACTGAGTCACTAATCTCAGCTGGCTGCCTTTGTCCTGGTTGGTGTACTTCCTTTTCTAAAGGGAATTTTCTCTGAAGAAAAAAAAAATCACTTCTAGATTACTTGCTACAGAACTTTTTTTGAAAGGGAGTTTTTTTTTGGAAGTTAGATGAATCCAATAGTGAAGTTCTCCTAGAGCAAAAATTCTACTCTTCAATTCATGTTGTAGGCATGTACAAAGAATCTAGACAAAACCATCTGTGTGGAGCTTATTTATAAGACACTTTAATGAAAAAAAAATCTTTTAATAAAATTGATTTGGAATCTGCCACTATCTAGCCATTTAAACTCTCTGGGCCTCAGTATCTTCCTACCATGAAATAAATGAGTTAGATAATGTAATTATATCTTATCATGCTAAGAATAAACATAAATGAAAAGTGTTTTTAATATTGAAATTAAGATGTACCCTACTAAGACAAAAAAATTCCCAACTTACAAGCCAATAAAATACGAGGTAAATTCAAATGTTTTAAGGCATTTTACCATGAGGGTCCTTGTCATAACCAGTGCAAGCAGGATCTCTCAAAATGTGATCCAGTTCACAAAATACATCCAATTCACAAGAATTGATGAATGTAAATATTCAGAAGCCCCTATACCGCTTCAGTATGGTCCCTTTATATATACATTTGATCCATTAATAAAAATATATCAGACATATTGATGTTCTAGGCATTTCACAGACATTGTCCAATTTAACCTTTGTATCTTGGAATTTACAGATGAGAAAACTGAAGATCAACTGAGTGACTGCTGTTTGAGCCCCACATGAGTCTGTCTGATACAAGCATTTACACGAACTCTGTTTCATAGAGTCTAGTTCCAGTGAGCTTTTACTGTCACAAAAAGAGATCTGGTCAAGTATATTTGTTCCGTTAAAACAGATCTTTGGTTTGAGTTCCTTTTTTTCCTCCTTTCCCTCCCCCAACTCCTTTCAATTGTAATTTCTTTTTTTTTTCTTTTCTTTTCTTTTCTGTGGCTGGGTTTGATACTAAACAGACTTCTTAGGAAGTGTGTTCATGTAAAACTAGAGGGACAAAGAGCTTCCTAACTGGAACAGGCAGGTCGTATTTGAGGGTGTGGAGCTGCTGGTGAGGGGAGGTAGCCCACCTCGGTAAGTCCCGAGAAGCAATTTTCTCACACACGTGTGCTGGTGCATCCCCAGTCCTCCCTCTCTTTAGTTCATGCAGACAGTTATGAATATTGTTTTCTTTTCTAAGTGAAATTATAAAAGGATTTGACCTTCACTCTAGCTCGCTTATTGAACATTAAGTGATCAAGGAGATGGAATGTCATTCTACAAAGGCGATTAATACAAATGGTGACCTCCAAATTGTTGTCTTCCCAGCTTTATTTAAAGCTATAAGCAAACAGAGGGCCACCAACTATTGGCCTCAAACGTCGATATTTTTTCTGTGTGAATCGCTCTTGGCACTAAAGCCATGGCTTGAAAACAAATGACATTGGTGCTAAAGCCTTGGGAAGATTGCTTTTTCTCCCTCACACTTTTCTTTCTAATCTGCTATTCATAGAGTAACAGGAACGTTGAGAGCTTTCTCTTACAGACTTGATCTTTGAAGGGAGAAACTGGCTGAATGTGATCTATTGGGATGGGATTTATTTTAAGCTGATTTTTTTCCTATTGAATATTCTGGGTTTCTGATTGAAAAACATCTTGGAAATTCTAGAAGCTGGCATGCCAGGGCCTTCTTTCTGTCCCACATCTTTGCTGGGACATTCACAGCGCTGCTTTCTGTGTCCGGAGGAAAAGAGTGAGACCTTGTTCCTACATCAGCCAACACCACCAAGCCGACTGTCTTCAGATGGACGGCTCACGCTGTGACACGTCATCTTGACTGCAAATTCTCTTTACAGCTGTAAACTCTTCTGCTTAAAAAACTTACCTCACTGACATAAACAGGATCTTCTTACCCCAGCCCGGCAGGAAATAGAAATCTTCTCAGAGCATGTCTAGCACGGCCACAGAGAAAGTGTGAGCCCAAAAGTTGGAAACTGGCACCATCTTGTAAAGCTAGGCCCTGGCATTACTCCAAAATGCATGATAATTTTGGGAACCAGGTGTGCAGTCAAAAATAACTGCTTTCATTTCTAGAACACTGAGCGTCAACAAAACTCATTTACATACATTATTTTATTTGATTCTAACAATAATCCTGTGAGGTAAACATGACAAAAACTGATTGCTAGTCTTCAGATGAGGAAGCCCAAATTCAAATGTTAATATGATGCTTATTTTAAAACCATAGTAACTAACCAGGAATGGGGTCTTGGGTGCACAATGTCATTTCATAGGCATTACCACAAGTGGAATGACAAGCACATGGCAGGGGAGTCGGACAAATTCTCTTATTCCAGTATTTCAGATGAAGAAACAGACAGACGAAGATCACCTTTGTCAGTAGGTCTGCTAACAAGTACCTCTGCGGGGCTTGGGGCAGGGCTCGCTCCCCCAGTAACTGCCCCTCTGGGTGGGCAGCTGTGTGAGGAGGACAGGCCAGGGCTCTGGGGGCACGTTCTGCTTGCTGGCTCTAACTCCTCCCCTTCCTCCCACTCACTTCCAAACCCCCGCGGCCAGCCTCGACACAGCTGTGGAGAACAACTCAATCAGACATATTTTTATTGATAATTTGAATAAAAGCCATATAAATAACATTACTGAAATTTTGGAAAATAGAAAAAGAAAAAACCACCAAGAAGTCCCATGACCCTAACTCAGCCTCTGTTAGTATGAGGGTAAGTTTCCTCTAGCTCTTTTTTTTCCCCTGTGTATCTGCTTTTCTCCTATTTGTAATGATAAGACAAATCTCTATACACTTTAATTTGGCAGTTTCAGTTAGTAACTGTATCCCAAGGTGTTTAGCTAATCACTACACTATTCTTTTTAGTGGCCATTCATTCTATCAAGCAAATACAGTGGAATTAATTAACCATAACCCTACTGTCGGACATACACGCTATTTCTGCTGTTTCATGGGTATGGCTCCCTCCATATTTTGGACTGCTCCTCAGGGTAGATTCCCAGAAGTGGGATTACAGGGTCAAAGGGCACAGACATTTTTCTGGCTCACAATCGTGCCAAACCACGTTCCTAAGGATTTGTCCTAATTTAAACTGCCACCATCAAAACAAGAGATTCATTTCACTAGGATAATTGTTGTGTTTCACTTTTTGCTATTTTATTTGTTTGTTACTTTATTATTTAAATTTGTATATGCCAATTATTAATACATTTCAACATTTTTCTTCTCTTCATCTATTCCTTTTGTGAATGATCTGCTCATGACAATTAGATTTTGACAGTACTGTTTCACTGAACAGTTAAAACTATTAGTAGGTCCCAGAGCATGGTGGCGGAAGAATAATTAGAAAAAGCACAACTTCTAAAGTCCTGGTTAAATGATTTGGAAGTTCTTCTCCCTGGTGTTCCTCTCACATAATGTATCAAAGTTTGATTCATGCATGTGACATGTGAAGCACAGTTAAAATCACATCAATGTCCCTAAATGATCCTAACCTAAAACCCTTGCCCTGTCTTTACACTTGACTGCTAGTCTCATTGATGAGCACAAAAAAGTAAAGGTGCTACATCACAGGACCAAAGCCAGGCCCCACATACTCCACACCAACGAGTGAGCTTACTTGAGGTAAATCAGGTAAACATGCTGATCTTGTGTCTTCACTTATAAAAAGGAATAATATTAAGTCTGTTGGGATTACTGGGGAGACAGGTTTACATATGTGTATTAACATGTGAGAAATTAGCAATGTTGTCTTTGTTCTGAAGCACAACCTAAAGAACTAGGAATCCCTAGTAAACATAACACAACACTAGACGTGCCAACACAGATGCAACCTTCTCCTTTTCTAATCATTGCGGACACACAGTGGAGACATACAAGGAACAGATATTTTCATCTTCTATGTTTCAAGTTCAATACTAATTAAGAAATGATATAACCTAGAATGAAAAAGAATATATGTATGTATGTATAACTGAATCACTTTGCTGTACGCCTAAAACTAACACAACATTGTAAATCAACTAAACTTCAATTTAAAAAACTATTATTAAGAGACTATAAAACCTACCAGCCTTTATTGTAGTATCCCAACAGAGATTGTAGGTTCTGGACAACTCCAGTCTCAAACAGTAAATGTTTCTTCCTAGTTCTAGATTCACATGGGAGCAGAAACGGTCAAGTCTCCAATGCTTGTTGCAAGGCATGACACAGTAGGCAGTCAATAAATATGCATTTACTGAATACAGAAGTGAACTATAGCAGCGTAACTGCAAGTTATTGACTCCTGCCTCAGGTCGAATAAACAAGCTGACTGAAGATACTTAGTTTGCGCAAGACATCTGTTTGAGGAGGAGTGGGAGTTAAATGATCTGACTTACTAGTGTTAAAAAATATATATATACACAAATTTAAACACCAAATATATGCAGTCAGCTTCACAATACCATTAAAGGGCCTCACTCTAGTGCCCTGGGCCTGTCACAAGATATCAATGCAAATCACAAGAGGAACTAGCTTGCATTTGAAATCCCATCACTGTATCCTCTCCATAGTCTTCAAGAAACAAATCCAAGGAGCTTCAGCAGAACAACCAAAGATTTTCATTTAAAAGCAGACTTAGTGAAAAAATTTTATGCACCAAGGACAGTGAAAGGATCGAGGCCACTGACATGTTCAAACATTTTGAGGAAAGCTGTTATTTCAAGCATATGTCAAGAGGATGAGGAGGGGGTGTAATGAATTACAGAATAACCACTGTTTCTGCCCGAGAGGTCCCTGGGCTGTTCTGTACCTCCTGGAAATTGTTTATGTGTGCAAGTCCTGTGATCATGGGGCTATGATTAGCGGATGCTGACAGTGTGACAGCAAAGGAAGGCATGAATCACCGTTGCTCCATGTAGGAGAAAGCTCAGCTCTGCCTCCGAGATGGACTTCTTTTTCCAGATTCTGCCTAAGTTCCGGTGACTTTGTGCTATGGGACAGGATGGGAAAAGAGTTGGGGACTGAGGAGGGATGAAACGCACCATTTTTGAGAAATTCCACTTCTCCCCATAACTCTCATCATTCAGGAAATTACAATTTTAATTTATGCCTAACAGCTAACCTCCTTTCTTCCAAGTTGAACTCCCCAAAGGACCCACCACTGCATTTCTGAAATGGTTCCATCAATCGGAATATTCGTTTCTCTTTGTTCCCTGATTTCTCTACATCAAGAACTCAAGAATGACAGCAGTCAAAGGAAGGTAAATCAAATAATGGCAACCTTCCCAAATTTCTAGGCATTATCCACCAATGAATTTGACTGGATGATTGAGTCATAATAAATATGTCATGGCATTAGAGATATTTTGTTATCATCTGGAAATGGTAGGAAAAGATGGCCAGAAAAAGATCTTTCCTGAATACTCGTGAAGATGTCCATCTTTGGCAAGGTCTGTACAGTATTTCTTGGTTGAGATGTTCTACTGGTCTTTAGCTTCAAAAACAGAATTTGAATCTCAGTTGAAGCAAGTAATTAGAGAAAAATGTGGTGCTACACAAAACAGCCTAAATCAGTCATAAGACACTTGTTTGCTTCAAGTATTGGTATTATCTGATTGAAAAAGACTTTGTACTCTGAATCCCTTGAATTTGTCATGTGTGATCCTTTGGGTGAGGTATAGTCATTCTATAGTCTTACTGTCCTTCCAAGAGAAGTTCTTGAACAAAAGTAGATGCACTCACTGCCATGGACACCATTTGTAGATCTGGGAACATAGCCTCCTCTTGTCTTCCTATGAGCCCCTCTATCTAAATCTGAAAAGCTAATCCAGATCTAGCTAATGACTGATATGTTGGGAAAGACCAGTTAACTGCAGGTAACCAGGAAGAAGACACCCCCAGAGTGACAGAAGGTGGGACAGTTAGAGTTGTTGTCATCTTCTGATGTCTTTCCAGTGGCTTCCTTAGGAGAAATCTGTCCATGATCACACACACAGAGGCAGGAAAAAAACCCTGGGGTTAGGGGAAGGCCTTTATTCACAGCTGAAACTGATGAGGCCTCCTGGCAAAACCCCAAAGCGCTCGGGTTTCCTGTCTTCTCAAAGTCCTGACCTCCAGTATTTAAGGAACCAATAACATTTTCTCATTTCTCGAGTTATTTTTCTCATGCAACTCAGGGCAGCTGTTCGCCAGCTCAGCATTCAGGCTAATTTGTTACAGAAAATGGGGTTAATGTGTGTTTACCAAGTTCTAAAGATTAGCATAAAGGCCTAACTACATGCTATGTGCCACCAAATAAGGTGTGTAATACTTTCATCAGTCAAGAGTATTGTAAAGTTAGAGCTGTGAGATTTAGAATGTTCCATTTCTAGATGTGTCTCAGTGTCTCATTTGCTGTTTTGTTTTTCTTTGGAAAATAGAATAACAAGATATTCTAATAATGACTGAACTTCAGAAAAATTTTTCTGAAAAGAAGCAACTTTCATATTAGCTATGTACAGGGCTATTTTAAAATATTTTTCTTCTGTGTTTGTAGTGATTCATGGGACTCACAGGCAGCTCAGCAATCCTGTACACCTGGTTTGAAGGCTGAAAATTTATGCCCAGATAATGGGAAAGAAAGGGAAAATACACATACTGTGTTCATTTCTTCAAATAGTAAAATTTCACAAGTGCTCAGCCTGTATATATCATGTTACTATCTGCTCCCACGTGAAAAAAACTATTAGTGATATTCAAGTATGAGGGGGGAAATACTGCTACTTGACTGTCCCATTGACAACTAATATCCATTGGAAACCATATACATTCACTTCCTTTTAAAAAAATTTCCAGGAACTGTCAGAAGAACCAAAAAGCTTCCCAAGCCATGGCCAGCACACTGTTCCCTTGTCCTGTCGGGGGTTTGGAGCACTAAACGATGGAGGAAAAGGTAGTGAGTGGAGACAAGATTTTCTCAAGTTTAAAGCCTTCTCAAATATTGGAGCTGGGGTCCATCTTAGGTATTTTCATGCATGATTGTATAAATCCTCAACCAAATGCAACTTCCCATTTCTAAGAAGGGAAAAGGCTGGACCAGTCTAATAAAAAGGATCACAAGGCTTCTTGGATTATCAAAGAGTGCTCCCAAAACCACATTTTGATGAGTTAAGTGTAAATGAATCAGAAACGTATGGCTTTCATTTCCCTGAAAATACACACAGATTTTTAAAAAGAAATGAATGAGAAAAAAAAGTCCGCAACACAATACATTTGGTATATTGCTTGTCAACATTTAAAAGGAAGTAATTCAATAGCTGCAGCAGAAGAAAGGGATTTGGACAAGATTGATCTGAGAGCAAGGGCATTTATCTCCACTGTCTCTGGTCCTGCATCACTACTTTCAGGGACTCACCTCCTATGACCCAAACCAATTAAGCACAAAAGTACATACTCTTCCCCCCTTAACTTAAAATGGTAACCAACTTCCTCACTGCTTAACATTTTCCTTAAAGAATAAAAGATACCAACAGCAATGGACAAAGTAAAACAGAATACATTATTCTCTACCTTAAAAATTCTCTACCTTAAGAAGTTCATTTATTCACTTTTGCAACAAATACTTACTGAGCACCTACTATATGTCAAGCACTGTTTTGAGCTCAGGGTACTCGAGAGAAAATATAACAGATAAGGCTCTGTATTTTTTGGATTTACCATGACAGGAAACCTTCCCTGTCTTGCTACTATTGTGAAACAATTCTTTAGCTACTGTCAAAAACTTGGATTTAGAAGTCTGGATGACTAACTTCGTGTCTGTCCTGAACATCTGGGAAGAGGGAGGAATAAGAGGTCCCAGAGGGCCCCAAGTGGATTTATGATAGGCAGGCTTCAAGCTTACTTGGGTTGGCTTTCTAGCAAAGAGGTTGTGAATGAAATGAGCTCAACTGATTTGATTTTCGGAGAGAAGCTGATGTTATGAAAGAAAAGTTATGGTCCTTTTCAAGGGTCTCATTTTAATCAGCTATAGATGACACAACCCAGCAAAGCACAGGTCTTTAACCAGCAGAAACCAGTTCAACAGGGCAAGTACCCAGATAGCATTTTATTTACTTCCAGATCAAGAGAGGTGCTATGAGGATCGGGAGAAAGATCGCAGGACCTAAAGAATAGCTTCATATGTTGCCCAGCATCACATGCCCTTGACCTACATGTGTACCCCGTAACAGCAAGACATTAGGGTAGATCCCCAACTTCCAAAAGTTGCCCACAGCTTCTACCTTAAACCACACACACCAACCCGACAACATTGTCATTCCACGCTCTGACACCCTGATCCCCCCATCTCCCTCCTTGTATGCCTCTACTAGTGGATATACAGCCTCCTACCCAAACAGCCACCCCACTCCCTCACCCCTAGCCTCTTCATCTCAGGCCCCTCCATGTTCCCTTCACTGTTATATCGCCAGAGCCTGACTCATAGTAAAAATTTTTTTGGATGGATGGATGGATGAACTTCCCTGAAAAAATTCCTGACCTGAGGCTCCTGGTCTTTCTGAGACTACTGTCTCCATGCAGGCTCCAAGTGAGAAACCCCTGGCAGATTTTTCCCCCTCAGTAAACTCCCAACAGAAGTCAACACAAGTGACGTGTGTGATCGAAGTCAACACACATCAAAGAGCCCAGAGTTCAAATTCCGGGTCTCCTGTTTAGAGCTCTACTACTTTCCATCTCTGGGCCTCAGGACCTTGTATTTCACCTGTGTCCTCAGGTGGCTGAGGATGGCACGAGATGGGCCCTGTAAGGCACCAGGTACATGCTAACTCCCTTTCCACCCATCCATTTTCTAAGGTAAATTCAAGACAATCAAGCTGGGGTGGGGAGTGGGGGAAATCAACCACATACAATTAAATTTTACTTTAGAACTCTTGAGGAAAGGTTCTGAGAACAGCAGAGGGGAAGACTGGGAGGTTCTGAGATAACTGCTGTAGACGTTTTCTTGGGAACAGCTGTGCCTAAGGAGGGTTGCCAGGGGGCCCACTGGAAAGAGCCAGGAAAAGGGGGACAGAGTTGGTCCTAGGAGATGATAGAGTATGTCAGGAAGCAGTGACAAGGTCAGCAGTCTCCAAAGTGCATGAACATCCACTGGGATGTAGGAAGAAAGCATTTACGTCTCTACTCAGGGTTTTTAACCTCAAAAGAAGAGATTTTTTTAAAAAATTAACCTTTACCAATATTTGCTATATAGGTTAGCACTGGCCTCCTCAGCTTTTCCATATATCAAGAGGTGAAGGCCCCAGTGACTGTGCAGGAGGGGACCCAAGGGACAGCGTTCCCTTGATGAACAGTGGGGCTGGGAGCTTGCAATGTATTCAAGTGCCTGTTAAGTGAGCTTACAGCCCATGTAGTCCAGTTTTAACTAACCTTCTCAAAACAGTCAACTGGCCCCAAAACTTTCCTCTAAAGAAACTGGATTGAAGATAATGCTCATAATGAGTATTATCAGCAAACAACAAGAAACTAGCAAAACCAACGCTTCTCGTCCTCCAAGTTAAGGGCTCTTCATCACCCACATTTTGAGATTAAAACTATAATGAGCACATCGGAATTGACATATTAAATCACACTTCTCTCATTAAGAATATGAACAATATTTTTCTCAGCAAGAACAAAAAGGCCTTTTGTACCACTGGACTAAATAAAATAAACATTATGCTTAAAACACTGTTCCAGCTGTAGTTCATCCCTTTAAAAGTTACATCCTGTGTAGGCTTTATAAAATATATATATTTTGATATAGTGGACCATGCGTATATATTTACCCATAAATAAGCAGGCATACACTGGAGGTACATGCTCATAATTTTTTCCCGACAGGGATTTCCCCTGATAGGTTGCAAGACCCTGGCCTAGAAAGCAGCTTGTACATGTACACACTGCAGAAAACCACTGGTTGCAATGAGCAGAGCCCTGCAAGCATGAATCAGTGTGAGGCAAACCCTGTCTGGGCTCCTAGAGACCACCAACAGTCAGGCCACGGGACAGGATTCCCGCTGGCAGGTGCCCCAGAGCAACCACGTGGTCAGCAGCCAGGATGGGGGGGTGGGGTGGGGGGACAGGCAGGAAGACCAGCCCAGGTGAAGATCTACTAACATTAGTGGACATTTATAGTCCTGTTTATACCCCCCTATTCATGGAGAATATTTTGAGGAGGAAGGTAAAAGAAAAAAAACGGAATCTGGCTTTTTGAATAGGAAGGGGGAAACTTTCCATTGTAGCAAACAGTCTGGGGGAATGCAATGAGATAGGATTTGAAGATAAGAACACCCAAGAGGCAGTGAGATAAGATGACTCAGCCAAGGGCACACTGAAGAATGAAATGAACAACCATTGTAGCAAGCAGAAACAGGCAAGGAAGCTTCTTTGATACCAGGATTCCCATTTTGAGACGTAACAATTAATAATGACATGTTAACAATGGCAGAAAGGAAGGCAGGGAAGAAGAGGGGTGGCGCTTAGGATTCAGCCCAAATTAGGGACTACAACACAGGCATGCGCCATTTTGGAAGTTGGCTGAGCCCTCAGAGGAGGGTGCTACCTCGGGAGTAAGCACTGCCAAGAAACCCAGTACAGATGCGTCAAAGTCCGTCCGCCTCCCCAACCTTACCCTAGTGTGCTTGGGCATTTTTAGCAGCGAGCTAGCAGGGGTCAGTCTAAGAAAGGATGGGAAGGGAGGTGGACATATTTATGGAGGAGGTAAAAAGGAAATAACACCAAGAGCGTGAGAAAAGGAGGCAGTAAAAAGAAAGAGGAGAAAGGGAAGTAGCTGACCATGGAAACTGGAACAAAAGTACAAAAATCACATCAAAAATAACAAAAAAACAAAGGATGATGAAAATAAGGGGGCTGAGCAGTTGAATTATATGAAGAAAGATGTGAAAATCAGCTGGAATTCTACAACATCAGAAAGTCAAATTTCATTCATATGACTCTATAGAAGAAATCTTAGACCACGTTGTGGGGGGCAATGCCTCGTTTTGGAAATGATAAAACCAATCCCCTCAACTCCCTGGAAGTCAATCAATGTGCCCTGGAACAAGGTGGGGCCCCCAAGCCTCCTGGCATCCAGGCCAAGGCTCTCTCCTCACCCTCTTGTTATTCAAACATCTGGCCATTCTCCCCAAAGTTTGTGCTTTTGAATCATGGGGCCGTGAGGCTGCCAGATGTTGGGCTCAAAATCCATGGGACAGCTGGGACATGAAGAAAAGGAACTGATAATACGGGCGGGAAAAAAGACGTGAATTGATTGGGAACATTTAAAGCCAACAGCAGGAGAAACGCTACACGAGCAGTTGTCGTTTACATAACACTTCCTCACAGATGACAAGTGCTGGCAGGTAAACTTGGATTTAGGTGCCATCACATCCTCCTGCATCTTGCCAGGAGCGAACATGATGGCTGACGCCCTGCTTTGGAGGAGAGAGGCTTTTCCTTTTGTCATCAACTACAGTTCTTGGATTACACATAGCATTCTACTCTGAATCTGAAAAAAATGGGCTAGTTAAGTTTGGAACTGAACTTAAATCATCCTTGCAGAATTCTTCATTCAGGGAGTTCCATATTGAGTTCTGACAGCCCCGTCATCACCATGGCTGTTAGCTAAACTGGGTTTTTAAGTTCCTAAAAGAATTAAGGACAAGTAGGCAGGAAGAACTATCACCTCTTAAAACAGCAACTCCACAGAGCTTCACTTTTTAATTATCTTATGTTAAACTTGTTACTCAATACTAAGCAAAATACATTGATTTAAAATCAGTGAGTAGACTGCTTTGGGTCCCTGTGCTCTTCCTAAATGTTAAGGTTGAAACTGTTCATTTTTCTTTTACTGAGATCAGTCCAGTGAAATGTGCATGATCAAAATATCTTATGCAAATATTGACCACTTTTCAGCTAACATAGAAAAATTATATAGATCTTATGTGAAACATAGCTGAATGTTTTCCATAATTTTTATAACATACTATTTCACAAAGGTTAATTAGATGAGAGTGACATGAAAAGAAAAAGGCATGAGGGACACACAATGCCTGTGAAGCAGGTGCCACACACATCGTTTCTGCTCATGGACCGCTGGAAAGGAAGTACCTGGGAAATGTTGTGTCCCACGTGCCCAAGGAAAACAATATTGGTGAGCATCCAGGTGATCTAAAGGACGGTACAAGCACTCACTTTGCACTAGATTATGAATTGGCTGGAAAGTCAGTGGAGAATGTAGACAACGTAGCTGAGGGCATGAAATAAGCAGCCTATATTTTCTCAGGAGTACTTTGCCAGGAGGTCTTTGTCCCCACAAAGGTACCTGAATTCCCATGTAATAGCCTAGGGCAGAGCTGCATACTTGGGCAGGTGTCTCTTGTGTAAATTACCAATAGTAATTACCAACTTCTCCCTGGTGAAAGAGAAACTTCATTTTTTTTCATACAAAAAAATTGGTACGAAGTTTCCAATAACAATAAAACTCTTTCCTCTCCAAATAACTTGTTGATAATTTTGCTGGAATCAGGGGCTGAATCAATTCAATGACTAGTGATTCCCCGTCACCTCATCATTTCTGGAAGCTTTACAATTCTGTTCATAAACTTCTCCTTACCTTTCTACAATGAATGTTTCTGGCCCCAGAAGACTCTCTGTGTTCACTTACGATACTTTAATCTTGACCAAAAGCCAAGGGATCCACTGGAACCTAGTAAAGTTGACGTGTTTAAAGGCAGGAGCAGAATGACTGGGGTCACCCGCCACAAGGGAAGAGGAGCAAGGCTGGCACTCCTGGGCACCTCACAGCTCCCATCTGGATTTGCCCACCATAGCCTGTTTCTTGAGCACATGGGGAGAAGACACACTGCAGCAAAACTGGGGGTTTTTCCTTCATTGTTCATCTTTGGCTTGGTTTAAGCCATCATGAGGGAAAGGTAGAAAAATGCCTAAAGTCCTGATTTCACCAGGACTGTCTAAACTGTCAGTGACCCTAGGGGCCTGGACACCCTGAGCACTAAGGCAGGCTCTAATCTGACACACGGGGAGATGCAGAGGCATTCTGGGGAGTTACCATGCTCATGGATAATATGGCGGTTGTCAGGTGATTCCTAGAAATGCCAAATCCTTTCTGGAAGGTCCATAATTTGAAATCCTGGCCTGGGGGACAGGGGAAATCACCTTCCACTTTAGCCCCAAGCCCTTCCTTTTCCTCGTGAGTTGGGCATTTAAATAATAATAATACCCAAGTTCAAATGGTGGCTGTAAGGATTCAATGAGATAATGCCCAAAGCAGCAGTTGCAGGGCTCAATCACTGTAAGTGCCTGGTGGGACTAGTTGAGATGGAGAATATTCCTGAGCTGCAGTGGGCAATACAGGGATGATGCAGAAGACGGAATATTTCCTTTCTTCCCTTTGCCCCTATCGCTCTTTCTCAACTCATACCCAGCCCTTCTCATCCCATACTGACTCCTCTTAAAATTTGTTCATTCCACTGAGATTAGCGAGAGAGCTACACTGCTCCAAATATTAGAGAAGCAAATGGAAAAATAAAATGAATAAAATTGGATTCAACCTAGACAAGAAGAGTCAGGAATTTTATGATCTAACCCTAGGTAGAGTGATTTCTATACTGCAATCTTTCCCCTCTTATAAAGAGGCCCCTATTGTGGAATATTGTGGGCAGTTTTGAAATGCAGATAAAATGGGATACAGAGACCACAATCATGTCCACACAAGACCTGAAGCCTGTGTTTGACCTAGCCTCTTCAGAGGAAAAAAGAATATTGCATCAAACTAAATGTGCTGGGACCTAGACCTTTAATTATACAGCTTTGCCGTCCTAAAGGAGGCCGCCACTAATTTAAAATTGTCTGGCTAATGCCTGCATAAGTAATGTTTGCAAAAGAACAGCGCAATCCCAGATTGGCCAAAAGGACCAAGGTCAATGCTATTTAATGCTCCCAAATAGGTAACGCAAGACATGAATCACCTTATTTCTGGCGTGTGGGGATGCAGTGTAAACAATGAAGTCAACTTTCATTGATGCAGACTGCAGGCTCTCTACAAGACATTCTACTAACTAGCAATCCACCCCAGTTACTTGAACTCTGAAAACATTTATTAGCTATGGATCCCAAGGCAAAGCTTGCTCAGAGAGCACAATTCATTCAGAAATTTCCAGCAAGAATTGTGTGATGATAATACCCTCACTTTTAATAGGCAAGTTCTGTGTTAGATATGTTTTACAAAGGCTTGTTTGTCATTTGTGATGCCCCTGGCAGCTCTGAAAAGAAGTCATGACTCTTGACAAAGAGTGATGATCTGTCTTATATCCCAACGGCACATATGTTGTTTTATAAATGTTTATTCTTATGATAAAAGTAATTACTTTAAAGGTCATCCTGGGTCACTGCAGAAAGTTTGGAGAGTATGATAGACTAAAATTTATAATCCTGCTACCCAGACAGCCACTGTCAACATCTTGGTTGTTTTCATTCATTTGTGCATATTGCTCTGAGTCGCTGAAACCACACACACACCTCTGTGTACTGCTCTTGTACTTATTATTATATCTTCAGCACTAAATATCATTAAAAGTCATCTGTGAAGATCATTTGTATAGATTTATTCCTTTTCATTAAGGATCAGTCTATTATGTACTTATCCATTCTCCTTAAAGTTGGACTTTTAGGCTGTGTCCAGGTTTTCTGTCCTTATAAGCAATACTGTGTTGAATATCTTTATGCCTATATTTCTACCAGCATTTTAAACTATTTCCTTAGAACATACTTCCAGACACCAAATTATTGAGGCAGAGCATATGAACAACTTAAGTGTTTGTTTCTAACCCATAGCATACATACAGGGTCACACTTGCCTTTCTAAGGTGGGATTAAGGGATGAAGTGGATCAGGTTGAAAGACAGGGAGGAGACAAGCAGGAACCCCTATGTCTGTTTATCCTATGAACAGCGTTCTGGTCTCTGCACCACCTGGTGAAACGGGTGTCCACTCACCCAGCTCGTGATGTGTAGGATGTGTTGACAGGAGAGGAGGGAACAAGCCAGCTTCCTCCTTCCAGATGGAGAAGGGCCACTAGGCCAGGACACATGGCGGTCTTCCGCCTGTGGGTCCCCATGGCTTCCAGAGAACCCCTCCTATCCACAGCCCCTCTTCTGGTGAAGGGAAGGTTCTCCTCCTTTAGAATGTCCAAGACACTTGCCAAAGGACGTCCACGCAGCTTCCATCTCTGTCCACAGAACCCCCAACCTTTTGCGCTTAACGCACGTGGAGGCAATCAAGCGGCTATTGTGAAACGTTCGTGGAAGTCCCGCGCAAGCTTAGTATGCCAGGCCCGTGGGGAAGCCGCAATCTCCGCGTTTGGGACTCCCTATACCCACCTCCGAGGAATGCTTTTGTATGAGGGAACAGCGCATTCACCCACTTCAGGTCTCAACTTGTTCTTTGATCCAAAATCTGTTTATTGGATACTATTACCAGCATGCAGTTGCTACTGTGCTCGGCAGGGAGGACTCAACAGTCAGCACGGTGAATGCCCCGCCCCCAGAGAGCTTCCAGTCTAATCAAAGAGACAGGCAACTAACTCAACAAGCCGTGACGACACAGAGGGACAGCAGGGCCGTGACACTGCTACGGAGCCAGCGTGGGGAAGCCGAGGCTTCTAGGGGAGGAGAGGCTAAGCAGGGGCCACTGGGCGATTCTAGAACAGAAGTGACCCGGCTAGAGCACGGAGCCGCCGGGCAGCAAGAGAGGCGGCGAGGAAATGGTCTCGGCAGGGAGGGGGCACGTGCTAGGGGGCAGCACCAGCCACTGCTGGCTGTGCGACTGGCCCAGCGCCCGCGCTGTGTTCCCAACTCCCACTGACAGTCAGAAAAACGAGAGGGCAGCTGAGCAAGAAGGAAGCTCCAGAAGCTTCTGCCCCTCCACCGCCCAGGTGCTGGCAGTTTTCTCAGTGAGCTTTCCTTTGGGGGCTCAGTAAGTATGCATTCCTATGTATAAATATGTGCTCTAGGTAATATCAACAGACGCAGATGTAATTTGCGTTTACAGACAAAACGTTTGCCTTCGCTACTATCCCTCTATGAATGTGGCCCAAGTCCAATATTCGAACTGCGTGAAATAGAGTTCCCGGAAAAAAGCAGCTGCCTTCGTAACTCTGGCCCACAACTGAGTAGATGCATTTCCCTACTGAATCACTTTAAGGCAGAATGGCAAACCCCACTATTTATGAGCGTTGAGTCAATTTCAGTTCATGGGCAAATACGAATTGTGAACACAGGATATGATGCTGAAAATTAAATGGCTGTTTTACGGTAGCCACAGGCGGAAGCCCTCTGCAATCAACGGGGATAGTCCCCACCGGGAAGAAGGTTCAATCCAGGATAAAGCATGATATGATTATAACTTTAGTACATTAACTTACCTCTCCTGAGACTGCAAATCCTCCTCCTTCGTGTCTTCCTTTCCATCCTGCTAACTGAACCAGTTAATGGATGTCAGAACAGTCCTGGCGTTTTTTTCCCATCAAATCCGTTAAGAGGGGAAGGAGGTTCCTGTTGTTAATTGCGGGGGATCTCCCACTCTTTGTTTTAAGGAAAGTTTAAACAAAATGATCACCCACTCTGAGGCTTTAAACAAAGTTCAAACAGAACGAAGTTCTCTTGCCAAGGTTTAAGGCAAATTTCCTCTGTCCAGATGGCTTCCTCGGGCAGGCCAAAGTAAGAACCAAGACACTCAACCCTGCTGCCTTTTAATGCTGCTCCTTGATTGTTGCTAACGATCCCCAGCTGTCTGGCTTTGCCGGTTCCTTCACCTCTGTGCTGCAACTCTGAGGGGACAGGGGAGATGCTGACAAAGGGCTTCCCCAAAGCAACACACGTGGGCTCCTAAGTGGTGGGACCATGCACAGCGGACAGGGTTAGAAAATTCATTTCCACAAGAACCTTCAGGGAAAAACTTGAGTCATTTTTGATATCAGGTAAATAAACCTGATGATGGAAAATGACACGAACTATATATCAAGCCCACCAAGAATCCAGGAGTCTGGCCGTTATCCTTGGAAGACCCTTTTCCCTACTGACTGGTCCACACATTTATCTGGGCGGCAACTTAGATTGTGGTGGTGGCCACGGGAATTCTCAAAGTATTCTAGAAATATGTGCCCACCCTCTCCACTCTCCTCCCCAGCTATGCATTTTACTCAAGCCCATCACCCGTAAGACACACTTTTGATCTGCACCAGGTAAGAGAGGGTCACGTCCATGTCCTGAATTGATTTAATGAGTCCCCTCTGTTTTTGTGGGTCCTGCAGACTAGCCAATGTGCCCTAAATCTTAATACACAAGCCTGCCTGGGGGTCTGTCAGCAGAGGAGGGCTGGAGAGGGATTCGAGGAGGTGAGCTGCCCAATTAGAAAAATGCGCGAGGAGCTGACGTGCCGCAAAATAGACCTTCATCCTAGTACAACAAAATGGCGTGCCCCCAGCATGGCGTGCTTATCCTTTTTTATATGTTCTGTCTGCACATGCGTATTGTTCATAATGCTGACTCATGCTACTGGCGCATGCGTGCATTCACCTCTTACCAGGTGCAAGCTATTGTGAACTTTGGCCTGGGCCCCACAGCCTACTCACTTAAGGCTGCCGACAGGGGCCCTTCAATTCAGACACTAAACAGTGTTTTCTGTTGATATCACCGCATAGGGTGCACAAGTTCTAATAGTTAAATCCGCTTTGTCTATGTCTGTCTAAGCTCCCTTTCTATGCCCTATACCCTTTCTTCCCCACAGCCTAATTCTCAAGGGAAGCAAGCTTATTATCTTTGGCCTAAAATCCAGCATAAGAGGCTGACTTAGTAGGATTTTTGTTTATTTTCTAATTTCTTTGTTTTAGCCCATGTTAGGATATCTTCAGATTTTCTTTTTTTAATGCAAAATCTTGGAAAAGAAGTTAGAGTTCCCTGATTCAGCTGGTAAACTCCTGGCATGAGGCGATCAAGTGGCACAGAATGGTCTAGAAGGATGGCAGGCTTTGCATTCGAGCCTGGATTGAGATTCTGTTCCTTTGATTACTTCTTCTCTGACACTGGCCATATTTGGTGGCATATCTGAGCCTTTGCCTTATCACCCATGAAACTAGAGGACACTCTCTGGCTTTCAGGGTCATTGTGGGGATTAAAGATCCTGTGGGTAAAGCTTCTAGCCCTGCCTGGCACATAATGGGCACTATGGAAACTATTGTTAGATGTCAAAAGGTCTTTACATTTTATTGAAAATTGAGCCAATCTTTTCCCAATAAAAGGCCATTTTGTCCACAAGGAGATGATATGGAAAAGAGCAGATGGCTTGGTTAAAAAGAAAACTGCCAGTAGATGCAAAGCGGCTGGTGAACAGGGTCTGCTCACCCACAGTGACCCTGGGGAGGAGCACCCCCATAGTCCTTCCAAGCCCCCTTTAAGTCTTCTGTGCCTTAGGACGGGACGCCAGACCTCAGTTCCATACCTGCTTCAGATTAAACTATCTACTGGGCTGGCCACAGTGGACCTATACCTTCCAATCTTGACCAGAGATTTGACTGCTACCTCATACATGTGGTGCCGAGAACGTACCTGGCAGCAGGGGAGGCATACAAATGTCATCCTGCCCAGAAAAGGAGACCCTAAGATGAGGCTTCGTGATACATACTGCAATGTTGTACTGTCCTCTGAGCCCTGCTCCTAATAAAACACTCACTGCAAAGATGAGAAAAGACTTTATATAAAGACTTGACTGTCTCCTCGCTCACTGGTGTGATGCTCTTATCCTATCTATCCTACACACGTGTCCTAGAGTGACAGCAATTGGAAGCAGGATCCAGATGCTGTCCAGGGCCTTCAGTAGTTACAGATTATAAAGAGGCTTTTTGACAAAAGTGAGAGCAATGTGGAAGCGAGAAGCTTTACTTTCTTACATTAAAACATGAGATAAGCAGGTGAGGAGGGTATAGTTCAGTGGTAGAGTGTATACTTAGCATGCACGAGGTCCTGGGTTCTAAACCCCAGTACTTCCAGTAAAAATAAGCAAATATTTGGGGGATTAACAGACACACATTACTATATATAAAATAAACAAAGATCTACTATATAGCACAGGGAACTATATTCAACTTCTTGTAATAACATAATGGAAAAGAATCTGAAAAGAAAATATATATGTATGTATGCGTATAACCGAATCGCTTTGCTATACACCTGAAACTAACATTTTAAATCAAATTCAATTAAAAAAATTTTTTAGAAAAAAAAGCAAATAAACCTGACTACACCGCTCCCCCAAATATTGATTTAAAAAATTCAGACAAAAAAAAAAAGAGCAATCCACAAGATAAGCCGTTTGGGACCTCCTAATCAACGATATATTGATAAAAAATGTCTTAACATTAGCACCAAGTTTCAAGAAGTATTTTTTTCTTCCAGAAAGATTGCTGGGCAACCATTTCCAGAGTGGTCACAGGCCAAAAGAAAGGAGCAGGCACAGTAAATTTAAAAGCAGCTTGTTTTTCATATGACACCACATCCCCGTACACATGGCCACTAGCAAATAGATTCTGGATGTCACTAGTTTATATTTTTCTGACTTCCTTCCAGTTCTCAACTTTACTCATCTTTAAAGAGGATTAGGATGGAACTTGACTCCACTGATGCACATGTGTGTGCCCCTCCTTGAAGGTAAAGCGGAATTATCACTCCTCCCTTCTCCCAACTCAGAACTTCCCTCTCCAGGGGAACCCAGAGGTTTCCGTGCATCTGCTGAGCTCCCAAGAAATCTGCATTCTATTCAAAAGAACAACAACATGCTGTTAAGTTTTCATGAATATAAATAAAACATTATGTAATGATGGACCAACAATAGTCATAAGTCCTATAACACAAACTAAAACAACAGCAGCTGCAGCCTGAAACAGGTGGTGAGGAGTCATACCCAGAAATCAGAAACAGCCTTTGTGCTGAATCAAGGCCTGAGAAACCCCCTTCCATCTCCGTGACTTGGCCAGCGGGAGGTCTGCCCCTCGGAACAACAACAGACACAAAACCCAGGAGAGACGGTGGTATGAAGACTGTTTTAATCCATTTTCCTTTCTAACATAGCCAGCTGCACTGGGTGACATCCTCACAGGACCAGCCTCTTTGCACATTCTGGCACCATTGGTGATTCCAGCCTCTGCCTCAGAGCACACAGTTCTGTTCATGAGAATATCCTTAGCTGAGATAGTTCCAAATACCTGGCTCTGATGTCCAGGTCTAGGTACCTAGCAGGACAGGATAGGAAGTCTGCGTGGTGAGGTCCTATCCAAGGTTACAAAGACCAAGAGGTCATGGCAATGGACTTAAGATAACAATAAATGTTAATTTTCTCTTCTTACAGTTATGCTGGGGGAGGTGGTAGGAGCTTCTTTGGATTGAATGTTGCAGATAAGATCAACTCGGCATGGCAAAAATAGGAGAAGAAATATTCTCCACTGCAGACCTTAAGCTGTGGCTACACAATACAATTGCAAAAGGTACTACATTTTTCATTTTACGTATTTTCAAAAATCTTTAAAGGTAATTATAAAAGCAGATTGATTACGGATGAATTTAGTGTCATCAACTTTTTAGCAAAAAAGAAAAAATGATCATATCACAGCGTCAAATAATAACCATGACTAGACCCTTTGATAACATAAGATTTTAAAGCCATTTATCTTTCCCTTCTTGAGCTATTGAATAAGCAGTTCCTTTGTAATCAACTCTTAGTTATTTTTAAATTAATTTTCTTTATTGAAGTATAGTTGCTTTACAATGTTGCATTAGTTTCAGGTATATAGAAAAGTGATTCATTTATACATATATATATATATATATATGTTTTTTTTCAGATTCTTTTCCATTATAGGTTATTACAAGATATTGAATATAGTTCCCTGTGCTATACAGTAGGTCCTTGTTGTTTATTTTATATATAGTAGTGTGTGTATGTTAATCCCAAATTCCTAATTTATCCTTCATTCCCACCCCTTTCCTGTTTGGTAACCATAGTTTGTTTTCTGTGTCTGTGAGTATTTCTGGTTTGTAAACAAGTTCATTTGTATCACTTTTTAGATTCCACATATAAGTGATATTATATAATATTTGTCTTTCTCTGTCTGACTTATTTCCCTTAGTATGATAATCTCTAGGTCCATCCATGTTGCTGCAAATAGCATTATTTCATTCTTTTTTATGGTTAAGTAATAGTCCTCTGTGTGTGTGTGTGTGTGTGTGTGTGTGTGTGTGTGTATCTCCCATCTTAGTAATTTATCTTTTAAAGATTGGGTTGACATACTCACAGGCAAGAAGTTGACATGCTTCATGGGCAAGCCTGAAAATCCAGTTTGCCTGTAGAGTAACAAACGCAGGAGTGACAGGGGCAGTCACTTAGGCTGGCTTCTCAGGGGAAAGATGCAGTGCAGACTGCAGTGGATGACACAGATGCTTGTGTACCTGGGGCCAGGCTGTATAGACAGATGAGAAATTATAGACCCAGACCCCAAAGAAAAGTAAAGAAGTGTTCCCATCAATAGTAGAACTGAGAGTTCTGACACAGCAAGTTTCCTTCCTCCTTCACACAAGGGCTCCCTTGGTCATTTGAACTGAGTAGACAATGCAGTGGTCTTTGGGCCTATGATTGAGTCTCTTCCTGTCAAAGAAAATGGAGCTGATCATCTAATGGTTATAACTGTTAGCAGCACTTACTGAAATAAGTTAATATGCACTAGTCAGGACTGTCCACCTCTGCTGGCAAGTGTCAGGATACAGTTGGAGGAGGAAGAGCAAGAGAAGGGAAGGGGAGAGAGAGGCGAGAGGGGAGGAAGAGATAGGCTGTTCCAAATCAGTGTTGAGCCATAGCCAGTTCTCATCCAAAAGGCAGAAAATCTTCCATGAAGATAAAATCTTCACATCAACTCTATTTCCCCTGCCCTCTTCCATTCCTCTTTTTTCTCTCCCTTTTCTTTTCCTTGCTGCATTTTCTCTTCCTTCTCTTTCCCTTAGAATCACCCAACAGACCTGAAATGGCTTAAATGCAATCCAAAACCCAAAAGTTTTCAATATAAATTAGGTTAGAAATTCAGAGGCAAGGATAATATATAGATATTAGGATGGAAAGTTGAGCCAAAGGGAATGAAGAGGCATATATGCTGGCTAAGGAGCTCACAATTACACAAATCAAGCTCCAGAGTTTTCCATGAAATTCTTGGTAGACAAAGTGAAAAAGGAAATGCAATTACCTGTTTTTTTTATTGTTCGTGTCAGGTCTGGGAAAATGGGAAACTAATTCTAATCCTCAGGCTCTGCCTGACTGGCTAAGTTCTTCAGTGAAACTATGGTTTCCCATCTGCCATGTAAGAAGTATCCCTGTTTTATATTTTATAGTAATAGATATAGTTAGAAGTATAAGATATTTGATACAAAGAACTCATTGCAAGGAGGGTATAGCTCAGTGGTAGAGCACCTGCTTAGCATGTGGAAGGTCCTGGGTTCAATCCTCAGCACCTTTGTTAAAAAAAAGAACTCATTTTATGAAATAAGAAGTATATATTTTTCATGGTGGTTTGGAACCAAAGAAATCACAGCCTGGATATTAAATATGAATAATCAAACCTGTAACCTTTTTATAAAATAAAAAATCAGATTTACCTCATTAAACCCCAGGCTGGTATAATTGCTGCTGGATGTTTTTGTTGGTGGTGGTGGTGGTTGGTTGGTTTTGCTATAATTATTTGATAGAGTAGGATTGCAACTCCATCCAATAATGCTGGTGAAGATTTAATAGAGGCAAATTATTCCACAGTAATTATGGGGGCACATTTATCCATTTTATATTTTGAGTAGACTATAAGTAGCTACTAGAAAAAATAAGTGACTAGCCCCCCAAAGATGGAAAGGATCCATTCCAGAGTCCCAGCTAAAAATCTTCCTAAATTTTAAGAGGAAATTTTCTGGTAGTAGCAGTTTAAAAAAAAATAAACAAAGAAACTCTTTTGTGGCCTATTTGCATATCAATCCTATCCAGAAAAGCAAAATTCAGTGGAGAATATTCCATTTGAATCCTTGATACTTATTTGCCTTGAAAATAGTTGGCACCTCATTTATTCTGTTGTGTCTGATCTTACATAACTAAGGTTGACATTACAGTAATAGATAATATAAAATTATTATAATTTATTATTTTGTATTATTGAGTACACAGAGCCTCAAACATAGGCACTTACTTATCAAAACAATAAGATGAAATAGGAATAAATGGTAAAACTGCTAGGAAGAAGAAAAATTGTAAATAGAAGACAATATGATAATTTACTATGAAAATCAAGGGGAAAGAAATAAAAGTAATAAGGTAGTTTAGAAAACTGGCTGGATACAAGATAACTGTCAAAAAGTTGCTACGATTCCTATGTACTTCAGGCAATTACTATTTATAAAATAAATGGGAAAAAGCTTTTCCATTCAAAATTGTAACAAATGATAATCTAATGCAGAGAAAGCCCTAGCCAACTACATAGCTATACTAATCAACAGTAAACGGATTCATTTACAGGTGTGAATTGGGAGCCATGAGGTACTGAATATTTGTGGGAAATGAGTAACAGAAAGGCAAGGACTAAGATAAACAAACAAAAACTGACCCCAGGAGAAACAGAGATTGTTCAAAGAACTATCCTTTTGAACCAGTGAGAAGCTTTTGAAACAGTGATTGGCAGCCTCAGAGACATTTAATGTCAGGTTCACTTAAAAAAAAAAAAAAGCTAATATAAAAAAGGAGGAATTAGAAAACATGATAGAACATCACAAAATAACAAATTTGATTGTCAAAATAAATATGTAGAGACTAAAGAGTAAATTAAGTGGGGCAAAGACCAAGTTGGTGATCTAGTCAAGTTCAGGCATTATCCCAGCACACAGAGCAAAAACTGAAAGAGGCAGACGTGAGAGAAAAGGTCATCAATGAGAGAGTACATCTAAGGAGTCCTTTTTAAAGGGAAAACTATATAAGTAACAAATGATCAAAAGAGAAGGTAAAATAAATTTCACCAAGCTGAGGAAAATCGTAAGTCCTAGGAATAAAAGGGCCCTATAAATGAGGAACAAGATCAAATTTTAAAAAGATCCACACCTAATACAACATTGTGAAGTTTCAAAATTCTTTAAAGAGAAAATTCTAGTGGGTTCCAAAGAAAATAGATGGATTGCCTGTAAAAAATAAGAATCAGACTGATATCAGATTCTCATCACCACATTAAATGCTAGAAAAAGAAGCAATGTCTTCAGTTTTCTAAGGGAAACTTATTTGACTCCAAAATGTCTGTGCCCTACCAAATTGCTAATTAAGGGCCAATAAATGCATTTTTAAACACGCAAGAACTGACAAATCTTACCATACAAGAATCCAGTATGAATACATTTTTCAAGGAAGTATAATAGCAACACCAAAAATGATTTTAAAAGGAAGAAAATGACAAAAGAATTAAAAAACCAAGGCATCTTAGTATGACCCAGGAGGAGTAAAAGAGGCTGAAAATAATTTTTAAAAGATCCGCTGGACCTTGACACTTAAGACTGTCTATTCTGAGCAACAAGATTTTCTGTGACACAGGATTACCTTTCCTTCAAAACAGGGCCAGTCACACAACTTATTTTTTGCTGTTTTCAGGGGCTTAAATTTTTAGAAGTCTTTAAAGTAGCAACAGAAGAGCTCAATTTTATTAAAGGAAAAAATGTAAATGATATAAACCTTGACAATTTCAAAATGATAAAAATCTGAAGTTGAAGCAGGAAAGGGAAGTGAGAGGTGCTAAATGCACTTGATTCCTCATGGGGGACGTGACATGCATTAGAAAATGATAAAGCAGGAAAGAAAGTTCAAGTGTGACGATGCTAGGTATGAAACAGTGAGTTTTCTTGATCAAAATGGCCAAAGGAGAACATGCCTCTCTTCCCTCCCAAATGCAAGAAAACAAAGGAAATTGAAAAGGCACAAGCCCATCACATCAAAAGAGAACTAAGCAGGGGGAGGGTATAGCTCAGTGGCAGAGTTCATTCTGAGCATGCATGGGGTCCTTGGTTCAATCCCCAGAGCCTCTGTTGAAAAAATAAAATAAAATAATGAATAAACCTAATTACCCTCCTCACTAAAAAAAAATAAATAAGTAAGTTAAAAAAAAAAAAAAGAGAGAGAAAGAACTAACTGGAGAACTATCAGAACATAAGGGCTTTCCAAATGTTTCTGAAAAAAAAAAAAGTTTGAAGTACTGATAAGTTAAAATAGGACAAAAGGAAACTCAATCAATTATTCATGGGGAAGAAGTTGCCACAGAGCAAGAAGCAGGGCATCCCAGGCGTGAACAGGTGTGATAGGGGACAGGGATGAGGAAAATGGTGCAAACATTAAGACTAATTGAAGCTCTTACTCAGGGAGAGTTACCCACCCTGCCCCATTCCAGCCCCTACTCCTGTCCCCAGACTGACAGACAGCTAGCATTATCTCTAAGCTTTCCCTCACTCCCAAAGTTTAGGGTTTTTTTACTAAAGAAATTAAAAGAACTCTCTGAGGTGAACCAGGAAAGGTAAGATGAAGTCCCCCTCATTCTGATATTTAAGGGACATTTAGGGTAAAAGGTGGCTCCCACCCTTTCTATCCAAAGTAGACAAACCCCTCAATCCACAGAACTGCCAATCAGCCTCCCTACAAAGCTCCCTATACCCTCAAACTCAAATGCAAATGGAGAGAATTAATGTGCAATTGAAGGGCAGTTGAAGGATAAAAGACAGAGATCCAATACAAACTGAAAAAAACTGATACCAGAGGAAACAGAAAATTCAAACAACAAATTGTGACTTAAAATGAATCTTCAATAAGTATTATCAGATTTTTAATTTTTATTTAAGTATAAAATATGTACAGAAAAATGAATAGATCATTAGTGTACAGCTCAATGTAACATCACAAAATGAATATACCCATTAACTACCACCTAAATCACCTAGATTAAAAAAATACATACCTTACCTGAACCTCAGAAGCTCCCTCCATGCCCCCTTTTGGTCACTACTCCCTCTTCTCCACAAAGGAACATGATTTCCAACACCATACATTTGTTTTGTCTGTGTTGGAATTTTACAGAAATGGAAGCATGCAATATGTGTGTTTCTGGCTTCTTCCCCCCCACCCCCCCTACATTGTGTTCATGAGATTCATCCATGAGGTGGTGAAGGAAACACACATGGTCCTGCCCTCAAGGAGCTCAACACTCAACAACAAGCAAATAAACAACAACAACAAAGCCATAGGGTACACAATAGTGGAGTTTTGTAATATAGAAGGACAAGGTAGCTCCTTTAGACTGGATGAGCAGAAAAACCTCTGAGAACAAGACATTTAAGCTGAGACAAGCAAGAGCCAATCAGGGTCAGGCTAGACCCCTATGTAAGGAGTAGTGTAGAAAATAGAAAAGGCTCTGCTCTCTCTCTCATAGTCTGTCTCTTGCCTCCCATTCACATACACACACTAAGAAAAAGACTGTCAAAACAATAAAAATTGGGCAGGAGAATGGAATAGTCATGGCACAAAAGGGGACATCCAAGAAATGTATAAATATCTAAATAGCCAAAAAATATACAAAATGTGCTCAACTTCATTAGTAATCAATAAAGAGCAATTTTAGCCACCAGGAAGGCTAAAATAACCCCCCCCCCAAAACAACTGATTTTACCAGGAGTCGGGAAGGATGGAAGGACAACTAGAACTTTCATGTGGAGATGCAGGAACAGACATCGGTACAACCATTTGTTAGGTCTGTTGCCATCATCTTCTAAAGTTGAATTTAAGCATAGTCTGTGATCAGAAATTTCATTTCTATTTACATCCATCAGAAATTTGTCATACGTGCACCAAAACACATGTTTAAAAAAATGTTTATAGTAGTACTGTTTGTAAAAGACAAAAACTGGAAACAACCAAATGACTAGAAACAGAATGAATACGCTGTATCATATTCACACAGTGGGATACCAGCCACAGGAAGAATGAATAAACTACTGCTACACATAACTTGAGGAAAAAGCCTGCCTCTGAAATCCCTTTTTTGTTCTTTTGAACCCGGGCATTCAACCTCCTGCCCATAACTGAGTTGGGAGCCTCTGTCTCCTGCTCTGTGCTTCCTGGCTCTGGGTCACAGGAAAGCCGCACAGACATCCCTTTCTTCCTCCACACTCGCTGGCACTCCGGTTCCTCAGTTTTCTTCCTGGTGACACTGACATGAAACAGTCGGGCAGACAGTCTACGCCAGGACAGCCAGTGTCCTTCACCACTGTGTGCCAGCACCTAGCAATGCGTGACACAGAGAAAGGGCTCCGTAAATATTTGTTGAAATGAAGGATGAGTGTTGGGGGGATGGGTATAGCTCAAGTGGTAGAGCGCATGCTTAGCATTCACAAGATACTGGGTTCAATTCCCGGTACCTCCTCTAAAAAACAGATAAATAAGTAAAACTAATACCCCCCCAAAAAAAAATTTAAAAAAGAAAGAAAGGATGAGTGCTCAATCACTGTCATCCCCATTATATTCCATTTGGGATCTACTGAGACTGGACTGCTTGAAGAAGTACACTGACTATGTAAGGGGTTGAATTCAGTGGCCTTTCAGGTAGTTGTAGCTGGCATTTCCCATTTTGCTAATTTTGCGCGGGCACAAACACACATGCACACACACACATGCACACACTGCCAAAATGTGTGTTTTACTCTTAACTGTCTTTTCAAATTTAGATATAGGGTGAGAATCTTGTTGTTCCTAGGCAAGGACAAATTGAATTTGGTTTCACTTGGTTTACCGTTACAGATGGAAACTTCCAAAACTCTGTTCAGGAAGGTGCTCTCAGAACCTTCAGCTCAGAAAGTTTAACAGAAGATTTGAAGAAATCTTTACTCCCACCAGACTTTCTTATCTCCTAAATATTTATGCTTTCCTTTTTGTGTAAGGCAGACTGAGAGTTATACTGAGGATCAAAATAAATTCAAAGAATGAAACAGAACAGGAAATACAATTGTAGAGTAGATTGAAATGGAAGTGAGCTAATTAGTAAGTGAGTGGCATGGCTGGCTGACCCCTTGGTTAGATGGTAATTTGCCCGTAGATAGAGTTCTGACAATAATATCCAGCAGCTACTGTATATTAAAAATGTATTATGTGCCGGGAGTGGGTTAACCCTTACCTATATGAAAGCAGGATAGATTGATTTTATCAGGGTGCTAGATCAAACCTGGGAGAATTCAGTTCTTACATGGACTAGATTATTCAACAGTTGGTGCTCTGGTGTGAACTAAAGTCAAAATGACTGGTTTCCCCTTGTCCTTGCTAAAATCACTTGGCCATAAAACAGGCTGTTGGAAAGTCCTAAAATTTGGAAGAATCACAAGAGATACAAAGATGAACATAAGAGTCAATGTCTGTCTTCGAGTTGCTCACCATCTTGAGTGAGAAAGACACTAAATAGATTAATTCAATCCAGAACGCACAGGACTATAAAAGGACTAAGTGCCAAAACTGTAGGAGCCTGGGCTTATCCAAGGAAGTGACGTCAAAACTGAGTTCTTGAAGGAGGAATAGGAGTCTGGAAGGTGAAATAGGAGTCTGTTGTCCCAGGCAGAGGGGCCAGCACATGCCAAGGACTCGCTGTGGGAAAGGGCATCGTGCATGAAGTGAACTGAAAGCAATTCAGTATTGGCCAGAGCACAGAGTGTGTGCGGGTGTGGCAAGGCTTGTTGTTGAGAAGGATACAGAGTCTGGACCGTGGAAACTCGTCAGTCAAGCTAAGCAGCTTGGAATTCTTTTTGTGGACCACGGGGAATCACTGAAGAATTTAAAGCCAGCGAGTGATTTTTTCAGCTTTGTGTTTCGAGGGGTGAGACTGGGTGTTGGGTTGGGCAGTGGTTGTGAGGAGACCATGGCGCTAGCAATGACAGCATAAGCCAGATTAGAAGCAAAAGGAATGAAAAAAATAAAAAGAAGGAAAGCAAGCGGAGAGGGAAATAAGGAGAAATTAAAGATGACTCCCAGGTTTCCTGATGACTGTTCCAGAAGAGAACATCGCACTTTGCAATGTACGATCAAGGATGCTTCCAAATCAGCAAAGACACATTCATTTGTTTTTCAAAACTGTGACTTCTGTTCATTACAGTTATGGTGCTGCTGATACCATCGGGGGCTTGAGCACAGTTAAACGGAGACTCAGTGCTCTAGTATCTCGTAGCAGGGAACGTGTGAGTTTCCTAGTCATTTCATCTAAGGAGAAAGAGGACTTGAGATGTGGTTAACCAGAGGCACCAAGTGACTACAGCCTAGGGAGAGGCCTAGGGAGAGGCAAGTTAGATGTTGGTCCATCTGAAGAATAGGGCCTCCTGGCAAGGAAGCAAAGGGAAAATTGAACAGAAGAGAACAATTAGTGTTAGTGGGATGTCACCAAGGGACAGGTGGGGAAAGATTCCCAACTGGGTGTGAGTTCAGGGTAGAACCAGAGAGTCAGATTTGATAGGCTGGACTAATTTGCTGAGAAGGTTATCGGGCAGAGGTGAGAAGAGGACCTTCTGCTTGGACTCTGTACTTTTTTGTAAGTTCGCTCAGAAACTTCTCAGGTGTAATCCAAACTGCTTCCTGTTTGCTGTTAGCAAATTGAGCAAAAACAATTGGAGATCCTCTAAAGCAGCTCGCAGAATGCCCCTGTCTTTTGTGGAAGGTGGCAGCTCTTAGACTAAGGGGTTGTTTTGCAGACTGAGCTGTGACGAGGATTAGAAATGCTCAGCTCATTCCGACCCAGCCAACCACCGCAAGACGTTCACGCGGGAGGTGGGAGGGGTGCTAAGGAAAAGCCTGAACAAGCACAAACACACACCCCTGTTGATCAGCCTTCTGCCTTAATGTCTGCTGTTTTCTTCCGGTGAAATGAGTGGGACCAAGTGAAGCCAGGGGACTTCCTTTGCCTAAAAGTGATGCCCTTAGGTCTGGACAGGTTCTCTAATTGGGCTCTAAAAATCCCCACAGGTCTGAAGAAGCATTCCTAGGGTCCTTGAGTTCTCTACAAGCATTTTTTTGATTTGGGGTTTCTACTTTAATAATAGTTATAGGAATTAATAAAAACATATTTTGGACTAACTTCCTGACCTCCTTAAGATCCAGTACTGCCAGTCATGCCTGGGTTGTCTTTGTTTCTAGTTTACAGTCACACTGGTGACAAGGAGTGCTTTGTTGTCATAAGCTAATGAGAGGGGAAAGAAAAAAAAACAGGGAAAGTATGCAGTAGATGATTCTCCAGGTAGAGCAGTACCAAGCACTCCAGTAATGCTGGAGTACTCAGGGAAGAAGCTATAGAAAGGAGCTCAGGAGATAATGTTTCAAATGCTAAGGTAATGCTAAGAACAGTTAGGAAGAAAGCGCTGCATCCTGCTTTGATAAGTAACAAGACCCATCTGTCTCGGTCAGAAACGCCCCAGGGGAGAAGACACAGGCGAGGCAAGCGAGAGAAACGGTGAAGACCACAGAGGTGGCTGTGGGGCTAAAAGCTTCAGAAGCCAAGGCACGCGGCGGGGGTTGCGGGGGCAAGCCAGAATTCTGCACGGAACAGAGGATAAGAGAGGAAGGCACCTGGGAGGCCTTAACCCAGGGCAAGAACTCTGTCTTCAAGAAAGTCCTTTGGAAAGGTAGGATTTGGCTTGATTCTTTTTCCTCTGAGCTTCTGCATCCTTCTGGGCTCTGCTGTGCTGTGCAATCCAGAAAACCTAGATCTGACTTGCTTTTCTTACCATAAATTCTTCCGGCCGAGGTAAACTTTAATTCTAGGCCAGAAGACGTTTGTGACCTGTCAGGTTCTGCTGGTGTGGTGAAGAAAAGCATCCACCTAAATGGCAACCCCAGGCCACCACTGAATGTGTCCATTGACTCCCCAAACGTTGTGCTAGCCCCTCGGATGAGTGGAGAAGCCAAGTGGCTCAGTTCCTGGCCCTGTGCAGCTTCCTACAGCCTAGTCAGCTAACGGCCGACACCACTGGTCCAGTTTAAGGTATAGAAGCTCCTCCCCATCCTGACACTGCATTCATGTTTTTAAATAAAAATAATAAGATAGATGCCAGTTTACTGGCCGGGTCTGCTCTCTGCTACCTCCCTATTCAAAGCATGACTCCTGTTCCAGCAGCGGCAGCACCTGGGAGCTTTCAGAAATGCAGAATCCAGGTCCCACCCCAGACCTGCCCCCTCCGACTCTGCACTCTGATTCCCAAGTGATTCACATGCACGTCAACGTTCAAGAAGCACTTTTCTCTTAAACAGTTTTTAAGAGAAATGGCTACCTTTTATCCATGAAGATATGTCTGCAAATATTTTATTCTTTCCCAAAAAATCATTTGGATTTGATCACAGTTTCTCTGGATGAGCTCTATTTCAATGGGTCTTCGGTCGGCCAAGAAAAGTGTGTCTGGTAATAGTTTAAAAATAACTTTTCAAGTTCCCTTTATAACTTCTGCATTTCTCATACTTCGTTTTTAACTTTTACTTCCAAACGGCCTATTGAAAGGAAAAAAGCCTCCGATTAGTGTGAATTTTCTTGAAAACTTTATGACAACTTTAACTTTGGAATTCATGTATTTAGCAGATTTATTAAGATTGTCTAAAATAATAATCATAAATCTTACTTACCAATAAAACCTCACAGTTTGAATCCTTAAAAATTAACAATGTAACGATCACAAAATTTTCTACCAATTATATTAAAGGTATATATTCCTTTCTCTCAACTATAAAGATAATCAAAGGAATTAATGAGCACTTTATAGAGACATATACTTATATGGGGGCGAGTGGGAGGGTGGGTGAGAGACAGAGAGATTGAGAGAGAGAGAAAAACTACTTTGTTTACCAAACAATGGGAAATAAAACTATTTCTGGACTCTCCTAGCTATACAATCAAACAACAAGGAAAGTAAGAATTGTCTGGAAAACACTGTATCAGTACTAATCCCTTCACTACTTTAAATGTCCCACTCTCCGGCCTCAGGGCTTTCCCCCTGCTTGTCCCGTCACCTATAAGGCTTTCCCTTCTCACTGGCCGTCCACTGGCCGTCCAAATCTCTGATTACCCAAGGTGCTTTTTACTTCTTTCTTGTCTTTGTTTCCTGGACTTCTACTGCTAGCACTCCCAAACAGCATCCCACTGCTCACCCACACCTTGATACATTCAGCCTTGACATTTCTGCTCTAAACTGAAGGCGCTGAAAGACAGAAGTTACATTATAGATACAAGAAAACTCTGAGCACGTAATAGCTGCCCAGTAAATACTCAATAGTTGATTGATCAACTATGGAAAACTTCACTTGCACTGAATGAAAAAGGATATGAAAAGTCTTCATGTTACTTAATTTAAATGAAGCTGAAAATGATTAGAATTAATAAGATTCACAATGAACACCTGGCCTGAGATTAAGAAATTTAGGGGTTTCACAATATTTGGTTACTCTTTTTTTGTTCAGTTTCCCCTTCAAATTAGCTAAAGAACTAAAACGATTTAGGAAAGGTTCTTTTCAAAGTGTCTCTGTACCCACAAATCTCATCAGTGTTAGTAACAACCTTATGAGCACAATCAAATGGGGGCTATAAATAAAAGGAACACAGTCTAATAAGAATTCACAGGCACATGTTGATCTCTAAGAAGAAATAACTCAACTTGAAACTTTGTCTACACATGACTCCATAGTTGACCCCAAAACCCAAAATTAAGTTTAAAGTTTCCTGTCCTCTGTTGTGTTCTTGATAGTTTATACATCTTAAGCTAAATCTTCAAAGTCCATTAAAAGTCCCATCTCTTCCATCAAGCTCTCTTCTACCTTAAAGAAGTGTGTGTTCTCATAAATGCTCTATGTTTATGTCTTATTACCCCAACTATATTTTTTAAAATTTTGGTACATTTATTTGGAGCTAGGCACATAGGCACACAAGAAAAATTTGCCAATCAAACAGAATAATTCTAGATATAGTGACTAAAGAAAAGTGATTATTTGCTCAAATGTAGTGGGATAGGATGTTTGGGAAGTGAATTAAAGTCCTGGACAACAAAGATGAAGCTTGGGAAATTTGGGAAAAGTAATGAATTATTTTGTATCTCAGAAATGTTTGGGGCTATAGATTTTTCTGAAAGTAGTCAGGCAGGAATTTCAGATGTGTATATGAACACAACACCTTCTATATTGAATCACTGGCTATAAGGAGAAGGCAAATGATCTCCACTTGTGGAACAGATTCAGAGTCTAATAAATTCAGCTCAGAGTTACACTTTTCCAAAATCAAATGCCAAATCCTTTAACACTGGCCAGTCCTCATAAACCATAAAACAGCCATCAGTCCATCAGACATGATGGAAGAATTTTTAAAGTTCCTGGAATAAATGTCATTCTGGGTATATTTTTTTTCTTGTCCTATGGGAAAACAACGCAAGACCAAATTTTATTAGAAAACCGTAACGTTCCAAATTTCATCACAGTCAGCTCATCCTCAGCACACAGACAAGTCCCTTACACCTCACCCCACCACCTCCACTCCCCAGTTCCCAGTGACAGAAAAAAAAGAAAGAACTTCACCCAAGTTCTGCTGACGTCAATGGGGTGTTTGCGTGCAAAGACAGTCTTGTGGATGGATAGAAGAGAGTGGTGTTGTAACTTTTCTTAAAGCTTCAATTGTTCAAAAAAACCTCACTTCTAAAGGGAAGTGTCAGAAAGTCCAGAACTCTACTTAAAGGAAAAAGCAGCAAGCAAATCTTAAAATAACTGAATGTGTTTCAAAATATGTTCTTAAACTAAAACTTTATATTCATGTCTTGGCAATGTCTTAAACCTCACAGTAATAAAAAAAATGGTACTCACACCTTCTTAGGGGGGAAAAAGGTAAAGGGAAAAAACCATAAATAAGAATAGAATCACACAGGTCCACAATTTTTCATATTTGGGACTTTTTTTTACCCCTTTGTTTCTCCAACATTTTACTTCTACAAAATACCATCTAGGAATCGATGTTTTCATAGAGTTTTCTAATCAGAAAATTAGTGCTGGACATTGAGATATCGACAAAGAGCCACTTGCTCAAAATAATAAATTAGTATTTCTTAAGAAATAAAAATGTCACATGTTGGACTTTGTGCTACATAGTGGGGGGGGGGCAGTGAGTATCTTTAAAAACTAAATTAGAGAGAGAGAGATTCTTGCTCTCAAACATTCACAATCTACTAAGAGTGACAGATATATATTCTATATTCCTGTTAATTCAACAAACATTTGCTACCAATCAGATATGTAGTATGAAATAATTGAATAAAGCTTGAAACATCAATTGACCAATAAAACGCAATGGAGGGAGTGGCCAATCCAAGTGCATTCTAAGAAGTGTGAGTGGAGGTTAGTGGGTATCTGGGGGCCAGGGTGGGTTGCCCCCAAGGAAACATTTTATTTGACCCATTTTGAGGACTATCATTTCTTGCTCTATACCCTCTCATAGACAATTGGCTGGGAAAACTTCTCAGTGACTTGGAACTGTTCTCATTTAGAAAACTCTGTCAACTGTAAGTTCAAAATAAGAGTGTACTTCTTTTTCAATTTCTATATGAAAAGGAATCCTTTCATTCCAGGAAAGACAGTGTGACTCAAATGAATCACACAGCTGTTGCTTTGACACACTTCCAGATTTGTGGTGGTTAAAAACAACTTTCAAGTAGAAAATGCTGTCTAATTGTCAAGTGGCTTGTCCCTCTGAGTCTTTTCTGAAGTGTAGGGTACAGATCAGCTGACAAGTTATTTCAATTCATTTCGGCTCCATAAACCATGTGTAAAAATCTGTTCTCAGGGCTGAAGTGACACCAAAAATATGAAGACACAGCCTCCGCCCCTATCTCTCCAGTGGACTCACTTCTACACAGAACCATGTAGTGCCCCACGAAGCAGGGATAAGGCAGCCAATCTGGTTATCTTAGCCCACATGAGCTTGCTGTTTTCACGCATAAAAAAATGCCAAGAGACGGGGATGTTGATAACGAGGGAGGCTACGCCTGTGTGGGGTCTTAGGGGAACTCTCTACCTTCAGCTCAATTTTGCTGTGAACCTAATACTGCTCTAAAAAATAAAATCTATGTTTAAAATGCCATTAGCTGAGCTAAGCGTTTTATTCAGCACTTGAATTTTACTCCTTTTGTCTTAAAGGATTAACCCACCTAGATAGGCATTATCTTTCGTCTGAACTCTCACCAGACTTTGGCCCTGGCTACCCTTTCAGGTCACTGTCTTCAGGGAAGTGCTGTGTTTGCAGGTCGCTGTCTGTCTCCTCCATCAGAACACAAGCAGCATGAGAGAAGGGTCTATGTCTTCTTCACATCATAGCCCCAGAGCTCAGCACCAGGCCTGGTACCGAGTTAGGGCTCAATAAAGAGTTAACCACTGCCTGGCAGATTGAATGACTAAATCACTGGAGGATGAGCCACAGATCTACCCTTCTAGACTCTGCTCTCTGAGGGCAGGGTGCCGGTCTAATGATTCTCTGCAACCTGCAATAGGGATCCAGCGAATATGTGTTACATCAGTGAACTGAGTCACAGCATCTTGGAGCCCGTCTAATCGTGTACGGACATCCCCTCTGCAGCGTCCCGCCTGGGTGATCATTCAGCCTCTCCTGGGTGCTTCCAGGGATGGGGGCTCAGTACTGCCACTACAGTTTCTACCCTGAGGTGAGCCTGACAAATGAAAAAGAATTAATTATATCTTTATCCAACTATGGTCCTGTTCCAATCAATTAAAAGACATTATCCTTGCCTCCCTAAAGATACCGTTTCCTAGCAGAGTATCATCAGCGACCCAAGCTGATGACCACCCCGGGTACCCACTTGTAGGAGCTGATAACCTGGGACAGTGCCCTTCACGACACGTATGCTCCTCTGAATCACCGATGAGCCTCGTTAAAGCCCAGATGCCCATGCTCCACTTCAAGTTCATCCAATCAAAGCATCTGGGCGAGGGCCCCAAGTAGACATACTGATCTACTCAGGGCTGCAGAACCCAGAGACAGGGACATTTTTAGTTTCAGATTCAAGAAAGAGATTTTTGTAGCAGAGATCATTCAGTCTTGAGTGGGATGGAAAAGGGTTTGAAGACATGGCTCTGCCCAGCTCCAGGAATGGCTTGGTTTCCCAGGAGCACAGCCATCAGAGGCAGAGGTGGGAAAGCTGAGAGGCCCGGGGGGCCAGGGGATGGGGCAGTGTGACAGATGGAGGGAAGCCAGCATGCTGATGCAGTTCGGACATTTGGGAGGGGGTCAGCAGCAGCTGCAGCCACCGGGCACCCTCAGACAACCGATAGAGGCAGGGCAGGGGAATCAGATCAGCCAGAGGTCACAAGGGTACTGTGGTTGACAGATCGACTTGAGCACATGGCCGACAGCCTGCTGGGGACTTCCAGACTGACTGGGGAGGGGGAGGACTCTGCAGGGAGGGTCGTTCTTTCATCTAAAACACGTTCACTGAGCACCTACTATTCCCAGGCACTGTTGGAGGTTCTGGGGTTACAGGAGAGAGTGGGAATACACATGGAATCAGGCCTAGGAAATGTTCTCAATGCTCACATGACTGACTATCGGGGGCTCTGACTAGTTAAGTCCTGAGGCAAGAGGAAGACAATTTTAACAGTTAACGTCAAATTAGATACACTCAGATCCAAAACAAATTTATGCCTAGTGAAATAAGTCAGACAGAGAAGACAAATACTCTATGTTATCACGTATATATGGAATCTGAAAAATAAAACAAGGGGTGGAGGGTATAGTCAGTGGTAGAGTGTGTGCTTAGCGTGCACAAGGTCCTGGGTTCAGTCCCCAGTACTTCTATTAAAATCAATCAAACAGTCAATCAACCAACCTAATTACCTCCCCCACCAAAAAAAAAAAAAAAGATAAAAAATAAATGTCTATAATAAAACAGAAACAGACTCACAGGTACAAAGAACAAACTAGTGGTTACCAGAGGGGAGGAACAGGGGGAGGGGTACGATGAGGAGTCAGGGATTCAGAGGTATAAACCACTATGTATAAAACAGATAAGCAACAAGGATGCATTGTACAGCACAGGGAAATCTGGCATTGTTTTGTAGTAACTTAAAGTGTAATATATATATATAATCTATAAAAATGGTGAATCACTATGTTGTATGCCTGAAACTAACATAACATTGTTAATCAACTATACTTCAATTTAAAAAACAGACACACATAAAGAGAGCGAGTGGGTATTTCTCTTCCTGGCCTTTTACTTAAAGAAAGGGGAAACCACTTTCGGGGCCGTCCATCTTTTGATAAAGGTACGTATCAGCAGGGCACTTTCTCTGGGATACAAGGCATCCCTTCTCCACTGAGCCATCCTCGACTCAATTCCCACTTTGACCTTTGGAGAATGTCAAGTGGGGTACGGCCTCCCCTTTGTTCTGGCTGCAGCTGTCTCTGCGGGGATGGGCCCCCTAAGAGCCCAGGGTAACGGTCTTGCCCGTAACTGCTCACGAGAAGCTATGAAAGGCTAAACAGGCTGCCACGTGAACACAGTGCTCTTTAATTACGAGGTCCCCCCGTGGAAGGAAGGCCGGCAGACAGGCAGACACATTCCAATTACGCTAATACACCTTGTAAACATCAAATATTTTTATTCAGAGATTAAAGAGAGCCTGTATCCTCACTGCACTCCTGAGACGACCGTGCACCGCAGGGCTGTTGCCAGTGCTGCTGGGGAAACAGGATTTCCTTTGGTTAAAATAGACTTTCACAGAAATAACAGCATCGAGTCTGGAGGTGGTCAAATGTGACTTCCACTGCAGGCCGTCTGAAATTTCAATCGTAGCTCTCAAAAAGCTTTTAAAAAAGACCGAGTTCATATTCTCAGAGGAAACTGGTTAGTCTCTCCTATGTTCCTCCAGCTTTTACCCTAACCATGCAGAACCTGTGGTCAGTTCCCTCGGTCAAGGCTGGTAGTGGTGATAGGCCTTGAGGCTCGAATCTGGTTGTCGTGTGGGTCACCCGCCTTCACTCATTGTCAGCTCTTCCTGGGTGACACACTAATTGAACTAACTCACCACATTCTCTTGTCCAGGTCAGCTGGGGACTAGAGGCTTGAATGTGGCAGGTGAACTGTCTGGGTCACTAGCCACTGGCTCCACGATAATCTGCGGAGAGGGAGTCATGAGATAGAAGAAACCCATGCATGTGCCTTTCTGAGAGCAGGCCTTTTGGTGGGTCACCAACATATGCCAAAAAAAAAAAAAAAAAAAAGCCTTGAAACTCCTGATTCTCTGTTACAAATAAATGTTGGAACAAATTAACTCCCAAAGGAACCGGTTTTCCATTTGAACCAGTAAAACTCAACTCCTATAAGATGAAAAGTCCTGCTCAGTGCAAACAGCTCCACGTCACAAGAGTAGCTGTTTATGGTCTGCTGAACAGTTGCAGGCAAATGAGTCTTTATAAGGGCATCAAATGTTTAACACCTAGGAGAGCTCAGTACATAGAGGAGACAGGCAGCGAACCCTTGAAAACTATCCTCTGACGGTATGAATAATCACTTCTAATTTCTCCATCACACTCATTTGAATCTTTGTACATCATTCTCTCAAAGTGGGTGTTGACGCTACAAATTGGGGGAGATTATGTCTTATGGGATCCCCTACAAAACAGTCTCTCTGGCACAGGATAAGGAGGGGATTGAGGAATCCAGAACCAGTAACTTCCATTTTTAGGGCTCTTATCGCAAAGCTCCAAGTTGTTTGGGGACTATGTAAATGGCTCGAAAGGCAGGAAGTGGGCAAGGTGGTCCCTGAGAAAAGACAGACCCGTCTACATCGTCCTGCCCACCCTCCCCCCCATCCCCCTTGGACTTTATATAGTTAAGGTGAACATCAGAGGAAGCACCTAAAGGAAGGTCAGTCATCAGGGCCCTGCGTGGTGATATGGAGACACCAAAGGCAGGATCTGTTGCCTACGCGCCATCCCGTGTTTGGGTGAGGGACGGAGTACTTCAGGCTCATCACTGGTACCCAGGGAGCCAGAGCACGCATCGCTTTATTCACTCAGTAAACACCCTGACCAGTCAGGAACAGGCACTGGGGTGAGTGCTAGGGATGGAAATGTTGAGCTGGACAAAGCCCTCAGCCTCAAGCTGCTTAGAGTCTGGTACAGCAGATACACAAGGAAATATATTCAAAAATAAAAATATTATAAAAGCTCATCATAACACGATGTGAAGAGAATACAAAGTACAGAGATGGCATAAAGGAGAAAATGATTACCTTGACCCAGGTGGGAGCAGAATGGTCAGGGGTGGGGGGTTGTTTAGGCTTTGGTGACATTAGCCTAAAGAATTATAGAATAAAAAGAAACTCATCAAGGAAAAAATAAGAAAATAAAATTCTAAGCAGTGGGAACAATCCACAGAAAGGTGCAGGCACATGAAAAGTATGGAGAACTCCAGCAACATCGGGGCCTTTGGGATGGCTGGTGGTGCTGTGGGCAGAGGCAGGAAGCCAGGCCATGGGGACCCTTGAACACCAGACTAAAGAATCTCGACTCCATCCCATAGTCTTGGGGAGCCACAGAAAGCTGGAGGGCAACAGAGTCACTTGATCTGAAATGTGTTTCAGAAGAAGATCACGCTGGCTGAGGAGGAGAGGGTAGATCAGAGCAAGGCTAGACGGAATGAAAGTAGGGAGATGCACTGGAAGGTTATGGCCCAAGTTCAAGATAAAGCCATGGGAGCTAGGGCAGTGCTGGGCCAGTGGCCATGAAAATGGGGAAAACAGGAGGCTGGAGCCAAGGTTAGGAGTCAAGTTTTTGAGGCTGAATCATGACGGGCTTTAAGGAATGAGGAGGTGGAACTGCATCTAGAATGACTCCTAGGTTCTTGGGTGCTGGAAAAGGAACACAGGGGAGAAGTCTTGAGGTGAGTGTGTTGGATGATGACTTCAGGTTGGACTATTTGGAGTTTTAGGTTCCTGTGGCTTATTCAAGTTTAAAATGTAGGAGAGAGATCAATGCTGAGTAAATGTATCAGAGACTCAACTCTTCCAAAATTGGGCAGAGCCTCAGCACTGAGGTACACAGGATATATTTTTTAATTAGAGAAGAGTCTTGTGGAAATTGTAAGAATGAGAATGCCAAAGAAATACTAAACATGACAAGAGGGTCCTAGACAAGAAAATTTCTGCTCAAATTTACTGTATTTGAGTATAAATACCAAATTCTCACTGTCTAGTAAGTTTGGTGAACCTCATCTAGCTAAAAAACAGAAACAAAAACAATTTTTCCCTTTTCCTTAAACTTTATGTGGAAATCACCACTTTAAGAGTAACAAGTGACTTCATTTCCAATTCCAAATTTGTTTTTACTTTTCATAAAAACTGAAAGTGATGCTTCTAAGCAGCAACGGAAAAGCATTTTAAGGACTGCCTTCTTTTATGAAATCAAGTTCAGAGCAAATATTTTTTAAACTAGAAATTACTAAGACATTACGAAGACTCACATTTCCTTAAATAGAAAATAAAAGTCCGCTTTCCCATAACTTAGGTCAGAAAGACGGCTTCTTGTTTGCTGGGGGTTTTTTATAGTTGCAGCTCAAATTCGGGATGATTTTTACGAGGCAAGTAAGACGTGGATCCCTCTGCAAAAAGAGGAACTTTCACAATTAGTGAAAACCAAGAGTGCTGACACGAAGGGCGGGGGGCTGGGCGGGGGGCGGGGGGGGCGCGATGTTACCGCAGCGTCACGGTGAAGGGAAGCCGAGCCCCGGCCTCACTTCCCAGCCTGAGACTACACACACACACGCCCCCACGCTCACGGATGCCCTTCAAGTGTTCCATCTGATCCCCGAAGCAGGTACCACAATAAAGCGCCCAATGCCTATCTTTGCTTCTAATATTGAAACCAGCTGTGTTTATTCCTCCCTGACCACCTCTCCTTCTGCCCGCACAGACAAAACGTTTTCAGGCCAGACAGGCAACTTTTCAACTTCATGGAGCACGTGACTTCTTAATAGCAAAAGCCTTTTGTCGGCTTGTTTTCCAAAACTCCCAGTACCCAGTGGAAGCCACTGTGATATATAAAAGGCTGTCCTCCTCTTAGATGGAGAAACTTCAAAGCAATCCCTGACATGCCAGAAGTCACTGCTTTCCCAGTAAATATTATCTGTTTTGGCCAGTGAATTCTAGGTTTGGGGATAAATTCAAAGATGAAGAGCATGTGTTTGGCGTAGCCCTTCTATTTGTGGTCTAAGCGGGAAACGTCATTCACTGGGTATGTAGAACCTCACAAGGTGGCCGCTCAGAGGGAGTGGAGCGAAAGCTCACTTTGGCTTCACTGACCCTGTCCTTAAAGAGCCATCAGCAAGCACGTGGGCAGGTCCAGGTCCAGATCCAGGGCAGGTGCTGCTGTGACTGACATGAGAGGCAGGGGTGGGAGGGAAGTCTGCTCCAAGGGGCTTTCACCGCACATCAGCAGGGCAGGCGCTGCGGTAGAAAGGAAGGTTAAAGATTTGATATACCACTTTTAAGGACGCAAGAAATACTGTAAAATAATGGCTACATTAATTATGAGTAATTTATATGGATTTGGTAAAGATTTAAGGAACTACAGGGCTTGGGGGCTCGTGTGTGTTCTGTTTGTGTGTCTGTTTAATTCGTGTCCTCAATTCTCATTCATAAGATGTCCTTTCTGTCCCCAGCCTGGGCTCCAATTTCACTCACTTACCACCATCCTCCCCACTAAGCTTCACCAACAGCTCAGTGGGACCATCGCTGGGTTTGCTGCTGACACAAACTGCCTTCCATTCTGCAGAGAATCAACTTAGCAAAGCCCATGGACATCTTTTGTGGTGGGAGGAAGGAGAGAAAATTGTTCAGTCTGTGACTCAGAGCTGCCCAGGTGAGATCTCTAGCTCTTTATTGATCTCTCTATGATCATAACAAGAACATCACACACTCTTCTTTACCACATGCAAAATAAAATCTCAAGATCTCTGACAAACAAAAAGACGGTGTCTAGGGGAACGAAATGGAGGGAAAATATAGACAGAGCAATGACACTGATTGGAATAACTGAGATTTAACTGGGCTGAGCACAGGATGAGAAGTCAGAGACACGGGCATCCGATTCCCACTTTGCCATTGACTCATGGGCAGCTGTTCACTTCCCCTTCACCCCAATCTCTCCATGGCATAATTCAAATTATCCACCTACCTATCTAGTATATACAAAGTTATCCACTTTTTTTGTACCAAGTTTTATATGCGGTTAGTATGAAAAGCAACATTTAAAAAATTTTGTTGTTGTTGAAGTATAGTCAGTTTACAATGTTGTGTCAATTTCTGGTGCACAGCATAATGTTTCAGTCATGCATATACATACATATATTCCTTTTCATATTATTTTTCATTATAAGTTACTACAAGATATTGAATATAGTTCCCTGTGCTATACAGTAGAAACTTGTTGTTTATCTGTTTATATATAGTAGTTAGTATCTGTGAATTTCAAACTCCCAATTTATCCCTTCCCACCCCTTCCCCCCCCGGCAACCGTAAGTTTGTTCTCTATGTCTGTGAGTCTGTTTCTGTTTTGTAAATAAGTTCATTTGTGTCTTTTTTTAGATTCCATATATAAGCAATATTATATGGTATTTTTCTTTCTCTTTCTGGCTTACTTCACTTAGAATGACGATCTCCAGGTCCATCCATGTTGCTGCAAATGGCATTATTTTATTTTTTTATGGCTGAGTAGTATTCCATCTTCTTTATCTATTCATCTGTCAATGGACATTTAGGTTGTTTCCATGTCTTGGCTATTGCAAATAGAAAAGCAGCATTTTTCAAGTAGCTACTATTTAGGAGAAAAATTAACTCTCCAATCATCTTAGTGTCTAAAAAATACAGTCACCTGGCAACAGATGCCCAGGGCCCCCTTGTCCATCACTGAGCCCCCTAAGCCTGGACAAATAATTTTTTTTTTCAGCTTCAAAAGTCTGACTGGTAGTTCCAGATTGAATCTCACAGGCACCAGTACTTGACAGAGCCACTGTCAGTTCTAGGCTTACTCTTTGGAAACTCAGCTTCCATCTGCTGAGCCAATGGAGGTCTTCTGTAGACAGTGGGCTCACTATCTAGACCCACACAAAAGCAACTGATCAGAAAGAACACAAAGGGACTAATGAGCTAGCCTGGTGTGAGGATTGAGTCTATGCATCCGTGGAGGTTTCCCTTTCCTGGTTGGGTCAGCCATCCCATAGGTCCACAAGGGAACTGCTGGGAACTGCTGAGCAAAGTCCACTTCCCATTAGAAGCAACTGGTCATTGTTAAGGGCTAGCTGCTGGAAAGACCCTTAGAGAGCACTCCTCTCCTCCAAGGAAGCTCTCTCTACCAAGAACTGAGGCTGCCTGCCCTGAAATAGAACATACTCTTATCTAAATACAGTGGATAGATTTCTTCCTTCTTGGATTGCTTTTTCTTCGGCCTTATACATAGTGCATTCCTCTATTATGCAGCCTAACAATTAGTCACACTGAAATGCAGCTGAGGAGCTCACACTTTTACAGGCTACAGTTCCGTCTTTCATTTACAGCATCCTAGCACCATCCGTAGCACTTTAACAAACCATCTCTTAAGGCAGTCTCCTACATTTTCTGTTGATCCTTTCCAGCTTGCATTCCCCAGGACAGGTTTTCTCCCTGGGGCCCCAAATTCTGAGAGTCTGCCTTCAAAGCCTTCTACTCCACGAGAGACGGACTGCCCAGAGATGCCCCATAAGTATCTCTGAAACAGAATCGAAACAGATCTAATGTGTCACACACAACTAGGTGTTCTTAAATGAGCTACACTGTGTAATAGGAGGAATCAGACTCACAAAGGCTACAGGTAGCTTTATCTCAGTAAAGAATGCTATACTGCAGTATACCATCGGTATACTGACCTTTGGGAACAGTGAAGAATGTTCCTGAAAGACACTCCTTGGACCAGTTGATACAATTGATTAAAAAGCGATGAAACTGTTCAAAATTTATATTCTATGGTCCCCACACTAAACCTACAAATAGAATTCTTTTGGTAAGATCCAAGAATCTATATTTTTTTTAAACTTTCCTAGGCATTCCTTTTCTTTTCTTTTTTTTTAAGCTAGATTCTCAGCTTTGCCATTACTTAGGGACATACACTGGGGAAGTTACTAAACCTCTCTGAGCCTTAATTTCCTTCTCTCTAAAGTGTTTCTAATATCCACCCCCTAGGGGTTTTGTGAAGAATAAATGAGATAATATGAGGGAACTACCTGACACAATGACAAATGTCACCTGATCTCATTTATATATGGAATCTAAAGAAAAAAAAGGTTAAACTCATAGTAACAGACAATAGAATTACCAGAGCTTGGGGGATGGGAGGAAAAGGGAGATAATGATATAGATCAATAATCGATCAAAAGGTACAAACTTCCAGTTAAATGAATGTTGACTGATTAATGTTAAGAATCCAAGTATAGAATAAGGCCAATACCTGGGCGGAAGGGGGAGGAAAGAAGTAGGCGAGGGAGAGTAAGAGTACAAACTCCAGTTGAAAATAATAAATGAGTCACAGGTATGAAATGTACAGTGTGGAAATACAGTCAATAACTAAGTAATATCTTTGTGATGACTTGTCGTAACTAGACTTGTGATGATCATTTTTAAATGTAGAAGAAAAAAATCACGGTGTTGTGTAACAGGAACTAACATCATGCTGTAGGTCAGTTATACTTCAAAAGCAAACATACAAACTCATAGAAAAGACCAGATTTGTGGTTATCAGAGGTTGGGGGGAGGGGGAACTGAATGCAGGCAGTCCCAAAGGTACAAACTTCCAGTTATAAGATAAATAAGCACTAAGGATGTGAAGTACAACATGATAAATAGAATTAACACTGCTGTATGTTATACAGGAAAGTTGTTAAGCGCGTATATCCTGAGTTATCACAAAACAAAAGATTTTTTTTCTATTTCTTTTATTTTGTATCTGTAGGAGGTGATGGATGGTCACTAAACTTATTGTGATAATCATTTCATGATGTATGCAAGTCAAATCATTATGCTGTACACTTAAACTTACACAGTGCTGTATGTCAATTATATTTCAATAAAACTGGAAGGAAATTAAATAAATAAATAAATCCAATATCTGTATTCACCATTGTACATAGTACCTTTAGTTACAAAATTTTGGGAGTTTCTATCCCTAAAACACTCACAGCAGAAGTATTTGTTTCCCTTGCCTATTTCACCTTTAAATACCACCACAGTTACTGGGATGCTGTGAGGGACTAAGCCCACTGGCTTTTAGCCCACCATGGCTATCTGGAATTCTGATAGGAAAGTTACCCGCAGCCATGTCTTACAAAGTGCTTTAAGCTCAGCCTAAGACCTTAAATAAGTACACTTTAGAGGCTTACAGTACAGCATGGTGACTATAGTTAATAATGTATTATACACTTGAAATTGGCTCTGAGAGCAAGTCTCAAGTATTCTCACCACACCGAAAAATAAAAAATTTAAAAACAAGATAATTATGGGAGGTAATGGTTATGTTAATGAATCTGATTATGGAAATCGCTTTACATTGCATACCTATATTTAAACATCACATTGCACACCTTAAATATATACAAGTTTTATTTGTCAAAAATAAATCAAAACCAAACCAGAAACAGAAGCAGGCAGCCAAGCCTTGGTTACCCCATTAAGATTCCACAGCAGGATTCCAGTCCCTCAAGACAGAACAGGGAACTGTGGTGCAGGCTCTTTGCAAAGGCAGAGATTTAGGTACAAAGAACAGGACAGAAGCTCAGATACCAAAACTCAAGATGAGTGACTCCCAGAGGATGGGCAGAGAGCCCCTCCAATTCCTTCAGACAGTGTCAGCATTTAAAGTCTTTGTCATAAATTGGTTTGACTCGAGCAAAAGCCACAGTGTGACTATAGCAACTGAAACTGTGGGGCTGGATGGACCCAGGTGAAAGTCACTGAAGCCATCACCCTGCAAGGGCAGCTGGCGAGCGAATGCCTCATCCTGACAAGGGCAATGAGGAGTCCGGGGGAGTGGGAGGCCAGACAGCAGGGAAGATTGTGTGATGGAAGAAAATACGGACTTTTCCTTCCTGGGCTAACAGAGACTTAAATTGTTTCTTCTTGAGCTTCCCTCTCCTTTATCTGAGGAGAGAAAGACAAAAGCCACACCAATACGTTCTCTAGGGAAAGACAAGAACTAAGCTGGCTGGAGGATGGGCAGTGTGACAGACTGGGGGGCTTGTGCTGGAGGGTAGGAGGCAGACAGGAGAGGGGACCACAGAACACGACATGGGGTACTAAGGGAACGTGGTAAAGAGGTGGAGGCAGAGGGGACAGGAGAGAGAGAGAGAGAGGCTCCTCAGAATTTGGGAGGACTAGAGGAGAGGGCAGAGAATGTGAAAAAGGAATTGTTGTGAGCTATGTTCTGGAAAACTCTCAAACGTTAGCAAAGTCTTAGAGAAAGATGAGAATTCCTGTCTGTGCTACGCTTCTTTAAACACAGCACTCTGAGACTGGACCACAGGGGTCCCCGTCGTCCGATGGCCGCAGTTAGCGGGAAGGGCAATGGTGGACAAACGGTATAGCCCGCCAGACCTCGCCCACTGTCATATCTAGAGAGCGAGAGCCAGATTGGTGGAAGAAAAAGAGCCAGGCACCCCTGCCAAAGCCTCCTGGCTGTCAAGACCCAACATGCCCAACCTCAGCTCTCCCCAAAGTGCCAGCCACGCCCCGTCCCGTTGCACAACCCCTTGCCCCTCCCCCATGCTGTCTTCACGCCTGAGGGCCGTCTAAGTGCCTGTCCTCCCCAGAGTATTAACCTTCTCTAAGGGAAGTGTAAGCTCTGCTAACCTGAACCTGAACCTGCCCAGCCCTTGTCCACTTCACCCCGCCAGCAGTTTCCAGCCTTGGCTTCACTCACCATTGCATTCATGCCCTCAGCCCAGCAGCCCCTAGAGACTGCCAGAGTTGCCCCTCTCCGAGGGCTCACGCCCCAGGAAGGTGATTCTGCCTTAGTCACACAATGAATCAACCAGGAGACCCAGTGGAGACCATGAAGGAAAAGGAGATAAACTATTCCAGAGACCAGCTTAGTTCAGTGTGGCAAAGGAAGGGAGAGGGTGCAGGCTACCGTAGAATCCAGGGTCCTCAAGTGGACCGCACACGCCAGAAGTGAGGCAAGAGTAACTCTGGGCCTTGCTCACTGATGGCAGAGACGCTGTTAATTTCCTGCACTGCCAAGCGTGGCTCATGAATAGAGCAGCTGAAATCCTCAGCTGCAGCGGGAGTTGGAGACCGGGAACCTGCTGTGAGGGATGAAGACGACAATGTGTGTGCACCAGGGACTTGGATGGGCAGAGGTCAAGGAGGTCAGTCCCAGGGAGGAGCTCGCAGGAGTAGGGTGGGAGGCTGGAGGGGAGGGGAGGGGAGAGATATGACACTGGTCAAGAACCTACCAATTGCAGGAGGCCAGGAGATGCTCTACTTATGTCAGTTCCGCTAATTCACACAATAACCTGGGAAGCAGTATCTCCATTTCACAGCCTCAGTCTCTCCTAAGCCACAGCTAATGAGTGACGGGGCTTAGATCTGAACACCTGTATGTCTCATGCTACATCCTGGGCTGGTTCCCATAACACCAGTGAGCGTGAACCGGACACCACAGAGCGACACAGGATCCGGCCCCAGAGTGTGCCTGCGTGAAACCAAACGGTATCTGAGATCTTTGTCAAAGTCACCTGGGGCGGGGGTGGGTGGTGAAACCAGTGGGAGGAGGAAAAACAAGATCAGCCACGTGCTCACAACGGTTGAGGCCAGAGGAAGGCTGAGCTCGGGGCTAAGTGTATTATTCTCTCTATTTTTGTATGTGTTTGAAATTTTCCATAATACAAAACAAACTCTCTTAGATGTGCTAAGTTAACAGTCAAGTTAACACATCATTTCCCCTGGCTTTACCCGTCACTACACGCATGCTCTTTGGTTTGGGGCTTCCTTTTAGTTGTAAAGCTGAACATCCCATCCAGCAAAGAATTCTCACACTTTTCTAGGAATTCGCTTCTGTGTTGGATAAGCACAAATATTAGGCACAGTTCCACTGAAGAGAACAGTCTAGGGAGTTTCTTGTTCCATAAAAATAAGAGACTTTAGAGGCTTTTCTCATTAAAATACTAAGAGGGGGAGTAAACGGGAAACAGGGGGCGAAAGTACAGCTAAATGGTAGAATGTGTGCTTAGCATGCATGAGGTCTTGGGTTCAATCCTTACTACCTCCATTAAAAAAACACCATATAAAACCACTTCTGAATCATAAAATAAATTTTATGTAAATACATGTATAGAAGAAGGAAATGCACTAACATAAAAATCATGGAATTAGTGCTCTGAATTTTACAAACTTGACATTGAACTTGCATTAGTTTTAGGAGCAGTAGAAAAACATTGTAAAGAAAGTTGTTTTTTAATGGGCTTTAGGGACACAGAACTGGATTCATGAAGCTCTTTGGTCTGTAACACTGTGTCACTGGTATAGCAGTGCATTCCCAATAATTAGTATTGAAAGGCGACTATTAACTGAACAGCTAGCACGGGCCAGGCTATGCATAGCTTATTTCTAATCTTTACAATCATCCTGCGAATTAGATGACTTTACACGGGTTTTGAACTCAGATCTGCGGACTCTGAAGCCTGTCTTGCTCCATCACACCTTGCCTCCTGCCTCTTCAGGTTTTACACTCTAGAGCAGAGCAGACACCAGGAGCAGAGCCCTGGAACACTGGGACTAGAGGTTTACACCTCCTACTGTGGCTTGTCATGGCCCACGTAGCCCGGTAGGGTGGAGCTGATTAATCGCCATCTGGCCAACAAGACTAGCGAGTTCTTCCTTCCCCTGAGCTGACAGACTGTGACCCCAGCACCTGCTCTATGAACTGACTACTTCTGATTTATCCTGGAATGAGACCATTCTCTCCAAATGATACTCATATAGCAATTTGTCTATGATTTACTTGTGGGCCTTGGAAGGGAGAACTCATTCCATAAAACACTATTTTATTACGGGGGAAATGGGCCAAGATTAGCTTTCTCTCCCCATGACAGCAGCAGCCACTACCTGGTAACCATGGTGAAGTGCAGAGAGGAAACAAGTGTCTCTAAGGAGCCTGGTGGCAGACATGGAAGCCAGAGGAAAGTCGGGAATCTGGACCAGATGATAAAGGAGGTTTCAGACAACCGTCTAGAAGGGCTATTGGTGCCGGCAGCCTCTTGAGGTCAGAGGGCAGGTAGGCCTGTTAGTAACTGATCATAAAGGAAAATGATCCAGTCAGCAAGCCAGGTCTGGAGGGCCATGCCCTCTTCCAGCTTCCCCCGCTCAGACTGACTGTGAGGCCTGCAGCAAACCTAATTCATTTTCCTGTGGGTGGAAATGTGGAGACACCTGCTCCTTGACAGGAAAGTTTCTTGTTCTATGAAGTGTGTTGAGCAACTCAATAAAAACCATTCTATACCCAGTTCTATTTTACAACAAATTCCCCCAGAAATGGCCAAATCACTTCCCCTGGTAACTCAGGCTGTCCACCGCACACCAATTCCCCGGTGGTAGGTTAACCACTGTGGCGGCACAGCTGTGCTCACACCGAGCTGCCTGTCACACCTAAACGGCCCCAGTGGGGGGCTCGGCTGGATCTGTTTTCCAGGCAGGAGGAGGGGGCCGTGGCAGGCGGCCTTTTCTTGCTTTCTTCTTTGTTCTACTCAAATAACAACAATCAAAAGTACTTCTACCCTTCACATTCTCCTCAGCTGTAAGAATAGGGAAAGACTCTATTTGGGAGCAGAAAAAAAGCCCAGCAGAGGGGTGGAAATAGCTCAGTGGTAGAGTGCATGCTTAGCATGCACAAGGTACTGGGTTCAATCCCCAGTACCTCCACTTAAATTTAAAAAAAAAGAAAGCCCAGGAAAGTATTCAGAACCATTTTCTTCATGAAAAGAAATGGAGAACTCAGGAGGTGGAGTATCCTATAAAAAAAAATTCCTTAATCCAGGCCTGAGTGGGATACAGGTTAATTCCAGAAAAATAGTTATTGCCGAAGACCCTGGCGTCTGAGCCTCTGAGAGTGGGCAAGGAGTGAAACTTCAGCAAAAGAGTTAAAGGAATTCATAGATCATTGCTGAATGATAGGATCACATCACAGGCAACGTGGCCACAATCGTCAGGCTATTCAGCTTACTTAGAGCAGCCGTCTGCCCTTTGCAGGTTTCCCAGGTGGCCGAACGACTTCGGTTCACTTGGAGCTACATCTCATTTGACCATCTCATCTTGTATTTGACTGTGATCCCAAACACTCATCATGAAACTACAATGCCTTTGGATAATTAAAGAAAAAGAGGACATTTGAGTCTTAGGAATTCTCACTTTCCGCTACTTTTGCCAAATACAGCGTGGCCTGCCCTATTTTCAAGGGGCGGGACATTTTCTGAAACATCTCAGATGACTTAAAGGACTAGGCATCAGTTTTGGTTTGATTTTATATTTTAATGATTCAAAAATCACTAGCCATGAAAAAAGTTGGTCCTATATCAAGTGATTTTACCTTCAAAAGCACCTTTGTATGTAGTGGTTTTGGTTTATGTGGGTTTTCTGTTTTTGTTTTTTGGTTGATTTCAGTTTTTTTTAGTATAAAGGGAAAATGGTGGGGGAAATACATATTGTATTTTATCAAACCCCAAATGTGAAAAATAGTTTAAGAGACTGCTGATGCAATTGCAGCTGGGTTCATTGGAGCCTAATTCAAATGCCAGTAACACATGATTCTGCCCAGAAGTGCTGACTACCACTAGGCAGAAACCAAGGCTGTTTGCCTGTACAATAAATATTAATAACAACAGCAGTCAGAACATTATCATAAATGTTCTGAGTGAAGCCCCCAACCTCTATTTCAAGGCTTACAAAAATCTGTGATTTTCCAGGCAGTGGTAACCACAGAGAAACCAGACTTAATTACAGAATAAGAAACCAGCAACTGAACGTATGGCTTAGACTGCTGGACTGTTCAGGCACTTGATTCCATCCCTCATTCATTGTTCTAGCAATGCACTAGGAGCCGGGGACACACAGTCAGGATCAGGTTATGGTCCATGATCTCAAGAAGGCCGAAGTCTAGAGGGTTCATGCATGAAAAATTTTGGACTTAAATTTTACATTTTCTGAGTCACAAAAAGCTGGTGGAGAAATGAATGATAAATTAACTGCAGACAGAAGACAACATGAATGGCTGAATAGAGGATATAGGGAAAGAGCTATATAGAAATGCCTCTGCTGAGTGCTATAAGAAGATAGTTTAGTAAACAGAGACAATACTATCATTCAAAAGTATATGGTAGCCCAATATACGTGTCATTATACTGGTAGCAGTTAAAATAGAGTTCATTTCTGCCTCAAAAATAATAGCTAACGCAGAAATAGTGCCTACCATATGCCACACAATATTCTAAACACTTTACATACATTAACTCATTTAATCTTCAAACCAACCCTATGAAGGAAATACCATTAGTAGACCCATTTTACAGATGAGGAAACTGAGAGGACAGTAATTCATCCAAGTTTATTCAGCTAATAAGCGATGGAGCCAGGATTTGAACCCAGGCAATCTGGCTTTAGAGACTGTGTTCTCAACAACTATGTTACATCTCTTCCCTATAAAAATAGTTATATTAAAAACAAAGGAACATACATAAACACTGAACCCTAGTTGCTAAATTTGTTTCTCATGGGGATACAGGTTAACAATTGTGAAACTGTTTTACATTCAGGTTAACAATTTTGAAACTGCTTTACATTTACATTTATGTCATTTTGTGGTTTAACAAATATTAAATGGACAGTGGACAGCAGGGGATAGGTTTTCTATTATTGAAGAGAGAGTTACAGATAAACAAGAAAGACTAAACTGAACCCTACAGTGCTGTATTCCAATCAGAGACACCATTATAAAATCAGGTTTAGCCTATGCATACACACACACACACACACACACACACACACACACACGGATGGTTAGATACAGAAATAATTATAGATGTGTTTATACAGCTAATATACACACATTATTCCCAGCTCTGCCTACTGACAGGGTCCAGAAGCAATGGAACCCCAGAAGAAATGAGCACACCCAGCACAAATATCTTGGTTTCTAAATACCATTTTCCAATTAAAGAAACCAGGGCTCCTTGAAGAAATGGCAGTTCCTAGGAGTGGGGCAGGAAAAACATAAGAGGTACTTGGAGCATCTTGTAGTACCAGAAAAAAGAGACATGTTCAAAGAAATAAAAGGATGTAGGCATATCAAAGTGACACAAGAACCAACCTGAAGTAGCTCTCCATGGCCAAAGCCAAAACAATTTAAGCAACAAAATAAATAACATCCTATAGGATTATAACCCAAAATATAAAATACATACACATGAGTCCATACTGATATAAGTAATTGATTAAATAAACAAATAGATGGGTGAAAAGAGACAAGTCTTCCTTATAGAAGAACTCTAATGTATACAGACACTCTTCACTCCAGGAAGTAAAGCGTAGTCCCTGTCTTCCTGGGAACGGGCTAAACTTGGTGGTGACTCACTTCCAAAGAATGCAGTGGGGAAGTGGAAAAATAATACCTTTACAGTGGCTAAACTTCCTGACAAATGTCACCTTGCCTAAGTGATGAAGGTTAACATCTTCTGGGATAGTACGTGGATATTGTTTACCCTCTCGTACCCTTGGAGGGACACGAAGGACACTCCACCTCTGTAGTATTCTTTCCAAAAACTCGGAATCCCAGGCTAATCATGAGAAGACATCAGACAAACCCAGACAGGGGACTACTTTATAGAATATCTAGCCAGTACTCCTCAAGACGGTAAGACTGTCAAAGTTATGAACAACAAGGAAAGACTGAGAAACTGCCAGAGACCAGAGGAGACCAGGGAGACATGACTAAACACAGTGTGGTAGCCTCGATTGGATTCTGGAACAGAAAGCAGGCATTCACGGATAAAGCTGATAAAAGGCAAAATGAAGTCTAGAAATAAAGTCTAGAGTTAGGCTGGCAGTAATGTGCCAATGTCAGTTTCTTCATTTTGACAAATGTACCGTGGTAATGTAAGATGTGAGCATTAAGAAAACTGGTGATGGATATGCAGGAACAAACTCTACTATCTTTGCAACTTTTCTATTAATCTAAAATTTTTCCAAAATAAAAAGTTTATTTAAGAAATTATTATATTCTAAGATAGGCAATCTATGCAAAGTAAGTAAAAGAGCCATTATATAGCATGCCAGTGAAAGGAAGCTAGAAATAAGAGCAGAACAATTTTCACATTAATGTTAGTTTCTGTTATTCAGAACTACTGATAGAACAGGTATTCTTTAATTCTTCAAAAGGTATTTTGGGGGGAAACTGAATTCACTCAAATTCATTTATTCGCAAATGCTTGTTGGGTACATACCATGTGCCAGGCACTGTCCTAGGCACTAGGGGTGCTCTGGTGGACAAGACCAAAGCATATCCTATGTCCAAAGAACATCCAGCTTCATTGAAGAGAGAGAGATAAGTCAACACAAAATAAAACACAGCATGGTAAGTCCTAAGAAGAGGCAATTTCATGGTAGGGACACACCCAGAAGGAGCATCTGACCAATCCAGTGACAAGGTACCATATAGGACTGAAATGGCCTCCTGGAAGAGTCCAGCTATGATCTAATGTGTCCTATGACCATCACAAGGACCTGGTGATGGTCATTATACATCAACCTTCTGTCAGCAAAAAGTGCATTTGGGAAATACAAATTTAATTGCGTCACTTCTTCCTAAAATCCTTCAAGGGCCTTCCGTTACTCCAAGCTCTTCATCGTGTATCATGTCAACTTAGCTAGGTTATAGCACCCAGTAATTACCCACTATCTGAGGTGTTTTTGCGAAGATATTTTTAGATGTATTTAACACCTACAGTCAGTCAACTTTAAATATAAGAAATAACCTTGATAATATAGTGGGCCTCATCCACTCAAAGACCGTAAGAGCAAAAGCCAAAGTTTCCCAGAAAAGAAATTCTTTCTAAGAAGAAATTCTGCCTCAAGATTAAAGCATCAATTCCTGCCTGAGTTTGTAGCCACCTGCCTGGCTGACCTACAGACTTGTCAGCAATCTTTTTTTTTTTTTTTCCTAGTGAAGTGTAGTTGAGTTACAATGTTAGTTTCAGATGTACAACAAAGCAATTCAGTTATACATATATACACATACGTATTTTTTCTTTTCATATTTTTCCATTATATATTATTATAAGAAATTGAATATAATTCCCTGGGCTATAAAGTAGGCTTTTCTTGTTTATCTAATTTATACATAGTAACGTGTATCTGTTGATCCCAAACTCCTAATTTATCCCTCCTCTGCCCTTTCCCTTTTGGTAACCACAGTTTGTTTTCTATATCCATGAGAATGTTTTTGGTTTGTAAATAGAATTTGTATCCTTTTTTTTTCAGATTCCACATATAAGCAATATCATATTAGTCTTTCTCTGTCTGACTTACTTCACTCAATATGATAATCTCTAGGGCCATCCATGTTGCTGCAAATGGCATTATTTCATTCTTTTTTATGGCTGAGTAGTATTCCATTGTGTATATATACCACATCTTCTTTATCAAGTCAGCTGTTGATGGACATTTAGGTTGTTTCCATGTCTTGGCTATTGTAAATAGTGCTGCTGTGAACATAGGGGTGCAGGTGTCTTTTCAAGTATAGTTTTCTTCATATATATTCCCAGGAGTGGTAAGTCTATTTTTAGCTTTTTAAGGAACTTCCATACTGTCCTCCATCAGCTTTCTTTATTTAGATATATTTTATATGTAAAGTTATATTATATATAGAATATCATATATAGAATTACATAGAATATATGTAGAATATAAATTATATATATAGGATATACTATATAGGTGTGTATATGTATGTTACATGTGTGGGTGTATATGTATATATATTGGTTCTGTTTATATATATAAATGGTTCTGAATGCGTCTTTTTCTCTGGAGAGCCCTGACTGACACACCGTGGCCACAGTGTCCAGACTTCATGCAGACTGGCTCATTCTCCTCATCAGCCACAGTGTTCACCCGACTCCTGTCTTCCACCCAGGCTGGTCTTTTCTCTTCCTTCTCTCATCCTGAGTCTGTGCAGCTCCCCCGTCCGCTCCTTCCGCTGGCTATGCTCCCTGTCGAGGTCACTCTCCTTTCTTTACTTGATTGACTCTTACTCATGCCTCAGCCGTTAGCTGAACTGTTGCTTCCTCATGGACCCTTTCCTGATCTCCCCACATCAAACCCACTTGTAAGCCTTCAAAGCACCTCACATCTCTCCTGAGGAGCTGGTCGAGTTGTGATTTCAGGCTTCCTTACACATACACTCCATGAAGGCAGGAAGGCTTTTTGTAATTATATTCCCTAGCACAGTGCTTGGGACATGGAAGGCTCTCGATGAGTATTTGTTTAATAAATGTCAACACAGATGTTAGAAGAGCAGAAAACTGCCCCTCTCCACAGCCACGGCCTCTGAAGTGCTCACAGGTAGAATCCAGTGACCTAGTCGTCTTGACAATTCATCAAGCTGAAACTCAAGGTCAGAAAAAAGGGGAACTTGGAAAGGCAGTCAAAGCAGGCAGAAGGAGGGGGCTTTACTTGCTGGAAACAGAAATGTCTCTGCAGATGGGTTGGAGGTGGTCAGTGTGGCTGCAGCCTCAAGTTGACACTGACTTCTCCAAAAATACCACCTGCCTCTTCACCCAAACTGGGGTTTATGTAATCACATTTCCCAGTTATTACCAACTGCCAAATGCTGAAACTCTCAGAAGCACCTTTTTTAAGTGTTAAAAGAAAAATCAACTTTAGCCTATTAAAGAAGAGAAAAAGAAAACAAAGATTTGTTCTTACCAGATTTCTTTTTATAAAAAAAAAACACTCAGACCCTAAAAAAAAAAAAAACCTAGCCCTGGCTGAATTTTGATAAGTATAAGCAAATGATTATTACATTTCTTCTTCAAGTTATTTTTACCCTGAGTTCCCTACACTGGATAAGCTGGCAAATTTCCCCAAATACCAGGCCACTGAGTCACATTTCTAAAGGCAGTAGCTACAGCTGATTCCTCAGTTTATATATGTGGCAATTTTAAAGCATATATTCAAATTTACTGGCATTTTCCCTAGTGACAGGTGGGGTCTATACCCTTTGCTTCCAGGGCTTAGTTGTAGACAACAGGGCAGTTCCACCTTATTCACAGGAACTGTCATCACTGGGGCCCTGAGCCAGCAGGTAAGAAGTCTGACTCTCCTAAGGCTGCCATACTGTGAGGAAGCCAAGCCACCAGGGAGGCTGCGTGGAGCTGACCCAGTTGGCATAGTCTTTAAGTCCTCCTCTCCCAGGTGCCAAATATGTGAGTGAACAAGTTCTCAGATGACTCTAGCCCCAAGCTGTTGAGTCAACCTCAGACTTTGAATCTTCTCAGCTGAGGCCTCAGACGTGGGGGAGGGGAGGCTCAAACAAGTCACCCCACCCCCACCCCCCAGTTTCCCTTCTGAATTCCTGCCCCCAAAGCTGCAACACAGTTCTTGCATTACACCACCCTGTTAGGTGTGGTGTTTGTTATGCAGCAATAGTAACCAGAACAATATAAAAAAATGAGAGTCATTTTTTAGACATGTCAAAATGAGTGTCTAACTTTCCTCCACAGGAGTCAACACCCATCATTAGCTTTTACCCTTGACAAGTCTCTCAAATGTAAACCAGCCAAACAAACAAGTAAACAAAAGCTGGTCCTGGCATTTCATGAAAGGAATAGATTCCAAGCAAAGAGATACTTACTCAGAGGGAGAAAAGAATTGTGTTTGGGAAAGGAAGTGCTCGATCAATGTTTGATGAATGAATAAAGAAATGCTCCAAAGAACCATGAAATGTTTCGGTGAGGGTACAGCAGAAAGCAAAGGATTGTTTCCCAAGATCAACAGCAACCTTAGCCCCCAGTTTAAAATATTCAGTCCTCCAGAAATTTCTAGGGCTCATCCTTTCGTTCTCATTCTGTAATTTTTTTTATTGATTTATAGTCAGTTTACCATGTTGTGTCAATTTCTGGTGTACAGCATAATTTTTCTGTCATACATGAATATATATATATTCATTTTCATATTCTTTTTCACTGTGAGCTACTACAAGATCTTGAATATATTTCCCTGTGCTGTACAGTATAAACTTGTTTATCTATTCTATTCATTCTGTAATATTTAATGGAATTTATCAGCAATCAAATCACATGCAAAGGATATATACTTGTATATGACACATCTTCTGATATAAAACTGAGCTGGATAACAGACACATTGAATGACAGAAAGGATCACAATTATTTTGACAAGCTGGAATAATGAAGCAAGATAAGTGTAAGTGGCTGGAGTAATCTTATCCCATAGGGCAGCTGAAGAGAGGGTGTAAGGAACTCATAGTTTTCGTGGGAAGATGTTGGACTCATTCTGAAAATAACAGGAAGCAATGGAATACTTAGAATAGGAGAGCTCTGTGATAAAATACAGTGTTTTAGAGGATTAATTCAACATCTATCTTAATGTGATGAAATTAAGGGAGAACAAATAGAAAGAAGAAAGGCCACTTAGCACTTAGGAAATGTTTGCGATTCCACAATAACAGAAGGATATGGATTTGGCAACATGGATGAACCCAGAGATCATCATACTAAGGGAAGTAACTCAGACAGAGAAAAACAAATAGTACATTGTATCACTTGTATGTGGAATCTGAAAAATGATGCAAATGAACTTATTTACAAAACAGAGACTCACAGACATAGAAAATAAGCTTATGGTTACCAAAGGGGAAAGGGGGGCAGGGATAAATTAGGAGTTTGGGATTAGCAGATACAAACTACCATATATAAATCAGATAAACAACAAGGCTCTAATGTATAGCACAGGGAACTACATTTTATATCTTGTAATAGCCTATAATGAAAAGAATTTGAAAAATATATATATGTATAACTGAATCACTATGCTGTACACCAGAAACTAACACAACATTGTAAGCCAACTAACTATACTTCAATTAAAAAAAAAAACAAAAAAACCCAGCTACATCAAAAGAAAAAAAAAGGTGGGGGGAAGGTATAGCTTAAGTGGTAGAGTGTATGCTTAACATACACAAGGTCCTAGGTTCAATTCCCAGTACCCCCTCTAAACATAAATATACCTAATTAACTCCCTATCTCCCCACCCCCACAAAAAAAGGATATGAATCTTGGCTGGTATGACCATAGTGGGAGGAAAAGAGGGGCAGAGGCAACTCGGGGGCATAACCAGGAAGATTTGGGCAGCCGATGGGGTATCAAGAACACAGGTGAAGGAAGCATCAAGGGAGACTCAGAGGCCCTGAGGGAGAGGTCAGTAGAGCTGATGGAAACAGAAAAAATGGAGGAGAAAACGTGCTTGGAGAAGAGGAAAAAGAGCTCAGTAGGAATCTATGGACGCTGAGATAGTGCTACTGAACTTCAGGTAAAAAGAACCACTGGATAATTGGAGACCTTGGATTAAGGCTTAGGGGAAGGGGCAGGCCTAGGAAAGCAGATTTGGGAATTATCAGCCTGCAGGTAATACCTAAGCCAATTGAGTGACCCATAGATGCGCCATGTTAGACCATGTGATATCTTTGGTCTTCATGGCATATTATAGCTCAGGATGAAATATTTTGAAAATATACTGCATCTTTTTCATGTAGTGAGTTTCCTAATTAAGTCTACTGCAGCACAGCCATTTTCTCGATCCTTTAATTATTCAGACACAAAATACGAACTGCCAAGAGTACCTGTATTTCTTTTGACTCTCAATATATTTTGAACTATTCCTCCCACTCACTTCAACTGACAAGACTGACCCATAGAAATGAAGGAGCATTTTTAATGTTTTTAAAGAATCTCTGGGTGGGCCACTATCCCTATGGTTCTCCACTTCAATAAATTGTAAGAACACCAAGAGCTTTTGTAGAGCCAAAAAGAACCAAAGGATGTGCAGCTGGAGGTGTCAGCTGTGCCTACCGAGTTCTAGCCAGAATAACTCCCCAGGGTGTCCAGCTGTAGAGAGAAAAAGAGAAGAAAAACAGTAATTCAGTCGTTGGGGAAGTCAACAGTGGCTGAAGATTCAAGTTGGCCACAGAGCTCTATTACAGCTGGGTACCAGAAGAGGTGCTGCTGCCCCCGCATTTGGGTAACTTACAATTGCAAAGTGAACATCTGTCTGTGACCATCTGTCTGCAAGCACGCTGGGGTCAGAGGCACAGCGGAATATAGACCTGAAAGCGGACTGAGATAAGATAAGGAGGGGAAAATATGTAAGGAATCTAACTGATTTCACTTAGAAAAAGACAGCCAGTTGAAAGAAAGTGTGGGACAGGGTCTCCTTAAATAAATTATGACTCAGCAAGTGCCATTTTATCTGCCTAAGAAAATAATTACAGGAAAGCAATGTTTCCTGAAAAGTGTCTCGGTGAAATGAGCCCATTTGGAATAGCGACAGAAGTTTCTGGCAGATGGAGGGTAGCACTGCATGACTTCTCAGAAATGACCTGGTCTGATCTCAGCCGGGTACAGAACTGAGACATTACAACCATGCCCTTCTAGAAAGCATTGACACCTGCTTTCCTCAGCCTCCATGACATCTATCATATTTCATGCATGGATCAGCCATCCTCAACTCACTTTTACAGATTTCTTTTCCTCTGCTTCTTCCTTCCTTCCTTCCTTCCTTCCTCCCTCCCTCCCTTTCTTTCTTTCTTTCTTTCTTTCTTTCTTTCTTTCTTTCTTTCTTTCTTTCTTTCTTTTTCTTTCTTTCTTTCTTTCTTTCTTTCTTTCTTTCTTTTATTGAAGTATAGTCAGTTGTGTGGTGTACAACACAATGTTTCAGTCATGCATATACATATATATATTCCATTTCTTAACTCTTTTTCATTATAGGTTACTACAAGATATTGAATATAGATCCCTGTGCTATAGAGTAGAAACTTGTTGTATGTCTATTTTATACATAGTAGTTAGTATCTGCAAATCTCGAACTCCCAATTTATCCACCACCCCCCCACACACCATATTTGTTTTCTATGCTGGTGAGTCTGTTTCTGTTTTGTAAATAAATTCACTTGTGTCTTTTTTTTAAGATTCCACATATATCCTTTGTTTGTTTCTTAATCCTGGAGACCTTCTGGGCTCTAGCCCCCCCCCCCTCCCACACCAACACTCTCCTTAGGGGATCTCATCTGCTTTCTTGGCTTTAGAGTCATTCACGTATTGATGACTGCCAAATATTTACTCCCACCCAGACCTCTCATGCTGACCTCAGACCTGGATAGCAACTGTGTACTGCCTGTCTCTTCCTGGGCATTTTACAAACTCAACTTGTCTAAAATTGAACCCATGACTCCTGGAGACTCAGGCCTTCTCTACTGTTCCCTATCAGTATATAGCACCTCCACTCTCTTGTTACCCAAGTTGGTCACCCAGGAGTCCATATTTGAATGCTCTTCCTCTTGACCCACACTTCAACCACACACCAGTGGCCTAAATTAACCCACTGCTCTCCAACACCATTTCCATGATCCGAGACTAAGGAACCACTGTCTTTCATTTCATTATCACAACAGCCTTCTCACTTGTCTTCCTATCGATGATTTTGATTCTACCCAACTCCAGCCCCATTCCATTCTCAGGCGCTCATTCTTTTTTTTTTTTTTTTTTTAACATTTTTTTGAGTTATAGTCAGTTTACAATGTTGTGTCAATTCCCAGTGTAGAGCACAATTTTTCAGTTATACATGAACATATGTATATTCATTGTCACATTCTTTTTCGCTGTGAGCTACCACAAGATCTTGTAAATATTTCCCTGTGCTATACAGTATAATCTTGTTTATCAAGCGCTCATTCTGGAACAAATCTAATCTGTTAACTTCTTCAGCCTGAAGCACCCCAATGGGTTATTGTTGCTCTTAGGATAAGGTCCAGATTTGTCGATAGGATCTGCATCATCTGGTCCATCCCATCTTCTTACCCCTCACCATTGCCTCTCTTTACAGTCCAGCCATGCTGAGTTATCTCTAGTTCCATGAGCCTACCAAGTTCTCCCTCAACTACAGACTTTTGAATATGCTGCCTGGCATTCTCTTCAACATCAAACAATGACTATTCATCCTTCAGGTCCCAGTTTAGACAAAACTTTCCCTGACAAGGCTTCCTTGACCAGTCCAGTCTGTGTTAGGTGGCACGCAGAGAACTCCCAAACACGCTGTGTTTTCCCCTTCTACTGTTAATGTCTATTTCCATGTCTTTATCTTCCATTAGACCTTAAGCTAAATGAGGGCAGGAAGCATCTTTGTTTTGTGGACAGTTGTACAACCAGCACACAGCCCAATATTATATACGTTGAACGATTAAATGATTACACAAAATATGGGATTAGCAGACTCTCTGAGCAGCAGCGAAACTTTGCTAGGTCGCCAAACAATGTCCCCTCAGAGAATTAAAAAGATTTTCAAAGTTCCTTCATCTAAGATGAACCTGACAGCTGCAACATCTCCAGGAACATTCCATCCCTGGTGTGTGGCCAACAGAAGTCTACTGAGGGATTCTCAGCAGCAGATCACTGCACGGCTCTTATTCCAAGCACAGAATAATCTTTTTACTTCCAACAAGGGACATCAAGAAATAAAGGATCTTTCCTTTGGTGTCAGGAGCCTAAATATAAAGCCTAATATAAAGCAGAAAAGTCTAGATGGACTCAGAGTCTTCCCAGAGAAGATTGTATTGGACTGCTTCCTAAATCAGTGGTTTCAAAACTTGAATCAGAATCACCTGGACCACTTGTTAAAGCACAGATGTCTGAACCCGACCCCCAGAGTTTCTGATTCAGTAGGTCTCGGATAGGACCAGAGAATTTGCATTTCTAACAAATTTCCAGGTGATACTGATGCTGCTGTTCTGGGGACCACAACCTTGAGAACCACTGCTCTAAACATTTGAGTCACCCTCTCAGTTATACAAACATCAGAGAAGTAGGCTAAACCCCTGGAAAGGAAGATCTCATTGCTGGGCAGGAAGTGGGGCAACTTGCATAGGGATTAGAGAGCCTCTGAGAAATAAGAAACCAGCAAATCAAAACTCCAGTCCCCTCTGTATTGAGACTGAAGGCTACTAGAATCACTTACGACAGTTCAAATTATAACACTTCTGCAAAAGGACATCAAGGGCCTCATGGTGGAAGTGTCCACCCACAGTCACTCAGTGGACACAGGCAAGGGCCCCAAACACAGGTCTATCCAATAGGTGTGCATGGGGAGCAAGCCGCAAGGACTGGTTCAACGCTGGCAAAACACCCCCAAGGACTGGTTCAGCGCTGGCAAAATACAAGTTGATCTGTGAGAGTCAGCCCCGAACAGCTGTTGAAACTGTTGAGAGAGACCCTCTTTTTCCTCTGGGGTTGCCAGACTAATAGGAGGTAAGTCTGGGTCCTTTGGAAGAGTGTGGCAGAGAAGGACACCAATACAAGTGAAGACTCAGGTAAGAACTGACAGCGATACCCTCCTGATAACATCATCTGAATCCAGCAGGGCCTGGAGTTACCAAATCCTTGAGCTGGGCCGAGTTTCTGTCTTGACTGATGGAGCTCTCCCAGCATTGCTCTGGTCTAGGATGCTTAGGTAACCATCTGTTCTAGGATTCCTCTCAAGATAGGCAGCACTGCCAGGCCCACAGCTTTGCCAGCCCCCTTGGGATTCTGCTGAATGGATTTTTATTTTCCTAACAAATCAAGACTTTAGCAAAGCACTTTGTCTCATCAGTGCTCCTTCACCTTTGTCCTCTCCTCTGGGAGCTCCCTGAATATATGCTCTTTACACCACTTTCGTGATGTGGTGGCTGGCTTATACGTCAACTAAGTGACTGCTTGCAAACAGCCTTTAAAAGAAAAATAACAAGTTTGGGTTGGATTTGTCTGCACCCAAATATGAAATGAAGAAAAAAAAAAAAAAAAAAAAGGACAAGGAGACAGGCACACTGGAAGGAATACTAAACCAAAATAGAAAATAACCCACAAAGGTGAGCTTCCAAAGTCAGGTAAACCTTCACTCCACTCCAGGCTATTTCTTATTAAATCCCAACTCCCACTAGAAGCTTCACCACTTTTCTTTCCTTTGAGAAAGCCATTATGGAGGAGGGGGTGCCAGAGGATGACAACGGAGATGGTGACTCTCACATAAGTCAGCTTCCTCTTCCCCAAATCAGTTTCCAGAAACTCTGCCACATCATGCAGTGAGAACCCCCTGGCTTCCAACTCAAAGAAAAGTCTCAGAGATCTCAGGCGCAGACGACAGCCACTCTCCTTTGGTGGCTTTTGGTGACAAATAGCTTCCTGCCAGCTTGCTCCCCAACCCTGAACTCGCAGAATAGGATTACTCCACAGGAAATAGAACCCACAAAAGGGTGAGAAGTGTACCCGGCATAGGGTCTGTCATTCACATCTTCTTGGTTAAACGTGCCTGTTGCCGCCTAAGGAGTCTGTCAGAATCACTGGGCACAGCTGTGGTCACGGACGCTCCGTCCAACAACCGGACCCGAGAAGTGGCCCATCTTTCTGACATCAAGAGACCTGCCGTGGAAGAAAAACAGAAACGGCACAGATGGAGCTGCCTTTTCAAATCCTTGTGGATGTCATGAGATTAGCAGCTTTCCTCTGAGTCGGCCTCAAAGACTTCCTTTACAATTGTTCATAAGCTAGCTCAAGGGATAGGCAGTGAAGTTCACTAAAACAAAAACATAACCTCAAACATCCAAAACAGCTGGTGGAAATTGTGACTGTTTTAGAGGAGCTGACTTATCTGGCTGAGTCAAAACAAGTGTGAGCGCTTCAAACAGGCACGAGATGAGAAACACAATTAGGTGTTTATAGACTGCTGTCCCTCTTGGGTTTTTTGTTTTTTGCTCTTTTGGTTTTTTTCTCCTTTGCCTGATGTGAATCTCTTCTTTAGCTTCATCCTGATGCGGAATAAAAACCTTTATGATATAAGAATGGAAATATGGGGAAATATATTTTAAATGACTTTTTTTCCCCAGTTGTAAAAGTAGTACATGTTCTTTAGCGAAAACTTAGGAAATGCAGAAAAACCACAAACAAGAAAATGAAAATCACCTGGAATCCCATTGCTACTATTTCCATTTTGTTCTTTTTTGACTTTGGTTTTACATACACATGCACATACCACAGAATTTAAAATACATATTTAAATATATATAATGCTTATTAAAGTGACTTATTTTGTGCTATTGTAAACAATGCTGTGAAGAATATCCTTGTTGATAAATCTTCACACATGTACATATTTAGGGAATTGACTTTCTCTTTCAGGGCACTGAAATTCAGGATGTGAAATGGATGGTGATTGGCACTGAAGGAGAGTAGCCCCTTTCTCCCTGAGAGTTTCTGCCAGTTGCCTTCTTTGACACATTTTCAGACCAATTAGACAGCTATTAGTAGAACTTCAAGGCCCTCTTGGTTTCATAGACGCCTTGCTTTCAGTCAAGTGGCCGGTCTCTTTGGTTTGCAATGCAGAAACATTAAAATCACTGTTTTTTAAATGTATGGCCAGAAATGAAAGCAAATAGATATTAGAAAAGATTGCTACTCTTATTAGAAAAAGAAAATATAGAAGAGTAAATTACATCAAGAGAGATATCCTGCTGATTAGACTGGGCTGCTCAAAACTTTGCCTTCCAGAAAACTCTCAAATGTAGATAATTTGTAGCAGGTTTAACAACTGCAGGAAATCAGCTAAAATTTTCCACTTTCTTATTTTTCCTATTTTCTAATCCAAAAAGTGAAATGAAACATTCCTAAGGAGAAGACTCTTAACTGGCACGATTACCTCTCTTTGGAGATTTACTGCCCGCGCTGAACAATTGCTTCTGTATTGGCACAAGCCATTCAGTCACTCACCATTGGCGGGTGAATCACTCCCCAAGAAAAATCATTCCAGAATTTGGATAACAGAGAAGTTTGCTTCCAGCCAAAAGCTCAATGAAGGCTGGTAAAATTTAGGAAAATCATTATCATGAAAGCCTGCCATGGTTTCAAAGAGCATCTCTTAGTAGTTGTTACTGCACCCTGTGACCTCTAAAAAAAAAAAGTGTAAGCAACTTCACACACACACACACAGCCCCTGCCAGTTTCCCTTAAAAGTCTCATTCTCTTCATCACCACCGAATGGAATTAAAAACAGTTGGTCAAGTTCCACTAATCGACAGCTGCTTGCAATTAGATGAAGCACTGAGAGCCTCTCTTAACTACCTTCCCAACTGCCTAACCGTTGAGTGCCAGCAATACACCGTGATAATTTGCCAGAATGTTTAACTTATCTCCATCTTTAGTGGTTTCTATACCTTCCTTATTTTCTCCAGTCTTCCCACACACTGTCTGACGCTTCCAGTTCCTCTTGTTAAATTAGGGGTATACAGAGAAGGGATTAGTTGAAACCGGGTTGAGCTGCTTTGTGCTCAGATGGAAAATTCTATCCAGGCGACTATTAGAGGGCAGAGCAAATCTTGATGTTTCCCAAAAAGAAAAGAAAAGATGCCTTTTTTCCTTTTTTTTTTTTTTTTAAGACAATGAACTGAAAAGTTCACTGTAATATTTCTCATCAAGGGACGATGAAGAAAAACAGAAGTTCCTGGGCCTTTGTAAACTCTTTCTAAGTCTCACTACTCATAAATAATAATTTCAGAGTAGGGAGAAAATGCACAGTTCGCTTTATTCGATGTCTTCCTTTACAAACTGGTCACTGAGAGTCAAGATGTTTTTTCCCAAGGTCACAGAAAAAACGTGGCAGAGCATGGCCTGAATCCAACTTCCTGATTCTCAGTCCAGATGGCTTTCTGCTACCCTAGCTCCCTTTGCTAAAGAGACTACCTTCCCACCTCTAGAAGGAAGCAGAGGCCAGCATGGCTACACCACTTGCCCAAACCAAGGGGAAGAGTAGCTGTCCTCTCTCACTGAAGGATGCTGAACCCAAATCAGTAGAGAGTATTTTCACCATGTTAAGTTGATAATGAACTCTTTTGTAATCACATATACTATAGAACGTGATTCTCTTTTCCCTGGAAAAGCCTCTATAGCCAGGAACCCATCCTAGGGCTTGAAGTGGGGGGAAAAAGAAAAACAGACATGTTATGGCTTCATCCTTGCAATCATGTTTCTCACTCCCCCACAAATAAGACCCCGCACAAACTTAACCCCATCTATGGGCATGTAACCATAATATGACCATGTTTCTTCTTTATCTCACTCTCCCTGATGCTTACCCCGATCCCACACCCACTTGACCTGTTGAGTGGTCAAGGAGGCAGGAGGAGAATGAAGGAGAGATCTGTCGTAGGAAGGGAAGGGAGAAGAAGCAAGAGAGAGGGAAAGAGGGAGTCAGTAGAAGGGAGCAGCTTTACCTACTCAAAATTCAAGAAGCAGAGTGAAAGTCAAGACAAAGATGGGAGCCCTCATGCCCCAGACCTCTCACTCCCAGCCCTGGGAGCCCTTTTCTTGTCTCTGCTCTTCCCGGGGCTAATCCTCTCTTCTCCAGAAACCCCCTCCCCACATCTCCAAGAGTCTAGTCCTCTTCTTCAGACAGCCAGGGAGTACTCCTTCTGTATCTGAGGACAATTCACTTTCTCCTTAAACTCATACTTCCATTTTACTTGCAGCAGAGAGTTATCCTTATATATTTTTCTGCTTCAAAGTCTTTTTGTTCTATAGATTGGAGACAGAGCTAGAGAGAAATTTTAAAAACTTCTTCCCTATGGCCATAATGTTCTAAGTGTTAAAAAAAAATACTATTCTGAAAAAAAAATACTACTCTGGCTCTTTCCCATCTTGCAAGATGATGGGTGAAAAAGCTAAGAAGCTGGATAGCAGAAGAAATCTGAAGCCAAGAAGGCTGATGCCAGGGCAAGGTCCAGAAGAGAAACCTCAAGACCAAAACACCTCAGAAGGGGAAACCTCACCACAACCAAAACCTCATCCTAGTCAGAGGAATTGGCAGCTTTTCCCCACCTGCTGTGTGTTCCAGCAAGGCCACGTACAAGAGGAAGTAGTCAGCAGCTACATTTAAGGTTGCAAAGAAAAAGAAGGAGAAATCTCTTGCTGCTGACACCAAACTAGTTGGTGGTGACAGAGATGGTGAGACCCAGGCGATTATGCTTTGCAGGACGCCTGCAGACTCTTCTACTGAAGGTGTGCCTTGGAAGCTCTTGGGCCATGGGAAAAAGCCCTTCTGTCAGATGTGAGGAAGCTGCGAGCTGGCATCCCTCCCAGAGCCACTCTGAGCATCCTCACTGGGTGCTGCAGAGGCTAAACGGTGGTTTTCCTGAAGCAGCTGAGCAGAAGCTTGCTGCTTGTGACTGGACCTCTCATTCTCAGTCGAGTTCCTCTGCTGAAACACACCAGAAATTTGTCATCACCACCTCCACCAAAATGGATATGAGTGGTGTGGAAATCCCAAAACATCTCTCTGAGGCTTACTTCAGGAAGGAGCAGCTTGGGAAAGCCAGATATGAGGAAGGTGAGCGCTTCGACACAGGGACAGGGAAATCTGAGCCCACAGAGCAGCACAGGGTCAATCCGAGAGCTGTGGGCTCCAATGCTGCCGAAAACTCACAGCCGTTCCTCAGCTCCAGGGTGACCTCTGTTCTGAGCTTTTCTCTCACAAATGAAATTTATCCTCACAAATTGGTGTTCTAAATTTCTTACAAAGAACCTAATTGAATAACTGAAATGTCTCCCAAAAAATACAGTTCTGGTTGGTAGAGATATTACATTTATCACAAGTAAAGAGCTGGTCATAGTATAAATCTTGTAGATAATTATTAAATATATAAAATATATTGTATTGAAAATGAATTTCTTAATGAATTCAGTGACACTGTTTTTTAACCAAATTAATTCATGTATCTCTGATTGGATAGTTCTTAACAGTAAACTATGGCAGTGTTCAGAGTCAATTCTTTTCCAATTTTTCACTTTCATAGAAGTAAGAGAAAGTGCTTGTTTTATCCACCTAAATAAATAGAGGAAAGGAAAGTTTTGTTACAGCAGTGATACTAAATGCTAGAATCTCCTTTCTAGTTATATATCAAAATGACAGTACTCCACCCTCAAAAATTATTTTTAATGCCCTGCCTCCTGACAGCTTACTTAGGGCCTCCTTCAACTTTGTTGAAAGCCAAGAACTGGAGACCAATTGCCTTGAGAACAGATTTTGTTTTAATTCCATAATAAGAGTCATTCACTTTTTTTAACACTAAGGTTTTCTGAGTATTTTTTATTGAGTTATTTTATTAAGTAATATTTTGAGTTATTACTAGTTTTGTCCCCCAAAGGATTTTCCACCCTAGGACAAGATACCCTAGCAAGATAGGAGATAGGTAAGTTTTATTCATAGAGAGGTGGGAAAGTTAAATGAGCACCCAGACACTGGCCCTTGGGCAGATCCCTTCTAGCAGAGCACAAAGGAAGACAATGCTCTTGACGCTACACGTGCCTGCACACCCTTTACAAAGTCTTCACGGTCTCCAGGAATACACATCCCAGTCTGAAGATCACTGGACTAAAGACCCTGCATGGTCTAGCCCCCAACCTGCTTGCCAATCTCATTCCAAACCCTCTCTTGCTCATGCTCTCAGGTCCCCTGGGTCACTGACGTACTGCTTCTGCTGCCTGAAAGCGATTCTCTCAGACCCCTTCTCTGACTGTCCAATATAAAATAGGTTTCCCAGTTTCTGTCTGTCTGTCTGTCTGTCTCTCTGTTCTCTGCTCTTCTCCTTCCTAACACCACAATTTTCCAGTGCATATTTATTTGCATTTGTTCAAGTAGCCCACTAGACCAGTGTCTAAGGTGGTCCCCTACCAGCCTCCTTAGCATCCACTGAGAACATGTTAGAAATGCACGTTCTGAGACCCCACCCAGACCTAAGGAAGGAGAGACTCTGAAGCAATCTGTGTGTTATTAAGTCTTTCTGGTATTTCTGCTGCTGCTCAAGTGTGAGACCCTCTGTCCTGGGTCATAGTCTCCATGAAGGAAGAGCCTATGTCTGTTTTTTTCATCACTGTATTCCCAAGACTTTGCCCAGTGGCTGGCACATAAGAGATGCTTCATAAATATATACTGTTGAATCAACTCAGAGAAGACAAAAGCTTGCCTGTGGTAAGACATACATTTATATAGTGACCCATTAAATGTATGGAAATGTATAACCCATAATAAAAATTCCACAAAATATAACACTTACTACATGCCAAGGATACCAAACATTCTCCATCGTATTGTTTGTTTTCTTTATTTTCTTCCCTTTTTTTCTGATAAGAGGATCCTTAAATTTATTTCATCCTCGCTAATGGGTCTTATGTACAGTTTGAAAAACCCTAGTCATTGAAGCTTTTCTAAAGAAATTCACTTCATGCCGTTGCCTCTGTTATTCTTTTAATCTGGAATTAATTCTCTTCCCTCCCATCTCCTCATGCCCAAGTCTCGCTGGTTGGTTCTTCAAGGCCCACCTGTCAGAATGGATTTCTCTAATATGAAGATAATCTTTCCCTCTTCTGAACCCCCACCATATTTGCCCTGTACTCAGCTCAGAACTTCACCTACGTGTTCCTTTTAATACACTGTTTATAGAATATCACTTTCCCTATTAAAGTTAACCCTTCAGAGTAGGATCCATGTATGATTCATCTTTGGACTCTTCACAGCATTTAGCATATAAATTCAAATAATGTTTCCTGAGTAAATTAGACCATCAAGGTTCTGGGGAGAAATATTTCTAAAGGAAGTAGGATTTCAGTGGGTGGCTGAGAGAGGGAGGGCATGTGAGGAAAAAGGAACTGTCTGAGCAAAGTGCCTGCAACAGAAAAGTGAGGACACAGGCAGGCCGTATCGCACGTGCAGTGGAGAAAAGGCTAGAAAGGTAGATGGGGTCAGATGCAGAGCACCTGAAATGACCCAGAATAGTCTGCAAGGAAAGGAGAACCCTCACAGGTCTATGGATGTTTTGTTGTTGTTTTTTCAAAAAATGACAACTTCGGTGGCAGGATGTTGGGGGTATAAGGGTGTGGAGGCTCTGAACACGGGCCTCTCGGATCTCCTGCTATGGCAGCATGTTCACCAACCACCCCAGCTGCTGCCCCTGTGGATCCACCACCGTGTTCCTGCCAGGGACACTCTCTCCTGGCTGCCGCCAGTCACTGGGGGAAGTGGCCCTGACCCCTGCCTGTGGGACACGGGACTCCTCTGACTTGGGCTCAAGGCCTCCCACTGAGCTGGCCACGACTTTATAAGGACAGCACAGCAGTGTGAGCCTTCCCAAGTTAGCCTTCTCCTTCCCTCCAGCCCTGTCTGCACTGCAGGGTGAAGTGCTCCCGACCACTCCTGCCTCTTTGCTTTAATCCTTTCCAGGCACTTCCCCTAAAAAAATCTCCTACACTTCTAATCCTGTCTCAGTGGCCACTCCTCTGGGGATATGAACCAACTGCAGAGGAGCAAATAAGATCAGAAAGGAGGTAAGAGGCAAAGAGGGAAGATGGACATGGCCGTGGATTAAATACGCATACGTCTGAAATACACCTACATGTTTAATAACATATACATACAGATATTGAATACATGACAGACACTCAAACTTACTGAAGCTATCAAGACTGAAGGAAGGAAGAATCCACCTAGGAAGCCACTGTTAGGAGGAAAGGCAGATGGTTCATCACATCGCATTTTTCCACAGGCATAAATCCCACTAGGGCCGGCTAACACGAGACAATCTTTCACAAAACGCAAGATGCCCGGCTGACCAGAAGGCTCTTGCTGCATCACGTGCTGCCGGAATACAAGCAGATGTCAACACTTTCACCTTCCACTTTCTAAATATCGCTGATTGGGCCAAGTTTCATTTCACTTATTGGGCCACTTTCCATGTTCGGGGAGAAGGGTTGAGAAAGGGCGGAAGAAAGTGTTAGGATTCAAGTTTCATATCTGCTAAAGTAAACTAACGTTGCTTACTGCTGGGTTTCGAGAGAAGAGCTTCCCTAAATCAGCCAACAGTTGCTCAGAGGAACACTGAGAGCAGGGGGAGGCAAAGTTTTTCTGTAAAGGGCCAGATGGTAAATATTTTCCCCTCTGTGGGACATGAGGTCTCTGCTGCGACTACCACTCTGCTGCTACAGCACAAAAGCAGCCGTGGACAATACAGCAATCAACGTGTGGCTGCGTTCCAATAAAACTTTATTTACAAAAACAAACAATGGGCCAGATTTGGCCCATAGATCATCATTTGCTAACTCCTGATACAGAGCACTAGGGATTCTTTCCCAAAATACCCTCTTCTGCTTTGGATGGTGGTGTTCCACCTGCTTTCTAATCTTTTATCTACTTACTACAAAAGGCACAGAGTTAGAATCTAGTTGAAAATGATCAGTTATATTAAACACCATTGTTAATAAGGGAAATGGCCATGAAACAAGCTCCGGCCTGGAGGAAAGGGTCAAAATAGTTATCAGACTTCAACGTGAATTGACTTTTATTTACTAGACCAGCAGTTCTCAAAGTGTCATCCTTAGATCAGCAGCACTAGGAAAATTAATAGAAATAAAAATTCTCCAGCCTTGTCCCAGACTTACTGAATCAGAATATGTAGGAGTGGAGGCCAGTAATCGGGGTTTTAACAAGCCCTCCCAGGGATTCTGATGCCAGGTCATGCTTGGGAACCACTAAGCTAGGTGATGTCTGTAGGTGCCTCTGCCCCAAGTTCCCCAGCAGCAAAGTAGGCACACTGAAGCCCTGCTATTTTCTCCTGTCACTAAAGTCCCAAAGAGACTGCCGACACTGGGCCAATGCACACTTAAAATGATTCACTTACCTGAAGCCTGTAAGTGCTTAAGTCAAAATACATGTTCTTTTTTTTTCCTTTGCATTTGGATCACCTGCTGTTTAGAAGACAAGATTGTTTTGTTCTAAATCAAATATATATTCATAAAGGTTTTTTTCAGCTTGATTTGTAGAATGATCAATAAAGTCCTTAGAGTTGTAGAGATAAGATATATAACTTTTAAAGTATAATTGATTTACAATATTGTGTTAGTTTCTGGTGTATGGCATAGTGATTCAGTTATACATATACATTCTTCTTCATATTCTTTTTCATTATAGGTTATTACTATATTGGATGTAGTTCCCTGTGCTGTACAGTAGGACTCTGTTGTTTATCAAGATATATAACTTGACTCACAGACATAGAAAGTTTATGGTTACCAGGGTGCGAGGGAGTGGGGAGGGATAAACTGGGAGTTTGAGATTTGCAGATTCTAACGACTATATATATATAAAATAGACAAACAACAAGGTTCCACTCTATAGCACAAGAAACTATATTCAATACCTTGTAATGGCCTATAATAAAAAAGAATATGAAAATGAATAATACATATGTATAAATGAATCACTATGCTGTACATCAGAAATTAACACATAGTAAATCAACTATACTTCAATAAAAACTTTCCGTTTAATTTTTAAAAAGATATGTAACTTATAATGGGAATCAGAACCCACGGGCTAGAGCCAAGACTTGTGTGTCACTGCTGTGTGGAATTAGGTAACACCCAAATCCCACTTAAGTACCTATTTGCATCCCTAATTTATGTGGAGACCAAGGAAAATCCAGGGGAAAATCTCAAGCCATACCTATGACCAGGAGTCAGATATTAGAGACATATCTGGGAGTCTTGGTGGGGTAGATGAGGAATGGAAATAAAGAATAAGAGGGACACAGGGACTGATTTCAGGTCTCCTCCTTCCCCACCTGCATACACACACACCACAATAAAATTAACCATAATGGAAAGCAATCTGACAAACTGAACATGACCAGCTAGAACGCCCTCTGGAGCCTGAACCCCTCAGCAGAGTCAGGTTCTGGGTACGGCATGATAGCCAGCATGTGAGCCATCTCCCCCCAGCCCTCCTAAAGGCGCATGTGCACTTAGGGCTACACGGTGGCTGGGCTCACTGGCTTTGTGTGTAGAAGAAGCAGACTCACTAAGTTCTATCACATTCAGCATAGGACTTGTAGATCTTTCAAGACAAACAAATAGTACCATTTTCTATTTTAGATGATTTACGTATAGTATAATAATTTCATTACATGCCTCTAGCAAAGATAAATAATCTGCATCTATTTCCTTAGATTCCTAACTTGCATTTTCAATGTACAAGGAACTAGCTTTTTAAAAAAAAAAAAAAAAAGCTAAATATAACCACATGCCAGAATTCTAAGAAGTCATTAAACAAGACTCTAACAATTCAGGGTGGGAAGGGATAAATTGGGAGTTTGAGATTTGCAGATACTAACCAATATATATAAAATAGATAAACAACCAGTTTATACTGGTTAGCACAGGGAACTCTAGTCAATATCTTGTAGTAACTTACGGTGAAAAAGAATATGAAAGTAATATATGTACATTCCTTTATGACTGAGGTATTGTGCTGTACACCAGAAATTGACACAATATTGTAAACTGACTGTTCTTCAATAAAAATAAACAGAAGAAAAACATCCTTAAACAAAGACTCTAGCCATCTGAAACAGCACTGTCAAACAAGTTGTGAAACAGACTGAGATAGGTGATAAAAAGAAATACAAGCAGAAAGAAGACATAAAAACTAGTCTTAGTTCCAGCGAAGAGAATGAGCAACTGAAGACTTACTTTCTACAGCTATAATGTTAAATCATCACTTTCTAAAACCTAAGGGTAAAGATGTCTTTACTCATGTAATTTCCTGTTCTATTCTGTCCCTCCCCCTACCAACCCCATCCTCCCACTAAGAAACTTCTGCTTCTTTGAACTGGTATTTGCTGCTTCTTCAGAAATAAAGCCTCAAAGTGCTATGAAATACTACTTGAGACATTTGTCATCATTAGGCCAATTTCTCAACCCACACAGCTCTCAGGGATTGCATCCCTCATGATAGTGTCAGCTGACCAGCTTGTCCTTTGGTCTTGAACCACCTTGTTTTGAGGACATCGCATTTTCATCATGGTGATGTGATCGCCCTATAAGAAAGTACCACTTTGATATGACTTCAATATAAGGATCATTTAATTTCCTGAACAAATGATTTTGTTGAACTCAAGTTACATGAAAACTTAACTCAAACTCACCTTATGTGCCCTCACAAATGTCTCTAATAGTAACCCAAGGCCCACACAGCTGTGCTAGGGTAAAGGCAACCTCAGCTCATTTGATTTTTTCCCAACAAAATGAAATGGCTGAAATCAATAAGCCAAGTACATAGTCAAAAGGATACATAATGCTATGTTTCTCAGCCTCTCAACTGTAGCAACGTCTGGCTAATAAAATATAAACATTATAACTATTCCCATTTTTTCCTGAGTTCATCTATAAATATAACATGATCCCCATAAAATTTCTTCATTTGTTTCTCTAGAGCTAGACAAGGTGATTATAAATTATTGGTTCCTCTGGGACAGGCAATTAAAAGAAGCCTTTATCCCTCTCCTTCTTCCTACTGTTAAAATGAGAGGACTGGAGCTGTAGCAGTATCTTGGGCCATGAGAGATCTTGGGGATGAATGCCACATGTTAGGATGGTGGACCAGAATGATAGAAAAGAGTGTAAGCCACTGATGATGTTAGAACCACCATACCAACACCGAACTCTTGCATCCAGCCTTCTTTTACCAGAGAAAACAAACTCTTTTTGAACACAAAGCTACTCTGTTGGTTTTTTAATTAACTTTAGCTAAACCTAGCCCAACCTGCTGCAATATGCCATTGGCCAAATAGCCAGATGGTACCATCCATGATTCAAAATGAGTCCATCGCTTTTGATGTCCACAACTTACTTTGAAATGCATCCCCCAGCACACCAAAATAATAAGATAGAATGATAAATGGACAGGTGGACAGATAAATGATAAAGTAAATACAGCAAAATATTAGTTGTAGAATATAGACAGTGGGCATTCATAAACAATTCCTTCAACATTTCATAGTAAAATGCTGACAATCCTATTGACTAGCCATCAGCACAATGTATTATGTTTTTAAAAGGTATCCTTGGTCATGAGGGGTTGTGTGCTTCTTTCCTCTCACTAACAGGGCCACTTCTCTTCCTGTTTTACAAACACTGTGTGGCCTTAATGTCTTTAAAAAAAAATAGAACTGGAAGTACTGCCAATGGGACAAACTGGGTGCAAGTAAAACTTTTAAAGGCCATATAAACAGAAATCCATCTGGAAAGAGATTTTCTCCACCAACACAGTAAGAGCTAGAATAGAAGAATTTCCTGATATAGATGTACTGTTTGACTCTCTGCAAATTCCACTGGGTCCAAGAGAGTGGCGTCTAGCTCTTTAATTTGAAAGTAACTTTCACTCGTAAAATGAGGCTAAGAATGTTAGAATTTCAATTTAGCTGAGTTCAGCACTAGGAAACATCATTTTCTTCCCCTGTTAAGATCCTCTCTAGTTCCTCATCAATACAGGGGCATGTCTAAGGACATATAATTTCAGTTTGGTCTTCTGATGAACTTGAAGCATTTCTGTTGAGAGAGTAACAACTCTGGTGTTGGAACTTTTCCCACTGGTCTGAATTTTAAGCAAAACAACATTGGAAATGACCTTTAAACAATTATTGGCAAGAATGCTAAAGTTTGCAAATCATTGCCTGCAAACTGCCAATACAGAAGAAAAAGTCTGCCTTATTCTCCAAGATGCAGTCAGAGTAGTAAGCATTTGAATGGAAGTTGCTGAAAACAGTGCCAAAACACTGATTTGGACTATTGTGTCTACTAAAAGAATCTATTTGTTGGGATTATAATGCCTTTAGAAAACAATGCAAGTTTAATTCCAGAAAACTCAGCTCTGAACGCATCCAACAGTATTTATGTATTATTTTACTGAGAGATATGAGAGCAGATACTGAGCTAATTAAACAGCCTAGATTCAAACAATAATCCCATAGTCACTGGCTTCTGATGACTTACTGAAAATTTCTGATTCTGAATCAACATTTTCCAAATTTGATCTCATCTCAGAAAGCATGTTCTTACAAAGCCTGGAGGAAAAATCTTCAGCTGTGTTTAAATTATTCAAGGATGAAAAAGACTACAGCTTACGTATACATTTAATTTTGGTAGAAAATCACCCACTGTATGTAGAGTTTTATAGCATAGTCTTCTGGGAGAGAAATGAAAGGTGGAGAAGACTAATTATAGACATTGTCAGTATCGGGCAGAGTGTTAAGCACTTTACGTGTATGATCACCCCGATCCTCACGGAATCCTGTGAGACAGGGCATGTTATTCCTCTCATTTTATAGATGAAGAAGCATAGACTTAGAAGCATTTGCCCAAGGTCCCCTGTCTGTCAGTGACAGAGCCCACGCTGGGACCCAAGTCTGCCTGATGCCAGAGTCTGGTCTTTTAACCACCATCTGATATTGCTGTGATCTTTGAAAGCCAAGTGTCCCGCAGAACACTTAGTGGGAGAGTGAGAGAGGAGGGGGCGGCGGAGGGAAACGGGGGCAGGGAGGGGAAGACTTGTCTAACACATAGGTTGGGGATATTGTAAAAGAGGCATTAGAGGTGACAGATATGAACAGACTTCACATCAAATCTGGGCAACTTCTTTGTTTCTTGCTTACTTTTTTCATTCTTCATTTCTTCCATGTTTCATTTCTTCTGGTAAATTTTTTTTTTTTATAAAAGAAGCAAGTGCTTGTAACTTAATTAATTGTAACACTGATTAATTATAAACCACCTCTTCACCCCCTCCACTTTTTCCAAATATTTATTATACATCCGCTCTGTGCCAGACCCTGTCGTTTATATTCTACCTTTATTGTAGAATAGATCCAACTTAATTTACCTTTATTAAGAGGAAAAAAATGTTAACTGTTGACACAGCCTAAGACAATGAGGCACTAAGCCAACAGGCAACAAACGAACTGTCACAATATTAAAGAATCAGATGAAGTCTCATGTTAATGAACCAGACCAGCCGTCCAGCTTAAGTGACAACCCCACTTTCCCTGACCTTCACCAGGAAAGATATGCAACCGCCACCGATACTAAGACCACGTGAGAAGGGCCATGTGAGGGAAGGAAAACAGAAAAAGAGAGTAAGCAGGAACCAGAGTCCCAACGACAGTCAACGGGAAAAGCGGAGGACACCTCATCATTGCTTTGTTTATGTCCTGGTGGCTTTGTGAGTTACGAGAAGAGAGTTGAAACTTTATCTGGCTCAGCACTGTATCCACAGCACTTGGCACTCTACCAGGAATACAGTAGGTACTCTATAAATTAAAGAATCAGTTGACTAGATACATGAATTAATGAATAAGCCAGAAAATGACAAAGCAGTAACTTCATTGTCTCTGTTATTCGGCATAAAAGAATAGCCGTTCATCCAGAAAACGTTGAACTCTCTCTATCCAACTTATATACATCTAGAACGGACAGCCTAGAAATTCTGCTGTGAATCCACATCTCCCAGTAACCACGATTAGAAACCACAGTAATCTATAACACTAATATAAGATACAATCATAGATAAGAAATGAAGAAAGCCAGCATATGGAGAGAATTACTCACTTCCTTACTTCTAAACCTGTTTGGTTTCACAAAGCGATTCAGTCACCCTCAAGATTTGTCATACCCATGAGGGAGTCTCCCTCTCGGAAAGATCACCTTGTTGGTTTCTGTCAAATGACCCCATTGACCACTGTCTTCCAAGCATCCTGAATCAAGAAACGATTGTGAAATGTGGGGAAATCTCGTGTAGCTCAAATCGTAAGGCTCCAAAGCCCTCACCAGCAGTCGCTGATATTTAATCTGATCAAGTAAAATGGAAAGCAAGTATTCTGCTCAGTTTTCCTCAATGAAGTCACCTGTTTTTCTTCCTACCTCACCCCAAGGGAGTTTAATGTTAAACAGTCATAATAGTTTAGTGTTAAAAAAAATTAAAACACGACAAAATGACGGTAAATTTTAGTCGTCATTTTTATTCAGCACATATTTGTTCCCTGTCTTAACAACAATCCTCAGAAGCCATTGAGAGTCATCGCTCGGGAGCCACTCTGTCACAATTAGAGAAATACCAAGACATGACCCAAAGGAGCAAAAGAGGGGCAAGGCTCAATGGAAGTAAGAAGGGGAATCTGAAAGGGGCACAGAGTTGAGGAACCTGGCATGGAACACAGGGTCCCTGAGATAAACAAGTGGACAAGCAGAGCTCAAATGGGTTGTAAAGGATTCAGGTCTTGAAGTGGTGATAAGAGGGAGTAATAGTGCCCCCAAAATAATATGAAGTAAGCAGTGTAGATGGATAGGAAAGAAAGAGGAAGCTATGAGACAAATTAAATACGATGTCGGAGTAACCCAGACTTAGGTGATGAAGACCTTGGCTACAGCTGTGGTCATAGAAGAGTCAAGAAGGGACCAGATTAAAGACTCACAAGACTGTGTGTCCTCAGGGCTGCCTGTTTCTGGCACGACCATGCACAACGTGTTTCTGTTGAATGAATGGAATGAAGAATGAAAAGATGAAGAAGAAGAAAAGTGACAGGCAGGGTAGCTATAGGATGGATCTAAGTATTTACTCCAAATGGTAAGAAACTTAGAACCTCCTGTGACAAGTTAGAGAAGCATTGCACTTGGCCATGAGATTGGAGTAACAGAAGGAACACGAAGAGGCACCGCCCAATGGGCAGTCAAATATGTGGGAATTCAGCCCATGGCAGATTCAGAACTGAAGATGGAAGCTTGGAGGTGCAACCCAATGGCAGGCAAGCGAAGTCACAAGAGAGACACTGCAAACAAGGAGCAGGGCTTTTAGGTACAGTAGGAAAGGGAACTACTAAAGGGGACTGAGAAGGAAAAGGCAAGACAAAGGGTCGGGGAGCAAAACTAAGAAGATGTTGTTTCATGACTTTGGTGGAGAGTTTCAATGAATTGTTTGTAGTGTGACGAGAAGGACTCAGGCCTGAGAGGGAGGGAGGCTGAAACTGAGCCCTGGCTCTGCCAGCAGCTACTTTGTGACCTGGGGCAAATGACCAACCCTGTGTCATTGCTGCCTCCATGTCATTATCGGCAAGTGGTCTCTGAGGGTTATGCCAGCTCTCAGGACCCCTGTAGTTCTGAGGACAGAAGGTGTCAGAGATCAGGAAGGCTGGGATGAGGAAAGGAGAGTGGTAACTGATCTCAAAGCAAAAGTGTCTCCATTAAGGGCAGAAACCAGCAGGCAAGGACTGAGAAGAAGAGAATAGATATGACTTCAAGATTTTGAAAACAAATATACATGCCCCCAAAAGCAGCAGGATCAAAAGGAGATTTGTTTTGATGATAGGAAAGACTAGAGTTTGTTGAAGCCAAGACTAGAGTTTCTCTCCTTGTGAGAGGAGAGATTAAAGGTGAAAATTTGAGACAAGATCTTAGAGAAAATGAGTAAGAATGAAATCCAAAGTATAAGTGGATAAAAATGAAAGAACACTTTTTTTCATAGGGTGTTAAGGAGAATGGTGTCACATATGTACTATGAGGGCAAAAATTTAAAACTAGAGACTGTTTACCTAGAGCTGAGTCTCTTTGCAATATAGTCTGAAAAGGAGATAAATCTTTCTATTAGTTATCTTCTGCAGTATTACAAATTACCCCAAAACCTGTGGTTTAAAACAACAAATATTACAGTTGTTAAGGGCCAGGAATCCAGAAACACGCCAGCTTGGTTATTGTGACCCAGGCTTTCTCACAACTCATGTAGTCATGATGTTTGTCTGGGCTGCAATCATCTGAAGGTTCAAGAAGGGCTGGAAAATCTATTTCCAAGATGGCTAACTCACATGGCTGTTGGCCTGGGGCCTCAGTTCCTTGCCACGTGTACCTTTCCTCATGCCCTGGCAGATGACTTCCCTCCAGGGCAAGTGTGCAAGGGAGTAACCAAAATGGAAGCTGCAGTGTCCTTTATGACCTGGTCTCTGAAGTGACGCAGTCACTCCCACCATATTCTAGTCATTAGAAAAGAGTCACTAAGTCCAGCTCACCCTCAAGAGAAGGGGCAAAAGGCTCCACCTCTTGAAGGAAGGAGTGTAAAATAACTTGTGGACAAATTTTAAAACCACCACAAAGACCATGTGGATTAGGAGGAGGACTGGCCCTGAAGAAAAGAGTAGCTGTGAAATATCCACCAAGAGAGTGTCCTAGGGGTTCCTCAGTGTGTATTAAAAGGTTCCCCCAAAGGCTCTATGAATGCAAGAAGAAGATGGCCTTTTACAAAGAGTAAACATAATGATGTGACTTTATACCAGTCAGACTACCTAAGAGGGGCTCACAGTGGTCAACATTTTACTTTTCCAAGTGGAACTTCTTTTGGAGTCTGATCTAATTTCTCCCATAGAGCTGTACAAATGTATGTGACTACATTAACTTTGATATTACTTTATTCCTCATATCAAACTCCTATATTTAGGTTCAGGATAGTTACTAAAAAGAAGATAAATGGAACTCTGCCTCCTCTATAGCATCAGCATAAGGCCAGAACAGAACTGGCAGCACAGAGCACATCAACCTCCAAAATGTCAAACACTGAAATCTACATTCACTGAGAGAACCATACCCACCTCGCTGTCCCCACACAGAACCATCCTTGAGTCCTGAATGATAGTAGATAACATTTTTTAGTACTTCCTAGAGGAGAGACCTCGTGCTGAGGGCTTCGCCTGGCCTATCTCTTTCCACATTCTAAACAATTCTACGAAACAAGTGCCCTGCATTAGGACTCCCATTTTATAGGTGATGAAACTGAGGCTTACAGGTTCAGGTCCTGGCCCACACTCACACAGCTGGCAATGAAATGCCATTCAAATGCTGGTTGCATGTTTCTAGAATCCAGGCTCCTACCCGCTGCACCAGAATTGAGGCTGAGGTCAAGAGACTTCTCATGATTGGAAGATCTTATGTTTGAGAAGACAATTTTAAAGAAGAAGGAAAAACCTTTCATTTTCCTGCAAAATATACTTTTTTTGTTCCCTTTGAAATCTTCAAGGTTACCCACCCAGATCTGGGAGTTGGGGCTGGGGCAGGGGTGTGGGTGAGAGGAGTGTTCCATATATTACTTTTGTGCTCTGGACAGAATGCCTTCTTGGCCCAAAGCTCTGCTCTCCCTACGCCCTGCAGGGTTCTCGAATTCACACACTTTCAGACGCCCCTATTGTCTTGGCTCCATAAAGGCTTTGTCGTGCCCAAGGCCATAAAGCATTTATTCCCTAGTTCTTTATAACTCACAAAGGCAAAAACAACGATTCCAATGAATGTTTTACCTCCACTCTGTTTGTGATATTACTGGTATGCAACAATTAATAGAAGAAGTTCCCAGGATGTTCTAATTATAAACATCTACCCACGGATGTGGAAGGAAATGGTCTATCTCACAAAAGAGTATTTTGTCAAACTCACATCTCAAATTGGGCTGAAAATGAGTTCAATTGTTTCACCAAGTCTTTTTTTTTTTTTTTTTTTTTTTGCCCTTGGAACAACAGTGTATCAGATTAGAACTTCAAATAATGCCCATCAGCCACTTCCTTTGGTGGCCAGTTTTGGTTTAAAATTATTAATGTATTGGAACTAGCAAGCAGCCCGTTGGGTTTCTAGGAACATTACCGTATTGATTCTTATCTGCTCCTTTTTAACTCTCCAAAAAGCTGAATGTCCTGTTTCATTTTTCTCCCCAACTCTAAGGATTGGGGTATTATCAGTGTTTTAGCTTGCTAGGGCCGTTATAATAAGGTACAACAGACTGGGTGGTTTAAATAATGGGAATTAATTTTCTTGTAGCCCTGGATTCTAAAATTGCAAGATCAAGGTGTTGGTGGGGCTTTTTCCTTTTGAGGCCTGTGAGGGAAGGACCAGTTTCAGGCCTGTCTCCTCGGCCTGTGGAAGGCTGCCTTTGCTCTGCGCCTTTATGCTGCTTTCCCTCTGTACATGTCTGTCTCGAAATCTCCTCTTCCTATAAGAACACCAGCTGTATTGGATTAGAGGCCATTCTAATGACCTCATTTTAACTGAATAGCCTCTGTAAAGGCCCTGTCGCCAAATGCAATCATATGCTGAAGGACTTGGTGTCAGGGCTTCAGCATATGAAGTTTGAGAGAGACATAATTCAGCCCATAAAAATCGGTGTTAGACCTACAACCAATGTACTGTCCTTTTCACATCAACCTATTGATTCTTAACATGAGAAAATCCAACTAACACATCTGTTTTTGACAAATAAAGCCCCTGACATTTCAAAACCCATAGCTACCCCTACCCCATCCTGGCTGAAGGTTTCTAAAAATTGTTTTGTTTTGTTTTCAAAAGAAAAGAAGAAAAGGGGGGTAAAAACAGTTTACTGATAAAGCTTAGGTTTTAAAAAACCAGTCCATCTAACAGAGCCTTAGGTCCTAATCCTAAGAGATTCCCATCTGAATACCCTTATTCTGTCACTAGAGATTCTCTCTGGGTTCCTGCAGCTCTGCCTTTTCCGCTTTTTTTTTTTTTTTCTTTTTTTAATTACTGTTTTTCACTCTTTGGAACATTCACTGTTGTGATTTTCTTTTTATATATTCCCCTGGGAGAATTTTCCCAGCTGGGTTTTTCTTCCTGTGCTTCTCTTTCCCATGGCTTTGGGTGACGTCCCCATGGGTAGGTTCAGTTGCAAAGAATGAGATAAGGGCAATATATCCACCAACCACCAGCAATAGCAAATGAGCTTTCTTTCATAACATTTCTCCTTGAGTGCTGTCTCTTACTTTACAAAAGAGAGAGAAAGTTTCTGTTGATGCAAGAAACATTTATTACTGTCCCATCCACTTCCTCATCCCCTCCAATTCCAACCACTGCAAAATGCACATTATGAAGGTTGGCCAAATTGGAGCTCAATGTGTGTACATGAGCTGAATAAGCGGCTTTATCTATGTATTTGATTTTACAGAACTAGTTGGCTAACAATTCAATAGCAGAACTTAATGATTCTACAAACTTGTAGTTGCCAAGGGGGCAGGGGGGTGGGAAGGGATAGACTGGGATTTCAAAATTGTAGAATAGATAAACAAGATTATACTGTATAAAAAAAAAGATTATACTGTATAGCACAGGGAAATATATACAAAATCTTATGGTAGCTCACAGAGAAAAAAATGTGACAATGAATATACATATGTTCATGTATAACTGAAAAATTGTGCTCTACACTGGAATTTGACACAACATTGTAAAATGATTATAAATCAATAAAAAGCATTAAAAAAAAAGAACTTAATGATTCAACCACTAACTAGTTTATGTAACCTTAAAGAAGTCATTCCATATCTACACCTCAGATTCTTATCAATAAAATTCGAATTATATCACCCAAGATTTTGGGTGAAAAAAGATAGGTTTTAGAAAAAGAATAAGCTATTTTCAGCTTACAAATAGGCTCTATTTCAAAATAGACATTGACAAGTCAATTACTAGGAACCTGGAACACAGTTTCCCTGAGAAACAGTATGACAGAGGGAGGGTGGGTTTGCAGGTACCCCCAAAGGGGCCTGAGCATCCCAGAAGCTGGTGAACTGCAGAGCTAATGTTGTCCCAGAATACACTCAGTGCACTTTGACATTCATGAGAAAGCAAATCCATTTTCCAGTGAGGGGTTATCAGGACTCCTTCTGTGTCTTGGAGACAAATGGCACCTCTGATACACAAGTTATCTGCAATAGAAGTGTCCCTTCATCTCCTAGGCATTCAACTCTCCAAGGAACTCTAAAGGAGCCAAAGAAGGGAGTCTATATGCCTGTAGGAAGGGGCCTTTTAGAAGCAGAGGATAACAGGGACTCAGCAGCCTCAAGCAGAAAAGGAGAGAAAACTGGAATAGAGGAATCAAGAGGGACGGGCTGTAGGGAAAAGTTCTCAGAACCAGTTTTCTGGGGGTCTGATGAAGATTAGGGGGCAGTAAGTGCTGATGTATGGAGCTGCCAGTGTACAAAGTACTCTAAAGCAGGCTCACGGCCAAGTTTGTAAATGAGCATGCCAACCTATGTATAATATGTATACATGTGTGTGTGTGTGTGTGTGTGTGTGTGTGTGTGTGTGTGTGTGTATGATTTTTTCCTAATTTAACAGATACCTTGTACTCAAAGGTCAACATGAAGGGAATGGTGAAATATAGTTCTCGAGATGAATGATAACTTTTGATGGCACTGGAGGACAAGTATCTGCTGAGCATTGTCAGGCTGTAACAAAAGCCACAATCAAATCTTTTTGGAAGGAATGAATGAATACGAGAACCAAGAGCCAGATAATGAAGCCAGATGTCAGCAAAAGCCACTGAGATCCACTTTAACAGAAACACAGTGTTACATTATAAATGAAGTTAAATGTCCATCAGCAGGAGAAATACCATGCAGCTTTTTCAAAAACAAAGACTCAGTAGGTGCTGATATGAAATATATATATATGTATACACATACACATACACACACACATATGTTTAAGGTATATTAAGTGATAAAGGCAAGGAGCCAAACAGCATGTGTTTTAAAAAATAGTAACATAGTCCTTCCTAAATATATATAATTGATAAGTAACAAATTTCTAGAAGAATATTAGCTGTGGCTGCCTCTGAGAAGTGGGAAGATGAATTGATGATAAAAGGCAGAGACAAACCTTACTGTTTTATCCTTCTACGCCATTTAATTTTTTATCACAGTAAGCATGACTTTTTTCATGTTTCTATTGTGGTAAAATATACCCAGCACAAAAATTATCATTTTAATCATTTTTAGGGTACAGTTCAGTGGCATTAAGTACATTCACATTGTTGTACAATCATCACCACGACCCATCTCCAGATGAAGAGAGAAAAACTGAGTCTCTATAACCATTGAACAGTAACACCCCACTCCCCACTCCCCACAAAGTGACTTATGAAACTAACACAGAGAAACTCTTTTCACACAAAACATCCATACTAAATTAACAGATAGCAGTGCTAGCTTTAGAAGTGATAAACATACTTAATCATTTATGATAGATACAATTTTGATAATAAATCCATGCTGTGAAATCAGACTAACAAGCAGGTTTCGTAGGTTCTGTTGAAACAATAATCAGACTCTGTTTCTGAAACAGGAAATTCGGTAACACAATATCAGATTGAGTGCTCATCTGTATACTATTAATGTATGTAATTTATTAATCATCCGTGATGGGGTATTTTTTCCACCTCCTAATTATTCTGACTCCCGATCATTGCTACATCTAAGCATCTGGGACTTCAAAAACACCACAAGACTGAAGTGTCCGTATGCTAATACATCCTAAATGCTCTACTTGTCCTTCCCAGATCCTTCCCCCCCCCCTCTTCCTGGATACATGCCTACAATGAGTCCATTGAGAGGGGAAGGCTATTTCACTTATACAAATGTCTGTCAATTTTCTCTGAAAAGGGGGCCAGCATACAACACATACTACACATGTTCAGGAATCACCTGAGAGGGAACGACCAGCCAGAGGTGGGAGTGGGCAAGTTGGATGAGTGTGACGTGGGTAGGAGGGATGACAGAGGAAGGGACTGGGGAGGTCTAGATGGCAGGAACACAGCCAGGGCATCTGGGGAGCAGGAGGAGCCAAGACCTACCTGAGAGTCAGGAGAGCAGAGACAAAGCTTAGCGTCCAGAGGTCTGTGCTGTGGAGCTGCCTTGGACAATGGGTTGCTTAGTTCATTCTGATCTACGACACATTACTCAACCAGTCTCACTACTAAGGGAAGAACACGATGCAAGTTTTCTCAGGATGGTTTGGTTTTCATCTATCTGCTAGATATGGAAGGAAAGGAAATTAGACTTCAGACTTCACAATTTTACAAGGACAAAACCATCTAGCTGAGAACTTTCACCTATCAAGTTATTCCCCAAGAGAGCAACTAGGGAAAAAATGAATGTAAAGCCAATGGTATTAACCCCACATAGAAGTAGGTAGTGAGCAAGAAATGTGTGGCTGAGGAATTAGGAGGCACCCAAAAGCAAGGTGGCTAGGATGTGTTCACAAGGAAGCATGTCCAGAATGAGATTACAATTAAAAAAGTTTAAGCGCCGTGGGGAGATGGGAGACCAGGGGGTCAGAGATAATAGAATTTGCCCCTCCAGCTGGGCCTGAGGCTCCCAACTCCACACCAGATGAAAATGAAGATGACATTCAATTTGGTAGTGAAGGACCATCACAACCTGTTCTTGAATACATGGATCTGGTCTGTGGTGACAATAAAGAGCCTAGCACCTATCAGAGTGATTTTAGACATGAAGATGAACAAACTTTAAAATTTCAAATGAAGGCATCCTGAAAAAGAGTCAAATCGAGCTGCAGAAGCTAGTACTCCAACTGGGACAGTAAACTAAAAAGACTGAAAGAAGGTGTTCTAGGTACTAGAAACCAAAGCCCCTTCACTTGGAAATCTGACATCGGATTTTGTTGGTGACTCTGCAGCCTCCCTGGCAGTGAGCACAGAGACAGGTGCAGTGATGGGGTGTAAGACACCTGTCACATCATGGGGCTGTCCTGACAGAGCACAAGCTCGCTAAAGAAGCTTCATATAGATTCCTCCCTCGATACCAGTGATGCCTCAAACCAGAGAATCTCTACCAGTTAAATAAGCATGAAGTGTGTTTTCTTTGGGAACATGCATTTCCAAAATAAAATAGGTATAATAAAAAAAAAGAGTTGAAAACAAAATACTTGTATTGAAAAAGTCTCCAGAAAGAGTATGACAGCAGAAGGAAAACTGTCTGCAAAACTAATGACAATAAAATTAATAATAGGGAACCATTTCCTGAATGTAATACTCAGCGACAGGCATCATTCTAAGTGTTCAGCATATATTAACTCACTTATCCACATGGTACCCTACGAGGTCAGCACTGTGAGTATTCTTCTCATGAACAGAGGAGGAAGCTAAGGAACACATCAGGAGGAGCGAGGGGATATTCTTATATTCCAGCACTGCACAGAGGATGAAAACACTGGAGCACATATTTTCTGCTCATTCAAGAGATACAGTCTGCTATCGGGCAAGGATAGTCCAGGTGTTTCATCACAGCCAACATGACATGTTTAGGCAGCCATCTACCTTCCTTTGCTCTGATGCCATTCTTTCCTGGAAATTATCTGAACAGAAATTCTGCTTCCCTGCAACCCTGATTAGTGGGCGGAGTATCCCGGGCACCAGAAAGGAATCTCCACCTAAGCAAACTAATAAGTTAACATTCAAGTTTATACATCAGTCTCTTGTGAGTTTTATTAACCTAAGTTGGCCCCAGAAATTCTCCAGAGATGAAACAATTTCTGAACTTCCAAGCTGAGGACCTGGGCCAAGGTGGCTTCGTCTCAGGTGGTCTTGTCTAGGATGTCATTATCTCCGGTCTATCTACAGGAGTGAAACGTTAAGATTAATTTGTCAAATTTAGTACCAGTTCAGATCTATTCTTTCCTTGCACATAGTTGTGGTCTACCCCAAATCAGACCTTTCTCCAGTCTTTATAGTAACAAGTCTGTTTCTTCACAGATGCCTGCCTATTCACTATCAGTGATGAAAGGAATCCCTGGTCCCAGGATAAGAGAAAAATCATAGAGGGCTAGCTTTGAGACTTAGATGAACAAGCACATAAATGGAAGATGATGGTAACTGAAGAAGCAATAAACAGAGGAGTATCCTGAAAAATTTTGCCTAAAATGTAATTTATCACTAGGTTTCAAGACCTTGTTTTAATTGAAGATACATTCAACCAAAACACATAGAGCATATGTCCCAAACCATATGCTGGGATCTATGGAAATAAAGGCAAACTAGACCTCAGGATCTCACATTCTACAGAGAATGTATTCCTGTTTCCTCCACAAGACTGAGAGTACAGTATACAATCCATAAATTCTTCTTGACTTGGGTTGACTTAAATTTTGGTAATTTCAGTGAGATAACCAAAGAGTTTGCAGACATACTCATCCTCTAATGCATTATTTCTTATGCATGTTTCCACTAACTTCTAACAGAAAAAGGTTTAGTAAGGGAATAAAGATCAAAGAAGGAAAAAAACTGGGTTTAATCTTAACTCACAAACATCTCAAGAGATCTGTCTTCCACAAGAATGTCTCCTGCTTTAGTCTTTTGCATATGAAAACTAGACACATGCACCTACCAGTTAACAGAAAGTCTAAGCACTTCAGGAAAGTGTTTTAATGAATGCTTTTCCTCTCGCTACCTAGTCCCTCCTCTGTTTCACAACCTGAAACCTATTTTCAGAAGCTACTAAATAATGTATTCTATTTGTTTTCAGCATAGTTTAGTAGACCATTTACTAGGAGCCAGGTACTACCTTTAGACCCATTAATAATAATTCCTGTAACGTTAATGGTATGCATTTTGGAGTCAGGAGGTCCCTACAGAGGAGTCTGAGTTCCACCAATTAGTAGCTCTGTGAATTTCTCACTTCAATTTTCTTATTTGTAAAATGCATATGATCATAAGAATACCATCCCTGACTACCCTCACACCCATAAGAGTACCATTAAGAATTGTGTTCTATATAAACTATTTGTATTTGAAGATAACATTGCTACCAGTATCTTTAAAAAAAAAAAAAAAGGCAGGTAAATCACAGGCATCATTCCACAGTCCTTTTCAGCACAAAAGCAAGCAACCGGTGTCCTCTGGCTTATCAGGAGCTGAGGCTTAGAGAATTTGTTGCTACCCGCCGCTCCACTTTGCAATGGCCTGGTCCTTGAAAAGTCTTTGATAGAAGCTTGGATGCTGTTACGACTGCTGGTGTTGTATTATCAGAAAATGTGCTTCAAGATATCCAACAGCTGAGGAAACTTACAAAGAATCGGCACCTGAAAATCTTAGAGAATTCTATCACTTGGATGAAACTGCTAATGGTTCAGACTGGACGTGGTTGCATTACAAAGCACATCCTCACCACCGGGGCCACCTTGTGACTTTTGTGAGCCCCTTCCTCCGTTTAAAAAAAAAAAAAAAAAAACCACATTAAAATCATATTCTATGGCTACATTGGTAGAAAGATAGATATAATCTGGGCAGGATTCATTATTATATATTCATTATTATTGTAGTATTTGATTCCTTAGAAAGAAGTAAAAACACGTTCATGAGCCCTAAAAGTCTGTGGGGTCCAGACACCCACCCTGCTATGTTGAATGGACAAGGTGGTCCTGCTCACGGATGCATATGTTCACCATAAGACCCTGTCACCTCTCAAGCCACAAGTGTACCCTCCCCCCGCCTGCTCTGCCCCTCATTCACTCTATGCCAGCCCACTTGGCTCTCCTTCCAGCTTCCAGTACACCCAGGGTACTCCCATCCCAGTACCTGAGCCGCTGGGGGTCCCTTGGCCTGGGACACTCCTCCCCAGAGCTTTACAGGTCACTCAGGTCTCAGCACAAATGTCACCATCTCAGAGAGGACTCCCCTGATCACCTGAACCTCCCAGCCACTCCCCATCCCTGCTGTAGTTTCTTTGTGGTGCTTACAGCATCTAAAAAGCCTCATTTCTTTATTCATCGTTGGCTTCTCATGCCAACATGATATAAGGGATACAAGTTAAATGAGGGTAGGGACTTGATCTGCCTCATCTATTGTTGTATCCCCAGTGCCTGGTCTACAGTGAGCCCTCATTACACATTGAGGGAATACGTGACTGAGTGGAGCGGCTGCAGAGATTTCTTGGGTCACTCAGCGAACGTGGGAACAAAATAGAGAGTGCCTGCCATTTTGTTCTTCTGTCATTATAAACAAGGTCCTCAAGAAGACGGGGACAGGCATCTTGGAGAGTTAGGGCTGCAGAGACGGGGGGAGAGGGAGGCAGGCACTTCTGCACCTGCAAACAGACGGACTCACAGGAGAGCATAGGACAGCCCCACAGCTGCACACTCAGGCTCCTTCAGAACTCCATTCAACAAGTACCTGTTAAATGCCTGCTGTGGGTCAGATGAATTGGGTTCGTTTCTACCCTTAAAGGATGTAATAAGAAGGCAACTAATCAAAAGTTGAAAACTAGAAAGCACCTTGAAAGTACACATATGTGGATTCTACTTCCTCCCTTCAGGCAAGACATTGTTAGAGACTTGGAGGGAGGAGAGTGGTTCTGGGGACTGTGGGGGACACTGTGCTTGTCCTCGGCTAGCACGCTTCTCGAGCTAGTAGCACACGTATCATCTCTGAGGAGATCGCTCTCCCCTATTATATGTAAATCTGGTGGGATTCTCATTCAAGGCCCCAGCCCTCTTCTCTGAGAGAGGGGATGGTCATGTGACTCAAACAGAGTCAATCAGACTTTCTTCAGAGGCTTGAACCTCAGCAGAGTGACACAAGAGTTTGGAGTGGCAGTTGGGGGACAGGAAGTGGAATATTCATTGACTCCAGTAGTGGTACCTTCAAACCGTGGATTGATTCCTACCTCCAAGAATCCCAGGAACTCCCTAGTGTCCTTCTTTTCTGAGCCTGGTTCTCCAATGTTCCTTGATTTTGTGAGTTGCCTGTTAACTACTTTTCTGTGTAGGGAAGCCAGAGTCATTCCTGGGAAGCCCCCTGACTAATGCGGTGGGAGAGGTGTGGACTGGAGTCATCAGACGGGGTCTCCAGGTGCAGGGAACCCAAATGACCGCTCCTTTGTGCCGCAGCTTCCTAAGACCCACTCACTGAGCATCCCAACATTACTGGGAGGTTAAAATGAACTAGTAAATTAACCGATTGAGGTGGCAAGTATGCCTCCCAGGAAGCAGATGCTGAAACAGAGTTAGGAGCGCAAGTGGTATATTTGGGGGTAACACCTCTGCAAGATGAAAGAGGGAAGGAGGAGAACCAGGCAGGGAGTCTTCAGACCACAGTGTGTAATCTTGTCATCACTTGATGATGACAGGAACCTGCATATGCATAAACACCAAGGGATCTGGGGTTGGCGGGGAGGCCTGGGGAAGGAATCCAGACTCCAATCTTTTCCCTTCAAGATTCAAAATTATTAGTACTTCTTGACTGAGCTGTTGTAGTCTCAACTGGACCCCACAGGGGAGCTCGCCCTAAGGGCAAGGGAGACTAGATGGTGCCCGAGGCTCACTGCAAGGTCCTGGGTGTTGGAGGAGAGGGTGGTTCTAGCACTGCTTGTGGAAGCCCTGAGCCACCCTTGCTTGGAATCTCAATTTCCAAGGCCCTAATTCAATGAACAGACTAGACACCAAATAACTGAGTTTTAATTTTTAAAATTAAAAAAAGTCTTTCCAGCACCGACTCCTTTCTAGTTCTCCCCTCCGATATGCACAGACAGCTGGTGGAAGTTAAAGGAAAGCAAAACCAATTAAGAGACTGAAAAACAATTAAGCATTTTAACTGAAGTTTAAGAAAAAATGGTTTTCAAAAGATTCAACTTAGTTTAAACCTATTTAAGGCTGATTTGCTTCTGTGCTGTCAATGAAATTACTACATCGATCTGTAAAAGGAGGAATGATCCTGGGCAGGAAGAGAGAACATGAAGGATTTCTCCTGGCCCATCTCAGGCGTCCAGAGGGAAAACACTGGCTGAAAAGTGACCTGCTTCTTTTTCAAATATGATTTGTAGAGTAACAAAATCAGGAGGTGGGGGTTAGGGAAGGGAGAAATTCTTTTTCTCTCCCAAATTGCCCTAGTGTTGACATTAGGAAGATTAACGTTTGATTCAAAGTGACCCTAGGATCCACTTATTTGTCATCTTGAAAACAATAAGGTAACAGTTTTCAAAATACCTGAACAATTTAAACAAACAGTTGCTTTGACTAATCTGGGATCTACTGCTTCCATGAAGTCACCTCCGGGACATTTTCAGAAAGGATTTTTTTTTTTTTTAAATCTCCTGACAGCATGAAAGACCTTGCCCGAAAACTGGCATGTAAAAGGAAGCCATCCTTCACACTAATGGCACCTTCAACTTGCTCCCCTGCACCCTGAGCTGCCCTCAAGCTGAAATGTGAGGCTTCTTAACCGCTGGGATGGGCAAGAGAATTTCACCACCCTTCCCTTCACGTTGGCTTCTTCTGAGCAGATTTTCTTCAGGTTTTCATCACAGACTGCTATAATCACTAAAATAAAGCACTCAATTTCTTAGCACCTGAAAAGTGCTGACATATGTGGCCTCAAATGAATAGAGTGTTTAAACCCCTTCTTCACCCCCTACCCCAGCAAGGGCCATGTGTAGCATTTTGCCACAATCCCTCTTTTATTCAAAGTGCTGTTCTCAGTTTGTTTTTAACTTCTCCCTGCTTCCCACCACAGGCATATGTACAAAATTTGAATCACATCCAAAAGCTGAACCAATAGACTGAGATGTTCAACATTTTTATTTACCTACTATTATTTCCCAAGTCTGGAAAATTTTGAGTTTTCATGTATTTTCCCTAGAGAAAAAAAAAAATTCTCCATAACCACAGACGACTTTCATAATACCTCCAAGGAAATGACAAGTTCTTCTTGGGAACAATTCCTTTTGCTTTCTGAAATTTGAGGTGAGAAATTTCATTTGTTTTTCACCAAACCACAGAAATGAATGATGTCACTTTTATACCACAGGAACTAGTACTATAAGCTCTACTAAGAGAGGTATGTTCTCATTTCCAACATAAATCATCCAATTATGCATAGTACTAGCGAGAAAAGAGAGAGCCAGGGTGAACGTCGTATTGTAATGATCGATTATACGGAACCATCCACATAGCCCTCCTGCGATATGGTTCCAGGACGCGCACGGACACCAGAATCCGCGGGTGCTCAAGTCCCTGACATAAAATGGTACACAGTAGTCATTGCTCTATATTGCGGATTCCACATTTGCTGAAAACAACAAACAGGATTTTATCCATGGTTGGTTCAATCTGTGATTGGTTGAATCCGCGGATGTGGAACCTGCATATACAGAATGCTGACTCTATTCCTGTATTTTCTCCCTTCCCTTATTTTCTTCCGAAAATTGTTAAGGGCTTATTTCGTTATAGTATTTCCTCTCCTTTGGTTGCTGCTAGCTAGTTATCTAGATTGGTACCAAACAAGAGCAATCTGCTTACCATCTCCAATTGCTTTTGTAACAGGGTTTGGGTACACAGAGATATCACTGAAAACTGTATCAGTCGTGTGGTAACATACCTGCTTTATAGGTCCTTTGAATATTTTTCTAATCAGATAAAACTTTTTAAAACTTAGAGACATTATAGTCCAGCCAGACTGCCCTCTCTATATGAGGATCAAACCAGGCAGGGGATTTTTTCACAAGATTGCAGCTAATTAGAAGCACAGTTGAAACTGGACCTAGAACTTCTACATCCATCCTTATTGTATAATTATAATGGTAGTCAAGAAATTTACATTTATGAAGTAGAATTTAAGTTAGATTTTTATATTTAAAAAAATGCTCAACATTAATGTCCATTTTTTTTTTAAGATCTTATTACATTTTGCCTTCAATACTATTACTTCTACACTGCTATCCAGATCAGTCTTCACCTTTACCGCGGAGCAAATAAATTTCGGGAAATAAACTTGACTGCAGTATGCTGGAGTGGCACTAGACTCAAGGACGAACCTGAAAGGAAGGGTTATTGAATACTGGATTGACCAGGCAGGCAGGAAAGCTTTAAAAGTTATAGATCCCTTAAGGATGTGGAGCTTACCTCTCCACCACTTGTGTGTGGGTTGAGCCTGTAGACTTGCTTCCAAACAGCAGTGTATATGGAGGGGAAAAGTGAGTTTACAGTTGGAGAAACCTGGAGAAACCACCTCGGTTGTGTTATCAAGGTTAACATTGTGTTGACAGTATGTACTCTTGATGTGATGTAATGAGAAAGGCACTTCATCTCTGTGGTCTCTCTCCCAAAACCCAAACCCCTGTCTAACCATGAGAAAATATAAGATAAGCCAAAACTGAGGGACAGTCAACAAAACACTGAAACAGTGCTCTTCAAAACTGTCAAGGTCATCAAAAACAAGAAAAATTCGAGACACTGTTACAGACTAGAGGAAGCCAAGGAGACAAGACAATTACATGTATCATAGATGAGATCCTGGAACAGAAAAAAGACATTAGGAAAAAACTAGTAAAATCTGAATAAAATATATAATTTTGTTAGTAATCTACCAATGTTTATTTCTTAGTTGTGACAAATGTACCAAGTGTAGGATGTTACGACATGGAAAAACTATCTCCAGGGTATATGGGAATTCCCTGTACTATCTTTGCAACTTTCCTGTAAATCTAAAACTATTCTAAAATTAAAAGCTTACTTAAATTGTTTTAAAAAATTATAGAGCAATCTTACGCCTTAGATACAGTTCTGTATAACACATAAATGGCCTCCTGGAGTTTTCTTCATCTTGGTAGTATATTTTGTCATTCAAAAATGGGACATAATGGAAAAATTCACATGCTTCTCTATTCTTTGAGTTATAAGAACCATTAAATCACTTCATGTTTCACTTGTGGAAACATCATCTTCAAAAGTGGTAGAAAGAAATTCTGCTACTAAAAATGGAGAGTTGGGTTGTATTAGACTAACCACCCTGATGAGAATAACTAGCAATCACGGATATAGTAAATATGTTGAAACCAACAGAAAGCATCTAAGACAACCAGAACTTGAGAAGGCAGGATACTGGAAAGAGGAATATATAAAAAGTGGGCCTGACATTCAAAGCAGCTTTTCTTCTCAAGGCATTTACCAAGTTATAAGCAGCAACCGTGACGCAGAAAAGCTTAATGGAGCATTCTGCAGCCTCGTGGACATAGGGACAAAAAAAATAAACCCAAAACAACAAACAAAAAAAAAAACCTGGAAGTCAGGGTGCTCCAAAGAAGAGTCTTTATAAATATCCCATGATTTCAGTTAAAATTCCTGGAGTACTTCATCGTGAAATAAGAGCTGACCAGAAATAGACCAGCTCTCATAAATATTGAAGCCCAGCCTTGAATCCCTGATTAGATTAGGCATACAGACTTAACTACCAGCCAGAGGTAAAAACATATCCTCTCTGGAAGAAGATAGCATCACCTGGAGCCTTAAATTATCACCAGTTTTTCATACGCTTTGAATAACATTCAAAAAAGGTTATCAGAACATCCAGGATATAACATTTAAACGAGCCCAAGTTAAGAGGAAGAAAATATACAATAGAATCATACAGGAGATCATGGACTTTAACATAAATGTAGCATTCCAGAAAATAAACTGGAAAATGGATACTTCCAGAAGAAAATAAAATTCATAAGAAAGAAAGAAATGGAAATTCTTGAACCAAAATAATATAATAACTAAAACTAAGATGTCAATAGATAAGTTTAATAGAGAACAAGAAAGGTCGGGAAATACAGAAAGGAGTGCAAAAGATATATGAGACATGATCAAAAGATCTATCATACATGTAAATGAATTCCCAGAAGGTAAAGAAGAGAGAGTGGAGCAGAAGTAAAATTGGAAGACAGAATAGCCAAGAATTATCCAAAACTGATTTAAAAAAAAAAAAAAAAAAGACCACGTTAACCTATAGATTCAAGAAGCACTAGGAGCCCCAAGCAGAATAAATATAAAGAAAACCACACCTAGGTACATGGTAGTAACATACATGAAAACCATAAAAGCAGGCAGCCAATAAGACACATTATCTTCAAAGGGACAGTCATAAGGCTAATGACTGACTTGTCAACAGAAATAATAAAAGTCCAAAGACATTCCGATGGTACCTTCAAACATAGAGAACACTACCAAGACTTATATGTCAATTAATGTAAAATTTTTCATAAAATAATTTTCCAGAAAGAAAGGGTTTACTAAACTAATACAAGAAAAAATAGAAAATCAAATAGTCCTTCTTGCATTGAACAAATTGAATCTGTAATTAATAAGCTTGTGATCTTACAGATTCTTCCAAGCATTTAAGGAGGAAATAACCACTTTTTTTTTATAAAATCTTCCAGTGGGTAGAAAGGGAGTGAACATTTACGAACTATTTTATAATAAGGCTAGCATAATTTTAACATAAGCATGGGACAATACCATTGCAAGAAAAGAAAATCACAGTCAAATCCCTCATAAACATAAAAGCAAGACATCTTAAACAAAATATTACCAATTGAATCCAGCAATGTAAAAAGAACATTGAGATGGAATTTAAACAGATTAAGAAGAGACATTTTAAAAAATTCAACACCCATTCAATATTTTAAAATAAAATAAGAACCTAGCACATTAGGAACAAAGGAGAATGTTCTCTATCTGATAAAAGTTATCTACAAAAAATTTATAGCAAACATCATATTTAATGGTGAAATGTTGAAAGCTTTCCCCCGGACTGGTAATAAAACAAGGAGGCCAGCTATCACCACTTCTACTTAACGTTGTATTTGAGGTCCTAGACAGCTTAATAATGAAAGAAAACAAAACAAAATTTAAAATATAAGGATTGATATACCTATGCAATTGTGTACAAAATCCAAAAGAATCAACAGATAAACTATTAGAAGTAGGAAATAAATTTTGCAAGGTTATTGGATAAAATAGAAACAAAATCAATTATATTTCTAAATAAGCAATAAGCAATTATAATAGCAACCAAAGAAATAAAATAGTAGAAATAAACCTATCAAAATACATGTAAGATCTCTAGGTCAAAAGTTACAAATTACTAAAATGATTATAAATCAATAAAAAATGTTAAAAAAAAAAGTTACAAATTACTTTACTGAGAGAAGTCTTAAAAGACCTAAATAAACGAAGTAACGTACCATGTTAGTGTTGGAAGACAATATTGTAAAGATGTTAATTCCATCTAAATAGATCTGAAGAGGTGATGCAATCTTAATCAAACTCCAGCAGGGTTTTTTTTGTATGTTTATTTGTTTTGCTTCTAATGGAAATTATTTCTGTACATTTCTTCATATGAAACGTAAAGGATCAAGAATAGCCAAAACAACCTTAAAGAAGAATAAAGCGGGAGAACTTACTGTACTCTATTAAATATCAAGACTTAATATAAAGTTATAATAATTGCAAAAAATGGAGAGCAAGCTGACTAGAGAAACAAGGTAGGTAGTTTTGAAGGTCTAGGTGAGGGTAATGACCATGAATTCTTTGTAGCTTCTGTTGGAGGTGAGAAACTTGATTTTTCCCTTGATACATGTTTCCATGTGAAGGAACTAACATTCCTGGCTTCTTTCCATCTCAACTAACTCCTTTCCAAGGAGGGTGAGTGGCTTACTTGAGCAGTGAGTTTAAGACAAGTTGCTGAGCCCACAGCATGCAGACAGTCCTTTCCTTGGATACCAGTCAGCCCCTAGGAAGCACAGCTTGACAAGGCCAGGCTTCCTGAGCAAACAGGCTCACCTGAGTCTGAAAGTTGGGTCCCAACACTGCAAAAACAGCTATGATAGATGAGCATATGAGGTGCTGGTAATCAGGTTTGCCCAGGAAATTAAGAAAGAACTGGTGTGATTCAAAACCATGCTTCAGTTTTATGCAGAATGGAAGCAGGGGAAGAAGGCAAAAAGTTAAAGGAGGACTGGCTAAAATAGCTGGGAGAAGAGGAAAAATTATCTAAGGAAAAGAGTGAAGTCTTAGAAGACCAGGTTTGCAGAATAGACAGAAAAGAGAAAAGAAGATACACTCAGGTCTAATGGCTCTTGGAGAAGAAATTCAAAACAAGATGAGACCTGAAAGGGGAAGGGTATAGCTCAAGTGGTAGAGTGCATGCTTAGCTTATACAAGGTCCTGGGTTCAATCCCCAGTACCTCCTTTAAAAATAAGTAAACCTAATTACCTCCATCCCCTGCTGGGGCAGGGGTTGGGGGGGGGGGGTAGATGAGATCTGAAAAACCACTGGGGCCCAATAATGTAACAGAGGAAGAAAGGCACAGTTTTGGAAGACAGACTGGAAACTTGCCTTCACAGGAGTCAGAGTTCAGAAAACTACTGGGAAATATGCTCTCGAAGCCTCAGATAGAGAGTCCATTATAAGAACACGTGAAGTGATGACCCTTTAGATATTATGACATCTAAATTAAGTGACTGGATACTGATTGGGCACATCTGAGAAGAAAAGTTCAGAAACATCAGAATAAAATATTTTTTTATTTATTGGGTAACTTTCAGGGTAATACAACTGTTATAGATGAGTACATAGGTTTTGTCTGCACCCAGGGAAACACGCTGAAGAAAATTATGGAATTGGGACTGTAAGGGTAGCCAGAGCAGGAATAGAATATATTAATAGGACCTAAGAAGAACAGATTGTGCCCACACCTGGATAAGATACTGGTCTGGTGGGTGGGATTACCTAAGCCAGAAAGGTAAGGTAGATGAAATGTGTTTGAACAAGGATGCTTTTGACAGACCCTCCAATTCACTGATTTTATATCTTTTGCTATGGGAGACACCACAGGGAATAAGCTAGATTGTAAAGGAATGTGTAAGAAAAACAATGCTCTGATCTGTAAAGCATTGAAAAAATATTACAGCTTGTAGAGTTAGCCCCACCTGCATTAGAGAAGGAAAGGGGCTAAATGTAGAAGCCAGTTAGAGAGATGTTCGTGAAAATGGTGGCGTAACTCCACGAAAGCAATGAGGAAAGTGGTAACAATTGTCAGAATCATTTCTGGTTAATTTACTCCTATGTATTTTATTCTTTTGATGTTATTGTAAATGAAATCATTTTCTTAAATTTCATTTTCTGATTGTTCATTGCTAAGGTATAGAAATACAATTGATTTTTATATATTGAGCTAGTATCCTGAAACCTTGCTGAACTAATTTATTAGTTCCAAAATGTAATAGATTTTTTTTTGTAGATTTCTTTGGATACTTAAGATACTATCATCTGCAAATAGAGAGAGATTTACTCCTTCCTTCCAAATTTGGATTTCCTTTTGTATCTTTTCTTGCCAAATGGCCCTGGCTAAAACCTCCAGTACAATGTTGAATAGCAGTGGCAAAGTGACATCTTTTTCTTGTTTCTGATCTTAGGAGGAAAGCTTTCAGTCTTTCACCATTATGTATGATGTTAATGGCGGGTTTTTTTGAAAGTTAAGGAAGTTCTGTTTTAGGCTTAATTTGATGAGTGTTTTCATTATGAAAGGGTGTTGCATGTTGCCAAATAATTTTTCTGTATATACTGAGATGATCATGTGGCTTTTGTCTTTTACTCTATTAATATGGTATATTACACGGCTTGAACTAGTAATCAAAAAACTTTCCACAGATAAAAGCCCAGCACCAGATGGCTTCGATAGTGAATTCTTCTCTAAATGTTTAAAAAAACTTTATCACCAACTTGTCACAAATTCTTTCAAAAACAGAAGAGGAAGGAACACTTCACAAATCATTCCATAAAGCTAGTATTACCTGATACCAGAACCAGACAAAGATATCACAAGAAAACTACAGACTGAACTCCTTACAAATGTAGATGTGAAAATCATCAACAAAATATTAGCAGCTGAGTCCAGCAACATATAAAAATGATTATGCACCATGACAGATGGGGTTTATCCAAGGAATGTGTAGTTGGTTGGTCAACATATGAAAATCAATCAGTATACCTCTTAACAGAAGATTTCCCTCAATCAACTTTATTTTATGGGTCATGAAATAACAGCTGGCATCAAAGCACAGGGATCATGGCAAGACTGGAAACAAGAAGAATTTTTCCACTGAGGATCTGCCATGGCCTTTGGCAACACTGAATTCTGGGTTCTGGGAACGTCATTTTGCTTGAAATGATTGCCCTAGGGCTGAGCATTTGCCTGTTTTCTAATTTCATGAGTGCTGGCTCTTGCTATGACAATCTTCTATGTCCTATTTAATTTTGGACTCAAAAAAAAAAAAATGGAGGCACATGAGAGCCTTTGTGGTGAATTAATATAACCTCTGAGGCTGTGATGACTTTGGCTTCTGAAAAAGGAAAACCCTTGAGTTGAAACTGAGCAAAATAAGAAATTAGAGTGATGTGGGATTCAATTTCTTTGTACCTCAACCTCTATGAACTCTAAATTTTTAGGGAATATCATCTTTGGACCTGAATTCCCTCCCAAAAGATTGATAATGGAGGGAACTTTTATTCATGTTTGAGGCATCTCTATGTTGGTACCTTTTGTTGTTGGAGTATCCTTACATGGGGATTTAATCCTATTGTAGAACCTCTCTACTGGACAGATGTACTCAGACATAATTTGCGATGTGAAATAGAACAAGGAGTGAGATTTCCACCTTAGGTTACGTTAATGATTGTCCATTTTAATCCATTTAAGAGCTCTCTGGGGGAAAAGTTACACTGCTTGTCAGGAGTACTCAGGTAGTTTTTGGGGAGCTGCCTTAGGGAGGTGGGAGAAGGGATGCCCCGGGGGACTGTCAGTCCCTTCTTCCTTGGGGCCAGCCCTTGAATGACAGCCCCTGAATGATCAAAGCCTTATTGGGAAAGGCAAAATGGTTAAGCTGGGATATTGGGCAGAGAGGTAAGGGTGCCACACATTTTCATAGGAAGGAATCCCTAGAGTCTGACACTCCTGGGCTTTTCCTTGCAATTAGTGAGTTTGAAGGGAGGAGATAAGCCAGCCTGTAGAAAGCACTCATTCTCTGTTCCTTCATGCCGTGAGTTTTACGGAGGTAAAGATCACTATCTAAGTCGCTGCACCCTGTCGATCGCTGTCACTCAGGAAAGAAAGCTTGGAGGCATCCTTGACTAATCAGGTTCTCTCACACCCACAACTGGTGCATCCTCACATCTTGTGCTTTGTCTGAAATATTATACCTGTCTTACCACTGCTTATCAACTTCACCTCGGACACCTTGCTCTAAGCCCCATCTCCCTCGAATGGACTGTTCTAAACATTTCCTAACTAGTCTCCCTGTCTCCACCTTGCCCCCACTTCAGTCTATTCTTCATTAAGATAGAAACAGATTATGCCACTTCTTCGTTCCAAATGCTAGAAGGGCACCATTTCTACATGATCTCTGAGGTCCTTGCGTGACCTGTCCCATCACTGCTGATCGTTTGTGCCCTCTTCACTCTGCAAGAGACACACATGAAACAAGCTTTCTTTCTGTTCCTGAAAGAGCCACGCATGCCTCCTCCTCAGGGCCTTCACAACCTCCCTTAGCCTTGTTTCTCCAAAAGCAGAGTCTGAGACAAGGCTTGCTCATAGCAGTTTATGTGGGAAAACAGCAGAAACGGATAGAAAGCAGGAGAAAGAGAAGGAATGTCACAGGAAAGGAAGGCAGGCAGATATAAAGGTGCAGGATTGATTTGATCAGCTCTGTGGAAGACAGGTACTCAAACCTACAGTACCATCCATATGATATTCTTAGGAAGTTCCTCTCAAATGTCCACCACGGAAACAAAAGCAGGTAGAATTTATCTATAGATTCTAGTTTCCTGTTGGTCAGGGGGCGCCCATGGGCATGAACCATCTGGTACAACTGAATTGTGCAGACACAAGGACTAACTGGGTTTCTGTCGGCACCCTATGCTGTAGCAACAGAGAGGTCCCAGGTCAGAAAGCAAAAGTCTGTGAACATATGTGGTGCAGATCCCAATGGAAGCGCTATCAGCTGAGGCCTCCATGCAGCTGGCTGAAGCCTGAGAGACTGGGTTTGCAGCAATGGCTGAAGAAAGTGGTTGGGAGAGAGGATGTGGAGGGGCACACAGCGGTAGTCCAAAGCAAACGTGCTCTTCCCTCTGCGTAGAACACTATTCCCCTAGATATCTCATGGCTCAAGTGTCACCTTCTTAGAGAGGTCTTTCCCAAGCATCTTATTTAAGATATTAACCACTAAACACACACACACACACACACACACACACACACACACACACACACACACGATCCTCCAAACTTAAAATTATAGCTCCACTATGATGTAAATGATGTTCTAATTAGAGGGAAACGGACAAAAAGTATATAATAAAAAGAATGCTATATTTAACCTAGGAGATTATGAACCATTTTGAAGTTTGTTTAAAAAAAAACTGGGCATATGGTTGGCTGATAATACTTTGCTGAATCCTATTTAATAGCAGCTTTAACTCTGTACAAATGGAATGCTAATCAGACAGCAGGAAGATAAAACTTTCATTACACGTGATTTCCTAACTGGAGTGAAGGATTTTATCACTAGGATAAACAGAAGAAAAGGGGGGAAAACCTCTTTCCCTGAGTCTCCTAGGTCTTTCGTAGTTACAGATCTGCCCACTGAATCCATTGGAACATTGTATTAGAGACATTAAAATCATTTCTCTTCAAGCAGAAAGGGTTTGTAGAATTAGTGGTCTGTAGATAGGTAGGCTATGATGGACTCAGAAGTAAATGGGGGAAAGCATGAATATTTAGTGTCTTGATTTTACAGGGAACACAGTCTGTGTAACTGTGACCACTTTCCTCCCGCTGTGAACAGTAGCTCCTCAGAAGCCATAAGCAGGAGTCAAGTTCAATGCCACTTTTAGAGCCTTGGAAGGGATGCTGAGAACATCTCTCAACACTTAGAGAAAGTCTTATTTAAGGCAACCCCAATGGGTGACCACCCTTTTTTTATAAAAGACTTCCTGGAGATAAAAAAGACATTCCAATGCCCCATTTAGGAGCCTGTATCCTTACTGACAAAGAATTCTGTTCTGCATCTAACTCAGTCCTGCCAAAACAAATGCTCATCATGTGCAGACTTCATAAAGATATCACGCTCTCTGTGCAACATTTTTACATCACCCTGCTGTTCCCATTTTTTTTAACGCTACATGTTAATAATTTCTTTCAGCCTTTCTTGCAAGTTTCATTTCCTCTTCACTGTACCTCTGGCTCCGTTTCCTGCTTCCTTTGACCTGAGGATTCAAGAGGCTGACGGGGCTTCTAGTACAGCACTGATGATCTCTATGCCTGGTGCTCCTAAATTCAGTATGGTCTAGCCCCTTGCTACTACTCGGTGTGTGGTTCCCAGACCAGCAGTACCTGCAGCACCTGGGATCTTGTTAGAAATGCAGACTCCAGGGCCCCATCTCAACCACTGAGTCAGAAGCTGCCTTTTAACAAGATCCCAGGGAATTCATCGCACTTAAAGTCTGAGAAGCGCTGTTCTAGAGAAGTAGAAAATGAGAGTACCGCCACCGTCCCCAGTACCCTCAAAGGGCCTGGTGTTTTGATCTTGTAAACTGTTGATTTTTTTCTTATAACCATGTTTCTAGCATAAATTAATAATGTATCTGTAAAAAGTTAGTGAAACTACATCCTTTTCAGAGCCATCAAAGGAAAATCATCTTTACTGTAATCCTTTAAGAAAAGTTATTTCTTCCAGGTGCCATTTACTATTTATCATACAAACGGAGTTCAGTATATACTCCCTCCCATTGTTACCTGTTTATGCTGATCTCTCGCCCCCTGGATTAGAAACCCCCTGAAGGGCAGGGACTGGGTTTTACCTCTCTTTGCAGCTCTAAAGTGAGCATAGATTCAGATTTTTTATAAGCAGTTGTTTCTGATTGTCAAGAGGAGGCATTCCCTTGTACCTTTTGTCCTAAAAAATTAGCCCTTGGATGCCAAAAGTTGGAGAGTCAATTGCACTTCTCAATTTCATTGTGGAAAAACAAAACCAAAATTCTTGTTAAAATCAATATAGATAGCAATCTGCCATTTCCTCTTGTCCTCCCAACCCCATTATCCTACCCCAGCAAGAGATAAGATAGTCTGATCACATTTAAGAGCAGGCTGTCACTATCCAGGGCTTCTTCACATTGTTAGCAGATTCAACCCATGATTACTTTTTGCCCTAAGAGCACACTTTTAAGGGTCATTCTTTTTCGAAATGTTAGACATAGTTTCTATCATACACAAGTTTGTAAAGGTAATCAGTGGCCCTGCCAACTTCACCAGTGCGCACAGAGTGCTAGTGTTTTTACAGCCCTAAAATGTGAGGAATCAGGTCGATCTGTTTAACTTTTCAAAAGACAAGTTCCCACCTTCATTCTGATCCCTCTTTCTATTGAATTTCCTGATAGGGGTAAAAGAGATCATTTTTTCCTAAGGAATTATCCACATGCTATGATGCTGTCTTTTCCGGGTCATTTTTTAGCAGCTTTCCATCGTAGAAGGGGCGGTAACACTTTCCTTTACCATCTCTCTATTGCTCTGTATTGTGGGCACAATGGAGGGATTTTTTAAAGTCTTCTGTCTGCCAAAACCCTATGGTCCAGAGTCTTCCCTGGGAGATACAAAATGACGTTTTCAAAGTGCTTTTCTGAACACCCCTACAAGGCTTCAAAGCTTACTTGTTAAAAAATAAAATAAAATAAAAGCCAAAGCTTATTTGTATTTCTTGATAATCTACTCAAGTATCTCACTTTCTCTGGCCAATCCATCTGCAAAAACAAATGTATTCAATACTGGAAATATATAGACATTTCTCTCTTTTTTCATGTTTTTATGTTCCTAGCATAACACACACACACACACACACACACACATATTGCACAATATAAGTTTACTTAGCAACACACTATAAACAAGGCAGTGCTGAATGTAGTAACAGAGCAACTCTCCCCTCCCACCCCATCTTCTCTTTGCTGATAAAGTGAAGTAACTCCCTGGTTGAGTTAGGAAATGTGTCCTTTTGCAGGTTCCCTTCAAGCATCTTTGGGTTATGATAGAAGTCCATCATCACTATCCTTTAGTCCACAGAAGTCAAATCATCAAGTGTACCATTGGGCTCAGATCCCCCAAATCTTTCCATCTCAGCTACTCTTTTCTACTTTTACTGCTACGCCCTAGTTCACTCAGCTCACGGGACTTGTGTGCACCACTCCATGAGATTTCTCACTGTCTTGTCTTGTGCTCTAATTATTTCACATGAAACATACTAATCTGCCCATTTAAGTTACTGGAGGGAAATTACTCACACTTTTTTTCTATTCCTCAGCACTCAGCAAAGTATATGGTCCTTACCACCCCTCTGAGCCCAGTACACAACTCAGTGCACCTAATACAACCTCGAGCTCTGAAATACTTCTTCGCTGACTGATCCATTGATTGGCTTTTACTCTTTCAAAAACTAGTAGATAAAGTCTGTATCAATACGTAATATAAAAGAGTTGAGGGTTCAGGCAATCACCTAAAGCACCTAAAGCAAAAGCCAGTCATTCTCTCCAGCCTCCATTTTCCTCCCATGATAAAACTTGCAAAATCAGCAGATTAGATTCTCCCAGCATGAATCCACACAGAGTCGTCAGAGTTACTCAGCCCTCCATCAAAGTGTTTCATTTAAAAGTAACCAAGTTGGAACAGAGCTCTGTAAAACATAGTCAGGGATATGATTTCTCCATATAAGCACAGGATTTCAATTTATTGTATGTATTATTATCATCCCAAAATATAATAGACCATGCTTTGGGTTATTTACTCATTTTCTTTTAAAAATCTGACCTCTGTCTTTTTTTCGCAGGATACAAAGTGAAGAAGAAGGCAACTTAATTTGTATATATTGGAGATAAATCAACAGGCTTTCTAATAAACATTAACATTAGCTTTGTTTTAAATTCAAATTCTCTCCACTGTTGCACAAAGATTCTGTAACTGCATTAGATTTTACCAAAAATTTTTTCATAATATTTGGACACATGTATGCACACAGATTTGGAAATAGAATAGTATACATTATTATACTTATTAATAATCATCTCATTCCAAAAAAGTATTTTAAATGGTATACAGAGATGCATAACTCACATCCACATACCTATAAGCACATGCACACATACACACACACCTACTACAAGACAGCCTAGGCACTAATGAGAATCAATTTAACAGCACAATTCAAGCTTTAGTTCCCGTTTAATAATGAGCACTTCATTTAACTACTGAAGGCGGCATATGTAAATATTTTTATTATTTAACCTTCAAGTTAAATGATATCAAGCATCTTTGCTGGCTAGATTTGAATGAACAAGACTGCATACTCTGATTTCAGGACTACAAGTAACGACAGACTACATCATTAGTCATCTTCAAAGACTAGGCGGTCTTCACACCTTTCTCTCAGTTTCCTCTTGCCAGGACCGAAAAAGGATACTATAAACGTCATGTTGTAAACAACAAATCACATTTTTATGGACTTGGAAGTTAATTTTGCTTAGAAGCATTTTTATGGACTTTGGAAGCTAAAGAATAAAAGCAACTTGGTTTATAAGATCAAAAACGTTCCTTTCAGGGAGAAGCATTTGTTCTTCATTCTGGGACAGTCACCATTGGTATCAGTTTCCTCTTGGTATTTTTTCTCTGCTAAGAAGTATAAACTGAAAACAATATATATGTAATGAAGGCAACTTTTCACCCAGTCTCTCGATGGAAAGAGAATTTTTTTTGTTATGTATGGGAAACAATAAAACAAAATTGGAAAGCCCTCCCCACTGACCACTACCCTTTCTTCCTTGCTGATGAGATGGTGATTTTGTTCAGGTGTCCACACTGCTCCTAAGGACATGAGAAAGGCTGGCCCAGGTCAGGTCCAAGGGGTGAATTTTGGTTAGTCTATGGGCTTCATAGCAATGAATGATGGGACGAGAAAGGGGCATGTGACCTAGGTCTGCTCAGTGAGATACCATTTCTGCCCCTACTTCTTGTTGTCCCTCAAAGGGACTGTGAAACTACAGTGGCCACCTTGCTACCACAAGGGAATCTAAGCCACCTTGATGGAAATGGTGAAACAGAAACACAGGTCTCTGGTGACACTATGGAACCATGGAATTAACCAACCCTGAAACTGCCCAACTTCTGAACTTTCTGTAAATGAAAATAATAACTTACTAACCTTTTAAGCCTGTTCAATTGAGAATTTTGGTTATTTGCACCTGAAAACTAATATGCCCTCTTCTATCTCATGCTGTGATGGAGGAAGGGGAAATTCAAAATATAGAGAGAATTTCTTGATATTTCAGTGTGTACATAGCAGGAGAAAGCATGAGTACTCCATTTGTGTATGAACTGTCTCATTTAACCTCAGTGTTCACTCCCCCATTCCATCGTCTGTGGTAGAACACTAAATTCCCTGGCACTTTGCTGGGTACTGGGACATGGAGATTCACATACTACAAGCCTCACCCTCATAGACCGGTGGATGAGACAGACATAAAACCTGAGGGGCACCTAATTTAGTCTGAGACTGAGGGGTCAGGCGTCTCATCTGGCTGTGTTAAAGGAAACAGACCACTCAAGTAGGATTCCAGGAGGATGTTTTTCCCCAAGTTATGAGATATTTTCCTTTAATTTATCCAAACATTTCATTCATGATGTCATTCATTTCAGAGCAAATCTAAGTGACCCTTGGAGTTGACCTTGAAGAAAGAATCAGCCTTAACCAGACACCTGCGGTATACAAAGGGGCACAGAGGTAGGAGAGAACTGGGAATGGAAAGTAACCTAGTCCACGAAGGGCAAAGATGCACTTGGAGAAATGGTGAGCGATGGCCCTAGAGAAACAGATGTGAGCCAGGAAATGAAGGTCTCTATGCTGGTGAGAATCAAGAGCCATCGAAGAACAGTGAGTGACAGAGAGACATTAACAAATATATATATATTTTTTAAGCAAACTACCCTGGAGATAGAAAGGATGACAAATTTGGGAAAAGGAAAGTTAAGAGACAGAGGGACAAGACTCTGAAGCTATTGCAGGAATCCACCCAAAAGTGGTCAGGATCCGAACAAAGGCAGTGGGAACGCAAAGAAAGAGGGAAGATGAGGATGATTAGAAGAAATTGATCAATGGCAGAGTAGATGGAGGGACGGGTAAAATGTCACCTAAGCTGACTCCAGGGGGACCAGACTGGACGACAAGGGAGAGGACCATGCCAAGAACAGAGACAAGAGGTTCCCGGAGAGAAGTGGGGCACAGCTCAAGCAGGAGACACTGCCCCGGCCAGGGGCCATGAGGAGAGCTGCCACATGTCCTGACAGCAAACCGTCCACCCCAGTGTCATCACTGCCATCTGAATCCACCTGAACAAGTTTATATTACTCATAAATTGTGAATAAACAACTTTCAGTGGATTCCTATCTCCTATTTCTAACCCCTCTCAATTTTCAAGTAACAGAAAATCTCAGAGGTAAATACACTGATTTATTTTATGGTACATGGATAAAACACAATATACTACAAGGCACATGGAAGAAGAAGTTGAATATCTACAAGCATAAATAAGCTCAAAATTAAAGAGAAAGTACTGAAAGTGATTTTCCATTTTCAGTTTGGCTAGCTGGTCTGCATCATACTACGCAGATGCAACAGTTTATTTTAATCTTTACATTTATTGATTTATGTGTGTTGTATAGGAAATAGGAAATACAGAAATACATAGATATTGTTAAGGTATCTTCAGGTGGTATCCTTAAAGACACAGATGTTGCTTATGAAGAAATTTACTTGCAGCCTTCAATGTGACATTCTACATGAAAGGGGAATGACCTTCTACAAACAAAAGGAAAATGAAACCATCCAGAGGCCGCCCTTTTGGGCCTGAGGCAGGTACCTCGGAGAAGAGAATCCTGTTTCCTCCTGCTCCCCGTAGCCCTGCCTGAGAGTCAGCAATGGCTGCACCAGCATCTCTCCCCAGTATATCTGGGGATGTAACAAATGACTGAAGTTATCTTTCAGTCAATGCCTGTATTAGAAAAATTGCATTAGATATGTAGGAATTAGGCAGTCAGGGATGCCTACTCCTCATTCGGTAAAAAACAAAAAAACAAAAAACAAACAAACAAAAATGTTCATGGAGGACCTATTGTGAGCAAAGTGCAAAGATGTAGCTCCTGCCTTCAAGGGGATTACAACGGTGTGATTCTTGCACCAGAGGGGAAAAGAGTGAAGCAGAGCAGCCCCAAAAGCTGCAGGGCATGTTTCAAAGCTTAATGAGTAAGACAGCTCTTCAAATTGAGTAAGGTTTCTTTAACGAGTAGAAACAGGAAGAGGAAAGACTATTCGCAATTAAAGGAATCGCTTGAGCAAAGAAATGAAGGCCAGAAAGAGCTCAGTGCACTCATGGCATAACTCACATGTCTCGTCTCCTCTTCGGTGGCTCCCCTCAGGCCTCTGACACCACTCAGGTGCCTCCATAGCATCTACTACCTCTTACAGGTGTTTCTTTATGGTGTCTCTCTCCAGCCAGAATGCTGGCTCCTAAAGACCTGGAATGTGCTTTATCATGGTTGCATTGATAGCACATGGGGCCACACACCTGGTGTAGAATTGGTATTCTGCAACAGCTTATTGAAGGAATCTGGCCTCCTTTAGGCTTCAATGAAGGCCATTCCAGGCAGCTGGAACCAGGATCAGGCGGCAAGGGTGGTGGGGTTTGCGGGGAAGGGGTGGCTGCAGCGGGAGGTGATGGACCTGATGGGAGATGAAATAAGAAATGGAGCTGGAGGCACACAGTGAAAAACTCCAACCCCATAATTAAAGAGTTTAGACTTTATAGAGCACGTGGACTGTTTTCATCCTGAGACTGTCAGTGGACAACCAGATAAGAACCTATTATGATGGGCAGAGGCCTTGAAGATTGGAAATGTGAGACGGTGGGAGGTCCTCTGCACACTTGGTGGCTGTTTGGTCAGTGCTTACCAGGTGCCAGGCATTGTGCTAAGCACTTTGTCTAAGCCTGCTGTTTCCCTAAATCTTCACAGTGCTCTGAAGTAGGTCCTGTTACTCCCAAGCTGAAGATAACGAATCTGAGCCCCATAGGGACCCTTATACAGATCCTTAAGTTTAAGATTCCTTCCCAACCACAGTTGACCCTGAGAACAAAGCATTATTTTGAGCAAATATGAGGAACCCGGAGAGAAAAGAATTCCCATACTGATCAAGAAGCAGCACCCTCCTCCTACGGGACTGGGGGCAGCCCTGGCTAGGATGCCTCTCTCAAGGGAAGCTGAGCTAAGCATCTACCAGCACAAACATAACACTCTGCCTTTGCCATGATTCAACCTCATGATGAAAAATCTTGACATCAACTTTATTAATTTTTTCTGCCATTTTTTGTTCATTGTTTTCTGGTTGTAGATCTATTGTTCCTTGTTCCTTTTTTTTAAATTGAACTGTAGTCAGTTTACAATGTTGTGTCAGTTTCAACATCAGCTTTAACATATGCAGAGGTTTTTGGTTGTTTGTTTTGTTCTTTTGGGGTGGAACAACAGCAGAAATATTTGAAGACCTCTCCCCCGGACTCAATTTCTACATAAAATTTTCCTTGCAAGGTGTATTGAAAGGGATAACTGTTTGCTCCTTGAAGGCATGCATTTGCTCTTATTCATTTCTATATTTGATTAACTCAACACTTCACACACAGTTGAAGCTCTATAACGTATTTTAAGCCAACCTGAACTTAACCAGTTTGGGACTGATAGAAAGCACAGTTGGCAAGACAATGAACATCGAGTGATAGGTTCACAGAATCCTAAGTTTTGTCTCATGGATCATGACTTTTGGAGATACTTGTGACCACCAGCTTTTTGGCAAGCAAAGAAAGAAAAGGAGAAAGAGAAAAGAGTAGAAGAAAGAGAGAAAGAGACCACAGACTTCACTCTGCAGGATACAGGGATATTTTCCTCTTAAAGCTGGCTGCTATCAGGAGGCAAAATCCTAACTGAGCACAAGTTAAAGTCTACTGCCTCTCTCAAAAAACCACAAGGCAAGCATGGAAAAAAGTGACGACCCTTATTGCCTGGAATGAAAGCATGCTTTAGGGACACATAGAACAGAGAAGGGATGCCTGCATCTGTTTTGAAAGAAAACAAACCCCCGGGAGATTAAAAAAATGGCCACTGTACTATAACAGTTCAGAGAGTGAGGAAATAGGGATTGAATTAGAAGAAACACTGATGTAAGGAGATCTTGTTGCAGTTTTACAGACTAGCATTAATATTGTAAAGAAAACATTTAGAAAATACCTTCACCTCTAAAGAGGTATGAATTCTCAGTGTTAATGAACTTACTGGTGATATGAAATAACACCTTAATGAATCTGTGTCCCCAGAACACACTCATAGCAAATGTTCATCATTCCAAATCCATTGCCTTTTAGTTATTTTCTTCCTTTGCCTAAATAGTCAGCAAGGGCTCTGAAAATACTCTTTTTGAGACCCAAAATCAATTTCCTGATTCTTTCATCCTTTGTACAAATATTTTTCCTAACCGTGTATTACACATAAGCATGTGGTACTAATGTGCCCTGGGGGGGGGGGGGGATGATGATAAAAGGGGCATTCCAGAGGCAGGGAGTTGCAATCCTGTGAGAGAGGGGACACTACACATAAAACTACAACCAAGTGGTAAGTGACACAGGAGAGACAGGAACTTGCTCCCAAGAGTTCAGAAATCACTTCTAGCCCAGGTGATTAGGGAAAGCTACATACATGAGGAAATGAGCAGGTTCCTGGACCTAAAAGTGCCCCCTCATTTGGCTTGCAGAAAGAGATGTCACCTAATACCAAATTCTTTGCTGGCCCTTCCGTGTGCTTGCTGGATGGATGACCAAGGGAAGAAATCCTTACCAGGATTAGGCTGTTTCTAAGATAAATAGGACAGCACACGAAAAATAACCATCAACCGAATTCCTAGATATGTCTTCAAATTAGCAACACTCATCGAAGCAAAGCAGGTGGTAGATACAGCGTGTGCTGCAGGGCGATCCATCTTTTCTTTCTCTACGCTTTCCCCTCATCCATACAAGGGATGTGTTTTCATTCAACCCAGCAACACACCTGAAAAAAACACACTAATAATACGACAAGCAAACAAACAACCCAACACTATTGATTATAATGATCTAATCCTTGAATAGCACTGAGGATGACACAGTGTTTGGTTTTAACCTGGGCTCCCCTGTGTTTGCTAGAAGCCCTCCCGGCAAGGGGGAGGGGGAGGGAGGGAAAATATTCCATTCCTACCCCCACTTCCAAAGATCAGCCTGCCTCTTTCTCCTCGTATTGTTCACCCATCTTTACCTTCAGCAAAGGGTAGGGCATAACCGTGTTCTCTTAAGGAGAGAATGAAGCGTGGGAATCACTTGAGGCTTTTCAATCACAAATGTAATGTATCTAAATTTTATCATATATATTTTATCAGGTTAAAAAAAGTACTATATCTATATGGTCTTCCTTTTGAAAAGAAAAAAAGAATGTTAAAAATAGTTCTAAAGGGGTAGATTTGGGAGTTTGAGATTTGCAAATGTTAACCATTATATAAAAAAATAGATTAAAAGAACAAATTTCTTCTGTATAGCATAGGGAACTATATTCAATATCTTACAATAACCTTTAATGAAAAAGAATATGAAAACAAATATATATATGCCTGAGTGGGACATTGTTATGTACACCAGAAATTGACATATTGGAACTGACTATACTTCAATAAAAAAAATTAAAAGAAATAGTTCTAAATTTCCTACTATTTCTAAACCCATTTACTTCCCCTAGACACAGATGATCCTTTAAGTTTGGGATGTTGCCTTTCTTCCATTTTTCAATAAAAATATATGGCATTTTCTTTGCTTTTTGAGTTTAAACAAATGGTATTACATTACTCTTGTCATTCTGCAATTTGCTATTTTTCCTCTTAACACTGTGTTTCTAAGACCTGTCCATGTTTGATTTGTCTATAAGATCTGGTTCATTCTTTGTAAGTCTTTGTATAGTTACAGTCCACTCTATGGGTCCATTTCCCATTGATGGGCAGTGAGGATGTTCCCCATTGTTCACTGTTATACTGCCACAAAGATCTTCCTCCTTTGTCTCTATGTAACCGTGCCACTGTGTGGGGCATTTGTACCATGTACACTTAGCTAACCTGGAACTACTTTTCCCAGAATTCCCTGCATGTATTTTTCCCAGTTAGCAGTTGACGCAAGAGTTATTTTTCCCAGGGTTGGGGATGCAGATGCTAACAGCAGTGAGGCCTGCAGCTTCTCCAGCTCCTGCAGGTCTGCTCCTTCCTCCTTATTAGTTCTAATGGTTTTTTGAGGAGTCTCTAGGGTTTTCTACATATAAGATTATGTTGTCTGCAAGTGGAGGAATTTCACTTTTTCCCTTCCAATTTGAATGCTTTTTATTTCTTTTTCTTTCCTAATTACTCTGACTTCCGTTACTATGCTGAATAAAAGAGGTAAGAGTAGGCATCCTTGTCTTGGTCCAGATTTTAGCAGAAAAGTTTCCAGTCTTTCACCACTGAGTATGTTAGCTGTGGGCTTTTCATATATGATCTTTATTATTTCGAGGTAGTTTCCTTCTATTTCTAGTTTATTGAGTGTTTTATCATGAAAGGTGTTAGATTTTGTCAAATGCTATTTTGGCATCAATTGGGATGACCATGTTTTCTTCCTTCATTCTGCTAAAAGTAAACAATAAATAGTTTGTTCTCTTGCTCTTTGATTTAGAAGGTAAAACAAGCTACTATAAGAGCAAAAAATATAACCTACCCTCAAAGAAAGTTCATTTAATTCATTCATTTAGTCAAATATTTATTGAGAAAATATTCGGTTTGTGGCAAGCAACTTTCTTGGCACTAGCGTCCAAAGGTGAAGGCATAGATCCTTTCCTTCCAGAGTGTCACAATCTACTGAAGCAGACAGGACCTTCCCAAAGCAGCCCATGAACTCTATGTTCTAATCACAACAGTTTATCAGCCACATCCTCCCATTTGCTCATGGAGTGCCCTGAGACCATGATGCTCCGACTCTCTCCCCTCCTCTGCCTGTCAAAATCATAGACATTCTTCCAGTCCTAGCTTAGATGCTATTTCTGGGAAATACTCTCTGATCACCCTGTCCAGAATTAATTACTCCACCTCTGCAATGTCAGTTATATTCTACTCACTACTCTGAAGTTAAAAAGTAAAGAGAAAGCATCCAGCATTTATCCTGCCTTTCCTATACCATAGGAAAGAGAGCCAAAGAGCAGATGGGAGAAAGTTATTTAAAGAAGTATTCCAGTTAATAAACACAGATGAATGATAGAGTGAGAAAAACCACCATTTATAAACTGCCAGTGAAATGACAGATCTTCTAGGCCATAATCATCAGTGGATCCCAAAACCATTAGGTGAAGTGCTGATGAGGAGATTAAGTTGACACCCCCTGAACCCACTGGTCACTGAAATCAGGATAACCGGACACTATGTGCTTCAAGAAATGATGCCAGAGCAAGTACACTGTAGAGTATTTCTGCTTAAATAAACTGAACCTACACCTAGTCAAGCCTCTAGGTCTAAATCACCAACCTGCAGGAAAACCAGGTAGAGGAACGAGGTAAGCAACACCACAAAGGAAGCCGCCTGCCAAATCCGCAGAATGTGGCACATTCTACAAGGATACATGTCCTGGTTTCACTAGCAAAACCATTAAACAGAAAAGGAGGAGGGACACTTACAGAATAAAACAGGCTGATGAGCTGTAACAACAATTTACAATGTATGAACCTTATTTGGATTTCAGTTTAAACAAACCAACCTGAAAAAAAAAAAATCGTTGAGATGGTTAGAGAAATGTGAATAAGGAGTAGGTATTAGAAGACCTTAAGGCTTACTGTTAATTGTGTTGGGTATGCTAACAGCATGTCTATGTTTTTTAGATCTCTTTTAGAGTTGCATATCAAAGTATTCACTGGTGAAACAATATGGATGCTGGGATTTGCTTTAAAATACTTCAAAAAATAAAATAAAAACAAGGGAATAGATGAAATAAGAATGGTATAAAGCTATGCTCTATGTGTGTGTGTGTGTATATATAGAGAGAGAGAGAGAGAGAAAGAGAGAGAGAGAGAAAGAGAGAGAGAGAGAGAGGTGTTTATTATACTAGCTTTTCTATTTTTGTGTAGTTGAAAATTTCCATAATAAAAAGTAAAGCACGACTTAACAAAACAAACAACAGCAAGAAGAACCCCTTGATGTGGAAGAGCACTGGAGCATCAGAAGGTGGGCATGTGCATTAGAGTTCAGACCTGCTGGTGACCAACCACTCTAGGGCTCTAGGCCTCAGCTTCTTTACTCACAAAATAAAGAGTTGGGTTTGACCTTCTAAAGTTTTCCAGTCCTAACATATTATGACTATTTACTCTAAAATCCCCATCTCTGGTTCCTTCTCAAGAATCCTTTCCCAACTAAGTAACTGTAAGCAAGATAGGAGTTTCCGCTAACTCTCCCAAGACTACTTTCTCTGAACATATGACTTGCCTACCTCACTTTCTATTCTCTCCTGCCCAGAAAGCACCACCACTAATTCCAGTGTATCGAAGTCATTCCACACTCGCCGCACTCCATACATACATCTGCTTCTGTTACATGTATAAATGTGTCAGCGTTGTCAGTCTGAGACTGTAGACTAGGACACTGTCAACCCAGCACATGGGCATTTGTTTTAATCATGCAGCTGACTCGGCACATTGTCAGCATGCAGCAAACGTATAAGACCCTGATACTACCGTGTAAACAGTCACCTTCCTAAGCGATCTGTTGCAGCTAGCCTGTCCACAGACAGAACACAGAAACCTATCTTTTCTGGCTTGATTTGCTTCTTTTCCTCCTGTCCAGCATTCTGAGTTGTCATTTGGTGGCTCCTATTTCCAGGCCTGAGAAATGTGCATAGGAAGTAGGTAAAATAGACCATGCAAAATCGGCATAATCCACAAGGATTCTCTTTCCTCTCACCAAATCAGGGTGTGAGGCCCCTTTTCTTGTAAGAGGAGTGCAGATTTCTCCAATTTTGTCTTCTAGATAACTTCCAAAAACCAGGTGGTGACCACATGAAAGCTTATGTGGATACCTTTCCTCTTCTATTTTGTGGGGGACGGGAGGGGAGGTTGGTGAGGAGAGGGATGAGATGGCTGTGCTTTTGGGTGTCTGGCCAGTCCCAAATGAATCATCATATTTTGTCTATATGTAAATTTGCTTATATGTAAGTTTTCTCTAGTCCATCTTTTCAACTCTAGGATGACCTGGTCTAAGGATGTTAAACACTAGAGGTAGATCAGTTTCATACCTGCTGAAGCAGTGTTGTCAAAACTTTTTCCTTAAGGAAAAAAAAAAGTGACCATAAATTTCCATCAGAGGTTTCAAAAGGGCAGCCCCTTACTGTTGCAAGTGACCTCACAGAACTATGCTGTGCAGGTAGCACTTTACTTACTGAGTTACACACAAACTCCTTGCCTTGTATGTTATATACAGGGTAATGATCGTTCCTACACTTCACGAATCTGTTATGAGGCTCAAGTGAGATAATACACATGAAGTGTTTAACACAGAGTCTGGGAACAGTAGACACACAAGATAATTCTTGGTATGGGCTCCCTGCACCCCTTGCAATCTCTAGGAAGTACATTTTCAGTAAACATTTGTTGAATTAATACACTGAGTGACATAATGAGAAAGATAAGTTCTTCAATATCTGTGAACAAATAGAGGTTCTCCCTGAACAGGGTCAAATAACTTGTCAAGGATTTAATGCTGAATGGTAAGCTACAGAATGCCCCCAACACAGAATTTTAAAATCAAATAACTTGATCTTGAAAATTTAACAGGAAGTGTTAAAAAGAGGAAGGCCCACTTATTCAGATGAATCAAAGATGAATCTGAGATGTAATCATGTTTTATGTGTACAGGTCATTCACCCTGGAATCAAAGCACTCAACATAGATCTCATTAACCCTTGCAACACCCACAGGAGGCAGGTAGACGTCAAAGACGACTGCCTTGTTATAGATGGAGCGAAAGCCTGAGGCCCAGGACAGTGAAGGGACTTGTCAGAGGCCACATCAAGTGAGTGAGTAATAGAGCAAGAAACGGAATTAAATTCTAGTCTTTATCCTCGGTGACTATTAGGTTTTACCACGAGGTTGCCTAACATCTCAATTACTTTTTACTCTAAAATCTATTTTTAAATAAACCCTCCCTTTTTATTTTAAATTAGCCGAGAGTACAATATGCAATAACTAAGGTAGAAAAAAACATTAATTAGTTGGGGTTTTTGTTTGCTTTCTTTTAATGGTTCCATGATACCAGTTAACAACATGTCTAGGGAAGGAAACTGAAACAAATATTGGTTCAAAAACAAACTGCTCCATAAGGCAAATGGCTCCATTTTAGGGCAATTAATGTGAAATCTAATTTGCAACTGAAAACACAAATAGAACTGTAGAGGTTGAGCATATTTCTTCATTGATTTTTCCTATGACTCTACCAGGGGGGTGGGTAAATGAACTCTTTTTAATTGACTCATGAGAACAGGGATTACCAGAATTTTCAAGTATTTTAATCTCTAAAGTTTCCCAGATGCCCGCAGGATGAGTAGTTATGGTTTTAGTCTCCCTTGATTGAAAATAAAATAAAGACAAAATGACCAAAAGCTCCTATGAATTCGATGACATTTGCAATGAATCAGTGTTTACTACCTCCCCATCCCCCGTATGTCCCGACAGGTAAAAACCGTCACGCAGCGAAGGCGTGATGGATGGACGAGCTCCTGGATGCACGCACGAATTCAGGGTCGCCGGGCGCAGGGCCAGGAGGTTGAAGTTTATGTTCGCTCCATCTCTGTAGGAATTGAGAAAAAAGGGCTCACAGCGTGAACCATTCCATTTCCAAGGCGTTTTTCTGGTTTTTTCCTAAAGGATAAAAAACGGTGAGAACGCGAAACTCGGGGCCAGCACCTTGTCGCGCAGCGCGTTGCAGCCCCCGCGCCCCCGCGCCTGCCCCGCCCCGCGGGCGGGTTTCCGACCGTCCCCGCCGGGGCTCGGCGCCCGGATCGCCCGGCCCGCTGGCCTCCCTGCCCGACGGGAACCTGCGCCCGAGCTCGCCCCGCACGCCGGCGGCCGGGTGCAGCCAGGTTCTTAGTTCCCAGAGTAGTAGTTCCCAGTTTCTAGTTTCCTTATCAACACGATTTCTCTTTCCCTCGGGGTCTTCCACGGGGATGGGACGGTGGACGCGCCCCCGGCTGGGGAAACCCGCGCCCGCGCCAGGCTCGGTCGGTCCGGCCTTAGGTAGCTCAGCTACTGGCCGCTGCGTATTCCTACCCGGAAAATCGAGTTGTGTGGGCCCCAGCAGGGACTTTGAAGGGAGGGAGTTTGAGAAGAGGCTTCTCTGTTTAATCTCCGGGCAATTTGATGGGCGCGTGCCAGGCCCGCGCTGGCTTCGGGGCAGCTTGGCCAGGACCCGGGACGCACCCGGTGGCCGCGGAAGCTCTGAAGAGATGTTTTGACGGCCGTGGCCTCTGGCCTCGTCTCAACCTTCAGATCTTTCAGAGTCCAGGTCCCTTGAGCCTGAGGCTTGTGATCGGCCCTTTTAGCCTCCTTCCCAAAGAAGGTTGGGACCCGACCCTGGACCCTGATTGTGTGAATTCTGGTCTTAGAACCACCGTTTATCAACCGCTTAGTGACCCTGAACAAGTCATTGACCCTCACCGGTCTTCAGCTTCTCTGTTGGTAAAATGGAACTGATAACACCATCTTCCCAGGGTGTTGTGAACGGTATGAGATAAGGCATTGAAAGTGTTCTGGCGCAAGGATTATTCAATTCATGTAAGGGGCCTCTTGGCAGAATTCACCAAGCTCAGTATGACAGTTCATTCAACCAACAGGAATTCATTGACCCTGTGTACCAGGCCCTATCTTGGGAACTAGAAAGAAAACAGAGAATGTAGCAGACAAAAATTGCTGTCCCCTTGGAGCTCGCATGGCTGGAGGTGGGGAGAGGGGTGTTACACGGCAAACATATAGCAAATATATAGTGTCCCACAGTGGGAACAGGAAGTGGGGCACAGGTGCAACTTTAAACAAGGTGGACAGTTGAGCAAAGTGAAGGAAGGGAGAGAGCAGTGGGAGAAGCTGGTCCAGCTAGAGGGAAGATCACTATGGACTTACTGTTCAATTTCCTTCTAAATCCTATCAACCGCTTCCCTGGACCCCCCTCCCCACAAACACATCACCAGAGAGCCCGCCCCAGGAAATCTGCCTAAGGAAACAGGCCAGTGGCTGCAGGGAAGCCCAGTTCCAGCTCACTGTGTTTAAGTCGGTGCCCTCCCCCCGCAACTCCACCCCACAGCCTGCAGCCTCTTCATGTACATCTGCAAAAGAATTGCCCTGAGGGAATCATAAAGGGGGAAAACTCACATTCTTGCAAGGAATCCAACTTCCCCGTCACCCTTTCCATGGAAAATGACGAAGATGGTAGGTTATGGTGCTGACACAAATCAAACAAAAGTGGCTCCCCTCAACCCCACCCCCAGAGCTCTCAGCAGGAACTTGACCACACACTTCAAAGACGGTACCCAGAAACATCAGTAAGGAAGAAACAATGTCAGTGGATGCTACATTCTTCTTCGCAGGACACCACTACAAACAGGGAAATGACTTCAATCTTATATAGCAGTAAAAATCACTACTGCTTACTCTGCTCTTCTCATGTGCTTAGTGTTTTATGTGTATTTACTTATTTAATATCACTGATAACCCTGTGAGGTAGTATCTACCATCATTTTGCAGGTGACAAAATGGAGTTTTAACTTGCGCAAGGTCCCAGAGCTAGGATTTTGTGGCACACTCCCTATCTTCCATTTCATTGTGGGTTCATTCATAATAAAATAAATATTTATTGAGTGACTTCCATGTAACAGACACTGTTCTAGGCACTGGAAATACAGCAATTTTTTAAAAAGTCCCTGCCCTTGTGTATATGACTGACGTCCTTGTGGAGGGACAGAAGCAGTAAGAGGCAGGAAAAGTAAATATTGTCTATGAGAAATTAAGTATGGAGCAGAAAAATAAAGCAGGGAGAGAGGAAAAGGAAGGGAGGGGGTGGCAATGTTAAATTGTCAGGAACTTCACCCAGGGGGTGGCACTGGAGTACAGAGAGGAAGCCAACTATGCAATGTGTTTGTGAGGATAAGTGCTCCAGGCAGAGGGCACAGCAAGTGCAAAGACCCTAAGGCAGAGCTAACAGAAGGGCAGGGTGGCTAGAGGGCAGTGGGCTTGGGCCAGGAGAGAGGAGTAGAAGGAGTCAGAGGAGGGGTGGTCACTCAAGGGTGTAGACCCTAATGGATGTGGGCTGTGACCCTCAGTAAGGTGAGGAGTCCCTGGGGGGCTTCTGAACTCCCTCATAGAACAGGATCACACTGGCCACTGTGCTGAGGGCCCTGCAAGGGGACAAGATAAATCCTGTTCTATGGAGAGTCATTGAGAGGTTGCCATAACAACCTAGGCAGAGACGATGAGGGTGGGAGCCTAAGTGGTAGTGGCAGTGGCAGCAGTCATCAGGGACGGTCAGATTCAGAGGATACATGGAAGATTGAGGCACCAGGTTTTCCAAGAGGCTCAATCCGGAGTGTGAAGTTTCCTTCACAGGAGTCAAGGATGGTGCCAAGGCTTTGCTCTTAAGAGGGACACGGTGGAGGGAGCAGGTCTGGGGACAAAGCTCCAAACAAGTTACATCTTGTAGACGTTTGGGTGGAGATGCACATCCAGCAGGCAGTTGGATAAACAAAACTGGGGTTTGGAGCTTTGGGAAGAAGTTCCGTCTAAAAATCTGTATATTTTTAATGGGGGTGGGGGATGGTCAGGCTGCAGGTGCTGGCAACTGCAAGAGATCACCTAAGGGGTGAGGGCAGTTGGGGAGAAAAGGGTGGAGAACCCAGCCCAGGTGTGACTTTTCCCACTTCATTGGGACTGAAGAGTGAGGGACAAGAGCACAGGCTTGGCTCTGGGCCTACTAGGTGCTTCCAGTGTTGAAGCTCTGCCCATTCTCCTGGGCAGAGTTAATCCTCTTCACCGTGGCAGCTGGGAGGAAGCAAGTTTGGTGTGCTCCATTGGGCATTGAACAGCCGGGAGCTCCAGTACCAAGGTCCCAGGCAAGTTGCTGACTCTCTCTGGTGTTAGTATTCCCGTCTGTAAAATGGGTATACTAACACCCCCTTACTGAGTAGTAATCTGGGTTCAATGAGAGGAAGGAGCCCAGAAAACCAGCATTTTTGCTCCTTCCTGTTATTTAGGGTTCTCCCCAGCATTTCATGTCCCATTCCCCTCCACGCACTGTCTTGTCACCTTCATACACGACTCCCCAGGGCCACGCTGGGGCAAAATGGGTGTTCAGGGAAAGCATGAACCAAGCTAGAGATGGGAAGTGGACTCCGGAGTGGACGCCCAGTCTTAGGAGCCAGCTCATCCCACCTTGAAGGGAAGGGATCCAGAGCACCAGACCCAGTGCGGAGCCGCGATGGTGTTACTGCGTGGAGCCTGGATGAGGGGTGCGGTCCCCGACCCCCGACCCCCTACCCCTGACACACACCCCTACGGGAGTGTCTTCTTCTACCCGCACACGGGGCGGGAGGGCCCCGGCCCCTCCGCCCAGAGGCGAGCAGAGCAGAGCCGGTGAGGTTCTCCCGGACAAGCCCGCAGCCATCGCTTTGTGACTGTGCTGCTATCGGTGCGGGGTGAGGGAGCGGCGGCTGGCGCCCTGGGAACCCGGGGGACCGCGGCGCTCCCGGGCCCGCCCGCACGCACGCACGCACGCATGCACGGGGAAAGGCTCCCTGGCCTCCATCATATATTTTAAAAAGAGGGATTCCTTTCCCCTCTGCTGCCGTCTCTGAGATTTCTGAAGGAAAGGGGAGCCCAAGTTTCCTGTAGACAGCTCATCTGAGGAAGATCGTGCTGCGCCCTTTCTGATCTGCAGAAGCAGCCCCGGTCCCCAGCATGGGACGCCGCGGGGCCTGCCCAGGACGAGAACGCACCGGGGGAGAAGCCCAGCATTGGGACGATTTCCCGTACCCGCGGGTGAAATCCTCAGGGCTGGTGCTGAGGATCTCACCCATTAGGGTAGAATCCATTACACCTAATTTACAAGGCATCTTTTCAATACCTTCCAGCAAAGCGGACCTAGCAAGATTCCAGTCTGGCTACAGTGGAGGAATTAATCCGGATGTTATGCGCAGTGGTTCTTCAGCTTTGGGCGGGGGCGGGGGGTCACCAATCTCTTCAAAATTGAACGCAAGCTTTGGACCCTAGCTCCAAAACACTCAACACTTTGCGATGCATGTTTGACGGTTCAGGAAGCCCACCCCACCCCCGCCCCCACCGCACACACCCCTCTATCACACCTGGAACCCTGGATAAGAACCAGTGTCTGACAGAAAGTATGCACAGGTTTTGTGATCTCTTTAGAGGAAAAACAAAACAAAACCAAAACATGCACAGGGCTTGCTTGGGTGGTTGGGTTTTTTTCTCAGTAGCAAGTGGACAACAGCTAATCAAGCGATCAAGTGAGTTTGGTGGATATGAAAGGACACAAACCTCCTGGGAAAGGAAAGATGCAATTAAAATAGGATCATTCCCTTGGGTTGTTCTGTCCTCTCCAAACCACCAACAAAAATGTACTTAGGGCCAAAATGTTATGGAATGAAGCTAGCAAACAGGGAAGGTTTCCTTAAATGTAATGATGACAGTTCTGTAATTTTATTATTCTGTTAACCAAGAAATGTCTATGTTATAAGCCAAAAACTTTTGATGGCCTCTGAGAAGCAGTACCCCTGCTGGGGTTTTGGGGGTTGTTTGTTTGTTTGTTTGTTTGTTTTAGGGGGTGTTGCTCAGGAATGCCTCACACACTGCTGCGAAGACAGCAGTTCTCCACCATCTAACTGGCCTGGGCAGTGTTTTTGTGTAACAGTGGAGGATAACATATCTGTCTTATTTTATTTCACCAGATGGAGAAAATGCAACAATATTTGAAAAAAAAACATTTCCTGTCTTTTTGTTCTTAACATAAAAAGTACTTTATGGCTTTTTTTTCTTTTTTTTTCAGCGTATCTTCTCCTCCTCTGGGGCACTTTTTAAAGCCTTAAGGCATATTATTTGCCAGGAGTCTTTGGATTTTCACAATATTCCTACCTCTTTCTATAACCAAGACTTGGTGAACTTGCTCCATTAGGGAAACTTGTGTTTTACAAGCTGTAGACAATAACTGCAATAGCTAAGCTTTTTTTTTTTTTTTTTTTGAGGGAAAATTTTAAACTTAAAACACTTAGTATTTATGGGCCATTGCTTTTTCTTTTATTACCCATTTAACCATGTCTTTTCTTTGACGCTCATCCAGAGGGACTCTCATCATCCATGGCTAGATCAGAGAAGCCAAAAGGAAAGGTCTTCATCATCTCTAATCTCCATCTCTCACCTCCCTCCAAAGCAGTTTACAATAAAGGGAACTCACTCCCACATCCTGATCCCTGCTCTTCTTTGATCTTCCCCATCATTTTCTTATTAAAAACAACTGCTTTGTTGCCACCACCACTACCAGTTTCAAGTTGTCTGAGTAACTATTTTCATCCTTCAATTTTTAATTTTGAAAATCAAGTCATATATTAGAGTTATTATGGCAAATACAATATCCCCACTTGAAAAACAGGGGAAATGTGTAGAGCACAACCTATTAATTTTCTACCAGTTAGAAAGCACTAAAATGCTACTCTCTGAATAGGGGTCTCTGGTTTTCCAGCCCTGGCTTCTTCCTGTCTCAGTCACACTGCCTTTCATGGTTTCCTGGATTATTTATTTCTTCCACTGAACAGTAATTAAAAGTGAGCAAAGATTAAACTGCATTCCCACCAACATACATTCTAAATTTGCATTCTGTAACAAGTTACCAAACTCCAGCCAATGATGCAATATACCACCAGATTCCAGTGGAACAAAATAATTTGAATAACCCTTCAGATTTCAGAGTCTTAGAATTTATTAACTACTAAAACACACATAGCCTCTTTACAAATGAATGGGTCAAATGATTTATCAAACAAAAAATTTAAAACAAAGGTTAAAAAGCTTATGCTTTAGATTCTATACATAAAGTTGTAACATTAGTGGATTAGTTTCAGCCAAAGTTGAAAAAAAATGAATAAAGCAAGATTCTTCAGATTTGTATACACTGCCTAGTACCTTAAACAAGTCTATAAGGGATTCTTTCAATCACAGCTAGACGTATACCTCCAGTTTCTGAATTTCAGTGTCCCTAACGTCAATGGTACATTCCGCTTGGAATTATCTTCCTCCAGGAAGTATGCTCTCATCCTACAGCTTTCTCTAGGCAGGGTGGCTAGGTCAGAAGCTACTGCTCCAGTTTCCTTAGCGGCATTGTGTCTTTTTTCCAGCAGATCACTGGCTACATATCACTGCCCCTGCTCAGACAGTTGTGAGTCTTCCCTGCTAGAGTGTAAACTGCACAAAGGAAGGGACTACATCTGTTTTGTTCAATATTATATTTTAAGTACACAATAGGTACTTGTTAAATATTTAATAAATTAATAGACAATACAATTGATAAGCGTTTTTTTTTTTTTAAACCTAGGGAAGCCAAGTGCAAGAAACAAAACTAGAGACAAATGCCCTCCATTTCTTTCATTCAATCTAGTGAGGAAGCCTCATGAGTGAAGGAGTGCAGTGTAGCAACTGGCCAGATACCTGAGTTTAAAACTCAGCTCAGATATTTACCAGTTGTGTGACTTTGGAGAAGTTACTTAACCTCTCTTTACCTCATTTCCTCTTCTGTAGAATAGGTATAATAAAGCTCACCTTGTGGAGTTGTTTTAAGAATTTATAAACATAGAAAACATATGACACATGTAGGCAATCTATAAATAAATATTAGCATTCATTCATTGGATGTGTGTCTGCTAATGAGTGCTGGGTATACTTGGGCCTTCCTCAAGACCTCAGTCTCAAAAGTAATATTGCAAATGCAGCTCATCAAAAGAGAAATTATGGAAGCAACTCAGCTGGAGACAGGGGTACAATCCAAACAGAAGAGATGGGGGTAGGGTATAACTCAGTGGTTGAGTGTGTGCTTGGCATGTACAAGGTCCTGGGTTCAATCCCCAGTAACTCCATTAAAAAAAAAAAAAAAAAAAGAAGGGAGCATATGATGAGAGACACAGGTCTAAATACTATGGCCTGTGGAGGTGACCCCATAATGTTGGTTTCCTGTCAAATGCAAAGTGAGCCCCCAACTTATTACAGTGGCTGATGGGAATCTGTCCAAAATCACACTCATACACCCTGTCTTCTCTCTGACCTCATCTCCTACTACTGCCTCTAATGTCTCCTCTCCTGGATGTGCTAAGCACATCCCACCTTAGGGCTTTGCATTGGCTGTTTCTTCTGCCTAGATTTTCTTTCTTTATTTATCCATGTAACTCACTTTCTCACTTCCCTCCGTGTCTTTGCTCTAATGTCACTTTTTCAAAAAAGCCATCCTTGATCAGCCTATCTAAAATCACACTCCTCCTAGATCCTATAAAATGTGCTTACTTATTTTGTTTATTGTCAATTGTCACCATGCACCCTCCTCTATATAAACTCCATGAGGGCAAAGATCTTAGGTTTGTTCCCCAAGGTATGCCAAGTGCCTAGGACAGGGGCTGGCATACAGTAGGGTCAACTGAATGAATCGAGTGTGGCTGGAATGAGAAGTCAAAGCAGGAAGTGGAGAGAGGTGAAGCTGGAGAGCTGTACAGAGGCTTTGAATGCTGTGATGAAGAGTGAGATTTTTATCTGGTAAGTGAGGGGAAGCCATTAAAGGTGAGTGGCATGTTCAGATCTGCCTTTTAGATAAACCACTCAGGGAAGGATCTGAAGGGAATGATAATGGCAGAGCCTTAGAGTTAAGAGGCTGTAGCAGCAAGTGAGCTAGAGAGTTAAGACAGGAAAGCCTACATAAGAGCAATAGAAATAAGAAAAGAATGGAGAGGGCATCTCTAAGACATAATTAGGAGGTTAAATCAAGCAGGACTTGATAAATGATTTAAAGTGGAGGGAGAGAGAAAGAATAGACTTAAAAATGACTCTTTGGTTTGTAGCATGGGTGACTGGGAGGTTGAACCCAGTGAGGTCTAGAACATGGAGAGGAGGGGGGCGGGGAGGGGAGATGATGCGTTCACTCTATGTCTATCCATACATAGTGGTCCCAGTGTCTTTTGTGGAAGAGGAAATTTGGAGCTCAGGAAAGAAGTTTAGATCAGAGATATTCTTTCTACCTAGTGAAAATTACATTAATTTTAAAAGGAAAACAACTTTCATTTTGTACATACAAATTTATTTCCCAAAACAGCAGGAATTAAAATACTGCTATGTTTCTTAAGATTTTATATATCTACATGAATATCTATGATTTCTCCCCCCCCCCGATAAAAAAGAGAATGTGATTTTGTTGTTGTTTAATTACTCTTGCTCCAGACTTCACTTTTTGTTAGGAGATTTTCAGCTAACTGCCCAGAGAAAATAATAATCTCTCCTCCCCACCAAAGTTCCCATGTTTGGTTGTGAAATAACTAGTGGTGTAATACAGAGAACATACCCTTTCATTTTGTAAAAGTGTAAGGGGGAAGTTAAAGAAATTCAAAGGCAATATTATATATTCAAAACAAATTTGAGGAAATACTTTCAAAATGACATGTAATTAGTGTGTGGAAGCTGCTATCACAACATACGATTGAAACAAATTGCTTTATGAGCTGTCCCTTCATCCCAATCAAAACTCTATCATACAAAGTATGGAAGAAGGGACAACAGTATATTGTCACTTAAAATTACATGTAGGAATGTGGAATCTAAAAAAAGAATTATACAAATGAAGTTATTTACAAACCAGAAATAAACTCACAGACATAGAAAACAAACTATGGTTACCAAACCAGAAAAGGGTGGAGGGGAGGGATAAATTAGATGTTTGGGAGTAACATATAACACTACTATATGTAAAATAGATAAACAATACGGACATACTGTATAGCACAAGGAATTACATTTAATATCTTATAATAACCTGTAGTGGAAAAGAATTTGAATAAAGAATATATATGTATATGTGTAACTGAATCACTTTGCTGTATATCTGAAACTAACACAACATTGAAAATCAACTATATTTCAATTAAAAAAGTAAAAAAAAATTACAAGTAGGAAGAAGTGTGAATTGTTTCACTTCAATAATAATCATAATCATATCATAATCATAATAATGTATTGAGCATTTACTTTGCACCAGGCACTGTGCTAGGCAATTATCCAAGCTTTTCCTGGTTTCCTTTTGCCCTTTGAAGGGACAGATGATAAAACAACAAAACAGGGCTTAGACAGTTGAGCAACTTGCTAAAGGTCGCTATGCTATCACTTGGTGGAATTATCTTTTAAGAGAGGGGAATTTTTTTCTTTTCTTTTTTTTCCCCCAAGATCCAAGGCAACTTGCCTTGACCTGTTACACTTGGGCACTGTGAAAGCACTGGATGTGAGGCAGTCTGAGTGGTTCACAGATTGCTGCTATACCCAGAATCTAGCAGGTCAGGCACTTAAAAATGTGTACTATGTATAATAACTTTGTCATATAAATAAATGACCAAACGAAGGGGCTAAACCCATGTTAGCCGATCTGAGAACTGTCTCCACAGTGTTAGTAATAATATGACTGTTCCCAATATTCTGAAATATTTTCTTTTTAAAGGTGAACTTACTTAGGATTCTGGGGAGAATGTTTTTAATTCAATACACAGTAATTAGCTGTGATAACAGAAAATAAGTAATAAAAGGAGGTAAATGCCCAAGCACACACATTGAATTGTTAGCTGAGCCTGGGTTTCACAGACTCACAAGCTCATCCCGGAGTCAGCTCAGAGCCCTCTCGCCCCATACTTCTGCGGAACTGATTCCTGTCAAGTAACCCACGGATTAGAGGTGAGATGGAAGCCATTGTCAGTTTGTTTTTTAAACCAGAGCTATTAGGTTGCATAACAAGCTAGCACCGGTGGTCCTTAACTTACTCTAACCTAATAAACTACGTGGAAGATTTTCCTCCTCAAAACCAAATTACCAAGTCAGCGCTCAAAAGGTGAAACTCCGACTGCTTTCTACTTTTGACTGCGATCCCGGCTGCCCTTGTAATTCGCAGAACGTTCCGTGGACCCGCCAGCTCAGTTCTGCCCTTGGAAGGCGGGAAACACCCGCTTCCCAACCCCTCTCCCTCCCGGAGAGAAGACCAGGGGTCAGCCCCCCCACACCACCAGCACGTGTAACCCTTATTTCTTTTGAATGCCTCCTTTTTGTATCCGTGACCTCAAAATCCTTACTTAACCCCCAACTCCTTGCCATCGCTCGGGTGCGAACCCCAGAGCAGAAAGTGAAAGTGGGCGCGGGCCCGGCTGCAGCGGCAAGGCGCGCGCCGGGGTGGGGGCGGAACGCCAGGGCGCCCGTCCGTCACGTGACGTGCGGCGGCCCAATCCCAGCGGCGCCGCGCTGCGCGCGCTGACTGGGCCTGGGAAGTTCTTCTCTGTCAATGAAAGTTGTCATTTGGGATGTTACCGCCAAAACGCAGTGTCAAGAGGGCTTTGCACCCCCTTCCGCTTCAGGTCCTCCCCGCCTCCCCTGTGGACATGGAGAGTCGGACGTCCTGAACTCGGGGCTCCTGGACACTGTGCACAATCACTTTCATCAGCCGCCACCTACTTAATGCGAGAAAGAGCACTTCCTTTTAGGTGTAAGTCTCCAGGTGGGCCCAGGAAGGACTTTGGCCTCAGTTCTCTCTAGTATGTTTGCCAGGAAGGGAGCTAGTACTGTACACCTTCCTCCAAAGCAGAGGAGCAAAGTGATGGTTAGGAGTCCGAAGCCTTTGGGCCCCAACATGCGACCTGCTGTCGCCACTTTTCCTAATTTGAGAGAGGGAAGTCAAGAGACCCTGGAAAACGGTAGACAGATGCAGATGTCAGCCCTTCTTTTAGAATATTTAAAGTGACCCTGAATTTTTTAATTCAGTATCTTACACAATTTAAAAGAAAGTCCTAACAGATAAAGTTCTGCCTTTTCCAAAACTTCTGGGAGGCTTAACTGTAGCTTCTCGGCTTTTACCCCCAATATCCACCAGGAAACAAAAGCTAGCTTTCTTAAAGTCAATAACAATAGGAGAACTGGTTTAATCCACCCCTGGGTAGGCAACCCCCACTCCCGAAGCCCTCCTTCACACTCCAACCTGCCCCTAGGTATGCTTGTGTAATCACAGACTGATTGTAGCTGCATCGCCGTTTCTCCCCGGGAAAGCTTAGTTTGCATTCATTGAAGCTGCATACTTGTTTTCTTGGTTTATCTAGGCGAGCAGAGAGGATGCCACTTGGAAACGAGCTGAGTTTCCTGCTCAACGTCTTCAGGAGCGGGCTGAGCTGCGCAGGTGTGCGGGTTATGATTGCAAGGAGGAGGGTCACGTTAAAAGGTGTTTAAAACGTTACGTTTGCGATTTTAGGAAATATATTTTCCAAGAATCAAGACTCTGGTGGCAAAAAAAAAAAAAAAAAGGCTAGGGTTTTAGTGAAGAGAATCACGCCCAGGGTTAGTAAGAAGTGATTTGGAGCTCTGCTCTTGCTTAATCTGAAGCCCTGGCGATGCTGATAGGTATCTCTCCAGCACTCATTATTTTGTATTTTAAAACAATGTAGAAAGAAAGAGTTTAGAATTTATTGTAATTGTTTAAAGAATAGAATTCCGTGTCACCGACTTGTAAGGGTAAATGAAACGCAGAATCGGATACACCTTATTTTTGGAATGTTGAACTTTACTTTCCAAATTTATGATATGTGAAGGGGAGCAAGGATGTCTGCATTAGTTGAACCAGGGCAGGAACGTTTATTACTCTCCAGTCACGTAAAAGCTGCGCGCAAAGTTTTAAAAAGCGCTGGGACTGTGGAGAGGGGGGTGAGGAGCGGGAGCGGCTCCGGGGATGGGGCTCTCAGCCCGCCTGCGGCCGACGCCTTTGGGAGTGGACCGTCCACCCGACACGCCGCGGGAGGCCGCGGGGTCGAGGTAAGACGCGGTTAAATGGGGATCCCGCTTGGGACATGCTTTCCCCCCAGGGTCATTGTTGAAGAAGCAGTTTCCACGGTGAATTCTACACAGCTCAGCTTGTGTGCAGCTAGCGGCTCTCGATTGGACTACATTAGCCTAAATTGCGTAATTAAAAAAAAAAAAAACTTACAGCGAAGCTTCCGCTCATAGACCAGTGAGGACTTGTGACCGAGCAGAGATCGCTTCTCAACTGCGCACTTTTACTCCGTGCTCGAGCTCCGTTCTTCAAGGTCGCTCGCCCTCCAGAAAAGGGGGAGGGGGAATGAGAATTACAAAAATCTTGTGTTCGTTTGCGCGAGATGAAAAGGAAAGAATTAGGGGTCCAGACATCAAGTGCAGAGGACTCTCGATGTAGGTTGTTTGTCATTTTGTCTCGAGGTCCGCGGGGCTCCAGGAGAAGGGGCTTGGGCAGCATGACAAGCTTCCAGAGAAATCCTTGTCCGGATGCCCCTGCGGTTACAAGCCTCGTAACTTCCTAAGGGGTAGCTTTCTCGGAGCAGATTTCGCGGCTCGGATGACTGGGTGTATAAATTGTAAGGTCAATTTCAGCGCGCGCATCCGAGGCTGCTTGGGGAAGGCACTCGGGTGACAATGGGCAGGTCGCCAGAGCCTCTGCAGACCTCGCAGCATCCCTGACTTGATTTACTTTTTAATTTAATTCAATTTTTTTGGTGTTTTGTTTTGTTTTGGCCGGGAGAGAAGAGGGCCCCTTGTCAAGAGGGTTGGAGTGCGCATTTTCTCTCGCCTAGCGCACCGCCTAATTTCGTAGTCGCCGCGCACTTCCCTCTTCCCGGTTTTGAAAGCCAGAGAGATGAGTCAAACTCCAGCGCTGCGGAATGACAGTCCGAGCTTCGCGCCCAGTCTCTTCCTCCTGCCCCCACCCGCCCCCGCCCCACCTTCGTTTAGGTCCTCTGTTCCAGGCAAGTCTATAGGTTAGACTTAGGCGGAAGACGGTCTGGGCAGGTGCCATCTGCGGGCAGTGAGCCACCGACTGCCTCTCCCTTTGATAACCGGTCTGGGCACGTGAATTTAGCCGTCTCTGCACTCCAGGGGGACGGCCCTGTAGGGTTTTTGTTTCTGTTTTGTTTTTCAGCGGAGCCTTCTAGGAAAAACAAAAAACAAACCCCCCCTTTTAAAGTTTTAACTATTTTGATGTATATAGAAACGAAAAACAAAACAAAATTCCCAAACGAGAGGCGAGGAACTAAAGAAAAAAGCTGATTCGGAGGTGTTTCTACTCAGCTGTCATTAGTGATGCTAGCCTGTGCAGGACAGAGGCAGAGCGTTTCAGAAGAGCGCTGGTTAAGTAGAACCTTTAGCAGGAACCTAATAGGACGGACACAAGTGGGAAAAATAATAAAATGCACAGTAGATACACGATACAGATGATCTGAGAAGCTCTGCTCCGACTGAAAGCCTTGTAGAGAAAATTGTTTGGTTGCTTTCACAGTATTTTCACAGCTCCCTTTGAATTAAACTTTGTTTTTCCATCAGCCAACTAGACTTGGTTCATTAATTAGGAGGCACAATGAATTTTCTAACAAATGGTGTCAGCCACAGACTCTGATCCAAAAGAGTAAGTATAATTAATTTTAGGGGACATCTTTAGTTTATAAGGCCAGAAATTAAAATACGATGTTTTCAAACATTGTGGTACAGAAACACAGGGGAACATATTTGTTCCAGAGCCTTGTAGTGACACCATTTCCTTGTTCTGTGTTCAATAAAAAAGGCTTCAATAGGATATGGCCCCTCTCCTCTCTCATTCCAATACCTCTTTATTCAACTTGAATTCTTTCTGATTGAAAAAAATCTCAGGAAATTCTACTTTTAAAATATTTCCTCATTCTAAAAAGTCAGCAAGACAAGATGAAATCCTTTACCTACCACATGGTCCTGAACAAATCTTTTTCTCATAGCCTCGGTGTTATAAAGAATATGCTTGAACAGCTGTACATCTAAACATAGTTTTTAAATATGCATAATTCAATCTGTGTGAACATTGCCAAACTTCTAATTACCGAAATACAAGCACAAAGGTCAAATCTTTATAATAATTGTCAGAGAAATGTGATAATCACTGGTTCTTCTTGGAGAAGTGAAAATTAATGATTGATCATTTCTAAATTGAATATACAACATTAAGACAATTTATTAAGTGAGATGTCCAAATATATCCAGTTCTTAATTCTTATGGTATCATGCCTTTTAGAACGCTCTATGTGGTGTGTTTAGCATTGTAAATTATGTTTCCTAAACATTGAAAAGAAGCAGAAAGTTAACATGTTTTTTATAGCATTCAACCCCTCCCCTGACCAAAAACAAACAAACAAACAAAAAACCCTATGGTTTAGACTGCATTTTAATGTATGGCATATTTTCAGATCACTTAGTTTTGAACAAACTTCAGCCTCAGTGCAAGAATAACTTACTATCCTTCAGTAGATCTTTATGGCTATTTTATTTTTAAAATATTTTCATATCTTTTTTTTAACTGAAGTATAGTCAGTTTACAATGTGTCAATTTCTGGTGTACAGCATAATGCTTCAGTCATACATTTTATGGCTATTTGAAATAAAGTTTTTAAAAAGTAACTACTAAGAGAGACTTAGGAAGTGAAGTCTGTATCTTCTTGGGAGCTCATATTCGAGTCTTTGGGTTCATAAGTACATTTCATTTTATAGTGATAACATCTTTGAAGGGGACATAGGCCTATATTATCATCTCCTTTTGACAGAGAAGGGACTAGAATCCTGTGATTCTGACAGAAATTAAATGTTGTTTCTGCTAAATAGATTGTCTCCTGGGTTCAAGTCACATCCTCAAGATTTTGGCTTGCCATATTTAAATCAGTAAGAAAAAAAAATGCTGGTCTCACAAACATGATTGCTTATTTCTTTGCCTCTTTTATGACTTACCTGCCCTGTGCTGTACACTTATACTATAGACTTACTGGCTGCTGAGGTTCTGAGCAGTAAAAATCCTGATGTGCAGTCTGATTTAAATGACAAACGTGTATTGGGCACATACAATAAGGGTGGGTTAAAACGTAGCAGAGCAGAAACTGGTGTTTACAAACAAAAATGTCTCACCAGTAAACAAAGTACTGGGATGGGTCACATTGCTTTCCCTGCAAATTCTTTTCATAGCACTATTTTAAGTTTTGTGCTAAGTCACTTATAGCTATCTAAACTATGGGTGAGCTTTGTCATGTATCATGGAAAAGCCTGAAAGTGTGGTCTGGGATTACAACTTTTAAAAATAATTTCTCTCAATTTGTTCTTTCTCTTTTTAATACTAGGATAATTGCTTAATTGATGGTGCAGGTTTAATCCTTTGTAAACAAAATTACTTATTCTTTAAAGCTAATGACATTTCTTGATTGTGCTCGATTACGGGTCTCATGGTATCTGGGAAACTGTCCAGTCTTGTCTCCTTAACTGGTCAGAGGTGATGATACTGCATTTAGGACTGAAGTTTCCATAAGTACTGCTGTCAATCCACTTATAAGCCTTTTTTATTAGAAGTAGGTTAGAATGGTTGTCCTTAGAAAGCTTGTGTTCTCCATATTGTAAAAGGGATTTTGAAGTATTTCTTTACCTATTGGAAATTCTAAAAATAATTGGAGGCATTACAAACTACTGGAAATTCCTGGAAAATAAGTAAACGGAGAGATATCTGGGTTTTGTAATGGGCATTTGGAGGAGAGTTTCCTGGGTATGTATTGAAAAAAAGGAACTAAACCACCTATTTCAGTAGAATTTTATTGTTCAGTAGTTAAATATGTTGCATTCTTGCCCTTCAAAAATGTACCTTAATTTGAAAGTTTTTTTGCAAGATTTTAGTCACATTTGCTCATAAGTTTTAAATGTTTCTGTAAACAGTGTTGCTTGTGTAAGCAGTGGAAGGCTTTGTATACCAAACAGAATGTCTTTCAACAGTTGCCTTGGTAAAATATGTGTGGGGTTTTCCCTAATGAAATTTTAAATATGGCTGTATGAGTTCTAATACAATCTGTGGATAATATACGAACAAAAGCATGTGTGTTAAACATTACCACTGCAGAAGAAAAATATTGTGTTTCTTTTGACTAGAACACTTTAAACTTTAGTATGGTGAGGATCATTGCTTTAAAGAAAAGACCACTGCATGTAGTATTTCTTCTCAACTGACAACCGGAGAGTCAATGTTTGCAACTAATTCACTTAGTAAAAGGGTACAGTATGCTCAGGCAGAATTAAAAAGTCAACTGATTGTTAGATTTTAGAAATACTCTATTAGAGACAGCATGTTCTGGTCAATTTCCATTTTACATTAATATATGTAATTATAAAGTGCAAGGAGTTTGGATATTTTGAATTGAGTATTTTTGTTACAAATTTAATTTGCATCTGATTGTGGTTTTCTAACAAGTTTGTTATTACAGATTAACATTGCTCCCTCACACTGTATTTCACACATAAAATATTTGTGAATTGTATTTTGAGTCCAAACTGGAAGTTAGTGGCTAAATATTCACCCTTTAAAAAAATTTTTTTAATTAAAAGGTACTTTAAATATGAGATATACTTGAAAAGAACTTTTTAGAAAATTTATATTTGAAAATAAATATTTTCTGTCCCTGACATAAATTAATCTAAAAGATGCAACATTTTGGCCGATAAGAAGTTAAGATTGTAAGTAAACCCAAGGGTCGAATGGATACACTGAGTGGTTTCCTTTGACAGTTAATTTGACTTTACTTAGATTTTTACTCCCAGGATTGCCATTCTCAATCTCTTTATGAATCAGACTCAGGGAAGTCAGTTCACCTAGTTTAAAATAAAATGACATTAATTCCCAGTTTTTCTCAGTACTCCATTCCTTCTTCTCACATCTTTCCAAACTCTCGTCAAAAGGAAACTTTTTATTGTTTATGGTTCTGTCTTTGCTAGGCTGGTAAGCATTCATCTTCCCTTACTGAGTTATCACAAAATCAGCCTGGGTATGGTTTTGCATTGGGATTTTTAAAAAGATAATAGACATGTACTTTTTCATCCAAATTTATAAAACACATTGCATTCAGTTAGAACAAAATTTGTATACAAAAGTGACACACAGTGCTTTTGTTTGTGTTAAACTAGAGCAAGACACTAGCTTCCAGAAAGTTTCTGGTTAGTGATTAGGTGAAGGACTGTCCCTTGGAACCAGAGAGAATTGGTATCCCAAGAACACAGCAGATCCAATGCCTTCCAAATGTTTCCCCATTTGGCACCTTTCTCCTTCTGAGTTCTCTCCTCAGTTTTGCTCATCAGAATGCCATCAGCTCCTCATGGTCCAAATAGACTTGATTCCAAGGGAATCCTTTGTTCAACCAGTGGCAGTCCTTCTGTGGACTTCTATTGCATTTGTTGCCACTTTTGTGTTACTTGTGTTCATTCAGTCCTCTTGCACATTAGTGCCATTGAGTGATGAGCTTAAGTGTACCAAGGCTGGCCTTCCAATCCCTGCCCTCAAGTAATGTGGCACTGTGCAGTAGAATACACCTGCACCCAGTGTTTACCCAAAAGTTTATGTCACTTTTGGAGTTACTGACGTACAGTGCTTCGGTTTCCCTAAATCTGTTAAATATGGGAAGTTGAGATGAAATGATACTTGGAAAAATATCCAGCCAAATCCAAGAACTTCAGAGTATTTTCAGAATACTTTGTTTTAACTTATGCCATTTTTAAGGTAGGGTAAAATATGTGATCTTCCTTTACTTGTGTATTTCAACTATACCCAAAAGTATAGAGAATAATGTAAACAACACTATTTTCAATGCACTTATCTCTGTGTACCTGCCTCCAAGACACATCAAAGCCATATTTGCTTCAACTTTTTAAAATATATATATTTTTATGTTTAAGCCTCCTTTACTCTTTCCATCTCATTTTCCTCTCTCCCTCATCAAGGTTATTCCCAAGCATAGGTTTTAGACTTTTCTACATTTGTATGTATTCACAGTGTTGTCTTGCTTATTTAAAAATCTGGTACAAATAGCACCATCCTGTATATGTATGTTATTTTTAACTAAATAACTTTTTTTTGAGATTTACCCACACTGATAAATGCTGCTTTGGTCCATTTCATTGTCAGTGCTGTAGTGTTCCAGTCATGAGCATACCATCATTAATTTATCTATTTTGTAATGTTTGCTCTTTCAAATAATGCTGCTATGAAATTCATCCGTGCCTCCTTGAGCACAGGTGGTCTCTCTAGAGTACTACACAGAAATGGAATTGTTGGTCATAGAGTATGCATATTTTCAGCTTTGATAACTATTACTAAATTGCTTTCCCAATTGTCTGCACCAGTTTGCACCGCTACTAGCAATAATGTGAGAGTTTCTGCTGCAGTTATATTGTCACCAGCATTGATAAGGTCAGACTTTCAAATATTTTCCCACTTCTGATGAGTATTATTATTGTTTTAAGTTATATTTTCCTGCTAGTGAGACTGTACCAGAGACATCTGGATTTTCTCTGCAGTAAATGGCTTGTTCTTACCCTTTGCTTATCCTTTTCATATTTGGGGTGGTTTATTTTTCTTTTATTTTCTTTGTTTTTCTTACTGATTTATCATTCTTTTTCTCTTCTCGATTCTAATTCCTTATTGGTTATGTTTGCTGTAAAAATACTTTCCTGTTCTGTGGCTTAGCCAGGCATTGTTTATGGTGTCTTTAAAAATGAATACGTTTTATTTTCAGTATCATGAAATATATTCCTTTAGAGTTTGTGTTTTTGTCTCTTTTTTAAGGAGTTCTTCCTTAGCCTGAAATCATGGGTATATTTACCTGTATTTTCTTGTAAGTTTCATAAAATTTTGCTTTGTCTTTCATCTACCTAAAATGTAATTTTGTATTTGGTATGAGGTAGAAATCGATTTTTCCTCCCAAATGGATGTCTAATTGTCCAAGCACCATTTATTAAATAGCCCATCCTTCCCTTAGACTTTGAAAATACAACGTCCATCATCTATCAGATTCATACATACACCTGTGTGTCTCTACTTTTCATTGGTCTATTTTTCTATCCTTGTATCATGTGGAGTAAGTTGCTTTATATCCTGACATCTGGCAGGGCAAGTTCCCCAACTGTGTTCTTCAAAATTGTCTTGGTTATTCTTGGCTTTTTGTTCTTCCGTTAGATTTTAGGGTTAGTATGTGTACTTTTTCAAAGTGGAAAAACAGATGATATCATTCTAAGGGGGCAGAATGCTAATATCTGTAACTTTCTGTGGAATTTCAAGTTGGAAATATTTTGGATCTTTATTGAGCTGCATTACGTGGCCGGCACTAAACTACCTTCAAATCTGCTGCTGAATCTGGCTGTCCTGAATTTTGGTGCATGAACAGAGCTGGAAAAGTTCATTTAATTAAAAAAAAATCAGAGTTTGACTAAGCTGAAAAGTGTTGGGTTGCAAAAAAAATGGGGTTTTTGTTTTCTTAAGTAGCATTTGAATTGAGATGTAGAGGTAAGGCCAGGTAATCGCTTTCTTTTCTCCTTTTGTCATTAAGTAGAGATAGAACAATGGGTGTTATTTGAGAGCTGCCCTTCTAACCTTTGCTGCTCTTAAAATGCCTTCAGGTCATCACAAGTTTCTTAGTGGTGTTTTAATTTTTCAATTTAATGTTTAACTTCAGGGAGAATTGCTTAGAAACACTTAAGCTTGTTGAGCTGCAGGGAAATGGTTAGATAATGGTATCTATTGGTGACAATAAGGGATTTCATAACGTGTTTATTTGGGGGCATGATTAAAAATAGGATTGTCAGAGTTATAGCTAACTGAAAATTTCCTTTGAATTCTTTCACCCTTAAGGCATCTAATGTTGGAAATGAATGTTAATATTTCAAAACAGGAAGACTTCTAGGGCTTTGACTTTTCACATGTATTCTGCTTTAGACAAACTTAGAAAATTCTTTGAATTATCTTCATTGAATATGAATCTACATCATTATTGTTTTATAAACATTGGGATTTTTTTTCTTACTTACCTCATTGCCTTTGTCCGCTGGTAGAAGAAATGATGCTTAAGTCATTCGATTCATTCCATTCTATAATTTACCATGGATTAGCTCTAGGTGTTGCTGTGTATACCTATAAAGAGTGCAGTTTCTGGTTCCCAGTGCTGATTTTTCTCAATTTCTCATCCACTTTCAGTTTTGAACTTTCCTTGGCCACATTCCTCAGCTCTGTGTGTGTGTGTCCAAGAGAAAAAAACAAAGAACAAAACCCACAGAATTAGCCATTCTGCTTTGGAGACTTCAGCAGGATTATAGTATTGGGGAGTTTTCACTTTATTATAATGCTTTATTTTATGTTTTTACTTTATTATAATATTTTAGTTGATGGTTATTTTTGTTCTTTAGTTCGTTTATTCCAACTTAGTAAAGACTAAGATAAGCCTGGTCAGAGAATTTTCTTTACAGATAGACATAGGAACATATAGTTGGACTTGAAGATAGTTGCTTATTTAATCATTCATTCATCATACATACACGCACATATTATGAATAGAGTGACCATGAAATATATTGTCCAAAGCAGGATACTTTTGAGAGTGAAAGGGCGCATTAGGAACAACAGACACAAACCAGGGTTTTTCCTGCAAACCATCAGGCCCTGAGCACTGTGTATTGTGCTTCCTACAACCAGGAAGTTTTTTTTAATAACCTAGTTAACTCTCTCAGGATGGGAAAGGAAGGGAAAGAATTGATTAGCAGGAAGGGGGAGGCTTCTGTATAAGCACTGGACCTATTAATATAAAACAAACACCCAGAGACTGCAGGTTTATTGGGTGCTAAGTGTGCCCTGGCTGTAATCTGCTAGTTTCATTGAATACACACGCCCTGTCTTCATCCTGCTTCCCTAGAAATTGTGTCTCTACCTTGCTTCCTTGTTATCCTTAGACATTTTTGAAAAATATATAATTGACATGTAACATTGTATTGACGTTAGGTGTACCTTAGACATTTAAAAGATAACCTTTAGTTTCTGCATTTCTTTTATTTTGGATGGGTCACAAACTCTGGCTCCAGTCTTTGTTACCAGTTTTCTTATTTTATAGTGAGATTAATTAGATTTCCAGGCCATTCTCTAGGCAAAATCAGTTGGCTATTTCTTTTGAATGCTCGAGAAGAAGGCCTCCTAGCTGGACGTGTGCTTTTCATTCTCGTCCAGTCATTCAAGTTATAGGATTTGTAGGTACTTGTTTGGGATTATAAAGAATCTGAAAGGAGCCCAGACTCACTTCAGGCCTGGATCTTGCTAACTTTTGAACGTGAGTGCAGATGACACTCAAAGCAGCACAGCCTGTGTGCCTGTGTCCCAGCCTCGTGGCTTTGCAGTTTGCCTCTTCCTCCGAAGTGTGAGTGAGTGGTGAGTTGGGGGGAGAGATGGAAGAAGGGGTTGCCTTTCTTTGTGTAGCGGGCAGGATGTCAGGATGCAGGGAAAGAGTCATTTTGGTTTTGTGAGTTATACCCCTCCCTTTTCTGAAATCTATACGTGGAAGTACAAAATATGGGAGCGTGTGTTTGCTGATAGTCAGATCAAAGGTTTCCAGGGGGCTGAACTACCTGAAAAGGGAAAGGAGGAGAGAGCTCTCTGTAGCCTGACCCCTGCCTGCTCTCATTGTAACTAGGCTTGTGATAGGCAACTAGGTAGAAAGCCGCTGGGTAGGGCCTTCCCAGGTGCTTCTGAAAGTGTGGATCTGTGTATGGGTATGGTAAATTTGAGCCATTGGAGGTAGGAAAAAAGACAGTACCATACATGCTAACATAAATACTGAAACAGATTGTTCATCTTTCATCAGAGCCCCTTGGCTTAGAATCCATTTGTTCAGCAATAATGAATGTAACTATTGACCAATACTGTTTAACAGATTGATTTTTGTGGCACTACAGGTAAGCGTATCCTGAGTGGCTTCTTGACCCTTTGCAAATATTTACAGGTTGAAAGAATATAGTTTGACAAAAGAGCCAAGTGATCTTGTAGTGGTTTACTTTCTGGCTTGCCACCAGTTCAGTGGATAACTTATGTGAAAAAAAAAGGAAGATTTTTTTGGTGGAGGGTGTAACCGATTATTCTAAACCTCATTCTTTTCCTTTAAGGGTTATTATATTATTGTTCTGTTGTTTTTAAGTTTTTGGAAACACAAAATCTGGCTGTGTTTTTTTTTGAGGGAGGCTGCTGATGGTGGTAATAGCATGACATATTATGCTGTTATATTATGAATATATTAAAGCACTTTACATATTTTATTTAAATATGAATACATTAAAGCTCTTTAAAATCTTTTATACATTTTGGCATGGTGATGAAAAAATATATATGATCAGCATAAAACCACCCTTTCTTAGAATGGATGTTGAGTTTAAAATGTATCTTTATGAGCTTTTCAAAGCAACTGTTAGGAATGATATATTTGTGAAAAGAACAACCACCCCCCAAATAAATGTTTTTATGGAAACAACAAACTCCACTAGATTTCCTCTTCTGGTTTGTGGCTCTAATAATGTCCTAAGTTTACCTTAGGACTGATACCTTTAATTCTCCAGTCTCTTTGTACAGTTAAGTGCTGGCTGGAATCTTCTCAAGGCTGAAAGAATGACACATTCAAGAAGTCTTTGACAGTGTTTAAACACCTCTTATCAAAACTTAATTTCCATGAATGATTGATTTTGGCACTTGATGGAAGGCTGAAGAATGTTCAATTACCGCATTTTCATGTGCTAATGAAGCCGAAAACGACTTAAGGGGATTTCTTTACACCGGGGCAGCCTGTTTGGATGTGCTCATGACTTCTTAGGTTTCTCTCCCAGGGTTTGTCTCTACTAAATAGTTGTTTTATTGAGTAACTGTGGCTAATCTGTCTGCTTGGCCACAGGCCTTGGCCTTCCTCTGTTGAGTGGACTGTAATTAGCGAAGCTGTGGGATCAAGTGTTTAATTTCAAGAGAGCTTGTTTTGTACGGATCTTCCAGTGATTTGCAAAATCAGTGAGGTTTGGATTTTCTGTTTTGTTCACAGGCACTCCTTGGGTGCCAGGGTTTGAGTAAAATCATTACGGAAAACATTTTAAACTGGGGATACAGCAACTTTCAATTCCAAATTTGGGGTTTCAAAGCTCGACCATTAGATTCAATTTTTCACACAACTGCGCTAGAATTTTTATTGGAACGTTTTTTAGTCCAAGCTTGGCTGGAGGTATAAATGTAAAATTTAAGGATGTCCTAACTTCTTTTTTTTGAAGGGGGATTGAATGAGGGAGGAGGAAAATTGTGCTATAGGAAAATACTTAAGATTCTCCCTTCTAAAAATATATGCTGGTCGTGGTTTAAATCTTGATGATAATGCTACATGTTCTTGTATAATCATCTTCAACATAATGTTAGTATTAAGAAGCCAGAAAACTTTAGATTCAGCTGTCCCTCTGGATTGAGATTCCCTTGGGGTTTATAATTCTGTGGATTCCAGAAAGGTGATTTCTCTGGCTTCTGAAGACTTCTGAGGCCCAACGGAAATCACAGGCTGGTTTTGTGACCCCAGATGAGCCACTTCTGGTCTCTTAAGTTCGAAACAACAACAGTCCTTGTCCAAACTGCTTATTACTTCCTCACAGCTTACACTTCCATCTAATGAAGGTGTCTGACTCCCCCAAGCATGGAAAGTGCTGGATTCCGGGGAGATCAGATCCTTGTTTAGATTGAGGCAAACACACCATGTGTAAACACTTAAGCTTCTCCTGGTTGGGTGTGTTCGGACTCAGCCAAGTCTGAAGGTGTCTTTTTCTTTTTTCTTTTTTTCTCCTTTTTTCTTTTCCTCTCCTCTGTGGTTGGTAAGGATGACCTCACTACATAGTTGAGTCGTTGATTTCTGACTCTTGGCTTCATCTTGATGTTTGTAGGAAGAGGGAAGTATGTCAGGGGAAAGAGGAGGCTTTGCTTCCTCAAAGGACCCCTGTCTCAGGAGCTGGTGATTATGAGAATTTAGTAAATTTGCCTTCTGGGGTGAACCTAAACTCTGATTAAACAGAGGCTTGAGAGTCTTTTAAAACATCATTTAACTTCAGGTATCATTTTATCGTCTGTCCTTAGATGGCACCTTCACTTTTCCTCCAACGGCCCACTAGTTGTCCTCCCATCCCCCCAGCAGAAAAATAAAAACAAAATAGAGAACACAAATGAGACCATTACCAGATATCACCAAAGCCTGATTCTCAGGGTTTGGCTAGTACCCGTCACGGAGAAATGCTGTCTTCCTTCCAGCTCTGCAAGGTGAAGGCTACATTCTGGTCCTTGCTTTCCATCACTACCTGTCTGTCCTGCTTCCTACTTGGACCCTGTGTTATGGGAAGAGTATTAGATGGAAGGCAGGAATCCTCCTCGTGGCTTCTCTACTTTGACAGCAGAGCTGTTGGTTCCCTGGGCCAGAGTGTAAGTTTAAAATGTCTAAGGTTTCTTCTAACTCCCACGTTTGTTCAGGGATTGTTTATGCCACTTGCATATAATTTGGAAGGTGTACAAGCAGATGATAACACACTGCACTCAAATTAATTTTTATTATCTGCAGTTTCCCCAGTGTATTTCACGAGGGCTTACTCACAGTTAAGTTAGATCTGACCTGTTTTCTCGAGCCTTCTGAGTGATTCCTCTCTTGTTTTTTCTTAGTTTGCTGCATTACCATTTCACATGTTCCTGAGGAGCTGGTGAATCAAAAATTATTTGAGGCAAAGGTGACTACCATTTTTGCTCCTATTTGAGCAGACCATTCATGTAAAATGATCTGCTCTGTTAGTTTCCAAATTACATGTAACTAAAGGTGAGAGGGAGTTAGCAATTAAAAAGTTATATTCAAAACTAATTTTCTCGGTCCTTTTTCATTGTCTTAATTTCTTAAGACTTTTAAACGAAGGAGATAATATAGACATCTCCTACATTGCCTGGACTTTTTCTCTACTTCTTTATTTCTTAAGACCTTTTCCTTCACGCCTCACTTGGGGATTAGCAGATCAGGGCCTGCCTACCTATTTCTCTCGTATCACACCGGTCAGCCTTCTACTAAAGACTGTCTCCAGCTCCAGGCTCCCCCAGGGCCGGTCCTTCCTCCACCACGGAGTCAGCCTCAGCCTCCTAATGCAGCTGACCGTACACCCTGTGAGGGCAGGACCAGGCCTGTCCTCTCCCCCGCTGTGTCCTTTTCATGCACTCACGTTGTTCAGAGAAAAATGTACCATCCTGTTGAAACGTCTTTTTATCTCCAGAGACCCTAATGGCTTTACGTTATATACAAACTAAATGTCAAGCACCTTAATCCTGCATTCTTGCCAAAGCCTTTTAGGAAGTGGTCCCAGCGTTTCTCACATAACGCACATCCGTGGGGATTCTCTCCCAGGCTTACCTTCCTTCCGGTCTTGGTGCAGAGCTGGGGTCCATCCCCCTCTTTAGGGTCTGTCTGTAACTGTGCACTGGATCCCTAACTCTTTCAAAATTGCCCTCTTTATTTTGCCCCTGGTGTCCTCTTTATAATATCAATGAACACGTGCTGAATATTTCCTGGGTGCCCCAGTCTAGGGAAGGGATGGACAGACAAGGCAGGTCAAACACCAAGCATCTCCTGCTTTCTAGGGTTTTCTTCCCTCCCCTGACTGGTGGGCAGGAAGGGATAGCCCCTCAGGTAACATCCGAGTGTACGAGGGAGGGTGGAGGTGTTTGGTGGGGTCCCTTTCTTCATCCCTGTTTCTCCAGGGCTTTACGTGACGCTTTGGTTAAAATAGATGTGTGATGACTGGCAATCTCTCTTTCACCTCTTGCTTGCCCTGTCTTCTGCTCCCACCAATGCCTCCCACCTGTAATCTCCTCCACTTCAACTCTGCCTTTCAGTGAGGTCCTGTCCATGGCCAGGCATCATCTTTCCCTCCTGGAGACCCCAGAGACTGCACATAGTTCTCTCATGGCAGGGATCACATTCTGCCTCGTGTCTGTGTCTCCCCTTGGGCCCTTCTCCTGTCCTAATCTCTGTCTTAATCGCTATTGTCTCCCCTAGAACATTTGAACGGGGGCTACTGTGCTCTTGGTTTTGCGTCTCAGCATGAAGTAAATTCACTTTGACAAAAGAAAATTTGAAGCAAGGACAGGGAACAAATTACAAATGAATGGAATATGCTAAAATTATATATGTGACAATCAGGTTTTAAAACGTTACTCATGTGCTTCAAAGTAGATTCGCTCCAGTTCCGATTTCTATTGTAGCAAATAGTAACATGGATTTTTAGGATTACTTTCTTTTCCTTTTGGTCCAGAGAGCTGGATCACACTAAGATGAAGAAATTTAGAAAGGTTGTATGCATTTACTTGGATGAGTAATTAGAACTCTCTGGGCAAATTGTTCCCCCTCAGGTTATGTTTTGTTTTGATCTTTCTATGAACTCTGCTCATTTCAAAAATTCACACATATTCAGAGCTGTAGTAAAGGAGGAAGAGGGCACAGAAGATATACCTACATATAAACATATGCAGGAAAGAGAAAACTCTGTCTTGGTGGAGAGCAAAAAGGAATCAATGAACCCAGGGTACCAATAGGAGAGAAAGCACCGAAATTAAAGACCTAAGAGAAGGGACGGAGGCTGGAGAAAACTGCTGAGCATCTGCCGTGAGGGGGATGTGGTTTCCTGCCGCCTCCTGATTATCTATGGCAGGTCAGGGTCAGTAGAAGGAGGAATAGGCCACTCAGAAAGCTATGGGGTCCCAGAGTGTGCCCAGTCCCCCTCTCTGGGCTGTGGTGAGGCTGGTGTAGGCCTTCTGTGGGCTAACTTAGCTCACACCTCACACCTTGAGATACCCGAGAATCTGGCAGGACACCCTCCTACAGCTGTTTCTAATCCTTTTTTTTCCTTAAGGAACAGAACCCCCTTTTCAGAGCAAAGTTTACTCAGAATCTCAATAAATAAAAAATATATAAGTGATAGCTTAATACTACCAATAAAAATGCACTGTAATATGAGTTTATACATGTAAATTTAAAACATTTATTTACGATGGGATGAATCAGTTCAACTCTCGTTGAATCCCAAATGTGGGCTCTCTGGCTGTGGGCGTTACAGCCTTCCATCAGCCTGGGCAGCCAACTAAGTTCTGTATGTCGTCTTGTGTTCACTTCATCAAATCAGTTCATTTCATGACGGTATTGCCTAATTCGGTTCCATTCATCTTAAGACTGATTAGTCTTGTTACATCTATTGTCAAGTTCTCTTTTTAAACTTACTTTTTTTTAAGTTTCTAATTTTAAGGTCAAAAAAGCACCCAATCCATACAAGTGCTGAAACCAGAGCCATCTGCAGCGTGCCGCTGTGGACCCCTGTTAGTGCCACGTGCCCGGCCAGCGGGTGGATGTGTTAGCACACTGCCCACTCTGAGCAGAGAACCAGCCTGGGGTGATGGCCCCAAACTTTGTCTGGGATCTCACTGAGCTCAGACTGTGGGGGACTGGAAGTCCATTAAGATAGCTTTACATGCATGAACTTGGTGAGGGCTGTGATTTTTAAAAGACCCGTGCAAGGCAAGTGGACTTCTAATCAGACATGCACATCTGAGGATATAAGTTGAAGGCACAGAATAGACAGCAGAAATGGCCTGCAGAGCGCAATTTGCAAACCATTGCTCTGGTACACCCCAGCGCTATCAATCCCCAGACAGGACAACTTTTCGTCATTGTTGTCCTCTCTCCGTTTGTCTTTTTGTCTTGGAGTAGTTCTCTTCTGTTTGTGTGTTTTGTTTAGCTTTTTTATTTTAAGGGATTATATTGCATTGTTACAGATACTATACAAAAGGCTGAAATTTGTCACTTTTTAATGATAGGCAATGCCAGATGAAAGACTATGAGGAACCTCTGGCGCCTGGTTTTGGACTGGCTCATGCAAAGGGAAGCTGACACTACACTGGGATGCCTTGATGTTGACAAGTATTCTTAAACCTAAAAAGGCACTTCAGTTTGTGTGTGTGTGTGTGTGTGTGTGAGAGAGAGAGAGAGAGAGAGAGGGAGGTTGAGAGAGAGACCTGAATTCTCCAGCAAAACTCTAAATTAGTATCCAGAGAATAGCAGGGCTTCTTTGGGTCTTGTCTTCCTGAGATAGAAGGGAGTAAGGCCTGGACATGTGAGGAGCAGGGTCCTCAGTGCTGTTCTCCCTGATCAGCTGTGCCCGAGGACACAAGTCCAGAACCCCCTCATTCTTTCCTGCCTTCACACCCTATCCTCAAAAGCAGCATAATGTGATCAAAGGAGGACAAGCCTAGAGTTAGAAGTTCTCATTAGTTACTTGATGTTTCTAATGTGCATCGACAGCGGCATGACTGAAGGGGGGACTTGGAAGTGGCCCTCGCTCACCTCAGTATCTAATCTAAGTGAAAATAGTGTGCTTGGTGGCTGGAGACCCTAACTCTCAATCAGCCTGCTGTCAAGCTCCCCCTGAAAAAAGAGCCCATGGCTACTTGCTTGACAGTTTACAAGGCTCCCCACTGGGAGCATACATCCCAGATGTATCCAGGTAAATGGATTTCTAGAGCAACTCTGGAAAATTAAGTAACTCTGAGGAGTTGAACCTGAGTGATACGTCCAGAGAAAGGATTACTTGCTCCTTTGTATGTTTAGACATGCTAATTTTAAGGTTTAGAGTTTGTTTGCTGCTTTTTGTTTTTTGGTGATTAGATGGCTGCATAAATATGCAGTTAGATATACGAGATCTGACATGTCCTTTTTTCTCTTTACCTCCCACTCTTGAACCGTAGAGTCTTGATATTAGCAAGTGTATGTCCATCATCCTTCCAAATCCTTCAAAAATGGATATAATCTTATAGGCCCCTGCCCAAACTGAGCTTATATTCACCATGCATGTAAGCTGCCTTTTGACCTTTTGTTAGTGGGGAGGGCATAGCTCAGTGGTAGAGTGTGTGCTTAGCACGCACAAGGTCCTGGGTTCAATCCCCAGTACCTCCATTTCAAACAAACAAACAAACCTAATCTACCCCCCAATCTGACCTTTCCTTAAAGTTCCTTTCGTTCAGCGGGTCATTTTCATAAAGAACCAACACTTTTCATCTTTGTTAGTGTTGCCAAGAGCTTCAGAGGCACCCAAGTGGACCAGCAGCGATTCAGATGCTAAAGCGGCTGCAGGGCTTGCTCAATGCTTGGAACCACACCCTCCATGAAGCCAGCAGCCCATGTCCTGGGACTCAGTGGGTGTTACATAAAGACCTGTTGGAATGAATGACCCAGATTCCTGCCTTGGAAGAGTGACTTGTTAGAGACCTTCAAGTTGCTCAGAAATGTCAGACCCATTTTCAGTGGCTCAGATGGCAACATTAGATCTGCTCATTTGCCGTGATCTGACCCTTCACTCATTTCCCATCTCATTTAGGGTAAAATCTACGGTCTGTGACAGGGGGTGGCAAACTTCTTCTGCAAAGGACCAAATAGTAAGCATTTTAGGCTTTAAGTGTGTCTTGGCCTGCTCAGGCTGCCATAACAAAATCCTACAGACTGGGTGACTTAAGTAGCAGACATTTATTTTCACACACCTCTGGAAACTGGAGGTCTGAGATCAAGGTGCCATCCTGGTCCGGTTCTGGTGAGTACCCTCTTTCTGGCTTGTAGCTGGCTGCTTCTCTGTGTCCTCAACATGGAGGTGGGGTCATCAGGGTGGACTTGGAGAGATGGAAGAGCAAGCTCTTCGGTATTTCTTTTTATGAGAACACTAATCCCATCATGAGGGCACCACCCTCATGAATTCATCTGAACCTAATTATCTCCCCATCTCCAAATACCACTACACTGGGAGTTAGGGCTTCAACCTCTGAATGTGTGGGGGACACAATTCAATCCATCACAGTGGGCTAGACGGTCTCTGTCACAACTGCTCAACCTGCTGCCACTGTAGCATGAAAGCAATCAGAAAAAAATAAATATGCTGAAATTTGAATTTCATGAATTTTCATACGAAAACTTATAATGAATCATTATTCTTCTTTTGATTTTTTTCCCCCCAATCATTTCAAAATGTTAAACTCAACGTTAGCTCATGAGCCACGTGAAAACAAGTGGCAGGCCAGACTTGGCGTCTGGCCCAGAGCTGGCCAACCACTGACCTAAGAGGCCACACTTGTCTGGCCCCTTCTTGCTTCTTTGACGTCTCCACTGCTCCCTTCTCACCCCAGTCCAGCCTCCATGTTCGCTGCCATGCCTGCCCAAGCTCTTTCCTGTGTCCCTAATTTCCCAGGGACTGGCCCTCTGCCTTTATTGGGTTTGGCCACCACCTTGCAGGGCCCTTTCCTGTTGGTCATATCTAAGGGAGCTTCCTCTTCCTCCTTCCCCACCCTGTTATCCTGTTTTATTTTGTTATTTCATAGCTCTTGTCTTGGTCTAAATGTATGTCTCTATTTGTTTACTCCTTTGTTGTCTGTCTCTCCAGCCAGAATGCGAACTTCATGGAGACAAGAAATTGATTTGCCGGCCTCATTCACTGTTGTGTCCACAATGTCTGGAACCATTTCTGGCACATAAAAGATGCTCAAAAAATACTTGAATAGAAAATATCAAATAAATGAATGATTCAAATGAAAGCAAATGCTGGTGTATTTAAGATTTTTTAAAAGTTTGACACCAAATTATTTTAGTATATATGTTATCTACCTTTAATTTATAATAACTACTACCATTATCACTTTTAAATTTTGAATTTATCCTGCAAAGATAGCAGGTGTTTTGTTTTTGTTTTTTTTTTTTAATGGAAATGTAAAAGGCAGCAGTTGGTTTTCTGGTGACAGGTGTCTTTCTCTGTCTTTTAATAGCCAAAGTTGTAAATTATTGTGACCATAAGAGTTTGGGATAATGATGGGCTGGATTTTGCTTGTTTTGTCTGTCTTTTTGGGAGATGGGATTGAGGGGAAAGGAAGGAGGCCCAAGGACAGAAGAGGTTCATAGAGTTCAAGGCACAGTCCCCTGGGATGCTCACTGAACTTCCTTAAATTGAAAAGAACAGAGCCTTGCCTTACAGTCTGAGTGCTGGCTATCCAGAGGCCACCGCCACCCCCACCCCTGACCCCAAGTATTCCCTTTTCTGGGATGGATAACTCAAAGGTGGGGAGGTTTCATTTCTTCCTTTCTTTTACAAGGGGGTAATCTCTTAGCTGCCTGTGGAAATAAGGCTGCTTTGAAAGAGGAGCTTAACACCTTGTAAAGCTTTCCCCCAGGGCGAGTAAGTCAGCCATCCTTAATGCTTCTCGAGGTTAAAATTTCTTTTCTTTCTCTCTCTCTCTTTTTTTTTTTTACATTTTTTAGTGAAGTCGAAAGTGAACTTCTGTGCACTTGTTAAAAAGTGCTACTTGGGTAAAGAAAATATGTCTGGGTCCTTTTCCCCTACAAATGTGTAAAATTATCAGTTTGGGGGTAGCATTAAAACATTTCAGACTTATCAAAACAATGAATGTAATATGTCACCTTTTATTTAAGAAAGAGGGAAAAATGAGATATTTATTTGTGTTAGCTTCTGTTTGCTAAAGAAGAAAGAGTAACCATGGTCTCTGATGGACAGGTGGGGCTGTGCGGGAGGGAGAGGAGGACAAAGCTGGAGACAGGACCAAGGGTGACACTCTCCCTTTATATCTTTTTATATCATTATGACTTTTGAATCATATAGTGTTATTCCCTATCCAAAAATGTAAAATGAAAAATAAATATTTTCTAAATTCTTAACTCTCATCTTATTTTGATCTTTGGCACTTACTCTTCTAATCTTTTCTTTATTTTTTTTGAGGGAAGCCCCCCTTTTTTTTAAATTGTGGTGCAACGCACACAACATAAAATTTACCATTTTAACCATTTTTTAAGAGTGCAGTTCAGAGGAGTTAAGTACTTCCACAATGTTGGGCAACCACCACCAATATCCACTTTCAGAACTTTTTCATCATCTTCAGCAGAAGCTCTACATGCACTAAACAATAACTCCCCTTGTAGCTCCTGATAACCTCTACTTTCTATCTCTGTGAATTTGGCTATTCTAGGTACCTCATATAAGTGGAATCATATGATCATCCATTTGTGTCTGGCTTATTTCTATTAGCAGAAGATCTTCAAGGTTCATGCATGTTGTAGCATGCATAGAATTTCATTCTTTTTAATGGCTGCATAATATTCCACCACATGAGTATATGATGAATCTGTTTATCCATTCATCTGTTGATGGACATTTGGGTTGTTTCCACCTTTTAGCTATTATGAGTAACACTGCTTTCATTATACCATTATATACTTATAGCATGTAATTATTTGCATTTTATCTTTCTCTCCTTCTAGACTGGGAGCTTTGAGGGTAAAGGTCACATCTTAAGTATCTTATTCATTTCTCTGAATTCTCAGCTCTAGTAGAATAATAAACAAGTGTTTAGTTGGCATTTGTCTGTCTGTCAAATGACTAAACGGTAGGTTGAAAATGAGTTTTGAGTTTCTTTCCTAAAGGACAAATGAGAATTCAAAGGTATTTGTTCAGCTCTGTCAGTTCTGAAGCAGTGATCTTGTTTACTTGGAATCAGGTTTAAGTTGAAGCACGTTTAGGTGATAGGAAGTAGCTGCAGAAACATAGCCATTTTCCAAACACAACATAGCAGCCAGGAGGCAATGTTAATGAACACGAACTAATAGGAAACACTCCTTCTCTGTGTGTGTCTGAGTGTAGGTATGTGACTCCACCGTGAACTGGCCATACAGGCTGACCCAGGCACCGCCACCCTATCCCTGCCGGAGGGCCCTGTGTTAAGAATAAAGGGACTAAGTTTAGAAACAGGCAAAGGGAAGTAGCACTGGGGTTTAGGGTGAGTTCACGCAGTTGCTTGGCCACTCTGACCCTGGGCAGATGTCCCCTCATCTCTCAATGATGGATGATGCAGCAGCTTTGACCAAGCTGAACAACTCTGCTTCCAAGGCCAGCTGCCAGTTTTTTCCTTTTTGCAAAGGCACCCTGAAAGGATATTGATTTAGGAGCAGCCCCTCACGGTTGACTCTGTCAGTCATGGTGATGATGAGGAAGCAGGGTAGATGAAAGGCCAGGCCCACTTTTGGAATGAGAAATAAAGCCTGTGGTGGACTGAGAAAGGGGGGTGGGGTGGAGGTGAGAGAGTTCTCTGTTATTTTAAACGTGTGCTGGCTTTTAGAGAAGTGATATGGAATATGGTGGAAATGTAGAGCTGTAAAGAATTGCACTGATAATCTAGTCTAGCTTCTCAGATTTATTGGTGAGGAAATTAACAGATGAGGTTGCTTCAGACGTCTTGCATGTGTCCACATTACTGTGAGGCCAAGTTAGGCAGCTACCAAGACATTTTCATCTGAACTGCTCAGCCTTCAGGAAACAACTTGATTTTCCAATGAAGGCTTTTCCTTCAACAACACCATTTTTTTTTAACAAAGCTGAAATGAATAGACATTGAACTCTAGAAAAATAAGTTTGCTAGAAATGGAATGTATAATGATTAAATAGTTTTGTTAATGTAATGATTTATAGTGGGTTTTTTAAGAACAGATAGTCATACAGAAAAATTGATAGCATAGTATATAGTTAATTTCTTCTGTCAGTAACATCCTACATTAGTGTGGTTCACTTGTTAGAATTAATGAACCAATGTCAATACATTCTATTAACTAAAGTCCATACTTTTTTCAGATTTACTTAATTTTTACCAATGTCCTTTTTCTATTCCAGTATCCCATCCAGGAGACCATATTATTGTCATGTCTTCTCAGGCTCCTCTGGTCTGTGACAGTTTATCAGACTTTACTTGTTTTTCATGACCTTGACAGTTTTGAGGAATTCAGGTCAGGTATTCTGCAGAGTGTCCCTCAGTTGGGATTTGTCTAGTTTTGTTTGTTTTGTTTTGTTTTGTTTTCATGATTGGACTTGGGTTATGGGTTTAGGGGAGGAAGACCATATAGATAAAGTGGCATGTCATCACTTCATATCAAGGGTACATATTATCAACATAACTTACCACTGTTGATGTTAACCTTGATCACTGAGCTGAGACAGTGTTTATCAGGCGTCTCCACAATACTCTTTTTTCCTCACCTTCCCATACTCTGCTCTTTGGAAGTCACTATGCACAGCCAATGCTTAGGGAGCAGGGAGTTGTGTTCCATTTCCTTGTGGGCAGAGTATCTACATAAATCATTTGTTGTAGAGGGTTTTTATATTACAAGGAAATCTTATTGTGTTATTTACTCATGTAAATTTACTCAGGTGGGCATCTCAAAATAACATGAATAATTGAAACATAGATAAATCACAAATATTGAGTTAGTCTATAGCTTTTGATTCTTTCTTTCCTCTATAATTTTTCAATTAATTAGAACTGAAAATTTGATTAACTTGCCTTTTTGTTGCTCTGTGACAGGAGTAAACTCCTTGAAAAATGGAATGGAGTTTTTGGAGAGATAGATGTGAATATTCCATGTATTGGCTATTCAGCCCCTAAGAAATAAATGATTCGTTTTGTTTACTATTGATTAATTACTTTTTCTCTCTGTCTCTCTTTTTAATTTTGGAAATTTTACTTAATGTTGGGAGAGAGAACCATCATTTACTTAGTACTTCTTGTATGCAAGGCAATTTACGTTCATATTATCTGACAGAAACTCTGAGTGCTGATGAGTGGTTGAGGATGTTTGAAATATAGTTTTTCTGTTCTACAGATGAGGAAGGAGATACTTGGAGAGATTAAGCCATTTGCTCAAAGTTTACATGGACTAATCCAGATCTAGTTCCTGACTGCAAATCCTTGAGTGTTCTTTGTACTCTCCTTGGCACCCCATCCCCTATCCTTTATTCCTGTCCTTCATGGTGAATTTGATGGAGGGGAAGGGAGGGCTCGCCGTGATGCAGAGAACATTCTAAAGCAGTGGTTTTGGCGTTCCCCACAAGACCATTTTTATTTGACTTGCATAATTTATAAACTGATTGTTGGCCACTAGGTACTCAGGCAAATCCCTTCACACCCAAAATCTCAGTTTCCAAATAGGTAAAAAGAGAACTTTGAGTAGGTCACCTCTTGAGCCTTCCCAGCAATCACACCACTTCCTCTTCTGGGGCAATCCTTGCCCATTCTTTTTTTTTTTCCCTTGCCCATTCTTTTCTGGTTTTCACATCCTCAGGATTTTGACTGTTGGAGTGCATTGTGGTTCTTGTAGAAGGCTAACAGTATTAGTAAGCAGAGTAGAAATGTGGGCTATTCATAACAACTTATTCAAGATAGTGTTATTTGGTTTTTGATAATGGAAGAAAAACACAAATGTGTGCACTAAATCACATTGGCGAGAGTGTGTAATCTGATGCCAAGTGTAAACTGAACAGACTTCAGGCTTACTGACATCAGATTCTTTGGTTATGGTTTCTTCTTTTTTTAAGTACTTCTGGTTTCTTATGTTTAGGTGGTTTTCCTTCTTGACCTCCTCCCTTATTCCCATTCCAATTTCAGTAAAAGATAAGAGAATGGAGGAAAAGCCAGCGAAGACTGTGTGTGCGCAGGGCAGGGCGGCAATGCAGCACCTTAGCAGAGTCTCCCTTTCACTGAGATCTGCCCTGTAACTAAGACAGCCTCCTCGAGTGGACTAAGCCAGGCACGGCTGGTTTTCTCCACCTTCACCTAAGAGGCTCTGACTCTTCTACTTAGGGGCAAAAGGAAACTTTCATGAGCATTATGACAAGAAAAGATAACGATGGTCATGCCATTAATTAAGAAGCAAAAGAAACTTTCCTGTTCTCCCCCAAACTGAATGATTAGTTCTACAAGGGTGTGCCCACACTCTGGAGGTTGTCACTAAGTAGACTGATAATTCTGAGCAGGTCATTTTCTGCCTGATGCTTCAATTTCCTCATATCTAAAATGGGCGTTAGTATCTGCCTTCCCACCCTAATGACTGGTACAGGGATAAAACAACACAAGAAAGAGCTTAAGAAGTTGAAGATGTCCCAGAAGCATAATGGCGTGTCTATTGAAAGAGCAAGCCTTTCCAGCAGAATTGGAAAAATGAAATTCCCTGTAAGTCTTGTAGCCACTAAGGCATCTGTACCTCTAAGCAACACACAGAACGTCCAACATTTTGCTGTTTCTTAAAGATTCAAGGTCATCACATGAATATTGGTTATAGAATTATTCGAGGTCCCTGGAGTGAAATTTAGAATGGGTCTTGTTGTTCTGTAGCCTACTCACTGATTATCTAAACAAAGAAAGAGGTACTGAATTTTCTTAGGGGATTAGCTATCTACCTCTTTGTTACTTGTGAAAACAAACAGGAATGTTTATTTGGGTACAAGAAATGTTAGCTTAATAAAAGCAGACATTCACCACCACCATCCCCGCCAAAAAAACCAAAAAAAAACAAAAAGAATTGTTCAAGGTCTTTGCTTTTTATTCCAAGTGGCTTCAGGCTGCTGTGATGGGGTTTTTTTGTTTTGTTTTGTTTTGTTTTTTTTGAGTCCTTAATTATTTGTTCTGCTTTTCCATTTCTTTCTCACTGAAAGACTGTCAGCTTCCCCTCTTGTGTAATGAATGCGGTTTCCTTCATCCTTTCTGATTGCCTTTTCTGGTTTTCTGCCTTGGTGCTTGGAAATCTGGTAATTAATTCATTAGCGTCATCTTTAATACACAAGTAAATGACTGGCCGTGGGGAACTGCCATGATTTGTGGCTGCAGCCTTTGTTGCATCTTCGTTGGTTATCTGGCCTGTTACAGATCATGGGCGTTACCCTAGCCTTATTTTCTTCCTTTTCCTCCACTGCGGTGTATTTTCTCCAGTGTTTGTATGATTCTGGCACTTTGCTGAGACTCCCTTACTGTGCAACAGTGGTTTAGACTTTAGTGATTTAGAGCAAGTTCTGATCAACCCTTGGCTCCTCTGAGAACTTTTCCTTAAGTAGGCAAGGGAGGTCATTGCTTTTTCTTCATTTGACAGGAACTTTGCTTAGTTCCTTGTCATCTCTGTCAAGTAAGCTGGGTTCTTAGCTCTTCTTTAGGGGAGGAAGCACCCTTCTTGCCTCAAAAAGCGTGTCCTTTAGGACAGACTGGCTACTCTTTGCAGAACTCTGTCTCCATTTTACAAACAAGGCAACAGTGGGGCTGGTTTAAGGAGCACAGACCATATGGCTTGTGGCAGGGCCAGGGCTGGTGCTGATGGAATCTGCTGGTCTCTGACTCCAAGTTGTTCTTCTACCACATCTCAACTGGGACCTGAATCCTTACTTCTGTGATAAAAGATCCAGGAAAATCAAGCCCAGTGCTTATATGTCCATTTAAGTGTTCCTGAACCCTCTTTGATTCCTCTTGTGCCCAGCAGGCCATCTCTCCCTACGGAGGACAGCCTAGTGGCTGTCTCAGGAGAGCCTCAAGCCCTCGAAATCAAATGCAAGAATTGTCTGCCTATGACTCTGAACATAGCTTTCTTCAAAGTTCCAAGGCCCTTTGGCCTTTAAAATATTGGCATATACTAACATAGTATTGTGGGTACGTGACAAATAACATTTCTCCCCACCTAATTCATACTGGCCCATTCAGAGGATTAAAATACTTCAAACACCTCTTTTTATTTGCATGCTGTGATAGCAGATGGCAGTTGAAATTTTATAGTTGTCTCTTACTGCTCTTCTATGAACAGAAATGACTTTCCTATGAAGCAAACGTGTGACATTTGAAAATGGCATGATACTGCAAACTCAAACTATGATTTTCTGCATTCTTAATCATCTATCTAGTAGAAGAAGTCAAAGTCATATTAGAAGGTGTGGAGCTTTGAAAATTTCACGAAGTCTGAGTCTCTTTTTCTATCCAGTAGAGTACAAATGAAGGCATTGGTTCTTCTACGGGGTAGGAAGTGAGTTCACCTTGGTTTTTATCCACAACTGTACTAGACACTGGGTTTAGCTCATCCTTCTACAAGGTTATCCGCCATGTTCCAGGTAGTGAAATTCCTCTTCCTCTTGGCCATCAGCTTTGCAGATAGAATATGTGTTAAGTAATATGTCCAGGCTTATTAAAAAAAAAAAAAAGGAAATGAAAATGGCTCTGTGCAGAGGAAGCTGACTGAGATCTAGCGCTTGGGAGTGAATCCCCCAGTCTCCTGTCTGCGACAGATTCATGACCTCTGCAAAGGCAGAGCATCTTTGACCTCTGCAAGAAAGAAAAGAATATGTGAAAATAATGATCTAGAAATGTCATGCTACATGGAGTTGAAATTTTTTTTTCCAAACAAGAAAACCATGTCTGGGCTATCTGGTAAAGTTGAAATATGTTATCAATCAACTTCTTTCCCATTTAAAAGGGGATAAGAAGGGGAGGAGCAGTGGAGATGGAGACCTTATGTTCAGTTTGAAAAGCACTAGAGGCCTAAACGTTAAAATGCAAAATTGTTACCATGTAATTTAGGCTCTCCCACAGCTGTATGCCTTTGTGTTATTGAATTCATTAACTTTTATGCCATGTGCTTGACATAATCCATAGTACAGAATAATCCCAAAGCACGAGAGGCCTGAGCTTGCCATGGATGATACACGACTTTTGGCTCATTGACGTTCCTCAGGTTTGGTGCGCCGGCAGCTTTTTAGGCATAAAAACCTTTAATTAGTATTTATTACCCAAAGTGATGCAAGTTAAAGACTACATGTCTTTTTCTGAATTGCCTGCCCCTTGAAAGGCAGATTTAGAATAGTTAAATCTTGAATCTGCTTCCTAGGGAAAAAAAAATGTTTTAGCACAAGACTAAGTTGGTTTAGTATGTTCAGGCTTAATTGAGAAAAGAGATGTATATAACAGTCATTCTCATTTCTCCCCTAAGAAAAGAAAAAAGAATGATCTGTATCCTCTCGTAACCTAAGGTGTCGTAGATACATTATCATGCACCCTCCTTCTGTCACATAGGTACTTTGGGGAGTTAATGAGTTGTGTGTGCAGTTTTCTGACAGTCATTTGGCCTTATAACGTAGTAATGTCTTTCTGGTGTTTAGTCATAGAGAGTTAATAAGAACAATAAACATGACTAAAAGTTGGTAATCTTATATACAGGGGACTCAGAAGTTTTGAAACAGACCTCATGCATTTCGTAAAATAAGTGAAACATTACGAAGGCATTCTTTTATTTTCCCTTATTTCTTTTTCCTTTACTTCCTTCAACAATCTTCTCAAAACTTCTGGAACTCAGGAGAGGTCTAGTAACAGAGACCCCTATGATGGTGTATGTTTCCTTGTGAGCAACAACATGAAGGGAATATGTGATCAGACAACTTTGAAAGAAAATTCTTTTCTTTCTCATTTACCATAGTTTTCAATACAGAGGCAATCCCATTTGTGTATTTGATTTAAAGGGCAGAAAGCTGAACAATGTGTTTTCCTCTGATGCCTTGGAGGGGAGGGAGGAGCGGGAATTTCCTGCTCGTTAGTGACAGTAAGCCGTGTATGGAGCCCTGGCTGGCCAGCACCAGATGGGTATCACCTAATAATTAGTTTCTTACTTCTTACTGAGTTCAGCCCTTAGCTATGCAGGACTTTATTTTGCCTATCTTTTAAAGAGGTATTTGTGCATGCAAAGATGTCTATTTGTGGATAGGAGTCCACAGACTAAGAATGGATGCAGAACAAGAAAGTTCTGGAGGAGAAGCAAGCAGAAAACTCCCCATCTGTGGGAAAACATGGACCAGCAAAACCACAGACAGGAAACAGTGCTAAATCTAAACGAGTCACAGCAGTGAGTTTCAGCAAATGGGAAAGAGAATGTTAAGGATGTGCTGTTTTTACCAAAGACATGTGTCAGAGTTTGAGCATCGCCTACCGCAACTTCCATCTTCTCTCCTCGCCGCCCCACCCCCGCCCCGCTCCTCCCACCCGGTTGAAATTCAGATCCCCACCACCCACCTTATTTTTCCACAATATGTCCTATGTGATCTATTCAGATCTCATTAAACTGATTTACTGGGCCCGCTGGCTCTGCTCACCCTCAGTTTATTCCTACTTTGTTTAAAATTCGGGAAGTGATGGGGGAGGGGCAGGACATTAATCGCTGCACTTGTGCAAACGGAGTGCCGGCTGATTTATGGCAAAGGTTATAAAGGAAAAGTATTAAGTGTGCTTCATTCCATTTGGCAAAACCATCCTGCACAATGTCCACAGAAACCCCAAGAGTCCTGTTTTGTGAAAAGAAGGGGGGAAAAACTCCACCAAAGATGTGCTCTTCTTCTTTTGAGCATTAATTAAGACTGTAAATCACAGGCCACATGAAACAACTGTATACGACAGAGTGTGGATGGTCCGGGAATTCTGCTGGGCTTGTGTGATCAGTTTGAATACCTACACCAAAGCCCTAATGGGAGCGCAGACTTCAAAGGGCAGTTTTGGCATGAAGGAGAGGTCTGCTCCAGAACAGGAGGGAGAGAAGGAGTTGTAAAGTACAGGCTGCTTGGGAAATAGGTGGCAGGGGAGCGGTTGGGAGGGGAGGAGAGAGAATGAGAGTGGAGCCGTGGATTGTTTTCTGTCTTGAGTGCCAGATAGGTATGAAACAAGCTATTACCCATTTATCCTACAATAGTGGTTTCGATTGTATCATTTGGAAACTACCTCAAATGAAAAAATACCTCTATTGGGGAAAGAAAAGTATTGCATATATTCTTTTTTTTTTTTATTTTTTTTATCCCTCTGAAATATCCTTTTGGCTGCTTTTTGGACCATTTCACCATCTCTTACTGCTTGGGTCTCAGGCCATTCCGACAAGTGGTGGTTAGCTTATTACGCAGGATCCCCTGTGTGGGTCTGCAAACAGTGAATTTGCCTACTTAATTCCCTTTCCTCAATGCAAGACCACCCTTCAGTACCGTAGAGCTGAGATCGAGCTGTTTTCCTGGGAGAGCTCTCCCGCATTCCTCTTCTACCCTAGAATGCATATGGAAGACCTGCAATAAGTATTTTCTTCTTTCATCCTTCTTTCAAGGCTGATTGAACACACTTTTTGCATCCAGAGATAAGGTGGACCCTCCATCTCAGTAGATGCTTCTTTCTTTTCTGATAGGGCTTGAGTTCTATTGATTGTTTTCCTGACATTGAGCTGGTCCAGTGCCTGTTCATCCAGTGCATGTGTTCTGAGCACAGCAGTCCGAGATTAAGTGTAAGACCAAGTTTATGGAGAGGGAACAGAATTTTAATGTTGGATGTTTGCTTCATGATTCTAACCAACTGAGGTAATGCCACTGAGAATCAGACATGGCTGCTCATTGGAAATACTTTTGTCTATGGGTTCTAATAGTGAGCAGTTGAAAGCAACTAGAATATTCAATCACAAGGGTTTGGTTAAATATATCAGTGTGTTCATGTAATGGAATACTAAAACATAGTACAGAAATACAGGCATTTACAGGGAACTATATTCAGTATCTTGTAATAACCTTTAATGAAAAATATGAAAATGAATATATGTATGTATATTCATGACTGGGACATTGCTGTACACCAGGAATTGACACATTGTAATTGACTGTACTTCAATAAAGAATAAAATAAAATAAATATAGGTATTTGTGTAAAAATGTATTCACATCATACTATTAAGTTAAAAATTATTATGTATATATGATCCTATATTTGATTTTGTTTTTCCACTTTATTGAGATTTAATTGAAGTAAACCAAACCATACATATTTAAAGCATACAATTTGATGAGTTTTGACATCTGCAAATACTACCAGTAAAACCATCACCACAATCAAGATAATAAACATCCTATCACCCCACTGCCAAAAAAAGAAAGTTTCTTTGTGCCTCTTTGTAATCTGTTAATCCAGTCTTCCTTCCACCCCTATCCACAGGCAAACACTGATCTGCTTCCTGGCACTATAAATTAGACTGCATTTTCTAGAATTTTATATAAATGGAATCATGCAGTATGTGCTTCGTTTTTGGCTTCTTTCACTCAGCATAATGATTTTGAGATACATTCATGGTATTGTGTGTATTAAGAGTTCATTCCTTTATGTTGTTGAGTAGTAGACCCTGATCTATTCATCTCATGGTGGTCATTGTTTTACTTAGAGCTCCCTAATACATTTTCTTTGTTTCTTGGCCTTACAGAATCTCACCTTGAGGATACTAAGCATATTCAGCCAGAGACTCAAGGGGACCCATCTGCAGATTCCTTAAGCTCATCCTCTGCAGAGCTCCCTTCTGTTTGGTTCTTTGCTGTACAAATTCCAACCACCTCTGCCTCTTTTAGAGATCTTTGATATTTGGTGCCTCAGGTTAATGAGATAGCAATCATTTTCCTGAGTTCTCTTCATCTGCTGGTATGTTGTAGGCGCTCAGGCAGAAAGCCAGGGAGTGGTTAAGACTCATCTTGTTAATTTTTCATCTCTCAGAGATCACAGTTCTGTGTTGTCTACTCTGTATCCGAAAACATTTGTGTCATACATTTGCCTGGTGTTCTAGTGGACTTTAGTTTGGAACTAATTACTCAATCATAACTGGCAATGTTAAGATCACATGTATTAATTTGTGATAGTGATAGCTAATGTTCAGTGAGAGGATTCATTTTTTTAAATCTTATGATTTTCCAAAAGGGGAAGGTGGCTCTCAGGAGGTATCATTATCTTCTTACTTCTCAAAGCTAGTGCACCAGCTTAACAGGATTCCGTGGGAGTTGAATGAGGAAGCATTAGTAGTATAGTTCATACTACTGCAGTAGGGAGAATCCTGACTTCAGTTTCTTTGAAATCTTACTGACTTCAGTTTCTTTTTCAACTTTCATTAGGAGCTTTCTTCATTGACTAGAGTGAACCACAGCTAATATAGAACAATTAAAAAATTTTCAAACACCGGTTTACCAAATGAAGCCCATGTAGCTCATATTGGCATGGGAAGCTTGGTTTAGGATATGTGTGTTTAATGAGATAGAAAGAGTCCAGCCTAGAACTTTCTGTTTTTCTTTCAAACACATTCCCCAGTGATTGTCAACAGAGTCTATGGGTAAAAACAACCTGCTTCAGAATCAGGGAAGAACATACAACCTTTATTTTTGAGGTTTCAGTAATATATGTTATCATCATCCAAAGGCTTCGCTAAAGGTCATAAAAAGAAAAATGCAAATAAAACTTATAGAATAAACATACAGCAGATAAAACCCTTGCCCATTTTTCTATCCATGCTTTGGGAATCTACCAATGTTGTACCCAGGCTTGACTTTTGAATGGAAACTTCTAGAAAATTTCTCATTTAAGTCTTAGCCAAGCTTTACCAATTGCTTGGCTAGAACAATTCCCAGAGGTTAATTTTTTTAGATTAAATTGACTTGGTGACTATTTTTGTATTTTGGCAAAATACACGTAGGATTTACCATCTTAACCATTTTAAAGTGTATAGTTAAATGATATTAAGCACATTCATATTGTTGTACAATTGTCACTACCATTCATCTCCAGAACTCTTTTCCTCTTGTACAACTGAAACTCTTAGCATAATGTCCTCAAGTTTCATCCATGGTATAGCATATGTCAGAATTTTCTTCCTTTTTAAGTCTTCATAATATTCCATTATATAATATATACCACATTTTGCTTATCCATTCATCTGTCAACACACAATTGGGTTCTTTCCAAATTTTAGCTATTGTGAATAATGCTGCTGTGAATATGAGGGTATACATATCTTTTTGATACTCCAACTTTCAATTTTTTTCAGTACATACCCAGAAGTGGAATTTCTGGATTATATGGTAATTTTATTTTTAATTTTTTGAGGAATCACCATACTGTTGTCCACAGCAGCTACAACATTTTACAATCTCACCAATAGTGCGTGAAGATCCATTTTATCCACAAATGCTCTAACACTTGGTATTTTCTGGGTTTTTGATAGTAGCGTATTCTCACATCATGGTTTTGATTTGCATTTCCCTATTGATTAGTGATGTTGAGCATCTTTGCCTGTGCTTATTGGTCATTCATATATCTTCTTTGGAAAAATATCCATTCAAATCCTTTGCCCATTTTTGAATCAGGCTTGGTTTTATTTGTTGTTGCTGAGTTTTTAAGAGTTCTTTATATACATTCTGAATATTAATCTCTTAAAAGATATATGATTTGAAAATATTTTCTCTCATTCCATTTGTTGCCTTTTCACTCTGTTGGTAGTGTCCTTTGATACACATTTTTTAATTTTCATGAAGTCTAATTTGTCTATTTTCTCTTTCTTTTTGTCTTTTGAAAGTTTGATCATAATGTGTCTCAGTGTGGATCTCTTTGAGTTCATCTTACTTGAAGTTTATTGAGCTTGGTTTTTTATATTCACGTCTTTCATCAAATTTGGAGAAATTTCAGCCATTATTTCTGCATATATTCTTGCTTCCTCTTTTTCTCTCTCTTTTCCTTCTGGGACTTCCGTGGTAAGCTTTGGTATACTTGACTTCCAAAATAATTACATCAGACAGATTTGTCCAGTGGGATTGTTGTTTAGATGGGGAAACAGATTCCTGGTACTTCTTACTCCACCATCTTTCTAGAATCCTCTTCTCCAGTTGCCATTTTGAACACATGTGTTTTATCTTTCTATGTGTATTTCCAGGAATCTTATTCAGATTTGCATAGAACTTGTCAATCCTAATGACCCATTGCTAGAGAAGATCAAATGAGATGATATTGTAAGTATGTGTTCTTAAAATATTTAGAAAATAGCTAAGGTATCTTTTTTCTTGCTCATATTCTTTATAAGTAGACCATAAGTTTAGAAAATGCAGAAGTGGCTATGGTATGAGCATTCTCTTCAATTTCTCATGGTCATCTCTACCTTTCCAGTTTGTTTTGGCAGAGTGGAAAGAGGCTAATAAATTTCCTCAAAGGATAAAGACATCTCTTAGAAAAGAGACAAGTGAGGAGCACTTTTGTAGATACAGATTTTTATTATGTCAAGAACATAAAATAGATATTTGGTCTGTGTGTCCAGAGATGTCTTCTTAAGTTTTTCTTTCACTTAAGAGAGAAGTGAATCAATTCCTGTTAACAGTTTTCCAAGTTTCTGTATTATCTATCAATTGATTATAAGATGAATTACTCTCTATAGCTACTATTTTGGTTACTCATAAATGTTTCTGAAACATTGTACCAACTTATCAGACAAGTCTATATTCCTAAACCTACTCATTTCAGGAAACAGCCACAGCTATTTTTCTTTGTATTTATTGTTTTTATTTTGTAAGGACTGAAATATAGGCAACCTGGAATTTGCTTCCCTTCTGTCTCTCCTTATCACTAAATTCAAGTATACAATTTTGCTCTTAATGTGTTCAGTGAAACATGATTACAATATTAATTAAAAAGTTAAAATAAGCTAGTTTGCAAAACAACAGTATTAAATGGGTTACTCACAAATCTATTGTCATAGAATATTAGAATTAAGTATTTCTTCCTGACATCCCTGCCTTAATCAGTTAGCTAGTCCATAGTGGCTTAGTGAGATTGTATTTAGCCTATTTCCCAAATGGCAATTAAGAAATGGTTTCATTTCCTAGCAAAGGTCTGCCTGTGAAATCTCTCTGGCTTGTGCACCCCTGTGAATTCTGTCTCCATCCTCGCCCCTCCCCTCCCTACGCCTCTCTAGAAACCCTCTTCCTCCCCTCATCCCTAAGACTAAGGCTTTCCAAACATTCCCTGTGTGTTTGTACAGAGCACAGTGAGGAAGAAATGATTAAACAGCCAAATGTTTGAAACTTAGCTAAATGCTAGGATTATCGTCTATTTAACTCTTTCTTATCTCGAACTGGGAGGGGCTTATGGCTGGACCTATTGTTCTCCTTTTCTTGACATTAATGAAGTCAGAGCATCCAGCTGATTTCCTAAGGTGGCTAAGAGTGACCTGCTGAATTGGTTTACTTGTCCCCTCCTTCCAGCTAGACAGGAGCAGTGCAGAGAGTGGTATTGTTGGAATAAATACTCGTGTGCATGCGTGCTTGCACACACAAATACAAGCCCACCACCTCCATCCACACTCAAACCAGAGTGTATTTAGGATCTACTAAAAGGATTGAAGGGGCTTGAAGATAGTCTGCTTAAGAGCTAGACTCCTAGTTTCTGTTCTACTTTCTCAGTGATTAAGAATCTTTTCAGTAGCAGCCTGCAGCTTCTCTGCACAAAGCAGGCTTTCCAGTCCTAACCTGTATCCTGTGGGCTCAGGTACTGTCGGAATACATATCTGACTGAAGGAGCTCAGAAGGTTATCTCTTTCTTATGTTTTATAGTTTGGAGAATTATCATTAACTTGCATTTCATAAATTAAGAATAAAAACTCCATTTTTGATGTTAACATCATGGTGTGTGTCCTTTGTTACCTTCTCTACTCATATAATTATAGAGGAACATAAAGATATACAATATTTTCTATCATTGGTTTTGAAAAATCAGGTCATATTATATATCTTACTTTTCTTAATAAATGGATGGGGGAACCCTTCTAAAACTATATTACAGATTCATCTTCTATTTAATTTGTGCCTGGCAGTCATTGTCATGGCTGTTCTACAGTGTATTCAACCTTTCCCTGGTAATAGGCATTCATTTGGTTTCCCATTTTTTCCCCACTATAAACAACACAACATGCTAGGAGAGGTAACAGTAACAAGGATGCTGATATTGAACTACTTGGATTAGACTCCTCTTAATACCACTGACCAACTTTTTGATCTTGGGCAAATTTCTCAGCCACTCTCTGCCTCACTTTCCTCCTTCCTCAATGGGAAGAATGAAAGGATTTGCCTCCCATATCTCTTCTGCAGCAAAGTTGAGCACTTGCCTAGCCTTAGGACAGAAATAATTCAGTTCACCTGTTCAGCTCTCTGGTTGGAAAAAGGGGTCAAGATAGACCTTCAGGCTGTGTCATTCTTGAGAGGAAGGGATGGGCTATCCAAGGATCCTGTTTGGAGCCTCAGGACTCAGAGTTGGGTGTGTTTGGGGTCAAATGGGGATTCCAGCCAGATTTCCCCAGGCCTTTCCATCCAGGTCTTACCTTCAGAGAGGCAGAGCCCAAAGCCTCCCTTCCACCATCCAGCCTGCCTCGCCCCGGCAGTTGCTCCCTACTTGGATTTGGGTTGAGAGGGGAGGGCAGTAGGAACACTGCAAGCCACCACCTTCCCTATATCCTGTCCAGAAGAAAACTATCTACCTAGACTTGGCTTCATACAAATATATTTTGCTGCTTAATAAATTAAAAAGGAATCATCTCCTTTCAATGCTGGATAATTCAATCAGAATAGACCTTGATAGTTATAAAGTTGTGGTAGCTAATTCTTGTAATACTGTGCAAGGCCTTGGATTGCTTGCACATGTGCTAGTATCATCAGAATAGATGCTTAATTACACAAGAAACAAGAATAGGAATGTTTCTTCTGTTGCATTTTGTCTCTCCTCCCCACCAGGTCTTTTGAGCTGGCATCCCCATTAATGTTACTATATGTCTCTGTTACTTTTCATTGTTGTTGTCCATTTGAGAGAATCTTCTGGATGACATAAAGTCTCCCCCAGGAGACTATCCTACCCACAATGATACTGTATTTTCACACTGCTGAAAGTTTAGTATTTCTGGCCAGGAGCAGAATGAGTTAGTTGAGGAAGATTCTAAAATTTAAAAACATATGAAGCACATCAATCTCAAATAATGACTGAGTACAAAGTCATTGTTTAGTGAACTACCGCTTACTATATTGTTCTTTTATTTCCATTACTTCAAATTGCATGTTTTTTCCTGAAAATTAAAGCATATATGCTAATTGTAGAGAGTCTGGAAGCTACAGAAAAGTATAAAGATTAAAATAAACCATCAGGTGTGGCTATAAAGGAATAGCATGAGGAAGTGTTTTTGGCATGATGGAGCCATCCTGTAACTTGATTGTTACTGGAATCTATACATGTGTTAAAATTCATAGAGCTATACATCCCCCAAGAAGGTTCATTTTACTGAATGGTAATTGAAAAACAAAATTAAACAAAAAATAGAACCATCTGTAATTCCTCCACCTAGCTTTAGTCATTTTTTTTTAACTGAACTATAGTTGATTTACAATGTTGTGTTAGTTTCTGGTGTATAGCATAGTGATTCAGTTATACATATATATATATATATGTCTTCTTTTTCATTTTTTTATCATTATAGGTTATTACAAGATGTTGAATATAATTCCCTGTGCTCTACAGTAGGACCTTGTTGTTTTAGCTGTAATCATTTTTAACATTTTGATGTATTTCCTTCTACTAGCTCTCTGACTGTAACTACAGATGCATTTCTCTTTTACAAAATTGCTATATATGCTTATGTATATACTGATTTTAAATATCTTGAACATTTTTGTATCATTAAATATTCTTTTAAAATATTTTTATATAGTTGGATAATACTCCATCATAAGATGTAACTAATTAATGAACTGTTCTCTTATTATAGTATATTTTCACAACTGAGTGTGCAGCAAAAATTGTTAATTTAAGAATCAGTGCTTAACTTTTACTGGAAGAAAACCTGTTTCCCACTGAGAGCCACAAAGATCTTCCTGCTGCCGCAGCCACAGCTCCTGTCACTCACCCAGCCACAACTGGGGCCGTTCAGCCCCTAGAACTCACCGCGTGCTTCCTGGGCTTGGAGTGCTGGGATGCTTTTCTTCTTTCCATCCAACCTGGCCTCCTCCTTGGGCCTCCCCCTCCCTCTCCAATCTACACGGCTGACACCTTTCAGCTTCAGCGTAACGGGTCCCTCACAGAGTGGTCTTCCTGGAGCGCCCAGTTCCCCACTCATCCTCCCATCTCTCATGCAGCACCCTCTCCTTTCCTCCTTTTCTCTCACTTCCCACTTTCTCACTTGGTGATTACATCTTTACATTTTCTTGCTTCATGTTAGTCTCTCTCTCGATGATAAGCTCCTAGGAGGGTAAGGACCATGTCCGTCTTGCTGACTGTTGGATACCCACTGCTTAGCACAGTGCCTGGTACCTCGTGGGGACTCAGTGAACCGTCAATGGCTGGCTGGCTGGCTGGTTGAACTGGATGAAGAGCTGTCGTGCTCTAGTAAGACACAGACCTAATGGCTACAGAGCTTACATTCAGATTTAAATATTTTTAATCAAATTAACTGCAAGTGGCATTGAGACTGGTTAGTGACCATCAGTGTATCTTACTTCTACATTGGAATGAGTATTTTACAATCTAAAGTGAGACTTTTTCTCACTCATACTTCTTTTCTCTGTTAATTTTGTGCCCTGCTCTCAACTTCTACTCTCTTCCACACACGCATGCACACACAGATTTGTTTGCCTGTGTGTATCTGTATCTATTTTTACAATTACCACTGCTTTTACAGTTCACATTTTTTTCTTTTTGGAAAAGGAAATCTTTCAGTTCTTTTTGTTTCTTCCCTTTTCCTTCTTTCCTTTTTGTTGTTACCTTTTTCCTATTGTTTCACCCCCCCCACCAAAATCTGTCAAGACTCATCTCTCTTCCTTTGAACTGTTTAGAAGATTTGAAGGTTGTAATTAAGTTGAATTACTAGGTAAACTTTGGCACTAAGTTATTGTGTGTGGGTTCGCTTGTTTTGTTGTTGTTGTTGTTGTTGTGTGTTTAATAAATCACTTAGTATTTTTGGCCAAAGGAAGCCAGAAGTGAATCATCACTGCAAAGGATAAAGTCAATCCTTTCCAGGGCAAACATTTGGGTGTGCAGGGAGCAGTGTCTGATTCAAATCATATAACCTGTTTCTATCCTTCAATTCCTTTAATCTTTTACTAATGCTTCCTAGAAAAATCTTAATTGTCTAACTCCAAGGGGATCAAAGACCTAGAGTGAAATTCCTGCTGCTTTCCAAGCAGGTGAATGGAGTATTCCCATTCTTGTGATTGTGAAGCCAGGTATAAGCTGGGTAGTCATCAAAGACAGAGATAAATCAGGTTCCTTCTCATAGGACAGTCTAGCCACCTAGATAAGGTAAAGGAAAGGAGAAAAGATCACTCTGCTTTCCAGTGAGAATCAGGAGATAACGAAAAGGCAATGGACATCATTTTTGCTGAGGGTTTCTTTTTCCCCCTCAAAATGGAAAATATGGTGAATACATAGATGCCTTCAGAAACTTCACTTTCACTTTAAAGTGACTAGGAAACCAAATGGCTAGAAAAGTCAAATCCATGTTAACCCTTAAAGATTAGATAATTGGATACATTGTAAATGAAAAATAATGGCATTAGAATATATTTTAGGTGATTTTTAAAGAATACTTTTATCTGTCTGGTAAGTCACAGTAGCTAGAAAATGTAATTTCTCAGCTGTCGTACCAAGGTTCCAACTGATTCAGGAGCTATCCCGATAAAACGCCATCCTAATCACGACATCGCTCAGGTGAGTGAGAAGAGCCGTGTCGGTCCCCAGAGCAGTGGCTGTTGCACAAGTGGCAGGAGGGAGATAGCGAGGCTATTGGATTCAAAACTTGGATTAAGGGTCGCAAGTCCATGCCTTTATTGCTTTCCTTAAGATACGTGGTTTAAAAAAAATTGGTTTCGTATTAGACTGCTTAAAAAAGCAAACAAACTTTATTTAGTTTGGGAGATTTTCTTCCTGGTATGTGGAACTATGCCCTCATTTATTGTGGCTTATTCAAAACAGCATATTTTAAAGCAATAATTATAGTACAGATGATCAACCAGGCTAAATATATGTGCCATGCTAATCTCTGCACGCTGTTCTGAGAAGCCAGTGTTGTTCTCTTTTATTAGTGGCTGAAAGTAGTTAAGAGATATTTTCATTAAAACCTTGTTGACATTCAAGGTATTTCTATTCTAAGAAACAACGGAAGGGCAGAGGATCAATCTCCTCTGGCTTTCATGTGGTTATCGTTGGTTCTCTAAAATGTGATGGATAAAATAATACAGAGACGCACAAATCTATTTCTTTGTGCTTTAGTCTGATGAGGGTATGGGGTAAGATTTAAAAGAACTTGGATTTTTAAAACTCAAACTAAATGTAGTATTAACTAAGCAAAGGCTAAACAAAACCAATGTTTGTGTTCTAGACAAATGCTCTAAATGACAACCTCTTCTCCCCCACAAAGGCCCACAAGATAGAGGCAGAGCCTACTCCAGATCCTCATGGGTGATTTTATTACAAAATACACTCCCACATCCATTGCCACCAAATGTCTGATTTGTTTTTACCTTAGGCACGACTGAAAAAAAAACAAAAAACCCACCATTGTTAGAGGAAAGGAAAGTATTAGTCTTGATCCTAGCAGAGCTGCTTTAGTGACGAAAACACACCACACACACACACACACACACACACACACACCCACCCTTGGTAGGATGCTAATCAGGCCTATTCAGAAAAGCCCTAATTAATGTAATTAAAATCTGTCAGATCAAACTGATTAGCCTGATACTCAAGCTGGAGTAGAGGGAGCAGGGCTCATGGGAGGAGGGGAGGCAGGCACCACCGAGATGGGGTTAGTTTTCAGTAGAAGGAGGTGGTTGGTCTCCAAGGTGATCAAAGCAACTTGTCTTTCATTTCCACGGGATAAGGATTGTGGGCTCCTGGCCTCAGATCTAGTTTCCGGCATCTCTATTTCCTGGCACGTCCTTAACTGTTCAGGTGGAAGAAGCAGGTCCTTCCTGGGCTATGATGGAAGGCCAGGGAACAGGCTGCTTGTCTCCCCTCTTTGACAGCTAGAACACACACGTGAAGCATTTTTCATCTCTTGGCAATCCCCTCTGCAGTCTTTGGCCATGACCACTGACACACCGGCAGGAAGGAGACAAAGGCCATGTCATGTGATCGCCCCAATAGGGCTGTTGACACAGGCCTCTTTTGCAGAGCCACATTCTCAGGTGGGAGGGCTGCCAGTGGCCTCGGACTGGCCCTGGGACGGAGAGCTCTGCTCCCAGCGGCTCTTTCAGAGGTCCAGAGGAGAATTCCAGGCCGCTTGAGTGGAAAAGTGAGTATTTCACCAACAGTGGGAGAGGGTCTTACTTTAGCCAAATTAAAGAAGAATGAAGAACAAGTAAATTCAGGGTTAAAAAATTCTCTGAGCTTGTAATTGTGTCCTGAGAATAGATTCTTTCCCATAGAGGGAAAATGACATTCTTCCTCATCACAATTTTTCTGAAGTTTTGAGCAGTCATTCTAGGTACTTTTCACTTTTTTACTGATTAGGAAGTTTGAAAAGCAAGACTCACTTAAGAGACAGAAGATCATCAGAGGAAGTGACTTCTATGGTCCTTCCTGGTTTCTTAATAAATGAATAAATGCAGAGGACCAACTGTCCTAGGTCTTCATAATTCTTTGTGCACATTGCATCTATTTTGATTTCTCTGCTAACATCTACATCACAAATACTAGGAAAGGAAAAAAAAAACTAATGGAGGTGAGGGAAGAACTTGGAAACTTAATTTGTTTCCTTAATCATAAATACTACACATACTGTACCCTCATTTTAAAATCACAGTTTATGCAATTTCTTTCATCTTTTTTTATTTATATATTTTATTTATTTTTTCAGGGTGGGAGGTGATTAGATTTATTTATTTATTTATTTTTAATGGTGGTGCTGGGGGTGGAACCCAGGGCCTCATGCATGCTAAGCATGCGCTCCACTGCTGAGCTGTACCCACCCCGCCCCCAGCAATTTCTTTAGTTTCTGAGGACAGTGAGAGAAGTAGTTAATTTATGGACATAGTACATTTTAAAAATAGTCTTTAGTAGTGAAATAGGTCTTTGGTGGAAATGCCTGCAGAGAGACAGACACATGGATAGTCAGTCAAAAGATACATTGAGAATTGCCTGTCTCCTTTTCATTGTGTGTGGCTTAGCTAATCACACAGGAGTGGGATATAAGGAGGGAGATCTTTGTGATAGCAAGTTCTCTGGGCCTTTACAAGGGGAAGATGTGTACTAGGATGGCCACTTCTGCTACCCTTACCTTCACAGTTACATTTTGCTACAATCTCTAATAATAGTTGCAGCAAAGGAATAAGAATTACACAAACTTCTTTAACATAAAATTTAAAGACTAATAAAGAAAAACCTATTTGTGATAAGGGAGAGAGTAAGAGACTGGAGTTGAGAACCCTGGATGGTGGTCAGTTTTTGCTGTTGGTTAGCCAAGTGTGAGCAAATCTCAGTCCTCTCTGATCCTTGGTCTCCTCAGAGCTAAAGCACAGGAGCTGGCTGTAAGAGCTGCATGGTTGTACAAGTCTGGGACGTTTTAATAAATACATTCAAAGTAGAGGGAGAGCCGGTTTTTAGCTATAAAACTTCAGATTTGGCACTTAAACAGCTTACGCCAGAGATTCTAAAATGCGGTGACAAACAGTAAATGAGTATTCTGTGTTTGTTTACATTGTATTTGGTATGAATAACTAGAATTTGGGAAATGCCTCTCCCTTTTCCAGACTTCTGACGGTACGAGTGGGTTCTGCATATCTCAAAAACATCTCTGGAAGAAGCAATGCGTGAGTGACAAGGGTAGGACCGGGGCACTCAGAACTGACCACACTGCCTTATCATGATGTCCACAGCTTAGCCCTCTGTCCACAGCTATACAGATCAGGCCAGGCCAAGCCTCTGTTTGGCTTAGCCCACTTTTCTCGAAATTTCACAATTTTATGGCTCTTTGGGTTGCACTGATATCCTTGAAAAAGACAGCCTAGTTAGTTAGTGAACCTGCAGTAAAGTGTGGTTGCCTGGTCAGCACGGGGTCTTATCAGGAGGGAAATGTGTTTTATGGAATCCTGAAGGCCAGAGGGGTGGGAGAAAGCTCTTCTCTCTTTCCTTGGTGTTAACTTTGTCTTGCTTCAGAGTTAACCTTTTCCATTCCTTAGTATCTTAGAGCTCTGTTTTTCTAAATGTCAGGGAAGAGCTTTCCAACTTTATGTTGGCATTTAGGGGGTGGCAGAGTACAGGGAAGGACGGGGTGGGGTGGGTGAGTTGTAAAGACATTGATTCTAAAAAATAAACTGGATGCAGCCCTGAAAGGTGATGATTTCCACAGAGGGCTTGGCAACAACCGTTGAAATCCATAACCTCCTTTTACCAACATCTCTTATGTGGCTGACCTGATTTTATATATCTTATTTCTAGAAGGCTGCATCTTCCTTTCATCCCTTTGGTAAATAAACACATCCTTTACTTCCCAGTTCTTTACCCCAGTCTGAAGCCTTGGTCTTCACTTTGTCTCCTGGCTACATCTTTTCTCCCTTCTCCCCACCCCTTCAAAGTCTTGGCCAAAGTAACTTTCCAGACATACTTCCCACACGTCTGTAGGAGGCCTTCGTTTCAGCCAGAGAAGACGGGAGAAAGGACTGCACCCTGCCCTTTCTTTCCACCTCTGCTCTCAGCCTTGGCTCCTGGGATCCATCCTAGGCGTCACCATCCCCCAGCGTAGTTTTTGAGGCTCAGCTTAGATGACACCATCTCCGTCACCCTCTCCTGGTCACCCGTCCAATATTGCGCTTTCCTCTCTGCCTCTCCTGAGTAGCCTTTGTAGCAGCACATCCAGCCTAGGGCGCATGCGCACGTGCACATGCGCAGTACCTTGCCAAATCGGAAACTTGCACACAGAAACAACGTCCTAAGTTATCTTGGCATCTTTCTCTGTACCTGGCACCAAGTCTGTGATAACTGCTGTGTGAATGAATATAGGAAAGAAGGATGAATGACTGCCTTTACCCTTCAATTCAGTTTGCATCCTCCTTTTCCTGATTCTCTGTCTTTATTTCTTGCCCTTCTGACCTTGGTAACCCAAATTGAGGTGATCAGGAATTTCAAACACACACTTCCCTCTCCCCTCACACAGTAATCTTTGTGCCACTTCTTCAGTTCTCCTACAAGCGCAAAATAATGAATTATCTGAAATCCCAAATTGTTAAGATTTGGTGGAGAGTAAGTTAGGAGATGGCACGAGTAAAGTGTGGGCTTATAGTCTCAACTCTGATGCTGGTGTGATGCGAATTTGGAGAAGTTATCTAACCTTATTGGACCTCTGTTTCCACTTCTGTAAAGTGAGGGGGTTGGACTGATACACCGTGGTTCTCAGGTATGGGCCTTTGACCCTCAGGTTGCCATCTCAACCAGATTTCTGCTTTATCTGTTCATTTGTTCAGAGCACTGTAAGATTCCAGCAGGTTTAATAGGAAAAATGCTCATCAGTGGTGGCTCCACTACTAAAAAAAAAAAAAATTGTTTGGATACTGTTATGCTATACTACATTAGCTCTAAGTTTCCATACAGAATTCTGAAGTTGTGTGATTAAGAGAGCATGAGAAAGCTTTATTAAAATTAAAATGAAAGCCTAAAAGAGAATTATTACACACAGGAAATATTTTAACCAGGATTATTTATGGTACTTTAAAGATATAAAGTATTGAGATTCCTTTAAAAATTTTTAAAATTATTTTGCAAAAACAGATAAGAAAATAATGTATATTCTTGAGCTGTCATCTTTCCATGCTTGTTAGGTTTTCTACCTTCATCCATTTCACCTACCAAGACAAAACTTCCCTCTACCAACATATGGACTTGCTGATTTTGTGTGATAAATTACTTTTTTAAAAAACTGAAGTATAGTTGACTTACAATATTGTTAGTTTCTGGTGTACAGCATAGTGATTCAGTTATACATATATCCTCTTCTTCATATTCTTTTTCATAACAGGTTGTAAGCTATTGAATATAGGTCCCTGTGCTATGCAGTAGGACCTTGTTGTTGTTTATTAATAAATTTCTTACAGAGTTACACCTTCTAAAACATATAAGAGTCATTACATAGGTGGATTTTGGTCATTCATTCTTTCTGTTTTCTTCCTTGAGGTAAAATAGAGCAAACCAATATACTCACACCTAAGCTGTTGAGAGAAGCACTATTCTGAAGTTACATGTAAAGGAAAACACTTTTAAAAAGTCATATCCTTAAAGAAAGAATTGTATACTTTTTGTACTTATAATCCAATGATAAGTTGTACTCGGAAAAAAATGCATAAAAACATATTTTTAGAAAAGGTACACTCATAAAATCTTTGCATCTGATTTGTTGGTTTTACTGCTATACCTGTAGTGTCAGTTTTCAAAAAGAAGATTTCTTGTTGGGGAGGGTATAGCTCAGTGGTAGAGTATGTGTTTGGTATGCAGGAAGTCCAGGGTTCAATCCCCAGTACCTCCATTTAAATAAATAAATAAATAAATAAGCAAATAAATAAATAAACCTAATTACCTCCCCCCCCAAAAATAAATAAAATAAAATAAAATAGATAAAACCAAAAAAATTTTTTAAAAAGAAACAAAATAAATAAAAGCACCGAAGAAGAAGAAGAAACTCAAGATTCTCAGTGCATGGCAAACCAGGTATAAACTTTAAAAAAAAAAAAAAAAAATTGAGTAAAATAAAAGCAATTAAGAATCTTGTAAGTGATAATTTAGGTTCAGTGTATCAGTTAAGAATAGATTCAGCTGTGAATGACAGAAAACCTAAAATAACTTAAAAAAAATCTTTCTAGAAAATTCAGATTTCACCTGTCATAAGACTGCAAGGCTATCCATTCGGCTTGTGTATTTTTTTTTTGCCTTCAGAGCCTTCGGGCCCAACTGAAGAGAAACTTAAGGAAGATCAGAAAACAAAAAAGTCTCCTTCATGATACCTGGGAGTCAAAACATGGGGACAAGAAAATGTGACATGTAATATGGCCCCTGTTAATCGTTAACTCTTTGAGGTGGACCCGGCTCCTTAAGCAAACATAACCATGGTGGGACGGGCCCTCTCTCCCCTGGAGACCCAGGCTTGTGGACCAGGCTGGAGGACCGAGGCGGCCTCTTCCCCAGGTTTAGAGAGTGGACTCGCAGCAGGAGGGCTTTCGCTGTCTCCTCAAACAGGAAGGGCAGGCATCATGTTACTTCAACTGCTGTTGTCACATAAAGAAGGCAGAGAAGGGGGACTGGCTCTGTAAACGTCTTTCAGATCAGAGGGGAGCTGACCTGGCTTTCTCAGCTGTTATTTTGCTTGTTTAACTGACCCGTTGTCTGAACAGGTGTGTGGTGCAGCGAAGGGTGGCTTAGGATAGCTGGCGTAACTTTCTTTTCCGGGCAAGAAGTAGACCACAACATGGCTTGTCCAGGAAGATTCTGGAGTCTGAGCCCTTGAAGGGCGAAGTGATGCTGAAACCCAAGTTTTCTTTATAGAAGACAAAAATTATTTTTGAAAAGGTGAGTGGGTGGCCTATGATGGTTATATTGTCTTCTGGGAATGGTGTCATCTTTATATTTTCCAGGTAACAAGTTTTTTTTTTCTTTTTCCGTATTGGATAATTAAGATTTACATTTTAAAAATTAACATTATGATAAGTGAAATAAGCCTGACACAAAAGGTCAAATAATATTTGATTCCACTTATATGAGGGACCTGGAATGGTCCAACTTATAGAGACATTAAGTAGAATAGAGGTTACCAAGGCCTGGGGGTAGAAAGGAATGGGGAATCGTTTAATGGGTTTGGGGAGCATGAAAAAGTTCTGGAGATGGATGGGGGATGGTTGCACAGCAATGTGAATGTGCTTAAAGCCACTGAACTGTACACTTAAAAATGGTTAAAATGGTAAATTTTATGTCTATTTTACCCAATTGAAAATTTGCTATTATCAATATTTCTGAACAATAAATATTTGAACAATAAATATTGTTCAAAGGCATTTTTATTATAAGAGATACCAAAAGACGCCTGTAAAAATTTGGTACAGTGACTTGGAGATTAACATGCTTAAGACATAACAAGTGGCTTGGTTTGGTTTGGTCTGGTTTGGTTTTTTGTGTAAACTGAGTCTTTGGGTAATATTTTTTACTCAGTAGAAGGTTTTTCACATCCTGTACGTTAAAGGCATGGTCTCCTTGAATTTCTAGTTAACAGATGCCTTCTATCTCTTTTATGCTTATGTGCTTTACATTTAACTAACAGTTCTAAAAACAAGTATCAACTTGATGTTAATTATATATATTCTGCCTCATCATATGGTCATAGTAAAATATCCAGCATCTGACGTTCAACAATTATATTGAATCCTTCATTGGAAGATTCACAGTCTCCTGACTGTTAGCAATTGATGATGCATCTGGTGGGATGGCAGATTTACACCCAAAGACTTCTTAACTAGATGTGTTCAAATCATACAACTTTAAAGATTCATTGAGGGGAGGGTATAGCTCAGTGGTAGAGTGTGTGCCTAGCATGCACCAGGTCCTGGGTTCAATCCCCAGTACCTCCATTAAAGATAAATAAATAAAAACCTAATTACCTCCCCCCAAATAAAAATAAATTGATTTATAAAAAAAATAAAATATTCATAGTGATCATCCAGAGGTTATTAAAATTTAAATAGTATAACATTATTATTTTCTACAACTTTACTTCTTCAAGTAACTGTTTAGAGTAAAATTTTATTTTAATTAAATTTGAGCTTTAGAATAAATGTATTCTTTTATTTTCTTCAGTTTAAGCAAACTGGACCCAATTTTACTCCCCACTTCCCCTTCTGATTTTATTTACACCAGTTTTAAGAGCCCGGAGAATCCTTTCTATACTCTCCCTCTCTCCCCAAAGAAGAAAAGGCTTTTTGCAGTCTAGGATCAAATAACATAATTTGAATTTGTAGTCAAAACATCTTTGAACCTGACAGAAGTAAGGTCTCTTAATAAAAACTAGAACTCAATTGACGATTAAAATTAAAACAGCCAAATTAGGATGAAGCAGAACTGCTAAGTACTAAGTAATTTGAGTAGCAACTCCCCTTTATATGTGCTTTTTCCCTGCGTTTCATTTACAATTTAAAAAATAGAAAGCACTGTTTTGACCCATACTAAAGTATAAAAATATTCTATCCTATTGTATCCTTCTTCATTTAAATCTCGTAAATATACTTTTTATTAGCACCGAAGAATGCTGACAAAACTTGAAAATACCAGCGCTCTAAAGACTCTTGCTGATTGAGACCTAGCTTTTGAGTACAAGAGTTGAAGTTGAAATTAGGTTCTCTGAACTGAGAGAGGCTCCCTGAATAAAAGTGTCTTGGCTAATATCCTTTTTTATGGTTTATTTTAGCAGTAGCACCATGCCTCCCCCAAATGTTTACAATTCCCTGTTTGGGTAGAAAGTTCATGCCTTCGAGCATCCTTAGCCCCTGGCTTACAGAGTGGTGAGGTAGTTTGAATGAGTGTCTAGAGTACAAAGGTTATGAACTACTTGTAACAACTTCCAGAATAAAAGCCCCTCTGAGGTTTCACTGCAGAGCTTGATCATTGGGTTGGTCTCTTTTTTTCATGGAGATTGAATTCTTGGATCATAGGTCATCTGCTGGAGCATCAGTCTGCCTGCTGCTTGGGGAAGCAGCTGACCCCAAGACTGATGGTGTCTCCAGGTAGCTGTCATTATTTGATTGTAGTTGACAAATAGAGAACGAGATCATAAACAAGTTTTTACACAAACCATTATGTGTAGAGAAAACTGAAGGAAGATACAAACTCAGGTATTTCACAAAAGGGTTTTTAAATGCCTTTTGATTTCAAGTACGTGATGTACCTCTTATTCTTCTTATAAAGATCTTTTGTGTGTGTGCCTGGTTATATTTCTGCTCTAAATTTGAAATCAAATTGCTACTTGTTTCCTTCTGTCTCTCACTTAAAACTAATTCTGAAGTGTGTGTATTTGGGGTGGGAGGGAAGCATGTCTTTGGAGACATGCAGTTTTCTTGCAATATTTTCTTTCAAGAATATGTCAAGTATTTAAAAGACCATTAGATGGATAATAAGCCAAGCCCTTCAACTTTTGTGCTTTGCAAACCAATACATGGAAGACTTGGACATTTCAGCCTAAGAAGATCAGTGTCAGATTAATGTATAAACTTCAAGGAGATAAAGACCATGTGCATTTTAACTTCTTCAGGTATAGCTAAGAATAGCTACATGCAGCTTGATCAATTATTTTATGGTGGTTGTAATGAATCATAGCTGTAGTTTCTAAGGAGAAAGAAGAGGGAAGCTTAATTTAATACTTTTCAAACTTTTTTGTGCCAAGAAAAGAGATGCATCTCTCTTTGTGGGACTAGTGTATACGTGTTCCTTTATAAGAAAAAACACACTACTTACTGATCTTTTGACAGAGGGGACATATATTTTGAATTCATAGTGAAGATAGGGTTTTGACATTTACATACACACCCTTTTTACTCAAGATATCACTATCATAAATATTGGCACTTGGTTTATAGCCTGGGAACAAAATCTATTGAAATGATCCGTACTGCTATTGGATTTTTGACCTGGGTTTTATCTACTAACTAGCACTTCTCAGTGTGGTCTGCCCCAGATTTTCTGAGCCAAGGAAAGACATCATTCACGTTCAGCATGGCTCCACCAGGAGTTTCCCAATGATTAATGGACTAGGACTTGGTACACCACACCCAAACTGCTCACCTCCCCGGGGAGTTGGTACCTTTGCAGAAGGGGTTGTCATGAAGGATGACCCTTCCCACTCAGTACTTCTGGGTTCAAAACATGCCGTGGAGTTTTGACCCAAGACTGTTCAACAGTTAAAAATTGCCACCAATTGAACCTTCCTAGAACTTTGGCTGGTAGGAGACTGGGTGGACAGCCTTAAATATATATCCTATAATACCCTACTCTGCAGTTTGGTGAAACAAAAGGAAGACATGGCTTTCAGAAGAATATTTTTTCTTTGATTTAGTTACATTTGTGTAGATAAAATGCGGTCATTATATCAAGAGGATACATCTATGCCCTGCCTTACTAGATACCTGAGATGTGTTACTAACCTGGTTGTGAGCCTGGTATGTGGTTAGCAACCTGGTTCACAATTATAACTAGTTGTTCATACATCTTTTATGTTTTATTTACTTGTTAGAACATTTTTAATGGGAAATGTTTGTTATTTGAATGTCTGAAATCTTAAAAAAAAGAAAGAAAGAATGAAATGTGTGTCCCTTTGAAAAGCCTGCAGATTAGATTATCAGCACTGCTAATGCTTCAGGGACCTTGTGTCTCCCTAACTTGCCAATATCTATTTGTTGAGTGTTGCAAGAGTTTGCTAATTAAACAATTCGCAAGGTATTTTGAGCAGAACTTGTGGACATTTCACCAATTGAACAATTTATTGCTGCAGTTGAAAAAAAAGTTAGTTGGTGTTTATTAACTAACTTTCTTGCCATGTTTATGGAGAATTATGGGTGCAACTGCTGGCCCCTGACTATGTTTTTAAAGGGTTCATGGTCATTGTTGACACTTTAGTTCCCAGGGTGCCTGTTGTTATTCCAAGACACAACCGTTACTTTGTTGAATTTGCAAATTTAGGTTAAGTAAGAAGACTCTTTTGACTGAGAGGCCAAGTAAAATTGAATCTGTACCTATGGGAGGAGGATTGGGAGAGAGTTTCATTCTTAAGAACAGACATCAAATTTTTCACTCAAGGAAAAAACACATTGTTTCTGATATAAAGGTAGAAATTGAGGTATTTAAGATGAAAAGAAAACCCTTTCCAGCGAAGAATATCCATATCATGATTCTTAGCAGATGAGGCTACAAAGCAGTTTCATTTCATTAGTTAAGTGCAAACTTTCATCACCAACTCTTTGTTGTTAGCCCAGCAGGTTCTAGGGTGTTGGCCTTCCTACTCTGATGTCCAGTGAGTGGGCTCTCAGCCGTGAAGTGGAGGAAGCACAGGGCATTTGGACTGGGCCCCACAGACCCCCAAGGGGTAAGCGTGGTTCTGGTCTCCCCACCTTCCTGCCACCGCTCCTGTGCAGGTGATTTGACTCTAACTAATTGGCCATTCCTAAAGTGCAATTAGTAGGAATATTAATCTAGGCTTGACAAGAGTGGAAAAACTGTCTCACTCACAAGATACCGTATCTAATCTACTCCAAAATGTATAAACTTGCTTGGGCTTGAATCCCTCAGACCCAATAACCCGATTTATCAGCTGTAGACGAACCGCTTAGAAGCACCAAGAGAAGCTCCTGCAGAGGAAGTGGGTTTGAGTCTATTTGCTCTTTGTTGTGGTCAGTAAAGGAACTGCTTGTGCTTTTTAATTAGAAGGGTGGGACCAGAGTTTTCTTAATTGCAATTGGAGCTCTGGTGTAAAGCATTGAAAGAAGAATGCTTTTTATTTAAAGAAATGCATTTGTATTCTCTCCTTTCAATCTCTTGCCTTTTCTTTGAATGACTTCTCACTTTTCATGTTTTACTCAACCCCTCCGTCAGAATATATTTGGCTTCCTCAGTTCTGAATACGTTTTTGAAGTTGCAACACTGCTTGTTGGTTATTTAGCTTGTGAAGGTGCCCAGAACGTGCTGAGCCCTGGCTGGTGAGGATGCAGGAAAGCTGGGTGTGCCCTTTGTTTTCAGGATGGGAAGTCAAAAGTGCCCACAGAATACAAATTCAGCAGTGCACGTTTAGAATAGCCAGAAAGGATTCATCAAAAATTGCAGACAGCTGCTTGTGCTAAGTGGGATTTATCCTTAGAACTAGACAAGGAAATTTGTATTTCCTGTTTTAATTAGAAGGGACTTCCACAACACAAGAATAAAAGGCATGGTTTGCCCCAGAGACACGCATCTGCTTTATATAAAAATAAATGCATTATAAGTGTGAGAAATTGCTTGAAGATGGCCATGATATTGAGAATATGCTGTGTATTTACTTTATAGTCATCTGAGGTTTTCTTTTCCAGTAAGGTTAAGAACCTCAAGAATTTTTATGAGTGGTTTAGAGAAAAGCATGTTAGAGCACTCGTGTTAAAGTTATATTTGTACAGAAAGATGAAAAGAAGCTTTTTACCTCATACACCTGCCAAATATATTCACATAAGAGCAACTTTTTCTTGTAGGCCTGGAAAAGAGGCAATGGTTCTTAATTTTTTACCACAATTGTTGGTGTGGGATGCATCCTAAATAGACTGTAAGTTGATAGGAATGTGTGTGTGTTCTGAATTTGTAGGGTAATTTACTGGTTTATTGCACAATGTTGATTTTTCTTTTCCATAAATCAACTTTACATATATCTATGCCAAATTCACTGTGCTCCAAAGAAAAGCATGTCAAAGAGACATCTAAAATTCTTTGGAGTGACAGGATTTCTACCTAAACCATAAATCGTCGTTTTAAATGAAATGATGTGATGATCATTCGGCCCTTGGTTCTTGCTCTAGAAAAAACTCAGTTTTCATTTCTGTGCCCTCTTACTCTAAAACAATGTGAAATAATTCTGTTTCTTTTTAAAGATAAGGGAGATGGAAAGGGCAGAGTTTGTTGAGGCCCCAGGACAGCCACAGTTTGGTGCCTGGGAGGGCTCTCACATTCTTCTCCCCGACTCCATCCTTCAAGTGGGGTGACTTTGGTCCACACTCAGGGATGCAGGTGGTAGGGGCACTTGGGGTAAGCTCCACTACAGTCACCCATCAGCCTTGGACCACCAGAGTCCTTCTCTCATGGAAGCCCCTCCCCTCTTTCTGCTACTGTTTTACCCCAGCCCCAATTCAGAGCTAGAGAAAAACAAAACAAATATAGGTAAGTCTGGAAATAAGGAAAGGTATATTCTGAAATTCAGAATTCAACTATTGCTGTTAAAAGTGGATAGAACATGATGAAAATTAATTTTGAGTCTTAGGTTTACATTCTTAAAATGCTTTTTAGCTTTTCCTCTCCTTGGACCCTCCTTACATGACATACCATCCTGCAGCAACATTTGGCGAAAGTTCTTTTCCACTCTCAGATGCTTCTTGGAACAGCCTCAGGGCAAGTGATTCTGGCCTCCATCGGCTTCCACTTCAGTATCGGCTTCCACTTCAGTATCCTCGCACGAGGAGCTCACATCTTTCTCTAACTCCATCTTCATCGTGTCAGTGTTCCCGTTCAAGAAGTCACTGTGCTCCACAATCACTTAATGAACCAAATTTAAATTCACGGCCTTCAAGTTCTCCATCCATTCATTCAATAATTCTCTCGTCCAACAAGTATTTCTTGAGTACCTACAAGTACCAAGCATTGTTCTATGTGCTAAGGATGTAGAAGTAAAAAGACAAAACAAAAGCAAAAATTACATTTGGTAACCTTAATGGGGATTGCATTCTAGTGGGAGAGACAGATAAATCAATAAGCAAGCAAGTTAATTAACACAATTTCAGATTTTGATGAGATAGTGCTCATCATGGTAGAATTAAGACAGAGTAAAGTCATAGAGAATGATGAGATAGGGTGCTATTTTAGACAAAAGTAGACAAGAAAGATCTCCCTGAGAAGGTGGCATTTGAGTATAGACTGTAATGAAATCAGTAAGAGATCCATGTAAGGTCTGTTGAGAGAGTAGTAGAGATTCAAAAGTGAGAATGACCTTGTTAGAGAAACAGCAAAAAGACCAGTGTACCCAGAGTCTGGAGAACCAGTGGAAGAGTGAAAGGAGATGAGATCTGAAAGAGAGAACGTGGAAGGTCTTGTACATCATGGTAAGTAGGTAGTTTAAATTCATTCTGAGGATGATAGAAAATGCTTGGCAGGTTTTATCATTGGAATGATGTGATCTAATTTATACTTTAACAGGCTCTCTGGATGTTGAGTAGAGAATGGATGGGAGAGGACAAGATGAGGGAGAAGACCAGCTAGTAGACTCTTTCAACAGTCCCGGCAAGAGATGTTAGTGTCTGGGGCTAAGGTAGTACTGATAGAGATGGTGAGACATGGTTGAAGGATTTGGGATATATTTGGAAGGTAGAGCTAGTAAGACTTGCTGATGGATTGAATGCAGTGGGAGGGGATAGAGAGAAATAGGGAATCATAAATGATTGATGATTCCTAATTTTGATCTTGGTGAATGGAGGTACCATTCACTGAGACTGGAAGACAGGGAGAAGAGTAATTTTAGGAAGAGAAAATCTGTTCTACTTTGGATTGTTAAGATGGAGATGTGCAGAAAATGTCCAAATAAAGATGTCAAGTAGATTGCTGGTTATAGAGGTGTAGTGTTGAGGGGAGTATTCTGTGCTAGAGATCTAAAATTGGGAATTGTCAGCATGTAGGTGGTTATTTAAGTCCAAGCATTAGATGCTGCAACTGAACCCTAGGTCACTCCACCTCCTTCAGGAGGAAGATGAGAATCCAACAAAGAAGACCAGAAGCATTGACCAGTGAGGTAGGAGGAAAACAGGAGCGTGTAGTGCTTGGAAGTCAAATGAAGAATTTTCTCAAAAGGAGGGCACAATTGTGCTGCTCAGAGATAAACAAGATGAGGACAGATAACTGCCCACTCATTTGGCAAGATGGAAGCCACTGGTGAACATTTCCAGTGCAACTGTGGGAGAGAAAACTTGATTACAGTAGATTGGGGAGAAATTGGGATAAAAAAAAGTAGCGTCTGAAGACATAGATAACTCTCTTGGGTACTGGAGGTTGGCTTAAGTATGACAGAAGAGGGACTATGGAGTTGAAAATTAAATGCAAGGGAGGCTAGATCATAGACTCAAAGTTGGGTGATAAAGGAAGTCAGAACAGGGGGTAAATATCAAGAGAGTGAAAAAGTAGGGCAACTGGTCATTGGACTAAAAGATCTGATGTAATTTGAGAAATTTTTGGAGTCAGGACAGTAAAGTCAATGCACTGGGAAGGCTGCAGAGGGAGAGACTGGAACAGAGGCTTGGAGGAGGTATGCTTCATGGTGCTTCGTGATGTGGTGCCAGTTAGCGGACTGGGAGTGGGTGGCTGGGATGGGAGTGAAGGGGAGAAAAGATGAGGAGATGTCAGAGGTAACAAGAAATAACAGTAGCAAGGAAGACAGTGAGCCAGGAATAAAAGTCTTAAGTCAATAAGGGGGCTGAACCAGGGGATCTGAGAAAAAGGGGAGAGAGCAGAGGTGCAGCAGATGCATGATGTCATGTCCTGCAAAAGAAGGGATCGGGGTGGGGAGAAATGATGTAGAAGCCGTCAAGAGAAGCAAGAAGAACCTCAGTCCCAATGCCACACCCTGCCCCTACCCACTCCTCTTTTTGTTTGTTTGCAGCCGATGTCCCCAGCTTTGCCCAGACCAGTTAACTGGTTCCACTAACCTGGACTGAATGTCTTCCAGTAATTCATATCTGCCTTATCCTTCAACACCTGGCTCAGGAGCTACACCCTCCCCCACCCCCTGCCCCAGCCAGATGGCCCTGGCTTTCTTTCTGACTGAATTAATCTGCCTTGGGCATGATAATTACGTCCCTTAGCTCAGTGTTATTTCAAATATATTTTCCAGCGTGCAGTTAGATTCTGTATTCCTCTACTTCATTTCTCCCATTTCTAGCAACAAGTACTGTGGTAAAAAGACACTTTTTTGTTTGAGTTGAAGGTCTTAATAAAGAAATTGAGGCTTAGAGACATTGAGTGATGAGCTTGAAGCTTTTAGCTAATTAGGGCCAGAGGTCTTCTTAACGTTTCAGAGGCATTGGGAGACTTCAATGATGTCCAACAGGCAAATTCAGTCCTGGCCCATTTACGATCAGTTTTTAACTTTTAGAGAATGGGCTTAGGACGTAGACCTGTTCAAGAGGCTGGAGGTGGGAGTGGGCAGGCTTTAAAGCACAGTTGCAGGATGTATTCAGGAGAGGATCTATCCTAATATACAGTTAACCATTCCATATCATTTTAGTATCGGATTGGCAAATGTGATAGCTGAAAAATGCCAGTATGGGCAATGGTGAGGGAAAAACAACTATCCGTGAAGCTGTAAATACATTCATCAGTTTTGGACAGCAAGTGGGACATACCTACCACCAAAAAAATTCCCTTAGCCTCCAATGTCTACATGTCTTGTCTTTATAACTGCCTCATGATGTTTACAAAGAGGATCTTGATCATTTCAAATTTGGAACTAGCTATAGAAACTTAAAAAATATGTTTTTGCTCCATGTGTCGGAACACATCTCTGTAACACACAGTATTTCTTTTTATTCTTAAGATCTAAGTACCTAGGGTAATTTTCTGTGTCTTTTCATCCTATAGCATTCATTTTCAGTCTACTTATCTTCCTTCTCACAGGGAAAGAAAATGTGTAACCCCTTCCTTCATGAAGTTAATCCATAACACAAAAATTCGTATATTGAAACTGATTTTTCCACAGACGTATCTGGCAAAACAATTTCAGATGCATTTCCAGTGCTCCAGATACCACTGCCAGCACAGTCGCTTTTGGAAGTAAGAAAAAGCAGAATCTCCACAAAGTATTTGTAATGTGATGTGTACTAAAAATGTTGACTACACTTGGCCATTGCTAAAACTTTTATAAAGACTCGCTCTAAAGGAGTTATCCCTTACAGAAAAAGTTAGGAATAGCTTTCAAAATCTTTTACACCTCCCCTCTCCCAACGCACGTATCTTCTGATTGTGGGTTTTGACTAAGTTGTGTCTTGCCACTGCTTGGCTTGCAGCATTTGGTTGATGGAGTGGCTGCTACTGTGTGGGATGGTGTTGATTCTTCCTCAGTTGCCCCACGAGGGTTTGGTGGGAAGCACTGGATGGAAATGAATAATCGCTACCGGCTTCTGTTTTTCAGAGCCAAAGGAAATAGCAGTCCTCCCTCCTTCTACACCCCACAAAAAGCCTAATGAAGATGGATGGATTCCTTTCCCCTCAGAGGGTGAAGAGGATGCCCTCCATCTGCAATAAGAATGGTGGGCTGATTCTTGGGTCCCCGCAAATGCAGTCCTTTCCTTGTGCTGTTTTCCTGGGGCTTCCTGAGTGTGGCCCCTGCTCAGCTCTTAAAACCTCTACCTCCAGGTCAGGCTGAGGTTAATGTAAACTAACTCAACACCTTCTTTCCAGATCATTCTTCAAATGGCCAAAAAAAAAAAAAAAAAACCTTACCAGGAAAAATAACATGTTTGGATTTTCAAAAGCCGCCTTGTACACCAAGGATTTCACATCTTGGCTACAGAGCTGGTAGTCTTGGCACCAACTAGAATGATCTAAAGTCAGTAGTCTTTACCTGATATTAATCTATATTTTGCCTATAAATGTCCTGCAACCACGCCTGAGAAATGAGTAGTCATATTTTAAAGCAAGAACATGGATTACTAACTCATTTGGCGTGAGTTTTCTCCTCATTTTCTGGTATTTGAGAATTAGGTATGGTTGCCTGCTCTGAGTGATATATTTTCTCTAAAGCGTAACTTCATGCATAAAGATAATGAATCAATTTAGTAATTCCTGGCTCCTTGAAAAACAATTTCTAAAAAATAGAAAATATATGAAAGTGACATTATGATCAATCCCCAAAATAATTTTTGGTCAGTTCTGGAACTTCCATTTTAAGTTTACTACATGTTAAATCAAGTTCTTGATCAAATCATTTGTTAGCCTGAGAGTAAAAAGACAGAGTGAAGACGGCAGTTGAGAAGGTAGAAGGCAGAACTATGTCAAGAAGCTTGTGTTGTCATGTTGGTTAATTTCCCCCTTGTGGGCTAGTCTTGTTTAAAGTAAATTATCTTTTGTCATTGTGTCAAGAGTGTGGCTTGCAGGGATGTAGCCTATATTCTGTTGACTTTCCCGTTTCAGAAGAGTTCAGCATAAAGAGTATAGCTTTGAGTTTAAAACCCTTTTACAGAATTCAAAACTCATTCACTTTGCAAAAGGTAATAATGCCCTCGTGTTAAAATTCTACCCCAAATTCAGCATCTGGGATGGACCCAACTGCTGGAGGAAGTACCTTTCTTACAGATGAAAGGGAGAAATCACTGTCCTGTCTAAAAATAGCATTGTGTTTTCCACCAGTTACTATCAGCTGGAGGTAGGATTAAACAGTAGTTGTCTAGTAGAAAAAGACAATAATTGAGTATGACTGTTCCTGCTGCAAGGCCGGCCCAGGTGGTGAAAGTTAAGTACTGTCATGCAGATAAGCCCCCCTCCCCAAATTTTGCCTGAATGTCTAGTTGGCTGCTCAGCAAAACATCCTCTCTGGGTGTTGAGCCGTGGACAGATGCAATCCAGGCCTGTCCAGAGGGCTCCCAGGCGGTGGGGCTCCTAGGCAGTCGCTCTCTCGGGCTCTTGGTGAGGTGCTTAGCTGGCAGGGAGGCTGCTGGACCGCTCGAACACACCGGTGGGTGTTGTGCAATGCGTCCAAGTAAGAGACTTGAAGAGTGTTTGCCAAGTGACCTGAATCTGATGTTTTAAGGAACATCTGAGTAATTCTACTCCTGAGTGAAATTGGAGAAAGAAAGCAGTACAAGAAGGAGGGCTCGTCACCTGAAAGTATGCAGGCAGAACCCAATTCATCTTGACCTCGATGAGCAGGAAAATTCTCTCTAGTTTTCCTGGCAGTGCAAGCTGAAGTTGGGTCCTGATATTTCAGATGTTCCCAGAGCTGGTTCTTCTTAGTGAGAGGGAAAGAATGCACACTTAGCCGAAGTTCTCACAGATGCTGCATTAGAGCTCGCGTTGATCAGGGAACTTTCTGCTGGGGTGGGGCGGGAGGGAGAGCAGAAGTAAAGAGCCCTTGGTGCCTCACAGATTCCAGTGGGTTCTGTCTCAGCCCGGTCCCTGAATCGCTCTTTGAACTTGGGACAGTAGCTTGACTGAGTCAGTGTTTCCTTACCTGCAGAAGAGAAGACGCTTCCTGCTGGGAGTCTAGCTGGTCCTCCATAGGACCTCAGCCAGCCATACTGCTGTTCATGTGACTAACCTTGCATAGAATGCCGGCAGGGATGGTTGAGGACACGCATCAAATTCTCATCTCCATAGTGCCTGGAGGATGTCTATGGCCTTAAAGTTTTTTTTTGTGGATCTTATCTATTATTTAGTCAACAAATATTTCTTGAGTATCTGCTATGTATAGACCTGCCCCTACACAAATCAGTCCACAAGAGCTAGACCATAGAAGACAGTACGTTTTCAGAGAGCATCCTATAACTTAGCCTCTTTTACAATCCCTTGGCGGGGGGGTATAGCTCAGTGGTAGAGTGTGTGCTTAGCATGCACAGGGTCCTGAGTTCAATCCCTAGTACTGCCATTAAAAATAATAATAATAATTAATTGATAAACCTAATTACTTCCCCCTACCAAAAAAAAAATATAAAAAACCTTAATTACCTCCCCCTACTTAAAAGAAAAAAATTTTTTTTTAATTTTTTAAAAAAGCAAAAAAACACTGTGTTGTGAATAAGCTGAAATGAACCATGGCTAAAAGTCTTGAAGGAGGAGATGGTAACCAACAGTTCACTTCACCTTATGTGTATTGTTAGCATTATGCATCATCAGTAATGTTCAGATTATTGTACTTACATATGAAGAGGGCTGCACTTCTGCTATAGAAATAGTTTTCAAAAGCCTGTTTTCAATTACTGCACAAAAGTTCATGTGTGACTAGGCTGCCTGCCCGATAATGTCATGTCAATATGTATTGTAGAAAATGATTATAATACCGTCTGTGGCATATCAGTTTATTTTAACTAAAAACTGGGTCAATAGGCCTTCAGATAAGAGGTTGGGATAAAAGAAGATTGAGGCTTTATTGCTTCCATAGATTGAGCCTATGACTTCCAAAATCGGGGGCCGCCTGGTAATCCTAATGGATTGACTTCCAAAATTCCTTGGATTTTCCCTGCCGGACTTGTCTCTCAGGGGCTTAGCTGGATCCCTGCAGATAGATATTATGGTTTATATACAGTAATTCCACTTAGTCCAGCTGTAAATGTAAGTCTATTGTGTTACTGCAGCACTGAAAGCAGCCTTGCTCGTGTCCGTGGCAGTGGAGTTTGTCTTCCAGACACGCTTAACAGAAAATCAAGGATTTTCAATTAGTTGGTTGAGAGGTCCTTGGAGAAACAGTCACGCTGTCTAACCACACATTGCCTATGGTTCCCGCCTGCTCCTTCCAAATGGAACAAATGAAGAGATTCCGTTCATGGTCATTAATGGGCAAGCTTTGGTGGGGGCTTTGTTCTTAAATGGGGGCTTTATCTTATCCCTGCTGGTTAAGCCCCTCCATGCACTCCTCACCTGTCATATCTGTCATACATTTAATTCATCACACGGGTGGACAGGAGCTAGCTAGCTGATCATGTCAAAAGGTGGGAGGGAGCCGGAGGAAGGGGGCTTGGTCAAGTCCGTCTTAAAACTTTACCATCTAAGATGATTACCAGATTTTAATAAAGATTTTTAAATAAAATTCTAATTGGAGGCAGTTTTATAAAGGAGAATTTTCTGCTTCATGATTCTCCTTCAAAGCAGGTTTTAGAATCTAGAATTTCTGGAGATAGGAGAACAAAATCTGTTCAATTTTAGGAATTCAAATTAAAAATGTGATGGGTAGTCAAAAAACAGCTCCCTTATCTAACTTTTAACTTTTTTTTCTGATTATAAAAGCAAGATTCATTCTTAAAGATTTGAAAAATCTTGGAAAAATGCAGAAAAAAATGAATTGTATTTCCACTACTTAGTTAGAATTGATTATTAAATTTTGTGTATATATTTCCAACTTCCTTTGGATGTATATGCACATTTCCACCAAAAATCATTATAGTAATGTCAGCTATAAATCCAAGATTTTCTCCATCTTCTGCAACACTTATTTACTACAAAATTAGGATATTCTTATTGTAAAGTATTCTAACCATACGTATGGACATTTATTAAGCATATTCTAGTGCTAGGCTTTTTTCCAGATGTTCTGTGTATATTAACTGATTTAGTCTTTACAACCTCTCAATGAACATAATACAATTATTATTTCCATTTTGCTTATGAAGAATATGAGAAGTAAAGAAAGTAATTAACTAGCCTAAAGTCAGACAGCATGAAAATAGTAGAGACAAGATCTAAACCCAGGCAGGATGACCTCAGAGCCAATTCTCTTAACCACTACCCCGAACAACCTCATGGGCTTTGCTTGTATAAATAATACCATCAATCTATTGTATATCACTGATCATTTATTTCTAATTTTTCAACTTTATAAACAGTGTCTATGTTCAATAACCTAGTAGATAATTATCTGGGAGCATCCACAATTACTTCCCTAGAATAAGTTCCTACAGTTATAATTTCTGTGCTAAAATATGTGTAAGTTTGCTTCCTTGAAAAGATAAGCAGAATTACCATGTGACACAGCAACTCTACTCCTAGGTATATACCCAAAAGAATTGAAAACAGGGACTTGCATACTTGTTTGCCGATGTTCATAGCAGCATTATTCACAATAGGCCAAAGACGGAAATAGCATGTGTCTGTCAACAGATGAATAAACAAAATGGTACATACAAAAGATATATACAGGTTGATAAACAAAATGTGATCTATCCATACAATGGAATATTAGCTCTGAAGGGAACCCACTGCATGTGTGTATGTGGATAAACCCTAAAAGCCCTGTGGTAAGTGAAATAAGCCAGACCCAGGAGGGTAAAGACTATATATTTTTCACTTACGTAGGAAACTAGAATAGGCAAATTCACAGAGACAGAAAGTAGGCTAGAGGTGACCAGAGGCCAGGAAGGGGAAGAGTGGGGGTGGGGAGTGAGGAGTTACTATCTAATAGGTACAGAGTTTCTGCTACAGGTGATGAAAATTTTTGGAAATGGATAGAGGTGATGGTTGTATAACTGTGTAGATGTAATTAATGCCACTGAATTGTGCGCTTAAATGATTAAATTAGCAAATTGTTATATATATTTTACCATAATTTTTTTAAAAAAATGTATGATAAGTTCGTCACATTGCCCTGAATTGAGATTTAGTGTATCTTTAGCAACATCATTTTTCAAAATGTAAAGCAATATATATTTATTTATTTCTAAATTGTATTTATTTTGCATGGGTAAATATATTCACATGTTCAAAATTCCAAAAGTGCCAAAAGAGTACAATGAAAACTGTACACACACTGCTAGCCACCCAGTTCTCCTCCCCAGAGGGAACAGCTAGTTTCAGCTCCTCGCGTCACCTTCCGTCTGGATGTCTGTGTGTGGTATCTCTGTTCTGCTTCCTTTTCACGTAACTTGTATCTCATAAAGCATTCACATAAATTTGTATTTATAGAAACCTCTCCCACTTCAATCACTTTTTTAAAGTCTGATTACATTTTCCCTCTCCCATCCATAGTCATACAATTGAATGTTGTTGTTAAGTAAGTTGCACTGAGCTGGGGGTTTGGGCCAAGAGATGACCCCCTTGTCTGGGAACATTATGCAGTCTCGGGGTAATCTTTCCAGCTCTAGATATGATGACAGCCTCATGTCACCTCCTGCAGAGAGAAGACCAACAGGGATTTTTTTTCCCCGTATAAAGAAATGAGCGTTGTCCTCTCTAGTTTGTTTTCTAAGGAGTAGAGACAAGCTCTTTTGGAATTGGCGAACGTTCTCTATTGGGGGCTGTGGTATGTCCCCCACCTTTGGCCATTGTTATGTCAGCATGGACAGAGCCTTCCTCAACGGCAAGTGACTTCCCATTGCTCAGGGATCCTTCTGCCCAATGGGCTAGTGGCACAGGGTTGCAAAAAGCATAGAGGGACATGGGAGCAAAGACTTCAGATGTGGCACCAGCTCTACCTCTGCTAGCTGCCACGTTTAGCAGGTCACTTAGCCTTTCTCATAAAACGAGGGAGATGACGGTAGACTTGCTTCTGGCAGCTGGAGTCTACTAAGTGTTTAGTAGCTTAGCACAGGATCCAACCAATTAAAAAACTTAAGTCGAAACATGTGCAACTTCGAACAAATTCAGTGACCTGGTTATGTGTAATTCCAATAATGTCTTTGTTTAAAAAAAATAAAACAGCAGTTCCTCAGAATGCATAAATGAAGGTGTCAAAACACCTTATAATGCAGAGTTTTGGTTTTTTTTTTTCTTAATCCCGGTTATCAAACATGGTTTCTAGACTCATACAACTCCAAAGTGGTGTTAAGAGGGAAAAAATGGGAGCATGGTTAGAGTTTAGGGAAAAGATGACAGGTCTCTTCTTATACCAGCAATAGGTTCTGGGATAACCTTTCATTACTGTGTCAGTCGTGGAAAGAAAGCAAACCAGTAGCTGAGGAGAATGCCCATTTGTAAGTTCAGATCAGGTTGTATCTTACTGCGTAGGAGTCACATTACTCTTGGCGTTGGTTTGACAGCCCACTCCACTGCTCAGATACCGTGGAGAAAGAGAGACCAGCTTCTCAGATACTCTAAATGACTCGTGCCAAACACGTGGAAGGTAAATCCCCTAATTCAGTCCGATCTTCCAGCATTCTCTGGCAGCCAGCCAAGCTAAATATTTCTGCTGGATAAAAAATACACTCTTGTGCACTACACTCTTAACTAGTTGCCTGACTTCAGTGGAAGAGGTTGCTTTAGAGAGGAGAATGGGAAATAAGGAATTGGCTTCCGATGCCCTGAGTATGTTTTTTTTACCTTATAACATTTCTCTAAGCTATTTATGGGCTGTGATTGGATTAACTGCTGCTTGAAGGAAGGAGGAAAATTGGGAAACTAGATTTAATGCAATTCTTCCTTCTCCCCTCCCACCACCTCCCCCTCAATTTGCTTTTAATGATTATCTTTTCAGATTTCCTAGGTGGCTGTCGGTTTGTGTCTGTTGCATGTTCTTTAGCTAAACCAGTTTTCAAAGGCTGTTACATTTGGTCGACTTAAGAGGCCCAACATATGGACCAGCGGGTGCGTGTCAGATGGGGATTATAGTTAATTGTAATTTATGACAAAACTGCTGACTTCATTAAGACTAATTAGAGGAGTAGAATTGGGAATCAACTTTCATATATACCCTTCTAATTGTTTTAGATGTTTTTCTTTTACATAAAAGACAGGACACTTCTTATAGCTGTAAAAAAGAATACTGGTGGAACCATGCCATAGTTCAGTATTGTATTCTGCTTCTTTCCTGCAGGGGTAGATCATTAGCATTCTCCCATTTATTTAAAAAACTTTTTTAATGGCTGCATAATACTCATATCACGTGGCCATATCAGAACCTATTTAGCAATTTCTATAAATCTGAATATTCGGGCTGTTTCCGTCTTGTCATAATTCTAAGTAACCTTGCAGTGCATATGTTTACATACATTGGACTGCTCTAATTATTTTCTTGTCAATATATTTCCAGAAATACAATCATTTGACCAAAGGTTATGAATCTTTAAAGCTCTTGGGATATATTGCTAAATTTCTTTCTGGAAAAGTTACACCATTGAAGTATAGTTTGCAAACATCTGGGCATTTAGATTTAACTTAAAATTTCAAGAATCTCCATATTTTTCTCTATGTAACTATCGGTGACATTACTAATATTTGAAAAATTGCCCTAGGGCCTAATGCTTCTATAATTTGTTCATTTGACAAACATATCAGACTCTGGTTAGGTTCTAGGCACCATGCCGTACCCCAAATAGGTGTTCTTAAAACAATCTTCCAGACTGTTTCTTTGGACAATCATGCTTTATATTGATAGATTCAAACCAGAACATCTACAGTAAGAATGCATCTGGCTATGACCATCCATTCATCTTTTAATTCAGAGAATGATCAGAATCCAGTTTGATAGGCGCGGTAATATAAAGGCCAACAAAAAATTAATACACAAGGATGACAATACTGACCCGCTTTCAAGGAGAATGTGGAATTCTCTGAGCTGATTTCCTGGTATCAGGTATGGCACTGGTATTTACCCATCCACAGTCTTGGTGGTAGCTTCCTTTTCCAGCCACAGTATGCATCCATAACTGGAATTAGGGCCACAATCTGTGGCCACAGATCCAAGCCAGCCTAAGGGGCCCCGGCGAGTACAGAACAGATCCTTGGCCTCATTGCCCCAGTTCTTTGCTAATCTCGGCAGCAGATTGTCTATTACCCAGTGGTCAACCCAAGCCATACATTCAGATGCCATTCCTGTGAATGTTCCACAGCCGTGGCACAATTTCCTTTACCAGGGGAAAATTGGGGAAGACAGTATTTTAAGTGTAGATATAATCGAAAAGGTGGGCATCTGATTAAGTAAGGTATTTGGTTCCCAAACTTGGCAGCACCTTGGAATCACATGAGGATCTTTAAAAATGACTGGTGCGGGCGCTGTGTCATTTAACTAGTGAGGGGGGCTGCCTGGCCATCAGAAGCTCTTAAAGCTCCCCAGGCCATTCTAGTACAGAAGCGTTTCAGGACCACGGGAGGAAGGCTTTTGTGGGGCATATTTTAATGACCTACTCTCTACTACTGATGGTGAGACCATCAGTGCTGCCATTCTCTGCTGCCCTTGCGGGGCGCTGCATCCACACCAAGTCAGCGACATCCATCTTCTTTACCTACTGGGATGAACAACTCCCCTTCATACTTCTTAGCTATTTCTTCGGGGGCGGGAAAAGAGGAGAGAAGTGGGGAGTAAATGTACAGTCTGAAAGGAAACAACAAACTAATTTAACCTGGAAATTATTCTGCAGGCATACTTGGGGGAGTAATATATGAGTCTTAAGCAGGATTTTGGATTATAAATAAGGCAGTTCTGGGAATGGTGACCTTTACCCTCTGTACACTGACATACAGCACACAAGTGGGTGTGCCTCCTCTACAACTAAGGTCTTTCACATTTCCCAAGCACAATTCCCCTATTCTTTGTTATAGAGTATGCACATTGGTCCAGTGCAGGGGGGCAGAGAACAGGGGAAGCAGAGAGAGGGAACAGTTCCTTCTTTCCCACAATTAGTCTGACTGTGAGTCTTTTCTCCATAACCCAGTTCTAGTAAAACTCAAGAGCCAGATTTCAGTGTGTCCTACTTGGAAGCCTCTGCCCAGATGTGAGCGCAGCTTCTCCTGCTGTCTGCAGTGCCGTCTGCATGGGGGAGCTTCGAGACAACCTTCTAACCATTGATGTCATGAGCCCTGAGTAAATGAGAACAGAAACATGGTGGGGCAGATTTAGCTCTTCCCTGGAAAGGGGATGGTTTCAATAGTCTCATCCCACACAGACTTCCAGGGGCTGCTTTGAAGGGAAACTTATGCTGGCAGGCCTTTGAGCTTCCCCAGAAGACGTGGCCTGTGTTGTGTGCAGAGTTAACTTCAGTGGGCCGGGGAAGGGGAAGCAGCAATGTTACAAGGGCGTGGAGGAAGGGATGAGAACTGGCTGCTGGCTGTTCTCTTCCCTGTGAGGCAACCAGGATCAGATGTTTGAAATCCCACTGGTCAGTGAATTTGTGCCTGTGTGCATGGATGTCATCCTAAACCCACTGCATCTCAATTCCTTTTGATTGCATATATTAAGGGCAATGTTTTATCCTAGCATAGCATAATCTTTGATCTAAAACATGTCTAAGCCATTTTATTGTCCCTGTCTCCTCATCAGCTGAACAGTATTAAGGAACTATTATTTTCATTTATTGTTCTGCCTACATAATGTTCGGCTAATATCTCATTATTGTTTAAAAATTATTTGTGATTCTTAAGTTTGTGTAAGAAAGGATTAAAACTGAGTAACTGATTTCAACCAATGTCTTTGTTGGGCTACAGTCACTGTACATGGAGCCGCAGGCTCAGTGACCAACTGAGGAAGGTGGCTCTGGAGTTGACCCTGATGCAAGCCCCTCTCCCTTGTCCGCATCCCTCAGGGCCAGGTGTGAGTTCGAATTTGCAACTGTTGAGACTTTAGAGAGGTGATATTTATGCGTATCCACTCAGGGAGGTGTTCTTAGTCAAACGTTAGTGTTTCTGCAGCAGAAAACAGCTTGATCTTTCACTAGTTAAGGCAAAGATGACAGATACTCTTAGGTGAGCAGCGGTGAGAGCCATGTAAGTTTTGGGGGGAGGTAAGGGTCACGGAAAACTGGGATTCAGAGCGATAATTCAGGTGGCCGTGATGTTGATGAAAATTGCAAAGGAGCGAAACTGGAGATGGAGAAAGCAATTCAAAGACCATTGTGATGAGAGTGGATGTGTAGTCGTGGGAATAAAAAGTGAAACAATTTTCAGAACTTTCTGGACTTGGGCATTGGTAGATAAGATATTGTGGGCCTTATACTAGTGACTAGGATCCAGAAAAGTTACCTTCACTGTTTGGGAGTCAGTTTTTTCCCCAATGACATTTAAAAGTTAGATAAGATTTCTAGGAATTGTAATTTTCCATGGATTGAATGCTCCTGAACTTCAGACTCAAATTGCTAACTATCCACAGCATTCTGTATAATAGTTTAAAAATAATTAGTGATGTGTGTTTGATGATTAAGTAAAACATGGCATGATTATAGGCACTTTGGAATACTCTGTGGCAATTAAAAATAATGCAGACACAGGAAGATGTTTGCAGTAATAAGTGAAAAGAGTGAATTATAAGACTATTTATAAGCTATTTAAGAAACAGTACTTGGATAGACCCAAGAATCTATACCACATGGTTAACAATGATTGTTTCGTTGGGGTTCACTTGGTAGCAAGGAATAATAAACCCACTGAAACTATGTCAGGTATAAAGCCTTTTGTTGAGGATTTATGAACAGGGCACACCAGATAACCTCATGGCCATCTAAAAGCAAATGCAATAAAATGGCTGTGATATTGTAAGAAATATTCATTTCTTTTTAATTTATAGAAATTTAACCATGAGCTTTGATTACTTGTGTTTTAAAAGGGTAATTTATTTTAAAGTGTAAGTTTTTTAAAACTTCTGAATATTTCCTTTATTAGCATCACTGTTGATCCAATTCTTAAGCAGAACCTTAGGAAACACTTTGCTTCTGGGTTGAGTTCTGCTAGTAACTCTTTGTTGTTAAATTTAACGGAAGCATTTCAAATAACTCTACCTATGGATAAAAGACATATTTTTGTATGTTACTCTCTTAACTAAGCATAGGTCTTATAGTTTTGTATTATATGTCTCCTTTTACCTTTTAGATCAGAATGTTTATTTTATAGAGTCAATCTTTCAAGTTTACTAATTATTAAAAATCATTTTTCATAGTTCAGAAGAATTGTGGACAATAAGAAAAAATTTGAATAATATTTTAAAATCACAGTGTCTTCTTGGTTGTACTTTACATTATCAGCTGCTTCAAAACAATTTATTACCCCAAGTAGGGTGATTTAGAAGAAATCAATTATTGGCTGATCACCTAACTAACCTCACTAGACCAACTTGGTGGGGTTTTTATATTCTCTGTGCCCACTGTAAACACACTGACTGTTTACTCCCATGCTTCTCCAGTCAACTCCTTTCTAATAGTCCTTAGCATTTCTGCTTTGTATTTTCTGACTTGTGTGCTTACCAAGAGATGTTTGTATGTGTTCCCAAACTTGATGATGCTAGTTGTAATTATGTAATTTAATTAAATATGATATAAACCAATGAAATGTAAGTATGAAGAGCTGGTCCCATTAAAACCAAGTAGAGATCTTCGGAAAGACTTGATAAATACTAGTTGAAAAAAAATTCTATAATTGAAACAGATATGAGTGAGACAATTATAAAATATTGGGGAGGGGTATAAATCTCGGAGGATTTTTCACTCAGGTTACTGGGACTGAAAGGCAATGCATTATGGGAGGGTTTATGCAGGAAAGACACTGGGGACTTCAGAAGGAAGAGGTTCATTCCCAAACAGATCTTGGTCCTGTTCAAAGAGAAAGTTTCAAATACAATGTTTAAGGTTAGTGTTTATCATTATTTGTGAATCTCTGATTTAACTCAATATATAATTTTAAAAATGTGATGGGGCAAGATAGGAGTGAAGTATTAAGAGGAACAAACTACAATGTATAAAATAAATGAGCTGCAAGTATATATTGTACAGCACAGGAAATGCAGCCAATATTTCATAATAACTATAAATGGAGTATAATCTTCAAAAATTGTGAATCTCTATGTTGTACACCTGAAATTTATATAATATTGTAAATCAGCTATATCTCAATTTTTTTTTAATTTATAGGAAAAAAAATTGATCACAAAGGGAGGCTATAGCTCAGAGGTAGAATGCATGCCTAGCATGTAGGAGGTCCTGAGTTCAATCCCCCTGGTACCTCCACTAAAAATAAATAAATAAACAAACCTAATTACCCATGCTCCCCCCCAAAAAAAGAAAAAAAAGGAAGTTAAAAAAAGAAACACTGTCAAATTTTTTTTAGCCCAATTGCATTGAATAAAAAAGCATTAACTAACTTAGTTGATAAAAAAGGTAATTTTGACCATCATAACAGAACTTGGTATGTATTACCAATATCTCTTAATATATCAACATATCTCACTTAAAAATTTATAAAGTAAAGTTTTATAAATTGAGCCATATTTTTAAAACAAGGACAGTTTGCTATTTAAAGGAATCCTTTAGTGGCTTCATTTTTAAAGGAAACTGATTTTCAAAAATCTTCATTTCCTATACTAAAATAGATTTCTAAAAGCTAAAGTAATATCTCATCATGGTTTTAGCTCTGATTTTTCACCAATTCTATGTATTTTGAGACAATTGGATTTTTATTTTCAGCGATCTGTGTCATTCAGAATAAAGCCATAGCAACAATGGCCCCTCGGGAAATCCAAGAGATAAACGTTAAATGTCCCTAGTTCTGCTAAGTCTCTTCCCTGGCCCTCCAAGCCTATTGTGTTTGTTTTCCTGTAGGATTATCCCCATTTTAACACACGGAGAATTTTATTACTGTCAGAAGCTCATCGGGACTTCTAGTGAAAATGAGACCGTACTTTTAATTAAATGTAGACTTTCCCTTTTCAGGTATAGTTGCAGAAAGCTTCTTTTTCCTTCATCACCATACTCTTATTCTAAAAGTCAAGGGAGTTGGTATAAGACTAGCATAAAAATCAGTACAGGTAAAATCAAATTAAAGTATATAGAACTCCAAATGTATGCTTGAAATCTTATGTGGCACTAGTATTGAAAAATAAGCAAAATGTTGTAAGTGTGCCACATATTTTGGATGTACAAAAAAAGGATTTTACAGTGATGGTGACTGAAAAAATAGACTTGAAACCATAGTATTTTGTGTAGAAGGCATTCAGGAAATTGGATGGTATTGATTATGTTTACATCCATCTTCCATCTCAAAAACACATAAGTGCTATTGACTTACTAGTAGAAAAAAATAAGGCATTTGTCTCAGAATCATTTAAAACTCTGTAACCCTGGAAAAACAATCAAAATTAGGTTCATTAGATCTGAATTAATATGACATGAAGAAAGCATATTGCTTAGTAGAATGTAGCTGAAATGTCATGGTAATTTTAGACTGCATTGTTTAAGACATGGAACTGGGTTTCCTACATACAATGGATTATATGCAAAATGGTTGCATAACTATTTATCTTTATTTTAAACTGCTTTGCACATCCTAAAACAATTTTGCAATCAGAAGTATCAGCCCACTAAGCAGCAGGGAGTTTGTTTTGTTAATTGCTCTTGTTAAACCTTGTTAATTACCGTGGGGTGGAGAGGCTGTGAAGGGGAGGAAGGCCCAAAGACTGGCAGGGGGAAATTTTAGGGAGATGTCCAGTGCTGGGATGTGCACATGGATGAATGGACAAAAGCAGGCCTCATGAGAAATATGTAAATCACTTATGCTTAGGAAACTCTTAAACGTTTGTTTTTAGCGGTGAGCTTATTTCCAAGGGCTGTCGTCAGAGGTAGGTTCCTCCCCCCTTAAATATGCACATTTTTATGTCTGTGGCTTCTGTCCAGGTATGTTTTTAAGCTCCTTGAACAAGGGCTGAGCAGCAGTATATACTTTCTCTAGAAAAAGAGACACTGTCCGGAGCCTATGGCAGTGCCTCATTCACAGGTGGGACCAGAGAGCCATTTTTCACCCATTCCTGCATCACACGTTAATCAACCATTCAGTACTCGCCAAGCACGGTGCTGAGTGCTGGGTGTTCAAAGATGCCTGGGATGGCTCACAGGCCAGTAGGTAGCAGACTGCAGAGACCCTAATTCAGCGCATAGGTTCATGGGTAGAGGGTGAGCAAAAAAAGGTCTCCACGAGGAAACAGAGCCTAGGGCCACAGCCTGGACTGGAAGCCAGGTTTCCAGCCGTACCTGGCACTGTTAACCATTTTCCAGCTGCTCTCTGGAAAAACATGTACTTCCGTAACCCAACATCATATATTGACTGTCATGCAGGTCTTTGCTGATTGGGGCTTCTGAGATTAAAAATGTTTCAAAGAAGGTCCAAAGGCATATGAATGAATGTGTACACTTAATATGCATAACAATCTGAAGAATTCCTCACACTGTGTTTTCATTCTAATGATGTTTTGGAAAAAATTCTAAGGAGTGGAGGAGCATTATCACTCGAGAAAATTTTAATCTGGCAGAACTTTTTATATCTGTGTAAAGTAGATGTTAATGAAATCGAGGTCAATGAGGTGGATAAACCTTTGATTTGTTTAAATATATCCTGGGTAGAACATCAAGACGAATTGGTGTCACTTGTCTGATGAGTGGAAAGCTTTAGGAGAACACTGAGTTAAGCAGGGAGGTACTTGTGATGAGTTCTTTCTTGCTGGGTAAATGTGTTTACTTTTTTCCACTGGTATTTATACTAGTTAATGTGTTGCACCAGATAAATCTACTTCCTGAGTCCATCTTTCAGCTTGTTCTCCTCTCTTTGGAGCTGACAAATGATTTGAGTTTGACACAGTTTATCAGTGGAGCCCTTGCTGGGTGCTGCCAGCCGCTGGCTCAGAATACTGCGGAGAAAAAGTGAGTTATCTGCAATAGTTTGTTCCTAGTCCCTCTAGCTAGAGGAGGGTGCGTGACTCAGGAACCAAGTCGGATGGCTGTGAGTTGTTTTACATCCTGTACCATACATGTTTGCAGCCCAAGACAGGCTCTTCCTGGTAGGGTCACTCTAAAACTGAATCAATGAGGCACAATTTTCAATTTTATCAGAAAGGGGAAATTAAACCTGTTTGGTGGCTGTTATCATACCTCTGACGCCGAAGGGCACTAAAAATGCTTTACATTTGCCAAACACTAAAATAAGTTGTACCCCCAAATGATTGCAATCCCAGAGACTGCTTCTCTTGATGGGGGCAGGGGACAGGACAGACAGTAGGCAGCCTTCTTCATTTTGTATCAATGTGTCTTGATTTAATGTGCATTCACACTAACTAAAGGTGATAAACTTGAAATAAACAGCATCAGGCAGAACTTTAAAAGTTTTTTTAAAACCTTTTTAATTCTAAAAAAAAATATTTTACAGTACAAAAGGTGTAATGCACCCTATGACCCAGTTCAACAATTATCAACTCAAGACTTGGGTGGTTCCATCTGTACCCCACAGCCGCCCACCCTGGGGATTGTGAAGCAAATCCTGGAGAGTGTGATTTCAGACATAAGTATTTCAGGATGTATATCTGAAACATAAGGCTTTATTCAAAAAAAAAAATCACAAAATGATTGTACTTTGTAAGGACAGAGGAGACTGAATGGGGAAAGGTCAGAAGAGACGACTCTATAAAGATTTTTCAACATAAAAAATAAACCCTAAGGGTCAAAATTGTATGGCAAAGATAATTTTGCTCCTTCTGTAAGATTCTGGAAGGAGATCTTCTGGAAGGAAAGCACGCACATGCAGGCAGGCACCAAAGTGGCACTTAGAGCTCTGTCGTGTTGATAGAATTATGTGCTTTGGGTGAGAACGAATGCTCTGAGTAGCTGGGGATGGCAGCTTCATTAGTGAGCCGTCAGCCACAAATAGAATCACCGGGGCATAGAATCACCGGGGCATGTACTCTGTATGCATAAGCACATGCAGACTTGGCAGCCAGCAGTGATCTAACAGTTGGCTCCTCTGTGTGCCCTGTGCCACTTGTGGAGTCTAATGCAAAGCACGGTTTAGTCACTGGTGTGCCCGTGAGCATGATTAGCTGCTACCGATTAGTAAACTGTTGGAGGCCCCAGAGGTACTGATTTGGAGGAAGCCTTCTGTTCCGACACCCGTCTCCCCGCCAACACCCTTCCTTCTCCTCTCCTCCGGCGATGAGGAAGAGGGGGAAAGTAAAAGAGAAAAAGGGGTCCAGATGGGAAGAAAAGAATGCTGAAAAGATCCCGCAGGAAGTAGGTCAGGTACTGTGGAGATTAGAGCAGCATGCTTCATCCCTGAATGCAGGAGCCAGGGACAAGTAGCACACAATTAGGAGGGATTAGAACAGCAACAAGTAGCTTGGATTTATCAGCTTTAATTGTCTATTGTCAGGACAGCGCTCTCCTCCCGAGGATCATGGCGGTCTACATCCTAATACTTTTAACGGACCTCCATTGTGGGATTATCTCTCCTAAAGACAGTGCCTGTTCTTTTAAAAGGAGCTACTGGGAAGCCAGCCTGAAAACTGCAGAGCCCTGGCTTTCCCTGTGATTGGTCCCATTCTAGGGTAATGCAAGTTTGCCCTTCTGTCCTCAGGGGCACACCTTAAGGGGGAAGATGCCTATTGAACATTAACCCCTCAGTCCCAGCCTCCCCTGTGTACTTGCAAGAAACAATGGGCTGTAGATGGAGATCAGATAAGCCAGGGTTGCCGGCTTCACAATCTCCACACTATCTTCTTGTTAAAAGGCTTCCTGGCATATTCTTAGTCAACATTAGAGAGTTTTGCAAAAGATAAGTTTGTCTGTTAAATTAGGTTTGTCATTGTATTGCCTTCTCTTCCCTCCAGCACCTCTCAACAACTCAGGTGGAGAAGAAAGCTTTTAAAGGACCAGTCACAGGTCTCCAGGCCCAGGCACTGAATTTGGCAGGTTTAATTTAACATTGAAAAGGTGCTACAATAGGTGCGTCTCCTCCCCACCTCCCTCCCTAGCCCACCTGCACCCCAGGCCCCGAAGCTGCTTAATAATACATGAGCAGAGAGCCAAGTTCTGGTTTTGCTGTCTGCCTGTGCAGAGGCATGTTTGAGGGCTGGTATCGGCCAGGTTCCCAGTTTTATGTGAGATCCAGGTATTGAAGGAGGGCCAGGAGAGATGAGCTTTCTGCTTCCTGACCTCTGGCCCTTGGTTTCCTCTGCCGGAAAAGGAGATATTGGGCTGGATCTGTGGTCCTCAATGCAGGCCACATCTTAAATCCCCTTTGGAGCAGAACTGGAGGATGGGGAACATCTTTCTGTCTTTAAACAAATGACAAAGGTCCTTTTGCTTTTTTCCTGCTCTGTGTTTCATAGGGAGTTAAAGGATTTCACTATTAATTGTCTTTTCTCTCCTAACTCACTCTGGCACATCAACATTGAGCCTCCATGATCTTGAATCTTTGCTTCGAAAGGATGAGAAGAAACTGTCAGCCCCATTTTTAATAAGCAGCCATTCTTCCTCCATCCTTTGTTGAACACTCTGGGCTTTCAGGGAAGTACCCTGTGACAGGCCCCACCGTGGAGTGCTTTTTCCTGTTCTGTGGGGCCGGCTCCTGCCCACGCCGGTGCTGCCGGCCTCACAGCTGCCCTTCCGGCTGCTGTGTCTTCTCATCAGTTCACCTTTGTTCTGAAGACAGCTCGCCCCTCTTTCATCTCACTCTGGTACCACACTCCCATCTACATCCTTCCTTTGTACTTCCACCTGGGATTCCACCCAGCCCACCCTGCCCCCAACCTTTCAGTGTGGTTTCTCCTCCCACTGGAAGGTGAGAGGAGCAAACTTCTGCCCCGAGGTCTTCCTTCTCTTGGGTGGAAGCCACTCTTCGTCTTCCCTCCATGGACAGAAGAGGTAAGAAAGAGAAAGCGGAGTTGAGGGTGTGCACCTTTTCCTGTTTCTCTCGTCCTCCCTGACTCACAGTCCGTATTTCGCCCTGTTGGTCTGTTTGTTTTATTCCCTTGCCCCATCAAATGCAAGATTAGGAAATGTTTTCCAGAATCAGAAATGGTCTTCCTTCCTGTGTCCTTCCCTATAGCCTTTTCAGAAATGTAAATCCCTCTCTTGTCTGACTACTGGGTAAAATAGAAACATAATTAGGAAGAAAAACAAACATGGGACATCCACCTTGGTTTCCTCGCCAATCACATAGAAATGATTATCATGGCTGTTGTTATGTTTTAAGTTGGTGGATGTCCAACTCAATGAATAATTAGAATATAGGTAAATGGTTCGATCTGAACACAACTATCTGTCTGAAGGACAGGTTAAGAAGACCCTTAAGTCTGACGATACGGAGTTGGTTATAAATACTGAGACCTCAGACACTGTATGGGTTTTATAAAGTCCTCTGGTGGCACTTACCAGATCTTTATGCCCAGAGAAGGGACGGAGCTCGGCTTGGAGTCTTCAATTTACTGAATTTTTTTTTGCCCTTATTTAGGAAGTCAAAACACTGACGTCATTTCAATCCCCCTAGGATCACCACCCCAAGGTCTAGGCCCTGAATGTGTTTGTCCAAAGTGTCGAGGTGGTGAGCCATGTCACGGGAAGGCAGGCTTATGCTATTTTTAAATGGATGCAACCCATGATTGGAACATATCATGCACATATCACACCAATGACACACACACTGCATCGTCACACCGCATGTGTCATACATACATTCTCTCTCACTCACACATATCCCTGCCTTTCTGGTCCGGCTTAAAAAAAGGCAGGCAGCCAGAATGCCGAGCTCAGTGATTTGAGATGAAAAGGCTGTTAAAAGTTTAAAAACCAAGAGCCCCTCTAGTGTTCAGCCTGGCCCTAAGACATGTGGGAGGGCTTCAAAGCTGCGGTGCCCCTCTTTTAGAGATCAGGCTTGCAGTTGGCCCCCAAATGTTTACCAGCATGAAGATGCCTGACTGACAGGAAGTGGGTGTGGGGGGTGAGGGTGGGTGGGTGGGTAAGGAGCAGGGAGAGGAGGGGGGTGTGTTCTCTTGATGTGGTTAGTCTGTCATTGACCTTGTTTGGGTAGAGCAGGAGTTGAATTAGAAAATGAAAACACGTTTCCTCTTAGGCACGAAATTTCATCTCATTTTTTACTTTCCTTCGGAAGAAAAAAAATGTCTTTGTTCCCAAGGAGAGTCAGGTCTCCAGGTTTGGTACTCAATTTCCCTTCACTCTACAACCGTCTTCCCCTCCTGTCCTCTGGCCGCCTACATGGCAATCCCCAGCCCCCTGAGGACTGGGCCGGGTGCAGCAGCGGAGCCTGAATGTCAGGCTTTGTCGAGCCGTTGTGAGGACACCATCCAAGGGAATAGATGGGGAGGTTCTGAGAGCTGGGCTGTTTGGATTATTCATGATTTGCTGCCATTGTGAACACTTTTAAGGAGAGAACTCTGCCTGAGAATTGCTGATTAATACAGGTAACTGAGGTTGGCTTTTTTTTTTTTTTTTTGGTGTTCTAACAGGGAGGGAAAAAATAGAGTGACTAAAAACACACCAAGTTATTACTTAGAAACAAACACTTTGAGACTTGAGATTCCAGACAGCAGCAGCCTTAGATAGGTCTATGCACAGCTGTACCAGCGCCAACATCTGCCTGCTTGTCAGGATTCTAAAGGCTGGCTTGGGCCTACTAGAAGGGGTGAGTGAAGTTCGGAGGCCGCCTCCCCAGTCCCTTCCCCCTTAACACTTGTGCTGGACGATACCTAAATTGGACTATGTGAACATGCTTTTTCTTATAATTGGGGCCTGCTTCCTTTCCTTTATTCATTCTTCCCTTTTTGCAGCTTGCATTTTAAATTATATTATTGCCCACTCTTGACTACTATAATTACAATAAAAATAGTGTGCTTTGGTGCTTTTTGTATTGTTGGAAGGATTTTACAGTCCAACACTGTGTCTCAGAATTTACTTTCCTTAAAGTTCCACTCGTGGCCTTCTCCAGCTCAGCTAGGGCACCTGGAACTAATTTTAGGGTTGCCTGGCAAAGCCCCACACTGGTATTTGAAGTCTGCGTCCTCCCTAGACTCAAGCCCATTTCACCACCTCTGAAGGTGAGTGCAGGCTGATATTAATTAACAGTGAGTTGATTCACTGGCATCTTCCAGTCATTAAAGTAAATATTTGGCTTAAAATAGCCTCTTCCCATCTCAATTCTCCAACTTTGTGCTCCTTGCCTTACTCTACCGCAGTTGACTCACCAGCACTTGCGGGGTGTATGTGGCCTAAGAACAGAGTTTGATTCTAAAAGGGAAGTGAAATACTCTTTTAACATCTGCAGGCGAGACTGTTGGAACAGTCTGGCCTTCAGCATGACTACGTTGTTTTTTTGTCCATTGTGGCGCTGAGTCAGCATCAGTTAATAAACCCTCTCGAGAAGGCTGAATTTCTCTTGTTTAATTATCATCTTGGAGCTTTCTGAGAACTCTTGAAAGAATTGTTCATTCAGTTTTATACCCCTAGCACCTCTGCCGACTAAAAGTCTTGTTTCCTCTTGGCACCAGCGTCCCCTCTGGCAGAACATGCAACAGCAGGTCACCAGGCAGTGAGCGGGGGAGTGTGTGCTACTTATGTCCCCTAGTGGGAATTTAATTGTTCTGTCCTACAGAGATTGTGGAAGGAGTTTAGACACAAATACCATTTCCTGGGAAATCATCTTTTGCCTCCCACCTGCCCACCCCTAACCAAAAAAAAAAAAATCTAGAAGAATTTCCTTAAAGAGAGAAGAAATTTGAAAGAGAAACAGACATTTTTTTGATGGAGTTGGGCTTTTGTTTTGCTTTGTTTTGTTTCTTCCTGTAAACAAATACTCACATGTCCACTTCATTGTATGACTAAGTTGGTATCATTAGGTTGGGACTGGGTGTGTGTACATGGTGGTGTGTGTGTTGGGAAGTGGGTGTGGGGAATATGCACACATGTATTTAAAATGTTAGAAAAGACACTGCAGCCTAAAGGCTGAAGGAGAGACGATGTTTAAAAACCATCACCTATGTGAGGGAAGCAGGAAAAGTGGGAGACTTGTGTTCCAGTGACCTCAAGGGTCCTTGAAATCGGGTGCCTGCTCTAAATGGACCCTTTGCATCATTGTTTCTCTGAATTAGAGGATTCCTTGCTGAAGGCACAAGACCATTGAAGGAAGTAAAGCATCTGGTTTGTTTTGTAATGAGAAGCAGGAATGCGAGGTCCACGCTCTTAATAATAAACAAACAGGACATTGTATGCCATCATCACAGGATGTCCTTCCTTCCACAGAGGGCTGACTGGGGCTGGAGGAAAAGCCAGACGGGGCTCCCGACGAAGAGCCCCACTAATTACTGCCTCCGTCTGCCTTCCACTTGCAATGATCAGTTCCACATTCCCTCTAACTAGGAAACTATTCATGCTCCACAATGCTCACACACTCCTCGGAAGTCTGCCTGTGGTTTTTCAGGAGGAGAGAAAAGGCGAAGAAATTTTAATCTGTATGATTATAACTTTTTCCTATTTCCCTGAAGAGTTGAAAGAGGGAAGTCAGTTCGAACAAATTTGGATGTGCTTTAGTTAGCAGGAGAAACGGCAGGTTACAAGTTTGGGGGGAGAAAACGCATATTTCACAGGCAGGAGCTGGAGGACGAGCCAGCTACCTCCTCTTCCATTAAAGGCAGAACTAATTGCTCTTTTCACGTGCTGTTTTCACGTAAGTGTCGTCTGTTCAGTCACTGTGGATCTGAGCCGAGGAACTACAACAATTTGGGGTAATTTTTAGGTTTCCCTGAATTGAAGGAATGTACGCCCCCTTATAAAGCCGCAGCAGGAAGGAGGGCGGTCTGGAGTATTTAGAATACAATACAGCCCGAGTAAACGCTGAGGTTCAGTGCCTTCAAAGGGAAGTAAGAAGATTCCAAGTAAGTGTTGAAATTCAGATACGGAGAGAGGAAGCTCTCGGCGGCACGACTCGCGAGCCGGGGGAAAGCCCTGGGCTGAGCTCGGCGCGGTTCGGCCCAGTCCAGGTGTGGCCGGCCACGCCCCCACGTCAGGCAGCTGGTAGGAGTGAATCAGACGAATGGGAAATCTACAGCAGCAGGGAGGGGGAAAGGGCCGAGCCGCCGGCCGCGTTAACATAGACTGAAAGTGCTGCGGTGACACTCGGCCCTCCAGTGTTGCGGAGAGGCAGAGCAGCGCGGCACCTGTCCGCGCCGGGAGCTGGGACGCGGGCGCCAGCGGCCGGAGCAGAGCGGGCGCCGCCGCGGTGCGCGCCGGCCTCAACCCGGAGGGGACGCGGAGGACACGCGGACTGCGTAGGGATGAGCGACACTTGTCTCCGATGTTGGATATTTGCTTGGAAAAACGTGTGGGTACGACCTTGGTAAGGAACTTGGTCTTGTTTTTAATTCTGAAATTGATCTGAAAACTTTTTTCTTTTTTTCCCCTTTTTTTCTTTCTTTTTTTCTTTGTGTGTGTGTGTGTGTGTGTGTGTGTACTAACGTAGCAGCAGTAGAAACCAGAAGTGCTTCTGCTGTAGGGCACTTAGTACTGTCAAACATTTGTAAGACTTTTTCCTTATGAATCATTAACCGTTTCAGTTCTAGGCATAATTGTCAGTTCATTGAAATTTCAATAGTGCCTCCCGCCCACCCCCGTCAAAGTGACTATTCCGGGTTGGCTTAATTTTAAAATTTTATTTTATTTTAACATTTAGTTGGCAACATGACTGTACCGGTTGCAACTACATAGAAATAGGCACGGTTGTTTAAATCGTCACTGAGGGGAAAGACAACTTCAAATCCGACTTTTTTTTTTTTTAAGAGCGTCATATTCAGGGAAGAAATAGAAGAATATAAAAGCCACCTTGAAAGACTTGGACAGTGTTGTGTTTACATTTTAACTAGGACACGTTCTTACATGGAAATGATACCTACGTTCCTACTTTTCCCCCAACACATCTGTATTGGGAAAACACTGCAGACGTTTACTTTTCTTTTCTTTTTCTTTGGAAAGCACTTTTCCTGCGTGTGAGCGGGGATTTGCGGGAATACCCTTATCAGTGTGTAAGTGGAAGCAGAGCTTGTCTTCTGAGTCTCCTATATTGTTACAGCTTTAGTTACAATAAACTGTAGCCCATCAGCCACTTCTGGGAATTCGTACACTTTCAGATTTAAATGGAAAGTGCTATTTGTAGCTGAGGGCTCCTAAAGGAATTCTCTCCAGGGAATCCCATTGAACAGTTTTATGTTTTGTTTTTGCTTTTTCAATTTAGCTTGAAATGCCCACCAGTCAAAAGAAACCGCCAGGAGTTGTGTCCCCTCACCCCTTCACCCATCTTTCCTCCTCTTTTCCTATGGTCCAGACGATTTCTGAAAAGCGGCAGCTCAGTGATGCTGGCAGGATGCAACCCTTTTCAGTCTTCCCTGCGAGAGGATGAAAGAGATCGCGCTGCAGCCCGGGGAGGGGGGGGGCGAGTTGTTTTGAAAGTTGTTTTGCCTTGGGAGCTGGTGGGAAAGTTCAGTCTTCCCCATTTGGAAAAGGCAGGCTGGGTTCCGCTCCTGCACCACACGCGCTTTCCATTTTTAGCTTCATTCAGAGGCAGACAGAGCTCCTTCCTCTTCCTCTCCTTGTTTGTGACACTTTTCTGAGGCAGCTTTTCCACAGCGCTGAGGGTCTGGCGGCCATGACCCCAGGCGTCCTGGGACAGAGGACTGAGAGCCCGCAGCATTTTCCTGCTGGGAGAGGTAAAGCCAGGGATTGTTTGGAGGTGGCTCTTTTCTTTCTCTTTCTTTTTTTTTTTTTTTTAACTTTTTCCCCCAATGAAATTACCACACTTTTTTTTTTAAACTAAGGGTAGGATTTTTAAAACCTTGCTTTTCCAAGGCATTTGTCTTTATACAGCTTTTTGGCTCTTACTCAACTGTACCAGGCGCTCTGCATCTGCTTGCAGAGTCTTCAGACGACGGTATTAGTCATAGCCTCTCGAGGAGCCACAGGACAATGGGGATTAAAGGCCTTTCCCTTCTCTTCCAGGCTGCCCCCAAGTGTAGCTCCAGTGCTGTGAAGTTTCCAGGGTTGGCAGAGGGGACCATGAAAATGGACATGGAGGACACGGATATGACTCTTTGGACAGAGGCTGAGTTTGAGGAGAAGTGTACATACATTGTCAACGACCACCCCTGGGATTCTGGTGCCGATGGAGGGACTTCGGTTCAGGCAGAGGCATCCTTACCAAGGAATCTGCTTTTCAAATATGCCACCAACAGCAAAGAGGTAAGCCTCTGGTTTCTTGCCGAAGAAGATTGGCACCTGGCTCCAAATCTCCCTGCTTGCCCTTGAGGTCTCGTATATCTGTGAGGATCTGTAAGTATCAGTAAATAATTTATCACTTAATTCACTTCTTTCATTGCTCTCTCTTGCCCTAAGTCCGTCCCTTCTCATTTCCTCCTGCTCTCAACTGTTCCTTACTAATTAGTAAACAGTTCAATCTTTTGGCAAGCTGACCTGTCTTGGAAAAGCTGAATGGCAACATGGGGTGAGCAAAATTGTCAGCAGCTTCCAGAAAGTTTCTGGCCACTTGGGACTCACTGGCTCAACAGCTTTTGAGGGAGAAAACTTTTTCTTTGGAAAAATGTGTTTCATGTGTCTTTTGTCTCCTCTTGGTCACGAGATGGCTTTATTCTTTTTTTAACGAGCCAGCTTTATTAGCTGGGTTTCTAAAATTATTCTCAAAACTTTGACGTGTTTATGAACTGAAGTGATGGTATAAACGGAGAAGAAGTTCATGTAAAAGTGTCCTCTGTTCGGATGACTTCAGAGCTAACCACTGTTTATCTGGGGCAGCTCCTTTGCTCTGGCTGGGCTGGCAGGCCGATTCCTTTTTGGCCTCTGAAGTGGGTACACTCTTTGTTGTTTCAAAGGGGCTGAAAACCCAAACTTGGAATGAGCAAAGGATTGGTGTTTACCTTTTTATATAATGATGATAGCTAGGCGTGATGTTGAGCTGTGAAATAACTTTCAGAACCACCTCCTGTTTTGAGAATGCAGCTGCTGCAGTTGCTCTGATTGGTCTAATGCCAGGCTGAGTTGAAGGAATCGACCCCTCCAGAGACTTCCCACCACCACCATTCCCACAGGTCACTGTTCAGTTCTGTCACTGCCTTCAGAAAGTAGTGACAAGGGGATCATTTGCTGTAGGAATCCAGTATTCGGAACTGGGGCTATTCATTACAGACATGTCAGATCACTTTCCTTCTTCCCTAAGGGACAGCATTTGAAGGAGTCAGAGTCTGTTTGGGAAATACTTTGTCTCTTTCCTGTTTGTGTGTCTGAGTTCAGTGTTTTGGGGGAGGGGGTGACATAGCTGTCGAAAATTAATAGAGCGACTCTGCTTTGCGTTTCATTAAAGCTCAACCTTTTTGTTTCTTTTTTTTTCCTGCTGGGAGAGAGGAGGCTGATTTCATAAAAAACAATATTTAAATTGTATATGAATGTTACCAAAAATGTCACCCCAGAAGTCGGCCTTGATTATACTCCTCTCTAGAAAATCTCAGTCTGTGGCCTATGGAATGTGTTTGGGTGTTGAAGGTTTGGCTGTGGCTTTCAAGTTGTACTTTTTTCCCCATATCAAATTTGACCAACTATTGGTCTGTTCCCAGCTTTTTTTTTTTTTTTTTTTTTTTTTTTTTTTGAGCTGTGTTGCCCTGTCCAGTCCCCAGGACTGAAATAAAGACCTCGATTCTGTGGTCATCTTTACCTTTTTAGTTCTGTCCTGTTCTTACCCTCAGTTCAGCTCTTAGCCGAAGTTTCTCAGTTTTCATCATTCTACTTCAAACCGTAGCTAAGTGAAATACTGCCCTTCGATCACTAGTCCAAGGTTCAGGCAGATAGTCACTTAAGGTGTCTAGTGAGAGCCAGAGCCAGGACTTGGAGCAGAGTTCCTCTGACTTCCCTAACCAGCGCTTCTTGATTATGCTACACTGGCCCCTCTTGGTGTCACTGTGGTTTTATTTATCCTCTTCACATATTTCAGACCGATCCCTTATTAAGACTGCTTGGCGTTTTTTCTGTGAGTGTGTACCTCTCTATTTCAGTATGTTCAGCCCCCAAAAAGCACACAGTGCCTGTGTTCCTAAGGAGGGTCCTTTAAAACAAACGTAATAAGACACCAGGGCTCTCTCATTCTATTTTCCTGTATTTATTTAACTGAGACACTTGATCCTCAGCCCCTAATCATAAAAGCAACCAGGAAACCAACTTAACGTGTAACACTGGCTTCAGCTCACTCTGGAGTGTGTACCGGTTTTTCTATTTCTCCCTCCTTCCTTTTTGCACTTGGGGAAAGGACAGCTCCCTCCAGGTGGTGAAAGAGAACCATGGAATTGAGCCACTGAGGGTATGAGAGCTGCAAACCAGTTCTAGGACAGAAAAGCCTTCAGGATGGATGAAATGTTTATATTGTCATTATTCGGTTAGTTCTTTCAGTCCCAGGAGCTGAGCTGTGGAAAGAGGGAAAAAGCCTTTGTACGTGTAGTTTTTATCTGACTGATTTATCTTCCCCTTCTTTAAATGTTTTCATTTAAGTAGCAGAAGATGTTACATTATGTACTGTTCTGCTGACATCCTGGGGATTTTTTTTTTTTAGCAAGACCCTTTTTCACTATGAATTTGTGCTATGTGTCAGCACCTTTTTTTTTTTTTTTTTGGTTTAAAAACAAAACATACAAACCGTATTTCTGATCTCGACCCTCATTTTTAGGTTTGCTTTAGAATCATTCTGTACCTTTAATGAGGCTGTTCTTACTTCCTATTTCCAGAACTCAAACCAAATATAGACAGACTATTCAAAAAACTTTTAAAGCATTTTTAACTGCTGGGTTATTCATCTAGGGGGATTTTCCCCTTGTCCTCTTGAAATAATCTTCTGTGAACACTTGAATACAGAAAGATCAATTTAAACATTTCGGTTCGAGAGGCAGTGGCCTGCACTGAGCTTGCTTGCGTCGAAGAGGCGCTGTGGCTCTGAGTCTGACCTCCAAGAGTCTGTGGTGATAAACATCAGGCCAATGTTGGAGACGCAGTGTCCATTTTGATTTAAGTCCATTATTAACTCAAGCCATCTGTAAAAAGTATCTCATCATAACATGCAATTCCCCCTTCTTACTGCCTTTTATTGTGGAGACAGTGGTACTGAGGCATTGCCACGTTTCCTTTAATATAAAGATAATTAAGAAGGAAGCCTTCCAGAAACATCTTTATCCACTCCACCCCCTTTTTTCAAAAATGGGGTGAAGTACAGGTTGAAGTCTTGGTCCACTGCAGAGCCCCAGTCATCTCAATGCAAATATCCTTGACTCAAAATAGAATTTTAATCGAATGAGTCATTTTTAAGAGGGAGGTAGGTGAGGGTTCAGGGAGGGGAAGAGATAGCTAGTAATTAAAATGATTTTAATATAATTTGGGGTGAGGATGCTCATACCATAGTTAGGCCTGAATGATGTTTCTGCTTAAAACCCACTGCTATGCATGTGTACTTGTATATTCCCTGAAGGGAAAATTTGCTTTAACAAAAAAAAGGGTTTATTCTCTTTGCTATAGACTTTCATTCAGCATCCCCACTCAACCCATACTAAGTTGTGACGGCTTCATTTGGTAAAATGGAAAACAAGCCCTGTTTTTTGTCTGCAAGCCCTGGACATCAGGGTGTGTTCTGTAACTGAAGCCACTGACAGACAGATCTGCCCAAGTGGTGAAAGGTTTGGCCTTGTGCAGAACACACACCGTAGCAGAGCTTCGGGGCGAGGAAGTGTCGCGGCCAGTGTCTTCTCGCTGGTAGGTTTATGGATGGCACAGCAGCCTGGTCCCAGCAGTAATTCTTTAGGACCCTGGTCAGTTCCAGTGAAGTTTCCTTCCTAAGCTAGGTGAACACATTCTTAATTAGTCTTTTTAGCTCTGTGAAATTCAAGGCACACACTAGGTTCCCCTGTATCATGTGCTTGCTCCAAGGATAGAATGTTGTTGGCTAAGACTGACACCTGGCTCTTTCCAGGGCCAGAGGGAGAAGTACGACTTGGTCTCCCACTTCCCATTAAAAAACTACCCTAGTTCCAGTTACCTGGCTGAGCACTGGAATCTTAAGAGTTGCAGCTCTCATGTCCTCTTTGGATAATGTCTTAGATGGGAATTTGAGATGAAGGTGCTGATTGTGTGTTAGAGTGCTGGACTGGGAATGGATAGTGATGGTTTATAAGCCACATGGTTCCTTCCAACCTTGAGATTCTATGATTTTGTGTCTCTATCCACATGTGTGAGTTTATATATACGCAAAGCTCTCTGCATAACAGAACTTAAAATATTAGTGTTCTGTCTCACTTGTAAGATAAGCTAATACTGAGGCTCTTTTTATTTGTCTCAGGCTCGAGGACTTTCCTAGACCTCCCTTTCGTAACAGACCCTCCTCTTTTTAATTGTTCTCCTGTCTTGCTTGCCGAGTTGCATTTGTAAGGTTGTAGATGGCAAGAGCTGCTTTCGGTACTGCCTTAGCGCTTCCCCAATGACTTGCCTATGGCTGTGCTCAAAGATGTTGGAGTGGCTTATATCTTCTGCAAATTCCCTTGTAGGAACAAGATTCTGGTTGATGTCTTTTGGACCATGAGAGAATGTTGTGTTTTCTTAGTGTTAAGGTTGGTAGCTGAATACCACGAGGCCCATTGGTTAAAAGAAAGGCAACTGAGAAGAAAAACCCTGACCTCAATGTAACGCCGCTCGCTGGTAATCAGGCTCTCTCTCCCAAGACACTGTCTGCAAGAGACTATAATTTAAAACAAAGTTGATGAACCAGTTGAGTACCTTGCTTAAAATTACTGCTTTAATGTGGATATGTTGAAAATATCAACTGCTCATTATTGGTTCACCAGCAAATGACATTATTTGTTTTTCCTGTTTGTCATTTTAACATTATAGAATAATCACTCAGAGGTGAATGCCAAATGATTTGTGTGTCACAGAAGCCAATTCCATGAATTTTTCAAATTAATTAGGTTCAATAATGTGTCATAAACAATGAGCCTCTGGGTAATAAGTCTACTTAAAGCTTTAGTAAGTATTTTTATCTCAAGACTGTTCCGAAGTCCTCCTGTCCCCCATAGTTGAAGGGCCGACAATACCAATAAGGACAAACTGTTATTGAAAGGGCAGATAGATGTAAATGAAGGCAGAGGAGGAGGATGAAATGAACATCTGCTCTTTTCAGCTCTCTGCCAGAAATTCATAAAGAACCAAAAATAACACTCTAGCTCACCAACCTTGTTTCAACTTGTGTTAGATAGAGGAAATTTTCTTTTTTTCTGTTTTTCCAGTCTGGGTATGCTCCATTGGCTTGTATATTGAATATTAATTCTTTTAAATCATTGGCTGATAAGTCATGTACAGGAGAAAGACTGATCTGTCACAAGCATGCAGGTGTGTTAATTCCATGTCCATTTAGACAGAGGTTTCAACTCTTGGTGAGATTTACTGAGGTCTCAGTGTCTATCATATCCACAGTCTTTGCTTTCCACAGTGAACATTTTTTGATTCGTGTATTTGGGCCTATCATTTCAGTTATATAAGAGCCACCAGGGATAATAAAAACTGGAAATAAATATGTTTTACCTCCCCTCTTGGTCCATTTCAGTAAGGTGTTCAGTGATTTGTAGGTGGTTTGGGGTAAAAAGAAAATAAAAATGGGAAAGTGAGTGAATAAAAACCAAAACAAAATGAACTGTAAAATGTTGTAAAAAGACCGTTACAGAGGAGTTCTTTTGAATGGTGATGAATTGCTTCCTGATTGCTGCTGGTGATTTTTTTTTCCCCACCTCCCCCCCCAGAAAGAAATTTACGATCAAGGAGGAACTGGTATAGTTAACGGGTTTCTTTAGCAAGGCCCTACAAAGTCAAAATGTGTGATACATCCAGTTTGAGAAGGTCATTTCCTCAGATCTTAGAACCCACAGCTCTCCTCGGCATAAATTCCATTTCAGAGGAAGACTTTTGACCACTTCTGAGCAGAAGATGCTAGAGAAGAACCAAGTCGCTTAAAGGAACTTTCTTCTGTTAAGGAGAACCTACAAGTTATGAAGAAGAAGAAGGAAAAAAAAACCTCATCTGAAATGAAAAAAATATAATGTGTTTTGTTTATGGTTCCTCAGGCCTTTGTGGAACAACCAAAGAACATTATTTTGGTTTCTGAGGTTAAAACTATTTTATTCCCCTTAAACACACTGTGTTTATGGTTTGAGGGAGAAGAAGAAATAGGAAACTAGGAGCAGGCTGAAATGGTCTAACCTTGCTGCAGGATCCGAATCTCATTCATACAAAATAGAATGGTTACCTTCTCTGTTCTTCTAGCATAAAAAGTATTAATAAAAATAAAGGACTCTGTGTCCCCAGAAAATTAGACTGTTTCATATTTGGTTGCATATTGACTTATGATCTAGGAGTTTAACAGATGATCTTCCCCCAAAGTAAAGCTCTTTGTTGATTACGTAGGCACCATCAATGACCGCGCTCCTTAGTATAACTTTGCCACTGTTGGTTGTATTACCATTTGACCATTCAATTCACTGAAATGAAAAGATCGATTAATACTTTACAGCTGCACTCATTGTTTCATGTTTTACCCTCTTTAGGTTATTGGGGTGGTGAGTAAAGAATACATACCAAAGGGAACACGTTTTGGACCTCTAATAGGTGAAATCTACACCAATGATACAGTTCCCAAGAACGCCAACAGGCAATATTTTTGGCGGGTAAGTACGGAAATTTTTCCAGACTCGTTAAGTATTAGGGGGAAAAAATGAAACTAAAATTGCTGGGTCACTTCCTTTTTCGACCTGTCCTTGGGCTCGCCACAAGTATTTAGGGTCCCCATGGACATGGAATTCTAAGCAAGGGTGATGAAACTGGTTAAATGTTTGGCCTGGGAAACAAAGCCTGGAGGTGGTCAGGGATGAAGCTCTGGTCTACACGTGAATCTTAATTTTTGCAATTCATTAGAGCTTTGTGATGAAAGGAAACAGTTTGCCGCTTGCTTCAAGGGTAAGTTCATTTGCATCTCTGTGCAAGGAAGTAGTAATGAGTCACCAAGCCTTAGATTTCACCCCTTCTTGATTTCTTGCTGAGTTAACTTTAATTGAATGGAAGAGTAATCATAAATGAATTACCTTGAAAATAAATGCCATTAGGAAGGATAGGTGGAAGAAGGTGCTCAGGGAATGGAGATGGACCACAAGACTAGTCCTGTTTAAATATATCTGTACCATAAAACTACTGGATCTGACAGTACAGAGATTACTCCCATCGCATAAGGAAAATACTTACAATTATTCAAGATGATGAACTTTCCCATAGCATCCAATCAGAGTCTGGCCAATACAATTTCCTTTGGAATATATCACGGTCAGAAAGGACCTCACAGGTGAACTAATTAGAAGGAATCCTTGAGTAAAAGACCCTGGATCAGGATGAACAAAGGAAAAATTGGACTGCTTTCCATTTCCCATAGATTTTTCTGGGATACTTGGTTTCCTCAATTAGAAAATAGAGATGTGTTACTAAATTTAAAAGCAATTTTTTATACATACTTACATAAAATGTACATGCTTACTGGGAAACCATTGTTTCAATTCTTTTAGAAAACAGCTGCATGGCAACAACAAAAATTGTATTAAGCTTACTTTGGCCGGTATTTACCTAGAGTGCTTACATCTTTTGGACAAGTATCTTTATAAAAGACTTATATTTGGAGATTACTCAGACATTGTTCCTAAGAAACAAGCTTTTTTTTTAAAATCCAAGAAGTTCTGTGCTTTTAGAAATTTATTTTACTATTTCTCCAAAAAAGAGAGCACTGAGAATTGTTCAATAAGAATTGTGTACTCCCAATTTTTATTTAATAATTACTCATGCTTAAAATATATTTAGTACATCGACTAGTAATGGGCAAACTGTAAGTGAGTGCATTTTTGCTTTTAGTGCCAATAAAATCTTCTCAGAAGTGACCCAGAGAAGTGTGTACTTCTTGGAGTCGAAGGACTGAATTAAGACAATCCAGCATAAGTCTCGTTCAGCCATGATCCTTTTGACAAAAGACAAGAAATACTTAAGAACCTCCTCTCTCTGTCCCAGTTCCCTGGTTCATTGAAGATTCACTATAAGTAACTGAAATGCTTTCCTTGGGAGGATTTATTTGAATCCGTCTTTCACATGCAAAGGATATTGTAGGAGCTCACTTTCCACATGTTGTTAAACGCATCCTGATTTTGCTGGCAGGAATGGGAACATCTGTTGTGAGGAAAGAAAAAGTTTCATGCAAATTACACAGTCAAAGAAGAGAAGGGATGTTCAAGTTGAGAAACCAGTGACATTTCTTGTAACTGTGCTATGAGTCAGCACGTTTTTAATCTTCTTGATAATATATGGAAATGCACTGAGGGTGACAGGGAGCAGTGTTCATCTGACGTATCACTATTTTATTTTCTTGTGGGGGTGTGTGTATGTGTGTGTGTGTATGTGTGTGTGACTTCATGGCATCGACATTTCTGTTTTTAAATGAGGATACAGTAAATCATAGTCTGTGGAAGGCTGACTGGAATCTACACACTCGTAGCTTTAGAAAGCAGTTTCCGCCCAGCGAAGACTGCAAGAGCGCTGGAACCCCATGTTCCTGGAAGTTTGCACATCACAGTAAACAAACTTGAAAACCCCTCTTGATAGCAGAATTCACCCAGCCTTGTTCCATTTTCTCTTAACAAAACACACCGCAAAAGCTCTCACAAGCTGCTTTGATGAAGCCACATGTATTTCCCCCTTCACAATTTACAGGAAGTTACTCTTAAAAGAAAGTGATTCTGGTGTTTACTGCCCGTGTTAAAGGGACAGAGTTCCTTTTTGTCTGTGATAACGTTTGAGCAAAATACAGAGACAATTCATAGCGTAACATAGTCGGTGACTAAGAACCAAGCAATAACCTGCTGTCCGGTCAGAGCAGAATTTCTGTAGGAACCATGCTGTCCTGCTTGGAGACCCCAAGTTGCAGATAATCAGGTACTCACTGTATGTGTGTAAGGACATTTCTTGAGTCTGAAGAAAAGGTGGGCACATCATAAAAAGAGGGAAAGAGAAACGTTCTGTGGAAGGCTAAGGAGTTTGTTTATAGTCCTTTCAGTGAGGATATGTATGTTTTAATTTTCCCTCTTCCTACCTCTGCCTTTTTACCTAGTGGCCTGGGGGCATCTGTTAACCAGAAGCAGCGTTACTACAGGGCAAACTTTGCATTCTTCGTACACATGCGTTGCCTTTAGAGAGCAACCTAGTTTCTTCCTGTTTTTCCAAAAACACAAACCCTGTGTCTCTGTGAGAGGTGCTGTAGCCAACCTCCTCACAGACAAGAGCGTTCTCTCTCCCCGCCTTTGGCTTGAAAGAAAAGGCGCAAGGCTGACCATGTTTATCAAGGGGAAAAGTGACTTCTCAGTAGACTGTCAGGTTCTGGCTGCTGTCCCGGCGTTCACTTTGTTATGGCAGGTAAAGTTCACCTTGGCCCCACCCAGCGTTTCCACAAAAAGGCAAGGTTCCAAGTATTCATATGAACAAGTGTTACTGCTGGACTTGGAGGCTTGGGGGTGGAGGATGTTTGCCTAGTTTAAGCCTTGGGCGGGGGTGTAGGAAACGGCGAGTACAGAGGCCATAGAAAAAGTCGAGAGACTCAGTTTGACGTACGCAGTCAGGCTGGTCTTCTACCCAGTGACTCAAGGCATTAAAAGTCAGCACAATCAGAAGTCGAAGTAGCAGCGTCGCCCGTGTGCCCTTCCCTGTGGTAGCAGAAGTAGGGCTCCGTGGCGGTTGCATCCGCCCAAGACAGCTCCTTAGACGAAAACTTTGTGTTTCATTCTTCTGTTATTTTCCCCCCAAACATGAAAAGACACTAAAACTGAAATGGAAAAGGTAACTGACAAAGTATGCCTTACCTGTTTCCGCCCTTACTTCTGCTGATTCAAGACAACTCCAGCTAAACTGATTTCCTTTTCTAACGAGGCCGTAGGGGACCAGCCATCACCCAGGGTACTGGCTGGGTTTGCTCTCAGAGGTGCCAGGGGAAGCCTTCTGTTGCTTGGGGGCTCTCTTTTCTACATCTGTCTTCTCTCTTGGACAGATCTATTGCGGAGGGGAGCTTCACCACTTCATCGACGGCTTTAATGAGGAGAAGAGTAACTGGCTACGTTATGTGAATCCAGCGCACTCGGCCCGGGAGCAGAACCTGGCTGCCTGTCAGAACGGCATGAACATCTATTTCTACACCATCAAGCCCATCCCTGCCAACCAGGAGCTGCTTGTGTGGTATTGCCGGGACTTTGCCGAAAGACTTCACCACCCTTATCCCGGAGAGCTGACAATGATGAATCTCAGTAAGTGGATTACAGAACCAAAAAAAATAAAAATGCCAGTAATGTCAGTTCTGCCCCTATACGCTAATAACATGTTGTTTAATTATATGGCTTCATCTGTTGGGCCAAGTAGGTGGCTTAAACTAGGGACTGGCAAGAGGAAAACAATTTTTTTTTAGTCTTTATTTCCTATAATGAGATGTGATCATTAAAAAAAAAAATACTAAGCTACTTTGAGTGTTCAGTTCAGAAAAGTTACAGGGAGAAATATACATCCAGTGCTAATCTATCAAAAAAAGGGGGCAGGTAGAATTCTATCATAGTAGGGATTGGTCCTGACGTACTGGGGATGCAAACATAGCTCCTTGTTTGTGGTCATTTGTCAGTGCCTAAAATGTGCATTGAAATATTGCAGAGAGGCACATTTGGTTATCAAGTTATGATCTGATGTGAAACATAAAAGGTGTTTCTAGAAAAACTTGGAGCTATAATTTTTCAAATCTTACTCGAGATAGATAACTAAAGATTTTATATCTTAGCTTCCTTCCATATGGTAAAAACCTAATTATCTGATCTCCTGATCAATATTACAGTAACCACCTATCACTGTAATCTCAACAAATTCTCAGTTCCTTAGGTTTATAAGCTTTTACTTTTTTATTTGGTTAAAGTTGCTGTCATGACCTCTCTGCAGAGGGCTACTTCATTTTCGTCATTCTCAAGTGATCTCTATGAATGATTGAAGATTTACCATAAAATTCCAACCTGTTGTAACTATGGTTGTGTATTCTCAGATTGCTAAGTGTTAAAGCAGCTTTTAAAACTAGCTCCTTTTGGCTTAAAAGCTTCGGCATCTAAATGCCGTAAGTTTTGTAACCTTTTGTTTTGATCTCATTTCCAACTCCAAGAGAAGTTGCAAGAATAGTACAAAGAATTTCCAGGGACCCTTTGCCCAGATTCATCGATCGTGGTTGATATGCTGTCCCTTTTGCTTTATCTGGAGGCTCAGTTGTGTTAGTTTACATTTCTGCCTTTGAGACATTTGGAATGAATGTTAATATTCACATACATTAGAATTTAACTTAAACTTTAGGACCAATTAGCAAACTAATTACTTATCCTAGTTGGGTATAATCCAACTCTATTTGGGGCACAACTCACACTGTCTGGTTTACTTGCTCTCCCTGTGATCTCAAGACTATTTGTAGTTTTCTGGAAAGTTGGGGCTATAAAGGCTTAAGGACCTCCACCATAAGGTTACCTTTAAATCTGTGTTTGTGGTACACACACACACACACACACACACACACACACACACAGGGCACCCTTGAGCTTCAGGAAGAAGTCTTGGGATGTTTAGAAACAAATTGGCCTCCAACATGAGCCTGGTGGGTATAATCAGGTCCTGACTGACGGTGGTGATTCTTTTCCCTTCATCTTTTCCGCACTCCCAAGAGTCTCCATCAAATCACTAGTGCCAACATCCCGGGAGCCTGACAGCTGTTTCACCCTCTGTAGGTGCCAGGCACAGTGCTCAGGGCCTGGTGGTAAAAGACAACTTCTTTTCAAGCACAATGACTCACAGGAAGATGTGCTGCTTCCTCCTGACTTTCTCAGCACAGCCAGTCACTGCCTCTTGAGGGTCTCCTTACATTCCTTGAGTTTAATCATTCACTGATTCCGAGAAAGATTTTGACTTTGGGTGGGGGGGTGGGGGGGTGGGATCAGTAACTCCATTTGATTTGACCCACCCTGGTGACTTTGCACCAGCCACAAAGACGTTTTTCACATACGTCCCTCACCTCCTGCCAGTCAAAGAAAGGATTTAAAGGCTGTGCATTTTCCTGCTCCAATTAAAGGCTCTGCACAGTATTTTAAGATTCAAATTCTTATTCTTTGTGTTCAGAAGCAACTTTCATGCATACTCTGAAATGATATCTTTGTTCCCTCCAATATCCCTTCCTGTGGATGCAGAATTTTTTCTAAAATGGTGATTAACCATTTTCAGTTACCCGTTCATTGTCCAGTTTTCACAGTAAAGAATGAGGATTAACAATAACCAGTCACACTAAGCCAAGACTCCTGCTCCGATTGTGAAACCAGCTGTCTTAGGTGTGGTAACTGATGATTGAGACGTTGATCAGGAAAATTTCCACTATTTCATCAGGCCTCATAGGTAGATTGTGTCTTCAAATGAGTTGTGTTGGGATCCATGCTTTAAGCACAAGAGAGACCTGTGTCATAATCTCGGTGAGGACTTTGAAAGGACAGCAGTGGTTCAATTGGTAGAGTTTTGAGGAGAAGAGATTCAAAGAAAATGGAGGTAAAGAAAAATAAGTCGCCAGAAATCACAAACAGGCATTTTTTAAAAATCAAAGAAAAGGAGTAGGGACTATTAGGTTTAACTCCTAACCCCTCCCAAGTTTTTCGGTCTTTTTTTTTTTTCTATCTATCTAACTAACCCATCTAGAAAATAGTTGACCAAATTGTAGACTTTTAAATGTTAATCTGCTTTCTCAGTTTCAGTTGAAAACAGACTTTGTTTTGCCTACTGCAGAACTTCTAGGTTCTTTCTTGTAGTCTTGGGGGTTCTTATTATAGATCGAAAATGTGAGTCGGCATAATTAAGCCATTCAGAGCCTTCAGAAGCAGTTCACTCTTGAAATGACTCCGTCCGCCTACAGCCATTTAAGATTTAAGAACAAAAACAGATCTTGATTTTCTTTTTCATGTTAACTCAAGCTGCTGCTGAGTGGGAGAGTCCGAAATGACACCGGCTCAACTGATTACTCAGCTGCTGAAGGATAAGTTTTTTTTAATGTACCTTCATAGAGACTCCATGTTCGCCACCTTGGAACCTCTGAGGGGGCCTGATTTTGCCCTCCGGATATTGTTTTGTCATAAGACATAAATGTATTTTTATGAAGGCATCTGAGTCATCAAACATTTACTGTGGATTTATTATATGCTAGGCACCCTGCAGTCAGTACTTTGCATAGAAAATAATAAATTCCGACTTTCTTGTTTGTTGGCCCCATCGTTAGCTTTGTTTCAGGTCAGTAATCGAATTATTGAGGTGCTTTGTAAGAGGGACGGTGCTGTGGGCTTACTTAAACTTCTTGCTAATGGCTCTAACTTACTGAATTTTCAAACCAAGACAGTGTTGAAGCCACTGAAAAAAATTGAGATTCAGATGTCATTTGCCACATAAAAATGGCAGAAAGTTGTGACGGTGAAGTTTCTGTATTTTCATCTTATTAGGGCGACATCTTTTATTTTTAATGTGGGCTGATGCAGATGCCTCCAAGTCATTCTTTTTCACCTCAGAATTCCTTCCTGTGGCTGTGAGATGCCTTGCCTGTCAGCTTTCCAATTTAGTTGTCTCTCTCCCCTTACCATTTCAGCTTTAAAAAACAAAAGTGACAATTTGAACTTCCTGCCTGCTGAGCCTCACTGAAAGACTGATATTGGCCTGATAAGGGGATATTTATTTGGCTTAGTGGCTTCAGAAATCCCTCTCCCTCAACAAGCTTTCCATCACTGCCCCATCAGCGTCTTCCCTGATAGCGTCTAGGCTGTGTTTACTCTGGGGCTGTGGGCTCACCCGGGAGGAACTGATAACAAGCAGCAGAGATAACATTCTCTGAGGGGCTCTCAAACTGGAATCGAATCCCTCAAGCTTGTCAGCCTAGAGAATGGATTTGAAGAGTTCGGAATCTGGAGTTCCACAGAGTTCATTTCTAGAGCTATCAGATAGCAAGCCTGGAGTTCTTGGTTCAGTCAAACGGGGACTTTTTTTTTTTAAGACAATGTATGATACTTTTACAGAGGCTTCAGCCTGATCCCCCCACGCTGTCCTCTTCTAACACCGAGGCCGAGAGCTCTCCTGCCTCTGGACACCGAGGCCTTTAACCTGTGCCTACGCCTCGGGCAGGTGTTCAGGCTGGAGTGATTGACCTCCAACAGCCAGAGCTCCAGCGTAGCAGCATATATTTTACTTTTGGTTTCCAAGGAAGCCTGGGCAGGGAGTTTTGGGTTTTCCCGAAGGCATCATTTGCTCTGTGTGTTTGGAGGGGCAGGGCTGGTGATGGCCTGGAGAGCCCGGAACTGTCCTCTTATTGCTGCTGCTCTTAAACGGTGTATTTACCAAGTAATAATATGCCGTCTTTGGGAATAAATGCTTTCATCTTCATTGCCTGTTTTCTTTGGTGCTCTAAGTAATTGAACTGGCTCAGGAAGTGCCTGTTGTGGTTTGGCAGAGATCACGATGTCACGCCTTGTGATTCCAGGGGACAGCATTACTGGGAGCCTGGTTAGACCAGAGAGAGCCTTGGTGACATTCTGGTGGTGTCAGCAAATTGAGGGGAGGGGGTGGCATCACCATGCTGATCTGTCTGTTTGGCAGAGGCAGTTTGAACCGACTTTTATCAAATTCGTATTAAACAAGAATCGAGGCGAAAATTGATGACTGCTTATTACTTGAAATGAGTTAATCTTTCACATCTAGTTCCAGGGTGTGTTGATTTCCTTTAGGTGAACTGTGAACGTTGAAAATGACTTTTATTAACCCAAAACACCCCCCACCCAATCTTTTTCCACCCCGTTTTCATGGAGGCGCTCCTTTACTAAGTCGAACAGAACTTTTCTAGCATGAGGTTTTCACCAGTGGAAACAAAATAATCTAAACGGTGCTCTTGGTTTGATCGATGCGGCCAGTGACCCGGTTTTGTTGAGGAGGAACGGCAGCGGCCTGAGCCTCTAGAATGAGTGGGTGTTGAGATGCCAGGTGTCCCTCTTGGGGCAGCTGGGGCTCAGGTTTGCTCAAGGAGAGAGCAACTTGGGCAAGGTCGCTTCGATTTTCTGTCTCCCTCTGAGTAATCGCCCTTTCTTTCTTTCAGCGCAAACCCAGAGCCATCCAAAGCAGCAGAGCACTGAGAAACATGATCTTTGCCCAAAGAATGGCCCAAAGAGAGAGTACAGTGTGAAAGAAATCCTCAAGTTGGACTCCCACCCCTACAAAGGAAAGGACTTACACCGTTCCAACATTTCACTCCTCACTTCAGAAAAGGACACGGAGGACTACAGAAAAAACAGGAGCCCCGAAATGCCCTTCTACCCTCGGGTGGTGTACCCGATCCGGGCCCCTCTCCCGGAAGACTTTTTGAAAGCTTCCCTGGCCTACGGGATGGAGAGGCCGACTTACATCACTCAGTCCCCCATCCCGTCCTCCACGACGCCCAGCCCCTCGGCGCGCAGCAGCCCGGATCGGAGCCTCCAGAGCGCCAGCCCTCACAGCAGCCCTGGGAACACGGTGTCGCCCCTGGCTCCCGGCTCCCAGGAGCACCGGGACTCCTACGCCTACTTGAACGCTCCCTACGGCCCCGAAGGGCTAGGCTCCTACCCGGGATACGCGCCGCCCTCGCACCTCCAGCCAGCCTTCGTCCCCTCCTACAACGCGCACTACCCCAAGTTCCTCCTGCCCCCCTACGGCATGCACTGCAACAGCCTGGGCGCCGTGGGCAACATCAACGGCGGCATCAACAACTTCGGCCTCTTCCCGAGGCTCTATCCCGTGTACAGCAGCCTCCTGGGCGGAGGCGGCCTGCCTCCCCCGCTGCTGGCGCCGGCCTCCCTCCCCAGCTCGCTGCCCTCAGAAGGGGCGCGCCGGCTGCTGCCGGAGCATCCCCGGGAGGTGCTGGTGCCGGCGCCGCACAGTGCCTTCTCCCTCCCCGGGGCGGCTGCCAGCCTGAAGGACAAGGCCTGCAGTCCCACCAGCGGATCCCCGACGGCCGGCACTGCCGCCTCGGCCGAGCACGTGGTGCAGCCCAAAGCTACCTCAGCTGCCATGGCCACGCCCGGTGGCGACGAGGCCGTGAATCTCATCAAGAACAAAAGGAGCATGACCGGCTACAAGACGCTCCCCTACCCCCTGAAGAAGCAGAACGGCAAGATTAAGTATGAATGCAACGTTTGCGCCAAGACTTTCGGCCAGCTCTCAAATCTGAAGGTAGGCACCGCCCCCCTCCCCGAGCGGGCCGTCTGATTGTCGCCAGAGTCTGTCGGGGGATGGGGGGCGGACCACCGCGTTGGTATCGACTTGGCTTCCCACAGGTTGCAAATTGCGATTTCCCCAGTCCCCCAGCCTGAGATCTGGGCTGGCCATGGTCCTGTGCGGGTTTGACTTTGCTTTTGCCGCTCCGGCTGTATGGCTTTGGATAAATTACTTCTCCTCTCCTGAGTGTCCTGAGTAATAAAAAGGTGGGGTTGGGGTTGGAAGATCAGGTTCAAGGCCCTGCTTAGCCTGGGACTTTTGTTCCTTTAGCTCAAACACAACAGGATGTTCTGAAAACACTGGGGTCTGATTTATTCTGTTTAAGACTTTGGATGCTTTTCCTAAGAGGTTTGCATCATTAGTGCCTGGGTCCTTGAGCAGGAATGTTGGGTTTTGCAGCTGAGTAAGGGCAGAGTTAACTTGTGTGGCTTCTCCCCAGGTCCACCTCAGAGTGCACAGTGGAGAACGGCCTTTCAAATGCCAGACTTGCAACAAGGGCTTCACCCAGCTCGCCCACCTGCAGAAACACTACCTGGTACACACGGGAGAAAAGCCACACGAATGCCAGGTGGGCAGTATGTTCTGGGTAGAGCTTTTGACCTTTGTAGACAGTGTCTCAGGCATCGCCCTCCCATGTCCCACAGCCTGTAGTTTAAACCAGCCCAGGAATTCTGCCTGCCTTGGGCAGCCCGCTTCCAGTGGGTGGAAATTGGAAGGGGAAGTAAACACCACCCATGCGCCAGGGCCACGGGGAGTTTTCTTGCCTCCCTGGTTGCTGGGCGTGGGTTGTCAGCCTGCCCCTCCCATTGGCAGCCCTTAACCTTCTGGCCTCCCCGCCTCCCCTCTCCGCCCTCTTCCCCGCACTGCAGGTTTGCCACAAGCGATTCAGCAGCACCAGCAATCTCAAGACCCACTTGCGACTCCACTCGGGAGAGAAACCTTACCAGTGCAAGGTATGTCCTGCCAAGTTCACCCAGTTTGTGCACCTGAAACTCCACAAGCGCCTCCACACCCGGGAGCGGCCCCACAAATGTGCCCAGTGCCACAAGAGCTACATCCATCTCTGCAGCCTCAAGGTCCACCTGAAGGGGCACTGTCCCATGGCCCCAGCCACTGGGCTGCCCCTGGATGACCTGACCCGAATCAACGAAGAGATCGAGAAGTTCGACATCAGCGACAATGCGGACCGGCTGGAGGACATGGAGGACACCGTCGATGTGGCCTCCGTGGTGGAGAAGGAAATTCTGGCTGTGGTCAGAAAAGAGAAGGAAGAAACTGGCCTGAAAATGTCTTTGCAAAGAAACCTGGGGAACGGACTGCTCTCAGGGTGTAGCCTTTATGAGTCCACTGACCCGTCCCTCCTGAAGTTGCCTCCCAGCAACCCACTACCTCTGGGACCTGTGAAGGTCAAACAAGAAACAGTCGAACCAGTGGATCCTTAAGATTTTCAGAAAACAAAAGGTGTTTGGTTTTGTGTCTTAACTTATGACTGGGCGAGTCAGGGTGCCTGTAGCAAATGCTTGTATATAATTCCAGTTCCACAAAGCTCTCCTGATGGCAGGTGGGTCCCCTCACCTCTCTGGAATTAAAGAAGGAACTCCAAAGTTACCGAAATCTCAGGGCATAAATCAGGCAAAGACAATATATATACACATTATATATACTTAATTACACCCTCATCTATATATTTGAACCTGTGTATTTTGAGCATTTGTGTGAATATGTTTGCCTAGCCTTCCCGTTGCTAAGACTATTGCCGTAATTATTTTTTCAGTGATAATCCTTCATAATTTATTATACAATTTATCATTCAAAAAGCAATAATTAAAAAAAGAGTTTACAATGACTGGAAGAATTCCTTGTAATTTGAGCTAAATGTTGTATTTTTGTCTGGTGGCCATTCTTTGTAGATAATTTCTGCACATCTGTGTTAAGGACCTACGATTTAGTCCACAAATTCATGGCTTCAGTCAACCTCCCTCTATAAGAATGGTTGGCAAATGAGGTTTTGGTATTGCCGGAGTTAGGCAGTTGATGTGTTAATTCATAGGATTGTGTCATTTGAACAGCATTGTATAACTTGGGGGTATGTGTGCAGAATTACTCAGTAATAACTTCAGTAGCAGAAATAAGAAAGGGAATCTTGTGTATTTCTGTAGATCGTTCAGATTTTTCCCCCTAGCCACAGATTAATGAGAAAGGTGAGAAGAAGGTTTTGCCCATCTGTCTCCCTCCAGAAAAATAGGGTCACCCCACCCCCACAGTCATGTGACCATTCAGAGTGGCCACGAGCCTTTTGCATCTAATGTCTTATCTGAAAATGTGAAGAAGACAGTATGCCAAGTTTAGAACCACTGCAAAATGTTCCCAAAGCACAGGTGGTTTTGTATGTGTGAGGTCTGGGGGCAGGAGTCTGGGTGTTTTTGTTGTTGGTCTTTTTTTGTTGTTATGTCAAAATTGCACAAACCTGGTGCTCTAGCAGGAAGGATTTGAGTTAGATAGGCTCAGGCCACACTTTAAAAACCAAAAAAGAAAAGAAAAGAAAAAAAAACAACCAGAAAACGGGTATTCTCGTTATCTTAGGGTCAAAGCGGGTAATGAACATTCCTATCTCCAACACATCAATGGTATTTTTTTTCTGTGCAACTCAGATTTTCCTCAGTGTTCGTGTTTTTACAGTTTATGGTTAATTTAATTGCAGAAGAAAGGGCATTGCAAAGTTGTTCAACAACAATTACCTCATTGAGTGTGTCCAGTAGAGCAGGAAGTGATGGCTTCTCTCATGATTCGCAACTCTAGACGAGAAAGCAGAGTCAGAAAGACAGAATGTGTCCCATTGTGTCTTCTCCTCTGCTAAGCCCAAAGATGACACGTTGGCATTCAAGGTGTAGCGAAGAATGGTGTATATTTATAAATCTATTTATACCATTATACCATGTGTATATATAATATATTTATAACCACTTAAATTGTGAGCCAAACCATGTAAAAGATCCTACTTTTCCTAATGAAAAAAAAAAAAAAAACACCCTTTCTGAGACTTTGCTTAACTAGCACTCAACCTCACAATCAAATTGGTGAGCTTGGGCCCCCCCTCCTCCACTATTGGAAGAGACCCTAAAACCTTGGTGCAGAGATGGGGAGCACGTAACAACCAGGGAGAAAGAGAGATACCATTTTTTACTATGAAGGGCAATCTGAGATGCCTGTATTTTTGTTTTGCCTCATTGTCATGATGTGGTTACGTCCAAGTCCCGGAAATAAAAATCCCAGCACCACTGCAGCTTTTCTCTCTCGTCCTCTTCCTCCTTACTAAATAACTGGTGTATTGCCCATCAGTGAGGTTTATATATTCAGCATTTTGTTCCGTGGTAACTAATATCAACCTGCAGAAGAGAACAACAAATTTAGGATAAGCCAGGGAAACCCAAAAGCCTTACTGGTCTGTTCCTTTAATGAAACTGACAGTTCTTTATGTACCAGTGTTTGACAGACAGTCCTTAATTGTAGGTAAACCAAAGCATCACAGTCCAACATTGATACCAAATACTTTCTATTCCCAACAGCTCATTTGTTCTCTTTTTCCTTTTTGTGCTTCCTCATATGTGGGAATTTTTACTGAGACCTTCACAGTGGCTTGAGACTTTCTGATTCTCTTTACCATCTGACTTTCCCTCTGAGGCCTCTTACATGTGAATGTTGAGCCCACAATCAACAGTGGTTTTATTTTTTTTTTTCTTCTACTCAAAGTTAAAACTGACCAAAGTTATTGGCTTTTTACTTTGCTAAAACAACAAACTATCTTATGTTTACGAACTGGTTTACATTGTTATTTATGTGCAAATTGTCAAAATGTAAATTAAATATAAATATTCATGCTTTACCAATGCCTGTCTAGTGTCTTGAGTGAAGGGTGAGTGAGCAACATCTTAACCTTAATACTGTAAGTGTGGCCCCAGAACAGATTCGGAACACACTTGCCTGTCTCCTGTCCAAGTCCCTACCCCACCCTCCACTCCCTACAGCCATGATTCCCTAATTTCCCTACCTCCTTTGGTGATGACACTTGGGAGTGATTGGACAGTGTTGATCTCTTGTCTCTCTCATAATTCAACAGTGTAAGATTATTTTCTTTAATGATGAGCTATAAAAGTGCCCTCGAAGGAAAACATTTCAAGCATTAGCCAGTAAGCGAGGAAAGATTTGTTTGCTTTTGTTGGGCTTTTTTGTTCGTTTCACTTTGTTGATGGCATGGGGTGGTGGCGAGGTAAGGAAGACTTGGATCCATTCCAGAAACGCCATCCTAGCATCAATCCCGTGAACCTGTGTGGAGACCCAGCCAGCTCATGGGTGAGGGGCTCTGGGGAAGCCCTGGGAACCAGAGGAGCACTTTGCCCACTGGGGACGTCACTTTTGCTTCAGTAGTCGGCTCTGAGCATCCCACAGGGGATCAGGGCTTTTGTGCGTCTGCAGTCTTCCTGCCCAGCATCCCACAGTATTTTTTCCCTTCACACTTTCACTCAGGAAGTAGATTTGCTACTTGTGCATTTAAAGCAAATTTCTAGAAAGTTGCTGTTTTACCAGCCTCTTGGCATGGTTAGTATGAAGCCCAGGGATCATGGTGGCCTGGCCATGTGGTCCCAAGGGTCATATGGGGGGAATAGATCTATTGGCTTGTCCACTGATGGTCCAGGCACTAAGTTGTCTCCAGTCACAAACAAAAAGACATGAATTAATTTGAGTCTCATTTGGTAGACATGAATAGGAGAGATGCTTAATAGAAAAGTGCTAGTGCCCTCAAAGAAAAAAATCTAAAAGCCCTTTGCAAATGGTTTTCATGCTTGCCATTTCTTCCATTACCAAGTTCATGGTACCATGCGCATGCTAACTGCATATAAAGAAAAAAAATAATGCTCCTTACATTTGGACACTCAAAGCTACTCAATGCTTTTTAAAAATGTTTCTTCTTGATATTCACTTAAACATCTGTGCCAAGAACTTGAAATGCTGCCAACATTTAACTGTGGAGTTAAGAAAACCAGAACCCTATTGTCATAAACGTGCCAAATGGTGCCGGTTTCTCTACTAAATTCTACAGAACCATTGTGGTAATAATTTTTCAAAACAAAGCCCCAATCAGATCCAGAGTGTAACAGTTACTATCATAAATCATGGTTCTTTACTTGGCAAAGCATATCTTTTTTTCTTGAGAGTTATATATCTTGGGAACACTTGGTGGATGTAGCTGTTTAATGAAACATTACATGAAAACATAATACTCACTCTTAGCTCAAGTCTCCCCAGCCGACATCCACCCTATTGTATCGAGACTTCATGCAGCTGTTTGCAGGGCAAAGCAAAACTGTGAAGAAGCCATCTTTTTTTGAGTCTTTCCTTAAAATAAAAGCTCTGTTCAGAAATGATGCATTCAATTCACCACCATTAGAAAATAAACAGAATACACAATTTCCTGGGAGTTTACAAGCACACTAGTAAATTTTTTTCCCTTGGGGGACAGGAAACCAATTTAGGACCCATAAGTGTGTATGAGTGAGTTTATTCCTTAGTGTGGGAGTGTGTGTGTCTGTGTGTCTGTGTGTCTGTGTGTAAAGCTTTCTTTAAAAGAAGATAATGGGGAGAGGCCAGAGCAGAGCAATGAAAGTAATTAGAGGCACATGGTGGAGGATTTCTAACGTCAAACCAGGCCTCTAGGATAATGCGGTCTACAAAGGAAGGCTGTACCACAGAGAGTGGCAGCTGAAAACACTAATGAATAGGAGAGAAGTTACACAGAATGGGATCATGGACCCAATTTAGAAGACACTTCTATTTCCTTTATGAGACCAAAGATTTCCTTGTCCATAACACATCGATTTCATTATTAGCATTTGGCCAGAGGAAATCAGCTCATTCTGAGCGCTGGCTACCTCTTTGGAGTCCACTTCTGGGCAGACAGCAGCTGTAAGAACTGTTTCAAGACCCGGGAATAGGCCTCCCATCACATCCTTTCTGAAGCTTCAAGTCTTCAGGACCCCCAAGTTCATTTGCTCAAAGTACTCCTGACAGCTGCTCCTTAAATAAGTGAGATGTGATTTTAACCTCAATACAGCCTTAATCATGTCATTTAGGCCAAAAACACAGCAAGATTCCAAAAAGTTATTTTTAACCCCATTTATGCAAATACTCTCCAGGCCCAGTCTCACAGAATACCGTAAGCTACCCAGCCCTCTCCTGGTTTGCTCTTCCTTCCAGATTTGATACATAATGAACCAGAGCTGGCTATGTGCACATTTCCTTCTCTCTGAATTTAAGTTAGAAGTGTTACTTAGCATAAATGTGACAACAGTCCCCATATAGTTTCCTCCTGCCCCCATCAAGGAAGAAAAGGAACCGACAGGTGAAGGCCAATGGGTAATTTTGGTAAGACATTCTTCAGTGTGTTAACACAGGGGGGTGTTGTCATGAAATTGTGGCACAACTTCCCATCCTTGGGTCTCTGAAGGATTCATCTGTGGATTATGGCAACCAGCTGTTCTTCCCTGGGTGAGGCGCAGAGCAGAAGAAATGAAATTAAACCACAGCAGAAGGCACTTTGGCTAAAATGACAAAGACTAACACCCACCTTTTGAGTGGCTAACACCCTGGAGTCCTTACCATGAGCAGGAGGAAGTAGAGTCTCCTTCCTGGGAGGGCTTAGAGAGGAGCCTGCTTATTTGAAAGCACAGGATATGCAAGATGCCCTGGCAAGCGCTTCCCAGGTTTGTAACTCAAAGATTTCTATCAACCTTATAAATGATGGTGCCCCTGGGAACAAGCTAGAACTAAGGCTCTGGCAAAGAACGTAAGTTCCGTTAATGTTCCTGAGGCGTCCTATGAAACTATATATATATATAAAACTCTGTATGGAAGACAGATCTGGAGAGCTTGTCTAATTCTGAGGAAGAGTCCATAGTTCCGTGAAATGAATTGTGCTGTATATTCTGTAAAATATTGGAAAATGTATTCTCTGTCTGAGTTCTTCCCAGGGATTCTGAAAGGGAATGGAAAGGGAGACGTGGTACCACTATCACTGAGCGCCCGGCACTCCATGGAGCAACGTCCCGGCTGGCAGCCTTTCAGGGTAGTTATTCCTGGGGAAGAAAAGAGACCCTCTCCACCCTCCCTCCTTCCATCGGCAGGGCTTGAGAGCTGTTTTCTATCCACACAGGTAAAAGAAATGGGGCACACCCTTACCCCTTTCCATGGAACACTTTCTTGCCTCCCCAGTTTTAGTGCAAGTAACCTGAGAGTGATTTGCTGTGAGACTAACCATCTAAGGACCGCAAATGTGGTGATTTAAGTCCTTCTGTGCTCCCTGGGCCGGAGTCTAAAAGTACCCCAAGGAGGGAACTGAGATTCTGAGTTCTTATTCTGGTAGAAAGAGCAGTGAATCAGGGGTTTGGACTCCTGGTTTAACCCCTCATTTACCTGTGTGCTCGCAAGAAAGTCCTGGAACTTCCCTGGGTCTCAGTTTCCTGATCCATTAGAGTGGGGTGTTCCTGGGCTTTCTTTGTGCTCTTTCGGAAGCATTACATCTCTTAATATGCTATGATTCCTTCGTTTTCTCTTTATTTTCTTTTGGTTTGTGTTTCTTGGAAATCTATTGCTATAGGCAGATATTTGTAATTTAGAGAGCAGATGTCAGAGAAAAATGGAAATGAGGGGTAGGCTTATACGGAAAAAAACTATTGTGGCTTCTTTTGGCACAAGAGAGTGGGCTCGCAAAGGTCCTGCTAATTTGTGAGAACCATGAACTTTCCCCAGGAATTAATATGCTCATCTGAAAGGAATCAAGATTCTTTTAGTGGAAATAGTGGGTTGTGCTTAAATCAAACCTCGGTTCAAATAAAGTACCGTGAATTCGAGGATGTTTAATTTAGTGGCTTTCAGTTTTTTCCTCTACATCTTTTTTTTTTCTTTAAAGCAAAGGCATACTTGTATGGAGACTAGAAAAGATTTCAGTTTATTGCCGCCAAAAAGGAAAGAGGGTCAAAAATATGGTAGTTCAAGGAGAGAATAAGAGCGCGATCAAGAGAGCCCAAGAAGACAGTGAAAGGAAGTGTTTTGGTTAGCAAGGATGGAGACCTCAATACGGCCCTAACGGTTCAACGTTTAAAAAAGGGAATAAAGAAAAATGAAGCAGAACGAGGGAGGAGGAGAGAGGGAAAGGTTAAGCCAAGACAGAAACTGTGAGTAGATAGATGTGAAAGGGGCTGAAAATAAGTGAAAAGTGAAAAATTGCTTTATGAATAAACCGTTAAAAAATAGTGAGTGAAAAAGCAATCGTGCTTCCAGTTATTACTGAATCACCAGCTCGCGGCAACCAGAGGCTGACCTGAGCCGCGACTCCAGGCTCAGCCTACATGCAGCAGTGGGTGCAGGGCTGCTCCTGTGGGCGGCCTCCGTTTTCTACTTGAGTGTCAGTTTCACTGTGATTACTCGCCGTCACAGACACATGTGGCCCATTTTACCGCCTTGAACACCAAAAACATGACTTGGTCATCTCTCTAACCTGCTGACACTACAAGGCAGGCGGGCGGTAGCCTCCCGCAGACACACAGGACCCAGGCCAGACAAGGAGCGAGGGCCAGGGAAGGTGAGCAGATCTTCTAAGGGAGGTTGATGGGGCCCGAAGGCTCAGCCTGCCTCTGCCTTTATCTGAAAATGAGAATGTGAGTTCATACTCTGGCCTCCTCATCATTCCTGATGGTGTGTCATGGCAGGGACCCGGTGGCCATTGGCGCAACGTCTTCTGTGCCAAGAGCCGACAGAAGACCCTTCTCGGGAGCGCATCAGGGCTCGCAAACAAAATGCCAATCATAGCAGCACCGCCTCCGCCCCCTGCCTACTTGAGGAAGCACTGGGAGCACTAGGAAGTGGACCCGCCCTCCGAGGCTCCCGGAAGAGTGAGGACGGAAGTGCTCACTCCCACCAGAAGGCAGGGCGTGAGGAAGGGCTGGGGCAAATGGCACAAGCTGTCTCCAAAGCTGCGGGTCGCCCCCTTTTCATTCCAAGTGTAGAACACACTTCTCTCTCTGAACTGCCCGCGTGCAGCTAACTTGTGATTCTCTGTTTCAACAGAAAGGTGATGGGAGATGGGTGGTCACACATTCCAAGATAATTTGCCTGCCAGGGCTTTACAGGTTGTTTCTGGTGGAGTCCAAGGAGGCAGGTGGCCCCCAGGGTTCTAGGGGCAGGGGGAAGTCAGCCCTGGGGAACATTTGACCCAAGTGTCCCATGGGGCAGCTGGCCCATGCACACAGCTGTCTGTACAAAGAATGAGGTCCAATTTTAATGAATCTGTTTCATTTTTAAGAACCAGGCTAAGACCGTAGCTCTGTACATCTGGCCTTGTGCTGATGGAAGGTTTCAGGCTCTCCTCCTTGAGTTTTTTTCATCTAGGAGGTAGGTAGCCATATGCTTTGGGCATCTCCAGCCAAGCAATGGGAATATCAAGGCATGCAAGATCAGGAGGGAGGCCCAAGCCACCTGACAAGTTCCGGCTGCACCTGGAAACTGAATCCAGCTTCCTGACTGCGCACCCTAAGTTAGCAGGTCAGACGATGCTGCTCTTCCTGAACGGGGCAGGGCCCACAGGAATGACTGATGCTGCTTGTGCTTAGGACCCGCTTGCCAAAACAGCAGGGTTTTATAGCATTAAATTACCGGTTTTTGCCTTGTCAGGCACTTGGCTCTGAATGAGTTCTGCAGACATTTCAGGAAAGCAAGGAGGAGACAGGGAGCCTGGGAGAACCGTGGCCTGCTACGGCCCAGCATTACTCTGAATCCATCCCAGCTCAACACAACCATTCATGTCTCTGAAGCCAAGCTCCATCCAGATGCCCCTCTCACTGAAAGGTTTTCATCATCCTGGGGTGGCCAGTTCCCCCTGCAAAGTGCCAGATTGAGGTGGCGTTTCCGCGGGCGTTAGCAGAGGGTGGGCGTCAGGCTTCAGTGGTTCTGGGTCAGCCTCAGGTCACTAGTGCTCCAGAGAGGACACTGAGGCACGGACATGCCTCAAGGGCCCCACAGCTGCCGCTGAAGGGCCCAGGGATCCTCAGACAGAAGGCACCGGGCAACTGTGAAAATTCAGTTGCTATTTTGGCTAAAGTGGATACACTCACTCCACTTAAAAGCATGGAGGGTGTGTGTTTTCTACAAAGGAGAGGAAACATAAACGGACATATTGTCTGCTTCAAGAGCACATAAAAAATTTTGTGTTGCTTCTGAGTTTAAGGAGGTATGTTCTCTGTTTTCAATACTGCCTGTCTATAGTTAACCAACATACCTAGAGGCAGAGATGAAAGCTGAGAAAGAGCAATCTCTTCTGCATTTTTGTTCCCAGGCAGTGTAATCCCAAAAGACACAATTCCTCTAAGGATTATCTGAAGACTTGCAGTCTACCCACCTGTTATACAGCTTTTGCAACCAACAAAAACCGTACAGATTTATAGTCATACTGCTTCAAATTGGTATTTTTTGTCTTCTCTAGTTTTGACCTACACGTGGATTCCAGACTGAAAATTACATTGATCTGAAGCAAACCATTCAGCCAGTCTTAGATAGGTTACAGCTGTTTCAACCATCCCTCCAACTTTCATGTAATAACATCATACATTACGGTTCATCTATAGCCTGAAGAATTATATGGTCTTAAGAGGATTGGCTGAAAAAAAAAAGAAAGAAAAGGAAGGAAGAACAGTATCTTTTAAAACTAGCTATATAACCTAGACAGGAGAGAAGCATCTCTTAAATTCAGGTCCAAATCTTGTTCACATGAAAGGAAGGAGAGTTTGAAAGCCGGCGAGTGGAAATGAGTGTTTGCTAGCAGGGCCGCTGAACCCCAGCTCTCCGTGAGCTCTGCCGAGGGCCGCTGGGCACTTGGTGGGCTGCTTCAAAAGAGAAGCAAGTATTTCTGATAAACCAAAAAAAAAAAAAAAAAAAAAGGCAGGGCAAAGTCTGTGCTGGAGGTGCACAGACTTCCTTCCTTCCGTACTTGGGTTTTTCTCCCTTCTAAGGGGTGTTTGAAAGTTTTTCCTGTGCTTCTAACTGAGCAGAAACCACATCACGTCTTCTGTCACCGTCGTTGCTCACCACTGGAGACCCTGGTGGTTAGAGAGGGAAAGTCCCTTTCGATGGGGGGAGAAGGTGTTGGGGGCCAGGAAGAGGGGTGGTGGGGAGAGGGGAGAGGGGAGCTCAGTAAGGTTTCCTCCTGGCCTAGACCGTGTACCCACCCTGGCCGGACTCTCCCAACCTCAGAGCAGCAAAGCTCATCTTTTAATGCCCCTGATCACCTCAAGGTGACGAGTGGTAAGATTATTAAAGGAAGGAAAGAGCATCCACTTCCAGAGATCCCTGGTTCTGGGAACAGGAGGAGTGGCCTTGGGGACCTCTGTGGAGCCTGTGAATAGCTCTACCTGACTCCTTGGCACCTGTCCCTGTAGATCGGCGATGGGCTGGGAGGACAAGGAGAAAGGGTGGGGGATGGTGGTAGATTTGGTCTGAGCTGTTTTAGGGCTGTCTCTGGAGTGACATTTCTTCTCTCTCTTTTTTTAAAATTGTGGTAAAAAGTACACAACATAAAACTTACCATCCTCACTGTTAAGCGTACAGTTGAGTAGTACTCGCTCTGTGCACAACACTGTTGTTCTAGAACTTTCCATCTTGCAGAGCTGAAACTCTAAGCCCATTAAACTACAGCTCCTCTTGCCCTCCCCCTCAGCCCCATGCAGTGACATTTCTTGATCGTGAGAGCTTTTCTTTGCAAACTTGATATCCCTACCAAGACCTGTTCCAAGTTCACGCTCCAGCCGGCCTCCCTGTCTGGGGAGGAGGTCAGACTCACTCCACCATGAATAGTCATCAACTCATTGGGGATCACGTTCCCAATGCCTGTCCTCAGCACTCAGGCTGGGCTTCAGCAGTTTAGGGAGTTGTTATTGGCACCACCAAACCGGTCAGGAATGAAAATAACAATCAACTCCTGAAATGTTTACAAGCCTCCTGGGCGATTGCACATGTAATTTAGAGCTGCCATCTTGTCTCCTTCTCTCGCTCAGGGGAATGGAATGTCCTCTCCAGCAACTTGGTAGCTGTAGGACCTTGGGGAGGAGAGGGCCCCTCACCCCCGATATTCTAATGCAGTCTGGGTGGCGGTCCTCTCTGGTGGCAGGTTGTTTGGGCTCTGGTGGCCCCACCACTTACTCATATGAGTCCCTTCTAAACAAATCCTGCCAGGAGGTTGTCCTCAGAGCCAGAGCAGGAGGCAGGTAAGTACTCTCACCCAATCAGCACAATCCATTTGTCATTCCCTGAAAATAGAGGCGTCCCTCCTGTCTGTCCAGTTTCCCGCCCCCAGTGCTTGATGGCGGGGAAGGGGAGGAGGGGACGGGGAGGAGGACTGGCCTTGGAGCAAAGCCACATTCCAGGGGGAGGGCTCCTCCCATCACTGCACTGGCGGGCGGCGGGCGTGCCGGGCCTCGTGCCTGCAGCCACCCTTGAAGTGTTGTTGTTACACAACAGTCATGAACTCTGGAATGTCTCTGGTCATTTACAGCGTGACTGTGTCACTCCATAAATGACATGGTCAAGCTTCAAGGCCCAGAAGGAGGTTGGCTTGTTTTTCAATAGACCATTTTCTCCCGCGCAGAACAAAGCTTCCAGGCTTTTACGATGTACTTCTTACTCAGAGACGCCTAAGAGAATGGAAATTCAGGGGGAAGAAAAGACAGGAATAGATTACAGATCACACTCTGACAGTCTTTCGGACGCTTTAAAAACACACTGAACAATCTGACCATACTATTTGCAGATAAGAAGCTTTCTAGAAATTAGCTGGGCACTTCTTAGAGTAACTTTTCATCTTCTCTCACTCTTGCCTTGATTTTTTCCTTCTTTGGTTCATTTCCTTCGTGAGATAAATGAAGAGAGCAACATATGAAGGTTCCAAAGAACATATGATTCATGAGTCATGTCTATTTTTGTTCTCTATCGTATACATTTTAAATGGCATTGTTCCAGCAGAAGAAACAGAAAGTAAAAAATGTACTTTAAATACTGATTTGGGTGCTTCTACAATACAATAATAATTATGAAAATAGTGCTTCACATTTGATGTATGTCGTATAGGTTACTAGGATCTGTCCCAGCCGTTTTTTCTTTCTATCCTCACGGATACCCTTTGAGTTGGGTTCCATTATCCTCATTTACATACAACAAAACAGAGGCCCAGAGAGAGCAAATAAATTAGATGATACAGGGAAAAAACCCTTAACCCAGTGCACATGGAAAGTGCTCCAAACTAAAGTAATTTGCTTAATGTCACCCTATTAGTAACCATGACCAGAGCCTTCCTAAACCATGGCCACTAACGTCTTTCTTCACCTCAGCATAGCAGTCTTAGTCCACAAAGTGAAAGAGATACAGGGTTTTTTTTTTGCTGTTGTTTGTTCGTTTGTTAATTTTTTTTACTGAAATATAATCAGTTTACAATCTTGTCTCAATTTTGAGTGTACAGCATAATGTTTCAGTCATACATAGACACATATATATTCTTTTTCATTATAGGTTATTATAAGATATAGAATATAGTTCCCTGTGCTATACAGTAGCAACTTGTTTACCTATTTTATATATAGTAGCTAGTAAAGAGATAAAGTTTTCAGCACCTTCTGGAACCTCCACTTTATTATGGACTAGAGTTGGTGTTGAGATTCGCTAAATGAAATTCACACAGCCTTGTTTTTTGTTGTTGTTGTTTTGACCCACTTCCCCTAAGGAAAAAATGCTTAGAAAATCCTCGTATTTTTAAATCATTTTATCAGAATAATTGAGTATTGTTGGGGGAGAGTTGTCTTAAATTGTGAGGTTTTCAACCTAAAAATGAAAGGTAAATCCAGCCTTTTGGCTCATTCATGCACTCATTTGTTCATTCAACAAATATTTATTGCCTGCCTATTATATTTCAACTATTGGGCCAGGCTAAAGTAGCTCAGCTGGCCAAACCAGGAATAAATCCAGGACCAGGTGCGAATGAGACCAAGACCCTGATGCCAGAGCTACCTGCCTCCAGAGAGAAGGCGAGAGAGAGAGAGAACTAGGTACAATTTGATTGATATTATTGGGACCTTTTAAATAAATTAGCTCTATTAATAAATGCTAAGAGGGATCAAACTGAGAAACACTAATTCCTGGCTTTCATTTTGAAGCATCTAAGTGTTATAGATATTATGGGTATCTTCTGCGTGTAATTCACCTTTGGCTCAAAAAAGATAATTCAAGTAAGAACAGTGTACATCCCGACTATATTTGGGTTTGGATATAGAGAATTCCATGTTCCACTTCTGTATTTTTACTAACCCAAGGAGCAGTGCTCGAACTGAATATCAACAAAACACACTGTTAAATCTGAATCTGCTTGCAGGTAAATTTATTTTTAAACATTTTTGCTATAGATCAGTGATAATTTAGGAGTAGGTGGTCATAGGATGACAGTATTATTTCTATATAGATCTTAGGAAAAGTGAGTTTCTGGATGAGATTATAAACAAAAAGAGCTCTAAGTTGTTTGTTTTAAATATTAAATAAAACACACTATGCTGAGATGCCCTAGGTTCAACCTTCAAATGTCCAAGCATCTTATAAGGATTCGTAAAATCATGTCAGGTTATTCTTTTATTTCAACAGAATGTACTCCCAGAAAAACATAGTGGGGGACGGTGGTGGTTGTTGGTGTCTTGCAATGGAAGGACCACTCTACTGGGGCAGTTGTGTGGATTGGGGAACAGGTCATCCAGAGACCTGGGTTTATTCCTGGTTTGGCCAGCTGGGCTACTTTAACAAGAGGTATAACCTCTCCAAGTCTGTTTCCACATCTGTAAAATGCAGTAGTTAAACCAGTGACCGCCAAGTCCATTTTTATACATCAGTGGATGTAAAAGCTTGTGGCTCATTTTCATAAAGCTGTATTAACATTACAAGATCTTGTGGAAACCTCAGCTGGTGGGGCTCCCTTTGAGCTACTCTGTGTCCTAGCCAGCACAGTGTTTTGGTTAGGGTGGCAAAGGAAAACAGGGTGGCGTCACCCTGCCGCTCTTGGCTCAGAGCTTCAGGAGGCATTGATGATTCAGCACACGGTTCTCTGCCCTGTGGGTCAGGGCTGCAGGTGCCCAGGTGGGCCTTGTTGTGAGGGAGCTGCCAGCACTTTGGGGAGAGGCAGGAACTTGAAATGTGGACCATTTATAAGCACTCAGATTCCAGGACACTTTACTCAAGGTTAGGGGTGTCAACCTCCATCCCTTCATCAAACTGCCACCTTGGATAATTACCCTTCTCAAATGATTCTTGCATTTCAGTGCCGTGTGGCATCCACACTTCCTATTCCCTGGTGTTCTGCAGTTTGCTTGCTGTCTTCCAACCTCTAAACCTGATGACAAGGCTTTTATTGGTTGGGGGTAGGAGTAAGGGTGAGTATTCTTCCCAGACCCAGCAGGTCTGCTCTTTCAGGCCACTAAAGAGAAAAGAGAGAAAGAGCAAACAAAGTAAGCAGCCCAACACTATTTCCAAGCTGAGGGCGAAGGAAACGTACTGCCTCAAACACACTGGTGTCAACATTAGAGTCACTCTAGGTAGAGAGGGGTCTTAGAAATCCTGGAGACGTTTTGCAAAGATTAATACAACACTTATTTGTATGAAAAACTATTTTTTAAGGGGGTAATAAGTTGTGAAACTACGAGGCTGTATAATCTTTAAGCTATGAGATGTCGACATAATTGTTTTGAGATCAGCCAATCAGACCACACATCTCGTACCACCAGGTTATAATGAGTGTTCATTAAACATCGTGATAACAACACCTTCCTTGTTTGCTAACAAAGGGGCATTCTCTTCATGTATCACTGATGACAGGTGATGTGGCACAATTAAAGTCATCTACTCATTCATTCCCTCTTTTTCCTGATTTCTTCCAGTGCTATCAGATGGTCAGAGAACATTTTCCCCCCTCCTCCTGATTTTTTCTCCTTCTTTTCTTCCTTCTCCTTTTTCTTTTTAAATCTTCCTCTGGGCTGAACGAGGCTCCCTCTTGTGAGGAAATGTCTCCCAGCTGACCAGTCAGGCACTTTGGGTGATGCTCGACTTTTCCAGGTTACTGGGACGCTAGTGGGTGAATTGGCGTCAACATTTACCATGTGGAACTCCAATAGCTGGAGACATCTGCCCGCCTCCCAAGATGACCAGTTTTTCCAGAGGAGTTGTTCACTCACCTTGCAGAGCTAGCCAGTAACTCTTCCACATGTGCATGAAAATCTGGCAAAATATTTTACTTTTGGAACATATTCTAAATATCTGCTTTTGTTTTCACCTATTTTATTGTGATTTATTGGTTTCCTATGCCTGACTAGTTCACTGTGATTTTAGACAAGTCATTGAAATTTTGATTGACCATTTACTAATCTCCAAAGTATCACTGGTCCAAATAAGGAGCTTTAATTCATTCATCTAAAATTTATGAAACCCAAACTTTGTGCATGATGCTGCATTTTGTGGTTTTGGACTCACAGGACAGCATGATGTCTGCTGCTGTTCCCTAGAATTTACAATCTAACTGAAAGGATGGACATTTACATGTAAAAATAAAACTAACAGAGCTAGGCCATGTCTTATGTCCAATAAGACAATGTTGTTATGTACAAGAATATTAACTGCAGCATCATTTGTTATAACAACGTTTTGGGAAACAGCTAAATGTCCATTAATAGAAGACTGGTTAAACAAAGTATGATCATCTATACAATAGAATACTATATAGCCATGAAAAAGGAATAGGCTGGCTATGGAGGCACTCCAAAATACAGCTTTAAGAGAAAAAAGCAAGTGTGTAATAGTGTATACTGTGCTATCATTTGTAAAAAGAAAAGAATATGATGCAAAATCTCATCTATGCATTGAATATCTTTGAAAAGATATATAGGAATTTGGAAAAAACAAATGGCCCTTGGGAAGAGATGGGTGGTTAAGGAACGGGGAAGAAGGAAGACTCACTTTACCAATATCTTCTGGTTACTTGTCAGTTTTCCAGCCAGGTATATATATTATCAAGTTTATAAATTAAAAAAAATCTAAAATGTGCCCTAATTCTTAACTGGAAAATCTATTTTCTGTCCCCTTCAAGTCAGTTCTTCTCTGATGCTCCTAGCATGTAGAGTAGGACAGAGAAGGTGTTTGTATAACCTAACACTACATTAAACTTGGCATTTCAGGGAACCGTTTCAACATGATGATTCAAAAGGATGTGGGAAAGCGTCGAGGGAATGGATTTGGGGAATACAGGAGAGCAGCTGGAAGTGCTCTTAGTAGAAAGTTCTTCCTTCCCTGAGAACTTCTGCTGACTCTGTCAAACTCATAGGAATCCTCTGTCACTTGGACACCTGTGGCCAAGAAGGGGACTGGCAGCCCTGGCTCCTGTCATAAGGAGGGTCATATCTTCTTGGTTCTAAGTTCTTCCTGGCACCTTCCCAGAGGGTGTGGTAGCTTATCAGAACTTTGCTACCATCGATGATAACCCTTCGTAGACAAGAAGAAACTCAGAGTCAGGAGAGACTCTGGAAACTCTCCCCACCTCCCTCATCTGACAGTCAGGCCCTGGGGAGGAGTGACCTGCCCATGGACACATCAGGCATCAGGCTTTGGGACTATGCCCTGGTTCCTCTAATTCTGAGTCCAGTGTTCTTTTTACAACACATCATGGTCCCCTTGGATTTTCAGTAGGGTTGACTCTAAGACCATTACAGCTGTTCCTCCAAAACTGATTGACTACTGTGAGGGCAAACTTGACAAGCCAGACTCAGGGCTTCCCATAGGGCCAGGCTGCTGAGACAGGTTTCAGGGTGGAAGTGAGGGGACCAGGGGATTCCCTCTTCCTGCTGGAGAGAAGGTGGGTGATCACACAGACTCCCAGCAAACAGCCAGGGCAGGGACTCTTCAGGGTACCCACCCCCCACCAAGGATTAAGTCCAACCTAGAAGTTATAGCATCAAATATCTTCACCCCAAATGTAACTTATATCCAGTTTTATCAGCGATAGGTCACATAAAACCTCCTACAGTCTCAGATCTGGAAACCATACTACAAGGGTAAAGTGGTAAGGAAAACAGACAAATTTATCCCCCCCTTTTTTTTTCTGTAGGAAAAAATAATAAAACCTCATTAGTTGGACTAACTTTAAAAAATATAATACGGGTAAATGTCCTCATCTGTTTTCTATCATTTCTCTTTGCGACTGATGAGAGTCCCTCTGTCTATGGGATGAAACTAAGTTCTGGGTGTCAGAGCCCATGGGACTGGGTTGGCAAATGCCTCCTCACTCCTGGGCACTGACCTCTAACCCAGCTGACAGTCTCACCTATGCAGCTCTGAACCTGTGCACCTTTTACTTTCTTTTACTAAAATAAATTTCCTCTTTCATGATGACTTCAGAAAATGGACTCTGGACTTGGAGATTATAAAGACAAGAACCAGCTTATCTCCGTCAGGGCCATGAATCACTGCCTCTTCCCACTCATTTCCACAGACACCTGAGTTAATTTAGTCTCATCTAATTCCTCCTGCTGTTTTCAGTGGGACTTCCGCCACCAAGGCAACATGAGTCAAAACGGATCATCCAACGGCTTAACGAATGGAGGTATTTGTTTGGAGCGGAATGTTTACAACAAAAACCACCAACCATCTTGTTTTTTCATGTTGTGACAGCCCGGAAGCTGTGCCCCAGTGACAGGGCCTCTCCATTTCTGTTTAGGACAGAGGCATCTTCTGATTTCTTGACCTGTTTGGCTTTCATCAAAAGTTTTGGAAGTTCTAGCCAATGTCCAGTGTCCCAGGTCTCGATGAATTAACAAGTGTCAGCACTGAAGTTAATCTTCTTTCCTCATTTCCAGCCACAGCTCAAGGGTTTTGGTGTCTGTCTTTGGAAATGACTCAACTCACAGTTGGCGCTGGGGGTGGGGGCGGGGAACTGCACCACTGAATTAATTACGTCGCATCTTCAGGCATCTTCAGGCTTAGTCCTTTCATTTACTGAATTGGTGTCTAATTAACAGCTCAAGACAGCACTTCCTTGCAGATGAGTTTGTGTTTCATGAGGTCATAAAATTAGAGAAAAGGTCTGCCACACTCATTGCTCACCAGTCCTTGTCCCAAGCCTGACCCTGGTGACTTTCATTTCTGACTCCTCTCTAGGACTTACTTCCCTGTCTGCACGGGGCGAGTCTCCCAGAGGGGCAGTGAGCTCTCCGTGCTGCAGAAGTCACCTTCGAAGCACGTCCTGGGTTGGTTCTGTTCCCAGAACTCCACCCCCTCCCTTCTTCTTCTCCACATTCTTATTTGCCAGACGCTGGTGGACCACTGAGCTGCTGTCAGTATTTACCATACAGTTCTGGTTTAGGTGGTGGTCGTTTTACAAATAGATACAAATAGTCACAATGTACTTCCATGGCTTCTCTCCGCCTCCGTTTTTACCATCCCCCACTGCCTTTTTTTCCTTTCCCTGAATTAGGAAGAAGGTAGGGGAGAGGGGCTTACTCTTGTTCAGATCGAGAACCAGTTTCCAGCCCTGGCTCATTCTTCTCCCTGCCTAAAAACCAGAGTTCATGTTTACCAAATTCTTCACAAATACTAACTCATATAACACCCAACAACTGTGTGCTTGTCCCCAAGTCACCCCGGTGGTGAGCTGGCTCCTAATACTATGCAGTCTGCCTCTCGCCACCGATAGGCTGCCCAATCGCCTCTTGGCCAATGAAAACACACACACACTCATACACAACCTTAAATTTGAAAATAATTCATCTGATGTCATTTGGATCCACAGATATTCACTGTCTTCAATAAACTGACATCTTTGAGTTTGGGCATTGTCTCCTGGGGCGAAGTCTGGAGTGAAAAATACAAAAATGTTGATAAATGGGGAGAAAAAAATGACGTCAGAGTCAAAGTGTAACACAGAAATGTTATGCTTACCAAAACCATGCAAGTTTTTTGATGGTAAGACCTTATCCGTTCAGAATACTGGCCTCTGATCCAATAGAAAGGGTTTTATAAAAGTTCAGGGCTAAAATTCAGTCCTTGGCTGAAGGCATTGGTGGTATAGTGGTGAGCAGAGCTGCCTTCCAGTCCTTGGCTTATTAGTTGAGCCCCTCATTTAGAGTCATGTAGATTCTACTTACTCTTACTTTCTACGCCATTCTAAAAGGGCCAGGGGTCTTTTTTCGAGTCCATAGAAGATGAGAGACCACACATCAAAAGGCAAAGCTAGCAGGAAACACGCTGGAGACCTGCATCCTACAGTGGGCAAAAGAGGTGGCTGATACCGGAAGAGGAGGAAGAAGCACTTTACAAAGGAGCAAATGTAAGACCATGTCGTGTAGGAGATGAGAGCTGGTCCACAGCTACCCTGACATAGAGAAGCAGAGTAACAGTGTTCATCATCACATCCCTAAATCCCCAAGACAAGGACAGACCATGATTAGCTATAACATGATGAAGAGGTTCACAACTTTTTCAAGGAATTCCTATACATAGTGGTTAGTTTTATTGCCTGAAGGATATCAGTAATCCCAAGATAGCAAAAATGACTCACTCCCCAAGATTTCTGGTTGGCCAAGTTTTACTTTGTGTGTTTACATGCAAGTTATCCTGGAGATAAGCCTCACTGTCACTCTTAAAATAGTTTCTGGTGACCATAATTTTATATCATCCAGTGACAAGTTCTCAGATTATGAAACAATAATTATCCTTAACACCATGAGTCTCTAAAGCATGACTGACTATTTCAAGAGACCCTGCATTTCTGCCAGTACAGGTTTCATGAATGATTCTGGCTAGAGCTGGAGTCAGTCTGGGATGGTGGTTATTTTGCACACATGAAAAGTCTGGTCACCACTTTGAAGGGCCTGGATTGTGTCCAAGGAGCCCTTCCTTTTTGCATAATGGTGCTTTAATTCCTGGATTACCAAAATATTTTACTAAAGAGAAAGGAACTGGATTTATGGCATATTTTTATGCAATGATTAAACTTAATTCCCGATGTTCAAAATGAGCCTGTCACTTATGAACTGACTAAATGAAATAATATATTTCAAAATCAACAGAATATTTGTATTCCCTCTTCTAATCAACATACAGTCAAAAGCCCAACATCACCACCACCTCAATTTCTGTTTAAAGAGCACTTTAAACCTTTCTATTGTGGAAATTTCCAAGCATCTATAAAAGTAGAGACAATAGCACAATGAACTTCTATGTACCCATCACCCAGCTTCAGCTTTTGTCAGTCTTAAATAGTACATGTTAGTGGGCCTACATGAAGCTCCTTCTGTTTTAATTTTCCAGGAGGCTGGAAATATTTGGGGCTGGCCTCCAAGCAGAGCAGAGCCACAGATGTCCAACCACAAGGTGTGACTGGGAGGATGTCAAAGGTTCTTTATCCCCCAGATGACGACTGCCATCATTTGCGCCAACCATGCCTGGTGCTAACCACTGCACGCTGTCTGTAAAGTTCTGTTTTAAAATGCCCTCCTGCTGGGAAATTCCTCACCTCTTGTTAATAATTGGTTTAACAGAGTAAGTTGGTTTTTATCTATTGATTTTCTTCTAGAACAGAAGACCTGGGAGAGAAACTCTAACATCCCTGTAGCCTGGAGACAGACCAGGCCCTGAAATGGAGAAAGACAATTGAACCATGTGAGGTGAGAGAGACTCAGTGCCATCCAGGATTAGCCCTGATGGTATTTCCTTTAAGAGTTGCCTTGGGAAAAAATTAATAATTGAAACACTTTTATTACCAAGAATCAGGATTTGGGAGTAGAAGAAAGAATGGTCCTTTTATCACTTAAAAAAATAGCTTAAATCTACACCATTTAAAAATACTTTTTAGTTAAGGTAAGATGACATTCAAAAGTTTCTGGCCACCTCTATTTTGAGCAGCTGTGAAAACTGGCCTGTCATCTTAGGAAGAATCATTTGGGTGGTCCTTTTCACTTTGTACTGTCAGAAATTGTTAGTAGGACTTCGTGTGTGTGTGGCTTGACGAAAGTGGCCCTCTTTGTCTGTTTTAGGACATCCTTGCAGCAGGGAGTAGACACACTGTCAGAACAGCCAAAGAGGAAAGAGACTGAGTTTTTGGCTGTTATTCTTTGAGGTTCAATGTTATAAGAACATTTTGATGGACTGGTATTGCCCTGATTGAGGTCAGCTGGTGAAAAGGATTCTAGAATTCCACCCTGTGCCCACCTTACCCTGGCCATGAGAACTCAGCAGATGTGAGAAGTCTGAACTGGTGACCTTGGCTTGGGTCTGTCTTGTTTGGGAGAAAGTGGGTCTGGCAGCCATCATATGTCTTGACAGATCTGCCTCCAGCAACAAGACCAGAGCAACAGTGCTTGGACCAGGTAAGCCTCTTGGTTCTTAAAATTATCACAGGAAGGGACAGACTTATAGGCAGGAAGGAGAGACACACTCACAGGCAGGAGAGGGGCTCAAATCTTATTAATCTTAATGTTAAAAGAACTGTGATTATTTTGTAGCTTAAACCAGTAAAGCAGAGCATAAGTTCCTAGGAAACAGATTCTAGGGAAAAAGCTTCTAGGGAAGTTGACTCACGTATTAATAAATACATAGCGTGAGTTTGTAGTTGATTTTTGTTTTCTTCCTTTTCTTTTTTGGTTCTTTTAAAGTCCACTCTTCCTGGAATAAAAATGCATTGTTTTCTATTTAGGAAATAGAAGGACAATAGGAGTTTTGGGTTTTTTTAATCCAAATATCCTGTGAGCGTGGAATCCACCTCTCCCACCAGAGCACCTGTCTCCTCTCCCTTCTGTCTCTGGGTGGGTACCCCCTAGAGTGGGCACTCACTACCAACAAACAGTACAGAGAGTGAGGGGACAGCAGGATGGGCAGTTTTGATGGCAGACAATAAGCTTAGGGGAACAGGGACAGCAAGACCCAATCTCCCGGCAGGTCAAGGGGCAAGACTGGGCCGGGGAACCAGAGAACCAGAGGTGGGGATTGAGGGAAAGGTCGGGGCAGTCGCTTTCAACCGTAGTTCAGTTCGGAAATGTGGGTGAGTTTGCATGAGTCCCCGGGGACACGCAGGCAGAGTGCAGATTTCCGGGTCTCACCTCACACCTGGTTTGGAAGATTCAGGGTCAGGCACAGGAATCCCCAGATGATTCTGGCCCAAAAGTAGCCTGGGGGCCTCTCTTTAAAAACTTGCAGCCTGGCCCGGTGAGTCTGCAGGAAGAAGAAAACGCAGGTTGGGATTTCGTAAGCTCATGCTCACTGTAACTCAGGAACCGCCTCTCAGCAGCGAGCAAGAAACTCACTCGTTCTGGTTGCACAGAAACTCCTCGTGGACTTGGATGATGTAATACGGTGATGACGACGGTGTCACACTGGTTCTGGCTCCAAAGGCTCCTGGCTGACGGCCTGAGGGCGGGACACAGTAACTTTGACGGGCATTACCCACCAGACTCCCTCGGTGATGCACTCACTTCCCGGACTCCTTCGCGGGGTTGCCGGGCGGGGCGGGGGTGGGGGGTGGGGGGAGCGGGATGGGGTGTCTGTGCCATACAAAGGGGAGGAGCCATCACCCTCCCTTGTGCAGGGAGGGTCTTGCTGGAAAGTCTAAAATATTTTTTTAATGTGTTCCTCAAAGTGCTCTACTGAGAACAGTCATCTCTACAGTTTGGGTAGAATTCACAGGAAGGGTCCTACCATTGATGCTTTGCACAAAGACTGGCAGGAGTCCCAGACTCTCTCCTGATGCTCTGCCAGGCACTTCTGAATCGGAAAACCACCGACCCCGTGGTTTGGAAGAACCCGCCCACTTCTGATGTTTTGTCACCAATAACCTCTGCCTAGAATTCCCTGAGCACCCACCCTGTGCTCAGCCACGTGGGGGGTTCCCCTGGGGAGGTAAGGTGACCGTCCTTCAGGAGCATGGAGATGGAGAACAGAGGCTTATGGAGAGCTGAGATATGCTTCTCCAGCCCATGTACTTCACCTTCACAGTTTTCAGGAAAACCATGATTTGTGTAATTATTTCCTCACTAGAAGAAGACTCTGGAGAGGAGGAATAGAGTGTCTGTATCTCCAAAGCTTAGTAGAGTGCAAGGCACATCTTAGACTTCAATCCATGGCTGAGGAATGAATGAATGACCTACCAGCTGGCTGAACCATGTGTGGAGTGCTGGAAGGAAAGTAGAGGCAGAATTAGGGGCCAGAGTTGGGGACTGACCCCCAGACAACAGAAGCTCACTGAACATTTCTGAGCAAGGGGTCACATGGAGCCTTCCACCTTTCAGGAAGATTAATGTGCAGTGAGGCTGATGGATAGGAGATGGGAGGGTCTGTGGGAGGCTACCCCAGGAGGAAAGCCTCACCCTGGACCTCCCCACCTCCTCCCCAGAAACTGTCACAGATTCTTGAGTCCCATAGGTGGGGTTTTGTCCACATCTGCATTAGAAGGGATAACACCACTGGAACTGCTTTTGATACACGAAAGCAATGGGGTTGAATGGACGCATCTATAGTGATTCTGATACCCATACGTGGACCTGTGCACGTGCACCTGGAGTTAAGGTGGTTGGCCGGGCAGCACATCCCTTCCCTATGAACCCCGTCAGGACTTCAAGGTGTCCTTTAGTTCCTAGAAGAGCTCATTTTCCAAACACACACTCCACTTGGTACCCTGAGTTAATGGGTGCACATCTCACTCTCATGGAATAATTTACTCACTGCAGTTCAACAAACGATTATTATGGCTATTATTAATATTGGGCCTAATAATAGTCCCAGTAATAAACATGTTTCTTGGGGAACACCACATTGCTAGCAATTAAAACATAAAAGAACACAGTCCCCAGGGACCTATAATGCAAGATGATCAGGCAGTTGGGAAGGTTTTTTGGCTTTTGTTTTTTTAACTTTTCCCCTTAATCTCATTTTCATTGTGTGGGTGGAAATCACCCCTTGAGGCATCAGCCTTAAGGCCATGTTCTGGACTTATTTCAAAAAAGGCTAAGGGGTGTCATGGTCCCAGAAGCCCTGAAGTATGCCTCCCCCCCAGACCAGTCCTGTCCAGTAGAAATACAATGTGAGCCACATGTGCAATTTTAAATTGTCTAGTGGTCACCTTAGAAAAGGTAAAAAGAAACAGGCTAAGGAGTTTGAGAATTTTCTTTAACCTGATACAGCCAAAATATCATTTCAACATCTAATCAATATAAAAATTGTTAATGAGATGTTTGAGATGCTTTTGCTGTTGTCGCTCGAAGTCTCAGAAGTACAGCATCTATTTCATCCTTACAGCACGTTTCTCTTCGAACTGGCCACAGGGCCAGGGTACCCACTGGCTGCTGTAGTGGACAGCACAAAGCGAGCCCCTCTGGGAAGATGCTTCTGTGTCACCCAGCTGGGGGCACTGCGGGCCAGCTGCATGAGGAGGCCCCTCTTGGGCACTAGCCCCAGGAATTGAGCAAAGTAAGGGGAAATATCCAGTGCTTGCCCCTCCCGGCACCCGCTGAGCAGAATGGATGTTCTTCCAGTAGAGAAGGTTCAGCAAGGAAAGAAATGTTGTGGTAAAGATGTGGGAGAGCCTCTATCGGTTCGGAGATTCTGAGATTTTGTGCATCCAAGTCATGCTACTAGGACTCTGGGCAGTCAGGAAAGAGGAGGACAGGTCCAGGCAGAACCAGAGAGGAAGAGGAAACCAGGCTGGTGAGAGGGGATTTGCTGCACCCGAATCTGGTGGGGTGGGGGGTTGGGGGGAGGGAGGGGACGGGGGATTACCGACTTCAGGGCTTCCTTAGAGATGATCCTGTCTACCTGGGGCTGGAGAGCTTGCCAAGAAAGGAAGGAGCCACCAACTGCACCAGAGAGACTCATCTGAGGGATGAAAGGAATGTCACCCAACCACCCAAGGGGAAGAGGGACTCGGGAGACTTTCTTTACCTCAAAGACGCTGCTGAGGCCAGACAGCCAGTGGCCAGAGCTCCCTGGCTCCTGGAGACCTTGGGGGGCTGGGGGTGTCCAGTCTCCCCTCCAGCTTTAATAAATAGGATTGGAAATAACACATGGTAAAAGAATCCAAAGTGTGTCAGATGATTCTAAGTTATTAAATATGATGGAGAGGTGTGTAACAGGCAGTGGCTGCCTGGTTCCCCCATTGTCTGTATCAGGGGAATGAATCAACCTCCAGACTGAGTAATGCAGGGTCGGGCTGCCTCACTCAGGCTGCTGCTTCCTAAAGAGCACTGGGGTCTTTCCCAAGTCTCTCAGGCTCAGCCAGGCGCTCTCGTCCCAGGTACAGGTGCTGCTTCACGCCCCGCAGCAGGATTGGCCTTCTGCTGCTCGGGAGGAATTTTCCTGTCAAAGGCCACAAGTGTGCCATGATGCTATAGAATTAGGCCTTTTAAAATGAAAGTAGAATTCCAGGGTCACGGGACATTGACCACTGACCACGGAGACAGAGATACCTCGGGTCGAATGTCAGCCTATGAACTCTGAAGATGACACACGATGTGGGCCTGGCTGGGCATGACTCACCGGGCTATTCCAGTGCGGGGGGCGGGGGGAGGGGAGGGGAATGAGCATATCTGGACGGCAGGTACACTTAGGTAGCTGTTAGTTTTCAGACCAATTTCTAAAGAAATGATACATTTTTAGGCTTTGGGGTTGGAAAACAACCATGCGACTGAATTCTTGACAGCCCAAGGGAGACTCTGCAGTCTTACGGTGCTGCAGGGTCCCACGCAGAGGCCCACCTGGACTGCGCTAGCAGTGGACCTCTTCCAGACCAGCTTGCTTGGAAGCCACACATCTGGTAAGCGAACAGGAGGGAAATGTGTTCCTCCTGGGTTGGCCCCACAGAGGAAATGGCTCACTCCTGGAGTTCAAAGCTCCCTGACTGCTCAGAAGCGAGGACCATGTGTATTGGCCTGCCCTGATTCGGAAAGCCCACCCGCTGAGGACAGGCAGCACCTAGGCAGTGGTGGAGAACGAAGTCTGAGGCTGGCAATGAAGGAGCAGGGCAGAGGGAGGCTTGCTCCAGGGAGCCTGGCCAATGGACAATTGCTTTTTATGACATGGCATACATTATGTCGATGGTTTCATTTCTGGTTATTACCTTCTATTAAAAAGCATCTTGAGTAAGATGATTAGAGGGGCATCTTATTCCCGCCTCAGGAATCTACTCTCAAATTTTCAGTGAACTGTTGTTTTTCCTGGACATAATATTATGATCGTTCTTGTTATGGTTGTGATTATGTAAACTGCTAGTTGTCCAGTGGCTCTTGTTATTAGCCATTGCTCACAACCCCTTTTCTTTGAGGTAAACAGATGTAGAGTGATGCCCAAGCAGGGCACAGAGAGGTCAAGCACCCCAGAAAGTTCTCTCCTGGCATGGGCCATCTCTAGACTAGAGTGCTAGCACCTTGCCAGGGGCCAGGGGTGCCAGAGGCATTCCTCCCCTCTCCTCCCCAATGTCCTTGCCAGGACTGGTCTTGGGAACTGTGGACAAATGAAGAACAACATGCCCAGGGTGTTGTCTGCGCCTCCTGTTTCCAGATCCAGCCCTGGTCCCATGCCCTGCACCACACTGGTGCTGGAGTTTTGCCATGGGTCCCTGGTGCTTTTGGTTTGAGTGACCTGCCTACTGGCAGGTAGAATGGCCTAGATTGGCTGCATCCCAAAATGAAGAGTCAGAGCTAGGAACCACAAATATGCCTGAATCCTGAAATGGAACTAAAACACTGTGGGCCATTGTCACCTGGCTCTCCACCAGCACCTCACTCAAAGTCTAAATCAGATGTGTTAGCTTACCCCTAAGCCAAAACTTAGCATCTACTGAATTCTATCAATGGCATCTCTCAGTTACCCAGGAGAAAAACACCTTAGAATTATTTTTTTAATTATAAAAGTATACACCTATTGCAAAAAAAAAAAAATGCAGAAGCTTACAAAGTAACAACTAAAAATGTGCCCCTGCAACCCCACCTCTCTATCCCACTCCTCCCAAGTATTCGTGTACATCATTCAAGACTTTGTTCTGTGCAACCAAGACATATTTTCTTTTGCTGTGGTTATTATCTCTGACCATGCCCTTGGCTTCCTTCTAATATCCATTAATCATCAGTTCCACTAATTTTCCTTTTATGTTTCTCACATGCATCCAGTCTTTCCATCCGAATCCCTATTGCCTTGCACTTGGAACAGCAGTGTCCCACAGTGAGATGAGGGGGGGCTTTGGAACTGAATGACTTAGGTCTTGATGTCTCCACTTGAGCAAATGACTTCCCTTCCTTGAGCCTCAGTTTCTATCTGCTCGAAGGGGATAATAATATCTCCCTTTTGAGGCTGATGAAAATGAACAGAGTTGTAAAGTGCGAGGACAGAGCAGGTGCTTAATAAATGTCCACAATTAATATTCTCCCCTAAGTGGCCTCAAGAACACTCTTTTCAGTCCCCTCCAAGTTAGCTTGCATACTATGGTTAGATGAAGCTTTCTTAAAGCACTTCTTTTATTTTGATAGTCTCTCGCTCCAAATCTAAAGGCTTTCTATAGTTTATACAACACGTGGCAACTAATCTTAAACTCACACCTCAGCTCCAGTTGATCAGTAGGTAGGGTCTGCAGAGAGGCTGGCCCTGGGCCTGGTGGGAGAGAGTGCCGGGTTAGAGCAGCAGCGTCTGTGCTGAGAGGCGAGGTACGGAGTGGTGGGCAGCCCTGACCTGCAGGACAAAGTGCGGCATTACTTCACGTCGTCTACCCGCGGAGGATTCCCTCCTGTCCTACAGATGTCCTTCCTCCCTCTGGGCTGGCCTGCCACCTGCCACGCATCCTGTAGGTCCTGGGCCGGTGGGAACCTCCCCACAGGTCTTGCTGCAGCTGGCGGACTCCCATCACTGGAGCTCACGTGCTGTTTCCCCAGAGGCCAAGCACTCTTTATGACACTGCTGTTGCTTTTCTTCATCGCATGTCATCTCTGTCTGAAGTGGCCCTCTTTGTTTTCCTGCATGTTGTCTGTTGTTCCTGTGACGACCTGAGCACCTGAAGGCAGGGGCTTTCTCTTATTCACCAGTGAGTCTGGGAAACCTAGACTGTGGCCTGGTACCAGCAGGGGCTCAGTGTCGTGTGCCCATCCAGCCAGGGGCTCCTTTGATGCCTGAAGCCTGTCTTCTCAAGCCGATCATGACTCCAGGCCAACGACTGAGTCTGATTCTTCCTAGTACCTGCCACATGTAGTCCAGCCTGGCACATAAAATGTGCTCAATAAAACCTGGATTGGCTGACTGCTATGGCCTTCAGAGGGAGTTTTACTAAGGCATGTAGGCCCAGGAGCTGCATCAGATTCTTTGTCCCAAGCCTAAAGTTCGCATGTATGTCCAATCTGCCTTATGCAGGCCATTTTGCATGCCTGCGGGTGATTCCTCTCTGGACTTTCTCCTTAATAATTTTCACAAAATCACTTATTGCTGAGTTTCCTGTTTCCCAGAGATAACCTGATGATGTGCCCTGTGCTATTTATATGTTGACTATTCTGGTTTTGACTTTTTGTCTTAGCATCACGTGTCTGCTGGAATGAAAGCATCTAAAGGGCTTAGAATGTTAAAATCCATCCTGCAAAGCAGTAGTCTGGCCCTCAGAGAAGGCTGCAGAACAGAAATGACAGCTAACACGGAATCTTTTTTTGCCAATGTGGGCAAACTTCCAGAGGAGAAACGATGAAAGGTTATTAAGTTCTCTGTGTTTAAGTATATTTTCACTGGTCACTTTTCTGCTCCCATATTGTTTTGATTGAAGTTTTCCTTCAGTTCATTTAGGTCTGAGGTCACATAACATCAACACTGAAGAGCACATTATGGAGAAAAAACTTTTCATATTCTGCCACCCCAACATTGTTTCCATTTTTTCTTGCTTTCTCCCAAACTTTCTGCATACGCATATTTCCTCACATAGGTATAATCAGATGTGTTTGAGGAAGATGTTTTACTGCTAAGGTTAATAATAATAAATGTAATTTGTTATTATTATTAAAGCACCAAATAGTCTTACTTTCTATAAGAATATGCTCATTTTTTCCAAAGGCCTAGGTTTTTAATTGCTGGGCCTTGAGCAAAATCCAGAGGTATCAGATATCAAGGAAGAAAATAATGGAAATGTCTGGTAAAGAACACACATGGTGGGAGGAAGGGATAGGTAATAGGTCAGTGGTAGAGTGCAGGCTTAGCACGCACAGGGTCCTGGGTTCAATCCCCAGTACTTCCATTAAAAAAAAAAAAAAGCACTAATTAAATTAAATTAAATTTAAAAAAAAAGAATACCCATACCTATGCAGCAAGACGTTTTACATGTTCCTCTTTTAGACACGTTCCATGAGTTGTGAAAGATAAAACACTTCACTCTGCCCCAGTTACCACAGAATTGGTTTCCATGGGTTTTGAATGCCAGGAAATGATATAAGTCGATCCTTATTATTTTCAGATTCCACATTTGCAAATTCATCTACTTGCTGAGATTTATTTGTAACCCCAGGATCAATACTCACAGCGCTTCTGCAATCACTTACAGACACACACGTGCAGAGCAGCAAAAATTCTGTCACCCAACATCCATTTATTTCAGCTGAAGCTGAACAAGGCAATGCGGTCCCCTTGTTTCAGCTCAGATGCTGTAAACCGGTGACTTTTCACAGTCTAGTTAATTCCACGTTATGCCCCTCTGTACTTTTTTGTTAGTGACTTCTTTGTTTAAAATGGCCCCAGGCATAGTGCTGTTAGCTGCCTGGTGTTCCCAAGTGCAGGAAGCTGTGCTGTTCCCTCCAGAGAAAATATGTGTGTTAGAGAAGCTTCATTTAGGCATGCTGTTGGCTGTGAATTCAATGTGGATGAATCAATATATATTAAGCCAGCGGTCTTTAAATAGGAACACACATAACACAGTTATGTATTGATCAGTTGATGAAAATGTTGTGACCAGAGGCTGGTGGGAACCTAACCTGTATCTTCAGTGGTTCCGTATTCATGAATTCAGTGTTCCCAGTGACTTGATGGAACATAACTTATCACCACAAGTGATGAGAATTGACTAGGGAAACTTTTGTGTTCATGTGTATCTCTTGAAAGGGAGAGGACTATGACTTTCATCAAATTCCCAAGGAGATATTGAAAAAACTTTATTCATTGCTTCGGACTCCCTGTTAGAAGGAAAAATAATGCTAGTCCTCTGGAAAAAAAATCATAGGCGTGGCTTCAAATGACTGGCTGGAACGGCCCCTCAGATGGCACTGGCCTCCCCATTTGGACCTGTGCTCATCCCAAGGGAATGAAAAGCAAGAGTCTTCCAGGCCAAGCAGAATCAGAGACTCGGCTCTAGGGGCACTCTGAACCAGCTTGGAGGAATGGTATGTGTTAGAACCCTAAGGAAACAGTGCCCTGATTCACTCCTGTCATCTCAAAGAGATAGCCTTTTAGTAAAGAAAAACAAATGTAAGCACATAATAACAGCTGCTGTTCTTTGAATGCTTATTAAAAACTAATATTATTGCAGGTAACTCTTAAAACCATCCCAGGAGGGAAAGCATGACTAGCCCCAATGAACAGATGAAGAAACTGAGGCTCACAGAGATCAAGCCGCTGACCCAACTGTGGCAGGAGGCAGGGCTGGGACTGGAGCTCGGCTCAGAAGGACTCAAAAGGCCACATTCCTAACCACTGCTCAGAGGGGTCATGACTTGCTTGGCCTGATTCTCCCCCAAGTCCCTTAACCACGAGGAGCCCCAGTGTGTTTGAGGTGTGATGCATTTTGCCACCGTCTGCTCTGATGACTTCTCAGAAGCCCGTCAGCCACGGTGGAGAGTTGTGTGACGCTGCACTCCAGGGTGATGAACTGTAACTCCCTAGCTCTTCTCATATCATGCTGTGGTGGCAAATTCTAGGAGTTTCTAAAAATAGGTGGCAAATTCTAGGAGTTTCTAAAAATAGCGTTGGGATTTCTGCTTTGCTAGAGAAGGGATTGTTCTGACCTTTTGCCTAACAAGGCCCACCTCCTGAGGGTGACAATTTCACTGCTTCGCATGACATTTGGTTTCCCTCACATGTGGCCGCTCCGATTATACTTACAGGAAATCAGAGAGAACCTCTAACCTCCTCCTGCTCTATTTTTTGCTTTTCATTCTCTTTCTCTTCCACTCCTCACCCCGCCTTTGGTTTCTTGAGTCTTTGAGACTCTTCTTGAAACCCCTCCCGCTGCTCGCAGCCACACTGAGTGTGTCTTGGGGAAGGAAAGGTGGCCAGGTGACAAGGGCCTGACTTCCACTCACTGAGCCAGGCGTCACTGTCTCTGCCTTTCCCCCACTTCAGAGGTAGGATTGCCCCAGGATCCAGTCCCAGCCTCTCGAGGGAGGTGCTGCCTGAAGAAAATCCTTTAATAGCTTCCATGTCCGAATCTAGAAAACAAGGTCATCACACTTACCTACTGAGTGCAGGTGCTGGGAGGCTTCATTACTGTCCGCAGGTGCTTTGAGATCTTTGGATGAAAGCCTTTCTGCAGGTAAGCCTTGCCATCAGCTTGTTTCAGAGCTTCCCTGCTAGTCTCGCTCCGCCAAGGCCGCTCTCCAGGGGAGAGGAATGTCATCACGTTAACGAAGTACACGTGAAATAGGACCAGTATTCAGGGCAGAGGCCAAAATTCTTAGCACAGGTTATGCCGAGCTGCGTTTCCTGCTGAGAGAAGGTACGTGTGAAATATTGTTGGGTGCAAGTTGCCAGTGGAGGCACGGCCACGTCGAGTGAAACACGACGCAGCAGCCTGCACAAAGCCTTTTAAAGGGGTGGGTAGCGTTTCAGAAATCATTTTTTTTCCCCCAGCCTCAATGGCTTGATGTTTGTAAAGTCTAACCAATTAAAGTAGTGTCCAAAGGTGGATTTTGATGGAAGTGGAAATGGGGTTGGGGTGTTCAAGTCATGGGCAACTAAAGCCATTCGGCAGCAGTGTCTCTACCTGCAGAGCAAGCCCAGCTTCCTGTGTCCTGAGCTCCACACAGACACTGTCCAGATCCTGCTCTTCAGCAGCCAAGCTCCTCTGTGTGCTGCCTTCTTTCACCAAGAGCCCAGTCCTGGTAAGAAATCCCCCATCAGGTGACTCAGCCAGCCCCCTTGGCCTTCCTGACATCTCTTAGGCAATTCTTTCAGGATGATAAGACATCCCCAAATATTGTCTGCTTTCATTGAACCCTCAGCCTGCGTGAGAGGGCTGCTCTGATTAGAGAGGTGTTGATGGGGTTATGGTCTCTAAATACCAAAGAGTGAAAAGCCCTGGGCTTTAGAGACAGTACGATACAGTTCAAATCCCAGTTCTACCACAAACTAGCTGTGTGTCCTTGGACAGGCCTCTTAACCTCTCTGTGCCTTAGTTTCTGCAATTGTAAAATTGAGCTCCTTGGCTGATGTAAAGGTTAAATGAGAGACCATATGGAACATGCTGGACACACTGGAGGTGCTCCATTCATGTTAGCTCTCCTGAAAAAAGGGAGAGAGGGATGGTTGTGCAAAGTGGTAATTCTAACTTTGAGAAGCTAATTTCCTTTTGTATCATTTGGCTATGTAAATTATGCTAGAGCTCATTCCAGAAAACCACAAGGTGCAGGGTTGATTTTTTCTGGGACATGCTTGCCTTGACCAGTGGTTCTGATGCCTCTTCCTGGGTCAGCCTCACCACTGCAGTTTCTCTTCTGGATGCTGTCTCGCCTCTGCTTTTCTCAGATGCTCCCGAATTCTTCCAGATAAAGCATCTGCTCAAAAGCACATGAAGTGGGGTGGGTATAGCTTAGTGGTACAGCACGTGCTTAGCATGCACGAGGTCCTGAGTTCAATCCCCAGTACCTCCATTTAAAAAAAAAAAAAAAAGGGAAAAAAAAGCATATGAAGGAAATCGAATCTGCTGTTGGTGCCCATCCCAGGGACTGCCATGACCCCATTCCAGGGGCTGCTCTGAACTGAGAAGGGGCAGGAGAGGGCAGACCCTGAGACTTTGCCCAGCTGCTCTGCTTTCCAGCTCCCCTCCAGGCTGGGCTGCATTCTTGATGCATGTTTGACCTTCGATGTATTCTGAAGCTGCAATTTTTGAAAACGTAGCTACGTAATAAACTCACTACTTAAAAAAAGAAATCCCACAGCACCTCAGGCCACAGCGCTAGGCCACAGATCTTGGTCAGAAGCGTGTACAGCATGGGGTGTTAGTCAGATCTCAGAGTCACTGACGGGCCCTACAATGGTTTCTGAGGCTTTTGTCACAGCAGCAATGGTCCCACCAGGAAAGGCTGTGCACCTCCTGCTCCCACCAGCTGTAGGTTCAGATCAACCGTCCCCCCCACCCCCAGGCCACATAGCCCCAGATCTGTTGAGATACCTCCTTTGGGGAACCAAGATGAGAGAGGACAGCCAGTGCTGTGGTTTGAAGGTTTGTGTGCCCCCAAATTCATACACTGAAATCCTAATGCCCAAGGTGAAGTGCTAGCCAGATAGGTGTTCGGAGATGCTTAGGTCATGAGGGTGGGGCTCTCATGAAGGGGATTAGCACTCTCAAGACAAAGTCCCCACACAGCCCCCAGCCCCTTCCGCCACGTGAGGACAAAAAGGGAAATCTGCGAACTGGAAAAGGGCCCTCACCTGACCGTTCGGGCACCCTGACCTTGGACCGCTAGCCCCCAGAACCCAAGCCACACGTTTCTGGTGTTTGTCAGCCACCCAGACTGCGGGGTTTTGTTGTCACCTCTTGAAGGGCTGAGATAACCATCAATGTCTGAACACTTTAAGCCTCTGTGGAATGAATATCTACCGATCCAGGAAGAGTTCTGTGCTCAGGGAGGAGACAATACAGCATCGCACACCCACTAGCATTCACAACCAACAAATATTTGTTTTTGGATTCCTTCTAGCATTTCAGAAAAATTTGGAAAGTACAGAAAAACACAAAGAATATGCAACTACCTGAAGCCTCACCACTCCAAAGTAGAGATGGGGGTGAGGAACTAGAAATGGCTACTGATCCTGGTGGAGAGCGGGCAGGCCGGCTTCAGCCTCATTCTCATCTGGCTCTGTTGCCCTGCACCAGTAGTTTGCCTTCTTGGGACCTCAGTTTCCTCGTCTGGGAAAGGTGGGCATTACATGGGTGGATTCTGGAGCCTCTGGGCCAGAGTTCTTTGGGATCAGATCCTGGGATCACAAGCCTCAGGCAGGATGGTGGCCGAGGCTTCGGATGGAGGAGCATGGAGACCAGGTGCTCCTGAGAGCGTCTGCCTCAGGTGAACACATCGCGAGGCTCTTCCACATCTCCCTGCACATCCCGCCGGGTGTCTGGAGTCCGCTGCCATCGCCTCCTGTGTCACAGGGCACCACTTAGTCTGGTGCTCAGGAGAGCTGGGGCACACCCCGGCCCTGTCACCAGGTTCTAGATGCCCTGGGGCCTTATGCGAGGCCTCCCGCTTCCCACCTGTAAAATGGGGAAATGATGCCTGCCTCCCCCAGCGCACAGAGCTACTCTGTCGAGTGAGCACGTGTACGTGGGAGCATCTGGGAAAGAATGCAGCCCTGAAAATACAGAAAAGAGGTCACGATCACATGTCCAAGTGAGCCCATCCACCAAGGGGAAAGTGGGGCTTCACTCCCTCCTGGGCTCCCATGGAGAGGTTCTAATCGCCGTAGTCAAGAAGTCAAGTAAACATCAGCAAACTTACCAAACAGGTGAGTGGGAAACAGAGAGGCAGTTTCAGAGCCTGGCTTTCGGTAAATGTTAGCATTACAGCCGCATAGCAGGCAGTGCTTCGAGAGCAGGTGGGAGACGGGGAGAGGTTTCCTGGCCCCTGCCCTCCACCTTGGTCACTGAGTCAGTGTGAAACAGCGCCTGCAGGGAGGAGGAGGGTTCTCATCCTCGTTCACAGATCAGGCTGCAGCCACAGAGGGGGCAGTGAGCTGAGCTCAAGGCAAAGGATGACTAAACAGCCTCCTCATCATTAGTAACAATAATACTTGGCATTTATCTAGTGCTTTATGTTTGCAATGTGCTTTATCATCGTTAATTAGTTAACTAGCACTCACCAATCCCCTTGCCGTCTGCCTGCTGTGCTGAACAGACAAAAGAGCCAGGCGGGACCTGCCTGTTTGCCAGGGGATTGCAGAGCTGGGGAAAGTGAGGGCCGGGCATGTGGGGTGAAAAGTGTGAGTGTGCAGGGGGTGGTATCAACATCAAGGTTTGAGTTTGGAAGGCGACAGTTAAAATCAGTGCAAATCAGTATGGGTCTATTCCTTGACAAGGACGTTAAGTACCAGGTAGGGACATGGTCTGCACTGGGACAACAGGATTCAGTCCTGGGTGGGTAAGCATGATGCCTCACGGGGGAGCTGAGGATCCCCCTAAAATCAGATTGTTCCAGACCCTGCTAAGTGAGATAATACAGGAAATACTTTGCACCTATGCCCTGGACGCTCCACTTCAAACCTTCTGCAGAACAGAGACTCCCCTGCTCCTCAGAACACTCGTGGATTTGGGCATTATTTCCTAAACCCCAGGGTTCTGTGCTTGGCCAAGATACAAACCTGCTGCAACTGTTTCTCCAACTTGCACTGCATACAAGGAGATTAACCTCCCTGCGAAGGGTTAAAGACAGGTGTCTCGCGGACACTCAGCTCTAATTCTGTTGCAGATGGAGATGGAGATGGTGGCAGGTGAGGAGAGGTGAGCTTTCTCTCTTTCACTGGTCCCCTGACTTTATGTGGGGGCGGGGAAAAGCACCATGAGGCCTTTTAGATGAGGTGAAGGGGCAGAACCCACAAACATAATCAGTGAAGCTGGACGTACCAACTGTCAACTATCTGCTTACATGGAAATCTGATAACTGTTGTACTGAGAGAGTAGAAACCAAAGTCATAAGCTAAATAAGTGACCAGAAGAAAGCGATTAGTCATCTTTCTTCATGAGTGATCACAATACTTCTGAAGCTTCTCCACCTGTAACTTGCAATTTAGGGCCTTGTCTAATGACAGGGTGAGAGTCTTTTATTGATCTCCAGACTCCTTAGTAAATTAAATGGCAGGTACACAAAGAGGCAAGGGACAGGAGTGTGGCAGCAGCCTCACAGCCCTGGCTCTGTTAGAACGAGGTCCTAATAAAGCCTGTGGGTCTCTGGGCTGCCCTGGAACCCCAGGACTGAAGCCTGTGGCTGCCAGAGCCTCCTGGGGCCAGCCCCTTGTGGTGAGATATGCATGATTTGCTGATCAGCCTCGCCTGGGGCTGTACGTTGTCAGATCTCAGGAACTACAAGCAAGGCAAGGGCTTGGCTTCAACTTGGCTGGAAGACCCAGAAATAATAATAATAATTAACACAGTTCAACTTCCACTTGCATGATAAACAATAATTAATGCACACGGCAGCTCAGTGAGGCATTTAAGTTGGGATTATGAGCCTTATTTTGCAGACAGGGAAACTGAGGCCAGGAGGTTAAGTGGCGTTTCCAAGGCCACACGAGGACTCAGTAACATACCTGAAATTAAAATTTGGGTTTCCCTGTCTCCTAGTCTGAGGCCTGGATCATATCTGTCTGTCAACAAAGACCTAAGAACATTGAACTTACACCAAAAAAGGTATTTCCCCAAAAGTTCAGGGAAAAAACGATAGAGGAAGTGTGGCCCTGGCCTTGCGGTCACCTGCTGTAGGTGGGCAGCAGCTAAACCAGGTGAGAACTCACAGTGTCATGTCCACTCTACGAGGAAAGGCCGTGTTCCCGACAATTGCAATTTAATGTCACACATTCAGTCTGTTACACTTCCTTTCTTTGCCTCCTTCATTTTTGTAGTTTAAACTAAGGAGTTGATAGGGATAGTTAAATGCTTTAACTTGTTACAAACTAAAGAACTGAAGATATCTTTCCAATAATTTAGATACAAGATGGGAATCTTGTTTACCTTGCCCAGTTCTTGCTTGAGTATTACAAAACTTGCATGAACTTAAAAACTCCAAAAATAGCACTTATACAATCATTCAAAACAGCCTCATTTGAGCTATCCCATGCATACATTCATATATCTAATAATTGATCAATTCAACATAGAATAAACAAAATACAAGTACCAAGCCAATTGTTTTCTCCCAGAAGATAATTTTTAAGTGCAGCTGTCAAAAGGCTAACCTTATTCTGGCCTCTGAGTTGTCAGTGACAGAAACTCCATTCAAATTGGCTCCAAGGATGGTGTCAGGTACAATGGACTCCTGTGAGCAAACGGTGTCACTGGCACCTGAGTCTCTTCATCTCCCAGCCTGACACAGGGCTCCTGTATGGGGCAAGGGTGGCCACTTGAATTCAGGCAGACTTCCTCCAGTGGAGCTGCCCTGCAGGTGGAGAGCCTCTCTTTACTGATAACATGGGCAGAAAGTCCTGGGATTGACTACAGCTGGTCCATTGGACCTCTTGACCCCTCCCTGGGTCAAGTACGGGGAAAGAGTGGTTCCCCAAAAGAAAACTGGGGTGCTGTTTGCAAAAGAAGAGGGAATAGATGTAAGGCAGGTAAAAGCAACAGATCTCTACTACCTCATGTGGAGAAATTTAAAAGTCTACATTTTAATCATATCCACTCACAGAATATTCTTCTAAATCCTATTTCCAGTCCCACTCATGAAACCCTAGCTGGGCCCTCCAATACTATTGCTAAGGGACAACACCAGCTGGAGGAACTTAAAAGCAAATGTGATTCTCCCAATAGTTCAAGTGTCTGCACATATCCTGTTTATTCAGGATGCTCAGGGTCATGGACCTCAGGACCACCCTCTCGAGCTGGGAGAGGGAGCCAGGCCGACAAGAAGGCAGACAGCATGCCAGGCCAACGAGCACCCCGCTGCCAAAGAGATCCGGCAAGTGCCACAGGCCTGGTGCATAACATCAGACAAAATGCTTTCCAATGGACTTCTGCATCATTTGGATTTTCAGGAGTATATATTACTTTTTTAATTAAAAAGAAACCCTGCCAGGGGAGAGGGTGTAGGTCAAGTGGTAGAGTACATGCATGCATGAGGCCCTGGGTTCAATCCCCAGTACCTCCATTTAAAAAAAAAATAAATAAACCTAATTACCTTCAAATCCCCCCTTGGAAAAAACTAAAAAAAAAAAAAAAAAGAAAAAGAAAAAAGAAACCCTTCCCACCCCTGCTCAATCTGCAGAAAATAAAGATGAAGATGAGTGTATAGGATGAGAACAGCTAGAGGGCTGCTGGGCTGGTTGAACACCCCAGGTGTGAGTCCACACCCAAAGCATGTTACTTACATGCTAATATTAAATGGTGAATTGACAGTGTCTGAGAGATGTCCTCTTGTGGCCAGGCTCGTGTAACCTGGACATCCCATGTCCTCCAGCCTCTCCAAATCCATCCTGGTTGTTTCTCATTGTCTCTCACTCCTGCTCCTCCTGTTTTTCCCCAAGGGCCCTTGTGTTTCTCCAAAGCACAGTGAAAACAGCAACATTTTAACAGCATCTACTGAGGACTCTGGCATAACACGAGGGAATTACAGAGCTAAAAATGATGCTTCAGGTAGATCTCAGCTGCCCCACATGCCACTGGCCTTCCTCGTCACCACTACCTCTTCCTAGCTACCTCTCACTAAAGCACTGGTTCATCACATGCGACCAGGAGAGATGACCTCTTCTGGATTGTTGTCCCCATGACATCTAGCCTTATACCTGATGACTTAAAGAAAGAAAGAAAGAAAGAAAATCCTCATCAAAATAGTTCTTTCTAGAACAAAAGGACAAATTAACCATAAGAGCTAATTTCCTTCTTCCCTGAAAAGCAAAAATCACCCACAAATCCACAATGTTCTTGATTTCAACTAAGTCAGGGTCCAGACTCAACCTTCAGTAACAGGAAAAAAAAAGTGCTGGAAAGTTTGAAAATAGAAGTTGGGGGCCCTGCCATATCAGGATGAAGACCAAGAAAGCATGTTTGTCAAGTCTGTAGTTAGCCAAGCATGGAAAGACAACCTCTGTCCTGGATAACAGAATAAGGATCTTGACAGATCATCATGAACCAAGACAAAGAGGACACACTGTGTCTCCATGGTGAAGTAGAGATTGGGAGAGCCTGGCTTAACTTCAGCTTGGGAGAAGAACAAAGAACCATGGGGTGTAACTGGTCACAGGGTTAGTATCTGCCAACCACATGATCTATTACTAAGAAGTGACACTAGTTGAAGGCTGATGTTGCCGTCATAGAGGGAGCAGATGTGGTCAGATCAGACCACATGTGGGGGCACTGGTCCTTGTCTGGAGGAGCATGCTCAGCAGATGACGGATGTATAAATCCTGTCACACAAGATCTCAAGGGGCTTAACCTGGAGCAGAGAACTTGGGTTGAGGGGAGAGGATGCCACATGGGAGTTGTCTTCAAATGTTTAAAGGACTTAAAACTTGCTCTGTGTTGGTCCAGTTGAGTGGAATTAGGAGCAGCAGGTGAAAGTTACAGGGATGCAGGTTGTCACTCCAGGGCTCAGTATCAAGAACATGCTTATCCTTAGAGGGGCTGCTTGGGTCCCACTCCTGGAGGTAGAGACCAGGTGACCCCACCTGGAGGTCACCTTAGTGGGATTCCTGCCTGCATGCTTGGTGGCAGGGGTAACCTTGAAGTCTCCTCCCACCCTGGAAGAAGCAGCCCTAGAGAAAGAAAGATAAGGTGAGTCCCAGGCCCTCCCAGGTTACACACAGGAGACTTAGTGCTAGGGCAGGGGCTCTGAAACTTAAAAATTTGTTTTCATATCCAAAAAAAAGAAAGTTTTAGGGTCCACAAAAATCAATTAAATTCTGTCTAAAAGAGGAAAAACTGTTGATGTATTTAAAGTTATATTCTAAATATTTTTATATTGATATTATTATGGTAGGAGGGGCCCGCAAAGGCACCAGTGTCCGGGAACTTCGGAGGTCACGATGTGGCCTCGGCCCCTGTGTACAGCCCCGGCTCCCTCCAGAGGCCCCTCCAGCTGAACATTGTTACTTACAGTCCAACTCCTACCTGTCATGACACTTTCCCTCCCACCATTCTGTGGATCTGGGGATGATCTTTGCCTGTTTAAATAAAGAAGGACATTCTCCGTGTCAGAGGCAACCACTTGATCTCAGCAAACTGAAATAGAAGGTGGATCTGACCACACACATCTTTCCTTCTCCTTCTCTTCCTCTGAAACACTGAACAACCAGCCACCAAAGGCAGCAGTGTCCCCTGGTTGGGAACACAGAACTGCTGCTGCCCGTCGCGCTTCTGATGTAGGTGCCACTGTCCTGACATGCTCGGGCCTCCTGCCCACCTACCAGCCCATCTCTAAGGTCCAGGTAAGAGGAAACTGAGGCTTAGCCATGGACCCATGGACTTGTTTCCCCCAAAGAGAATCCCATGATGTCACACTCCCTGAGGCACACGTGTATTCTCATTTTGTGGCACTGAAAATACTGCTGGAAATGATGATCCCAGACTGCAGGACTGGATTGGAAATAAAGTGATGTCTAGATACTCTGCGGGGACCTAACAAGCATCATTTACGGAAGAATCTTGGAAGGGAGAAAGGATGTGGTGCCCCCCAACACTGTTTTCCTCCATCCAGATATATGTCGTTCCAAGTGCTCTGTCATTGTGGTGTTTTAAAATACACACAACATAATATTTATCATCTTAACCATTTGTAAGTGTACGATTCAGTGATATTAAAAATATTCAGTGTTGTGTAACCAACTATCTACACCCAAACTTTCACATCATCCCCAACAAAAACTCTGTACCATTGAATAGTAACTCCATCTTCCCCCTCCTCCCAGCCCTTGGTAACCACCATTCCACTTTCTGTCTCCAGGTATCTTGTATAAGTGGCATCATACAATACTTACACTTCTGTGACTGACTTATTTCACTGAGAATAATGTTTTCAGGGTTCATCCACATGTAGCATGTGTCAGAACGTCATTCCTTTTCATGGCTGAATAGCATTCCATTACACAGATGGGCCATATTTTGTTTATTCAGTCGTCTGTTGATGGACACTTGGGTTGTTTCCACCTTTTGGTTACCATGTGCAATGCTGCTGTGAACACTGGTATGCAAGTATCTGCAGGGAACTGCTTTCAATTCTGTTGGACACTTGCTAGGAGTGGAATAGCTGGGCCATATGGTAGTTCTATGTCTAACCTTCTAAGAAACCACCAGTTTGTAATCGTGTTTGATGGGAACATGCAACAGGTAGGTAGCTTCCTTGGGTAGAGATGGTTCAGACGTTTCAGCTGGGAGGAGAGCTGAATAATTGCTGTGGCTTGACATCAGGCCAAAGGACCTGAGAGAGGCATGGCTGTATCTCAGGCCCTCTCCAGGCTGTAGAGTTGACGGGCCACCCCAGACACTTTCCTTGTCTGGGTGGTTGTCACATGGAGAGGAGCCAGAAAACCATTTGACAAACTGAATTACTCACTATCGTCCCCTGATCAGGCGAGCACAATACAGTTGGCCATCACCCAAGACAGGGAAATTGCTTTTTTAGAGAGAATTCTTACTTAATGGCATTCATTTATATATATTTTAAATTATAAAGTATATCATATGAACAAAAAGACCACATAAGAATAAATTAAATAAGAATAAAATTAATGCTGTCAAATCTACTACTCAGCTTAATAGGTCATTGCCAACCCGTTGCAAGGTCTGTGTTGATCTCTTTCTGAGGACATTTTCACTGTCCACCTCACAGGTAACCACTATTCTGATTTTAGTCTATCATTCTCTGCTTTTTTTCTTTATAGTTTACCGCCCCTACATTATATTGTCCAATTTTGCATGTTTTTGAACCTCCCATAAGTAAAGACATCTGGTATGTATTTTTCTGTGACTGACTTTTTTCATGCGTCATTATACTGTTGAGACTCATCCATGCTGAAATGTGGAGCTGTAGCTCATTAATTTTCACCACTGGGTTGTGGGTTCCATTTTGTGCCCATCCTTAATGTATTTATGTATTCAATTGAAGATGGGCCATTTTGCTTTTTTCCTAAGAGTTCATTCTAATCAGGGTTTTTATCCTCACAGTAATTAGCACCAAATGATTTTAATTGTCTTCCTACACGTGTAGGTTTTTCTCCAGATTGTGAGTACAAGGCAGGTCAGGTACCACAGCTCTTTTCTTTTGTTGGATTAATAAATGTTGAGTGGTCTTACCCCGTCACCCACACAATTTTTCAGAACACTGGCTCTGGCTGACCCAGCAGCCATATTTATACCCATGACCCTGCCCTCCTGTCAGAGCTGATTGGGCCAGAGATGGATACATCACTCAAGCTGGGCCAGTCAGGTGCTCTTTCTTGAGAATTTTAAAGTAGCTCTGAAAGGGAGTGGTCTTTGTTTCTTTGCTGACTGGCCCTGTGAAAGTGGAAATCTGGGAGCCTGGGTGTGTTCTGTGTTCCTCACCCTGTGTATGGAGGGGAAGAGGGAGGAAAGGGGGGAGTAAGGTATAAAAGAGGACAGAAGAGGATGGATAGATTCTTTAAAGGGGCGGGGGGGGGGGGTGGTGGGAGGTGGACCAAGAGTCCTAAAGCCTCCCAGGCCTCAGCCCCAGCCTGGCCCTTGGGTCCCCTGAGATCCTCTGCTGAGTCTTTATAATAAATTGACCTTTTTGGCTTAAATTAGTTTCAGTTGTTTCCTATTACTTGTAATCAGAGCCCCTAACTTACCTATTCAATTTGCTTCTTCCCAGCCATTCAACAGAACTGCAGGGCTGTCAGGGACCCCTATTAACCTGAGAATGAGTTAAATTCTACCCACCCCCCTCCAAACAAGGGATAGGAAATTCTCCACTTCCAGAGTCAGTTGGCTTCAGGGGGTTAAAAATGGAGGGGATATTTAGCTGCTGTGCTAGTTCTATGTCAACAAGGTCCAAAGTAGCTACACTAGCTTTATCTCGAGCTATTTTGACCAGCTCTTAGAAATGACTGAAGAATTTTGCCCTTAAGTTCCTAAAAACAAGTGCATGATAAAGCCACCCCACCTCACCCGCATTATCCTCAGGTGATTGGGAGGGTGACCGTGAAGAAATGAATTTTACAGAGAATCCCCAAACCTTATCTAAACTCTTATCTCGACCAACAGCTTCCTCTTCTGCCTTTTAGCAGAGCTGTTGACAAGAAGCAAATGGACTGTGACAAGCTGGAGTTTTTATCTCCTTTAATTTCCCTCACACACCTCCAGTGGAGATGCTCAGGAACAGTGACGGGGCGAAGAAAAGACAGGTGGCAGGACAGCAAAGAGGAGAAACAAAAGCCTGGATGGTTTGAGCAAGACAGCTCCCAGGAGTAGTCTTAAAGAAGTTGGGGGCATCAGGAGCATATATCACTGGGGGCAGGGGAGAGAAACGGCGAGAAGGGGAGCATGATTACGAGCACCTTTCCAAGTTTGCATCACAGCCTTCACAAGACCACACTCCCCTTGCAGGTATTTGAGATTCTGAAGATGTGGCCCTCAGTGAAGTGCACGCTTGCCTCCTAAGTATGGTTTTGCTTAAAATCTTCTATTGGTCAGTAGAGCCCCTAAAAAGGTGCTGGAGTTTTTATTCTAGCCTCTGCCAAGTGGGGAAGCCAGAGCGCACCCCCCTCTCACTTTAGAGGTAGCTGTTCGGCTTTGATGTGTAATTTGAGGCAAGCTATCTTCTGCCGCCCCTTTCCTTTTTCACTGAAAACCACCATATAGCCACAAAGCTGAAGTTCAGAGGGGAGCATGGTTCCCAGCAGCGCCATCTTTGAACAGGGGGAAAGGACTCAGTGGCTCAAACCTCAGCCAACTGAATGGACCATCCTGTGTTGTGATGTTGTGACTGTGATGTTTCAAACTTGCTCTCAGAAGCTGTGAGGCTTCCTTGGCAGGCCGTGTGTTTGGCGGGTGACACCAGCACATCAGATCACCAGCAGAGGAGGATAATGGGGTTTCATTACTCATGCAAACAGGCTGCTCGTGTGCTTCGGTTTGAGCTTTTGATGAACAGAAAATGTGCTCTGAACTTATTTTCCTTTCTGTGACATCCTGACACAGCATTTCTGTTTTCAAAGGAAGCTGTATAAAAAAGACCAGCAGAAAGCTCCACAAAATGAGACCACCTTAAAAATCAAGTTTACTAGCTAAATGGGATTAAGCTAGAGTTGTGTTTTAAAAAGAATAAACCAGAAAAAACAAGTCTTTGCTGCATGGTGCCCACTTCTATCTAAACAGCTCTGAAGTCCAGATGCATGCTGTCACCGGAGCATCTCTGGAGAGAGCGTGGGAAGTTAAAAGTCAGTGTTTTTGATTAATTAATAATCATCCTCAGCTGTGTTGGCAAATGATAAAAACAAATTGTCTGCCTTTAAAGTGAGGGTGGAAGATGTGTGCTTACCCAGAACTGAGGGGGAAGGAGGCCTAGTTGGCCTAGGCGGCCCTTGGCTGGTCGGGCAGTGGCTGAACAAAAACCATGTTGTGAGTCTCCTGCCCTGTGCAGTCGTGATAACAGCCATGCTCGGGCAGTCAGGGAGGGGGTGGAGGAAGTCGGTGTCTAAGAAATGGCCTAAAGGGCTACCCAGTTTTCTTCTAGAACAACCCGGCAGAGCATCTGCAGGAATAACAGTCTCTCCATGTTTGCCACTGTGAAAGGCGCCCAGGCGGGAGCCCGCAGGCTGCAGCTGAGTGTGTGTACGTGTGTACGTGCGTGTGTACCAGGAGGAGGTAGTTTCATCGGCACATTAGAGGAAAAATGCAAAGACCTCTCTCCTTTTAAATTCGACACTTACAGGTTGAGAAGTTGCTCCGTGTCAACCTTGCTTGCGGACTCTGGCTACAGCAGGCGCTGTCCTTCCCCTCCTGAGCCCGTGCTTCTCCGGCCCTGCTTCTTTTCTGGGACTCACCATTCATCGCCGGTAGCACAGTCATTCCTATCTCCTCAAGTGTTTGCGTTTGGTGCTGCACCTGTGACAGACTGTTGGCTGAAGGAGACATACAACACATCTTAAATATTGGAAGGAGTGGAGGAAGGCGGGACTGATGGATGGACCTGTGCTGGATGCTGTGTTCATTCTGTGGCTCTGTCGGTGTAAGTTCTATCTTCCACAGTGGCTGGGACATTGTTCCCTTCTTTCTGTCCTTACTGCCAGAGTTATGATGCAGGCTCCAGTTAATTTTTTTCTTTTTTCTTTTTTTTGGTGGGGGGAGGTAATTAGGTTTGTTTATTTATTTTAATGGAGGTGCTGGGGATTGAACCCAGGACCTCGTGCATGCTAAGCACGCCTTGTACCCGTGAGCTATATCCTCCCCCTCATTAACTTTTACCTCTTCTACGTTCATGATCTGCAAATGATCCCCATCTCCTACCCACCTCTACTTGAATCCATCCTACACACTCAGTCCACCTTGCATCTATCCCACCCCAGCCTCCAAATTTTCCATGGCCCTTCATTCCTCACCAAATTACCCAAACACATTATTAAAGATTTAAGAGCCTTCACACTGGGGACCCAGGATACTGTTTCCATCCTAACTCACACTACCTCTGATGTGTCCAATGTTCAACACACTGCTGCTCTAAAAATTCACTCAGCTTTCTACTTCTATCCCTAAGGTAAACCTCCACTCAGCCTTCAGGGCTCAGGTCCAATGCCACTTACTCCATGAAGTTTTTGATTTCACAACTTGTCTTGATCACCTTTGTGTTAGACTCCTTATGTGACTGTCTAATCATTAGATTAGAAGCCCCTGAGTACAGGAAGGCCCAGTTCATCTTTGCCTCAGAGCTGACAGCAGAGTGCTGGGAGCTGAGAATCCCCCTTGTTGCTGAATTCTGTTCAGAGGGAGCAGGGTGGCCAGGCTCTCCTGCTAGGAGTCTGCAATCTAAGGCTGACAGTCAACACCAGTGTGGCTGCAGCTGCTCATCTGAAACTCTGGTGCCAGGATAAATGTGAAAAATCTGAAACTCCAACACAATCAAATATTCGTTAAATTTTCGTTAAATTTTCTACCACTACATAGCAACTTCCCACCAACTTATCGGCTTAAAAGAATGCCCATTCAGTAGTTCACAGTTCTATAAATTGGAAGGCTGACACAGCATGCCTGGGCTCTGTGCTTAGGGCAACACAAGACTGAAATCAAGGTGTTGGCCCTACTGAGTCTGGAGGCTGTGGGGAAATAGACCACTCTTAGCTTTTTCTTGTTCGTGGTAGAATTCAGTTCCCTGTGGTCATAGGACTGAGGTTTCTATTATGATTAGGTCAGGGCCACTGGGATAATCTCCCTTAAGGTCAACTGTGCCATAAAACATAACCTAATCACAGGAGTAAATCCATCATATCCATAGGGTGTGCACACAAGAAGGGAAACAGGAAATCTTGGGTCCATTTGAAAATTCTGTCTCTCACATCATCTTAAATATAAATTTGAGGTATTGGTGAGGGAGTAGAGGCCAAATCAACTTATGGGGCAAATGGCACCTGGAAAGACCACCATATTTCTTCATGGAATTTAGGGAGACATTGCAGAGAAGGGAAAAGAGGAGCTCTTAACAAGTTGAGAGGAGCCTGGAATTCCCAAAAGAGATGGTACAGGAAGGGGAGGGCTTTCCAAGCAGAGGATGGAGACCAGGAAGAGGGTGTGGTAGTGACTGAAGGCACCAGCGAGAACAGCATGGGCAGCAGAAGCAGTGAGGAGGGAAACAAGTCTGGGAGCCCCAGGCCAGGGCTCCACACTGTGTGGGGAAGCTGCCGGCATGGCCAAGGTCAAGGGCATGGGGACAACCTGGTGAACGTACTGGAGCAAGTGGGGAGTCCAATTGGGAGAAGTCTCTAAGAGGCCAATTGGAGCTGGATGGCCTGCGAACCGGCCAAGGGGTGGTGCGAAGGGAGATGAGGAGGGCAGTGCTGCTGGCCGTTGAGCAACCTTGAGAACAGGCAGTCCTAGGGCAAGATTCACAAACGAGTGCCACCTGGCTCCAGGTAACGCAGGAAACATCTCTGAGACCACAGGGTCCGAGGCAGGGCCAAATGCTGGCCCAGGAGGCATGAAGTTTGCGTCTGGGGCCTGGCTCACTGCTGACTCACCCCGGGGCAGTGGGCGCCTTACTTGATCTTGCAGTGCATTTGTTTCCCGACCTATAAAGTGGAGACTAACAACAGCCCTGCCGGTTGCTCAGTCTAATTAGTGCAGAGAGAACACTTCACTGCCGCTGGCTGCCAGGAACATGCCTTTTCCAATTCCAGGGCTCTGCTTGCGGCCTCTGCTAGGGAGTCGGGTGGGTGATTCCGTGCTGAGGGGAGCACAGCCCAGGTGCAGCTTAGCTGGTCCTGTCCACCTCTGGCCAGGCCAGGCCTTGGGCCCAAGGAGATTCACCTCCAAATCCGGTGTCAATCAGACAGCAAGTCTTGTTTGGGAGGCTCACTTTAAGCTGCCTTATTAACAATCTCCTGTTAGGTTCCTTTCCAGAGGAGCTCTCCTTCCAGAGCTCCCAGGGCAGAGAAATCTCCACAGCCACATCTAAATCTCCATTCACTTTCTGACCCCTTGTTCACTTTGTCAGGTGAAGCCTGAATGTCACTGCTCAAAACTGTGTCATGCCGTGAGGCTATATAAAGTCTTTGAAACACAAGCCAAGCCTTAGCCTCCCCACCGCCCACCCTATGGACACACTGGACGGTAGCGGAGGTGTTAGGAGGCAGGTGTAGGCAGGCAGAAGTCCACTCCTACACTGGGTCCAGTTAAAACGCTCAGGCAGTCAGTATCAGGACAATAGTCCAGTCACTGACAAGGCCTAGAATTTTCTGGCCCCAACAAAGTACTTGGGAAAATCTGGACTGCCCTTTCAAGGACATTGAGGAGCAGGCAGAGATTTGAACTGAGGAGAAACCCAAAGGAAAGGGTTTGACAGCTGTCGCTTCCCAGAAGGACCCAGGACAAACCCTGGCAGAAAAGCGAGGTGCTGGGACTGCCTGTTGAGGCACCCACTGCAGAGAGCAGACAAAACCAGCCCAGGGGTCCGATGCTACCTGCTGGCTACACAGTGTTCAGGCTCCTTTAGTCCTCACCAGAAGACCCTCCTCTGACAGACACGTGGTGAGGCCTTCAGCCCCACTGGCTGACAAGCATCCCCTCAGCACCAGGTCTCTTCTGTGTGGGGTCCCAGCCAGGACAAGCAGTTGGGCAGTGGGATCCCAACTTGGGACTGCTCTCTGTGGGACCACCCACCCCCACCCCTTGTCCCATCACTCCCAGGACAGACCCAGGATTTGCAAGGCTATCCTGGGAAGAAATAGTTGGCCTGGATCAGGTCCAGAATCTTCTGGAGTTTCCAGGAAAATAGGTCTGTTTTGACCCGGAGCCATGGTCTCCTGTAGCGTCTCGAGGCCTCTCTGGTGACAACCAGAGCTTATGTTAGAAATGATCCTTCTCTGGCCACTCTGCCCAACCTGGAAGTTAAACAAACAGCATTTTCCTGGCCATATCCAAAATTTCTTTCTTCGTTTTTACATTAAAACATAGATAAAAATAGAAATTAAAGTATTTTCTTCTTGCACTTCCATGGGTCATGTGTGTACTCTACAGGTCCAGGGTAGGAGGCCGCAGAAGTCCAGCTCTGGGAACTTTCAAAATCGATTGAAAAAGATATCCAAGACACTTCGTATGGGTAACATTCTACATTTAATTCTAAAATAAGACAGTCAGAAATAGAGACTGACACTCTGTGGCTGATACCAACTAAAGCTAAACTTCTATAAAAATAGTTCTTTAAAAATAGAGCTTAAAAAACTGTATTCCTTGGTCTTGTTTGGCAAAATTCCTGTTATCTTTTCCCTTTACTTTGATCCAGTCTTATTTTAATGTTGAAAGGGCTCAGAAAAATTGAATGCATTCGCAGCACTTGACTAGGGAATATGGGTGAATGTGAAAGATCTCTGAACACAGAGGTCCATCTTGAGTTTAGCTGTACTTGCTTCCCCGCCTGTGTCGTGGGGCAGCTGCACCCACGGTGGGCTTTAACCACCGGCACTAGGGTTAGGCCGGCATTGCCTTTCTGGGACTTAAGATCTGACGTACTCCCTTCCTCCACCAGCCTGTTCAACCTGGCGAGGGAGCATGGCTCACATTGCAGCAGCAGAAAGACAGCACAGGGAGGTCAGGCCGAGAGAGGTGCCGGCAGAGGCCAAGGCGGCTGTGGAGCGCAGTGTGTCAGTCACTTTCACTCCCCCGCTGCCGCTGCTGCTGCTCCAGCGGCTGCAGCCCCCCACCCCATGCTGCCAGCAGAGGGTCCATGCAGCAAACCAGCAGGAAACAGGATGGTCAGCAGAGAGCGTAAGAAAGAAACCCATCCTTTCTCAGACGGGAGCTTTTATTTCCACCCTGGTCCACAGCTTCAAAGGGCAGCTGCCTCACAGGGAGAGTGTCTGACCAAATTTGGTTTGCATGTTTGAAATAAGAAGACTGTTTCTTGATCTCTGAAACTGAGTCCTAGAAGGCCCTATCCTTAGCAGCCTTGACATCCCCTCCCCTCCCCAACCCTGCAGTCCAGCTTGCTCCAGCCGTCCTCTGGACCGCTGACCCTCCGAGAAGGGCGGTGTGGCCAAGAAACTCCAGACCCGTCCTCCACTAGGACAACGTTGCCAACCTTTGTGTAAGAACAGATTGCACGAGGCTGCATGTGTGAGGCTGAGGGAAGAAAAAGGGAAGAGTGTTTTCTGCTTATGACTGGGATCCTGTTATTCATTGGCTTGGGTGGTTCAGCTGAGTTTTGTGGATTAGGAGGCCAAGTCATGTCAGCACTAGAAACCTCCCTGGTCTCAGTCATATGTGTTACCCCGCCTCTTCCCCGCAGCCTAGACCATTCCTTTCAGAAAAGAACCCTCCCTGTTTCACGCTTTCACAGAGTGAAGCTGTTCTCAGTCTTGGGTCACACCCAGCTCACATGTCCCCACGGAAGCTGAGAAGAGGTCTGGGGTCCTTCTCCGTGGCCTCCACCTTCCGCCCTGCCCTCGCTTCCGGAGGTGGGCAGGAAGCAGGACTCACGGTGAGAGCTGGGCCCTGGCATCCGGCCCCGGGGAAGCTTCGTCCTGCCGGATTGGCTCAGGGAAGGATTGTCGGTCATAAGAAAGCCAGGGGAGGCTGTGTAATGTGGGAGACAGCCAGTGCTGTGTTCCCACACTGTAAGTCATGATGACACTGTTAAAAAGGACTGGTGGGTGGGGGAAAGTGAAAGAAAAAGAATAGGGGGAACAGAAACCAAAGTGACACACAAAGAAGGAAGAGTAACGGCCAAAGTATGAACAGAGGCTGGGAAATGGGACGGCCTGGAAGAGAAGCGGGGAAAGGCAGGATGAGACTGCGGATAGGATGAGAGAAATTTGACCAAGGAAAACACAGTGAGACATGAAGGGAAGACGTGATCATTTGTTTGAGGAAATGGCAGGTAACCTGCCAACACAGACACCGAAAGAGGGTGTTGGAGGCCTGGTCCAAGGACACCTCTGGGTGTATCACCATCGAAGCCCCAAATACAGGACAGATCAGCCCTGACAATGGAAAATCTATGTCTCTGCTTGCTCAAGACCTAACTCCATTCAGGCAGAGAGGGCCTGTGAGACATTTAGGAGAAAAGAAAGAGGGTGTAAGCAGAGGGAGGAGACGAGGGTCATAGACGCAGTCACAGCCCTTCCATGAGTTAATCCCCAGGCGGACCTGCCTGTGGTCTTGCAGATGATGTAAAGAAATAGAAGCAATAGCTTTCAGCCCCAAGAAATGCACAGTCTAAGAGAAGGGGAGAGATGGACATAAGCAAAGCAATACATAGCAGCAACACTACTGGGACTGCTCAGGTGAGCACAGTGGAGAATACTGGTTGAAAGAAAGAACGAATAAGATAATTAAAGAAAGGAACCGTTGAAAGACTGTCTTGACAATGTCCCCACGTGGAATTAAGTAAAATGATGTCGGTCAAACTGGATGAAACATTTTGAACTGGGCCAAGAAGGTTACCTGGGCTTGTCTACATCAGAGCACAGGGTCCAAAGCAAAGCAAAGAGCAGGAGGCATAACTGCCCAATCCAGTCTTCCAGGTGAGTTGGATCTTCAACACAATATTCAACATTAAAAAAAAAAAAATTGGTGCCCTCGGAGTCAGGTTTAGCATTAAAAAGGCAACAGTGAAAGATTGGTGAGATGGCCCTAGAGGAGGCCAGCTTTCTAGCATGGAAGCAAGACTTGCCTTAGTCTGAGACAGATGTTGGAAGACAACTTGAGACCAAGATCAAGTGAATAACAGAGGTTGGAGGGAGCCCGGTGAGTGCGTTGTATACACATGAGTCAGAGGCAAGGGCATTCAACTTGCAACTGAGAAAATGGATGGTGACGGTAATGGTATTTCCAACATTGAACATTGATTGAGTGCAAACATTTTGCCAGGTGCTGTAAATACTTTACATGCATTAGTTTACATAATCTTCACTACCACTGAGGTATTTATTATTATTATTATTTGCATTTTATATTTGAGGAAACTCAAAGAGAGACCAAACAATTACACAGTAGAGGTTAGCCCAGGACTCTAATTAAATTCCACAGCACTCTCTGAAGCCATGGAAAACTCAATGTCTCTGTTTCTTCATCTGTAAACATTTGTTATCTAACCTGTGTATAGAGACATTGTAGATGCTAAGGCCTCTGTGAAAACACTGGCTGTGTGTCATTAGGAGAGTATTAGCATTATTGTGAAGGCCATGCTTCCTCCAGAAATGCTAAATATATGCTCACTTTCTCATGTTAATACCACAAGGCCTTGAAGAAGTTTACTGAGAGAGGCTCATCAAATAAAAAACCCTCCTCTGTATTCACAACAGACAACAGTGCCAAGGGAAGCTTCTCCCAAGAGATAAAAGGTCTCTTCCTGACACCCTTTTACAATTCTTATAATGTTTTTGGTTCGTGGACTCTTCTTGCTTATGAAAAGTCTTCTCCTTGAGAAGAACAGCCAGGTTCTTGTCCTTGCATGAGACTCTCCCGCAAGGCTCAAACCAGAGGACCACGCCATCTTAGCAATTGGGCTTTGAGTCTGAGAGGTAGCAGATAGAGAAAAAGATAGCAAATACATCTGTTTTCACAAGAGCCTGTTGTTCTCTGTACTAACTGCTATAAAAATGACATGAAACTAGCCACACATTAGTTTTGGTTCTCGTGACTAAATCAAGGAATGGCATGATGGTGCTGTGTCATTAGAAATGAAACCAGTTCTTAAACAAGAGAAATAGGGCCGACATTTTAATAACCTGAACGATTTCATAGAAAAATCAAAGCTGAAACTTCAACACCCCAGCCCTGAACACCTGCTGCTTAAGTTTGGTTCTGAACCAGTGAAACTTCTTTCTCGCTATGAAGACACGAGATGGGCCCTGACTTGCCCGACACTTGGTGGACAGGGAAGTCTTCCTTCCATCTGCTGTCCAGCTAGTTGGAAACGTGGGCTCAATCTTGGCTTTGACAGGACTAACTATATTTGGCACTTCGAGAAAATACAAAGAGTACCTCTTTTGATTTTTATTTTTTCAAATACATATATATATTCAGGAATTTGACCTTCCCTGAGGTATTGTCATCCACATCTTTTCAGATAAAGAAACAGATTTGAAGAGGGTAAGTCACTTACCTAGAAGCAGGCAGAAGTGGGGTGCTAAACAAAGATTTCCTTATCTATATCTGTACTGCCTCCAATTTGGCCTTTATCACAATAATAATGATGCTGATGTAGTAAACAAGCACAGGTTGACTCCCAAGTATACCTTTTCCTGCCACAGCACCCACATTTTGCCTTGCGGGACCCCCCCACCCTCACCAACGCCGCTGTCTCCTCTTTCTCTAACAGCTGGATACCTCCAGCTCCAGGGATAACCCTGATAAGCTTAGGTCAATCAGATGCCCATCACAGGGCCATGGTGGTTGGCTCAGGGGTGGGCATACAGCTGGATTCAGGCCAATGAGACTTGAGGAAATGCTTGCCAGGGCTTCTGGGAGAAAACTTCCTCAGTCTTCTGTGGGGTTCCCAGAGGGGACAGTCCCCCTTCTCCTGGATAGTGTCTTGGAGAATACAAAGTTCAAAACTCCTTCAGCCATTTGTGTCACCAAGAGAAGTGCCAGCCTGAGGATGAAGCCAACACACAGAAGAAGCAGTACAAAGCTATAAACAAAAAAGATGTGGAGCTGGCATCGTGTGGAGGATGTAAATTCTAGACTGCGCACCAGGGTTTTCAGGCCATAAGCTAATGCAATCCCTTTGTTTGCCTAAGGCAGTTTGAGTTTGTTATCCCGTCATATGAAAATTCTTAACCCATGCAAACACCACTGGCATCACTCCCAGTGACACCCGATTGCTGCTCTGGTTTCTCAGTCAAGAGCATGAAACCCATTTGACCAAAAGGACCAACCCCTCAAAATTAATCAGCATCTCTGGAGCACACCCACCTCTAGTACCCAGCTTTCCAGAGAGGACTCACAGTTTTCTGTTCCTGGGGTCTGGTTCCTTCCATTTTCTGCTCCATGTTGACTAGTTCTACGCCTGTCCTCATCCGAGTCCCTCCACAGTGGCAGGAGGTGGCTGCACTCTGCCGAGGAGGCCAGCAGCTGAGTGGACAGCCAGCTGCAGACCTCGGGCACCAGCACTGTCAGGAAAAGGGGTGTCAAGAAAGGATTTTGCCACAATGTATTTTTAATAGAACATAAAATCAGGCGGGAAAAGTTTCTTTAGAACCCAGTTAGCTATACACGAACACCTCCCCAGGTCCCTGTCAGAATGCTGAATCCCAGGCAATTTTGGCAACCCTCAGAGGAGCTTTACTTGCTAGGTGGTGACTCTCACAGAGATTAAGAGATGTGGCATGAAAGATTCTAAAGTCCTGAAAATCTGTGATAAGAACTGGTTTTTGCGATTCTACTCAATCTCAGTTTCTCTTGAAAAATTCTGTTATTTCCACTCCTGGCCAATATGACTAAGCACAGAGGTAGAAACACAGTCTAAACAGTTAACAGAATCCAGTAACTACCCGATGAAGTCCAACAGCAGAGCCAGGAGGCATCCGTTAGCGCTGGCAGAGATGGGGAAGGAGGGCTCTCACACTCTCCCTGACCGCCTTCCTCATTCCCAATCTCTCGGAAAGAATGTGCCATTTTCCAAATGTGCCTTGACTCATCCGTTTCTCTCCATCTTTACTACAACCGTGTAATTCATTCATTTAGCACAGGTACACTGAAGGTCTGCTGTTCCGGGCACTGTTCTAGTGGCTGGGAGAACAGGACCGGCAATGGAATGTGAACACAAGTCCGAGGGACCTTTCCAGTTTGGGCCTCTCTTTGTAGACCCTTCTCACTGGCGTCTGTCCTGCTTCCTCCTTTGTCCTCTCCTTCCATTCCCCAAGCAGGAACCTAAAAGTTCTTAAAATATCAACACTTCTGTTTAAAACCCTTCAATGACTTCCCATCACTCCCTAATTAAAACACCAAGGCCACCTGGCCCAGCCCTGCTGGTTGGCTGCAGGCCTCCCTACATCTTCGGCCTCTCCGCTCATCCTGTGCCCACTGTCCAGGCACGCTGGCCTCCTTACTGATCCTCAAGTATGTTAAAGCTTTTCCTCTTTCTAGAGCTTTCAATTTGCTTTTATTTCCTCATAAAACAGTGGCTTTCAAACTTTTTTGGGATAATAATGCCCACTAAGAAATACATTCCATATACCCTGAACCAGTGAATATGTCAACCTATATGTAAAGGCAACCTTAATTTTACATGATAATACTTCTGGTATGTTCTATTCCTTTTTTAAAAAGCTAGTCATGACCCACTAACCTGTAGTTTGAAACCACTCCTCCCTCTGCTCTTTCTCATGCTTCAACTTTCTATCTAAATGTTGGCCACTCATGGGGGCCCTCTCCAGCCACCTGATCTAAACCAGGCCCCTGACTTATGTTATTTTTCATCTGAGTCTCTTGTCCCTTCCCTTTGCAGCATGTATCAAAGTTATATATTTTCTCCATTGAGACTTGCTCATTGTCTCTCTCACAGGCCATGCCACGTTGTTAGCTTTTGAAGGCAGGACTTTATTTGTTCTGTTCCCTACCGTACATCCCACATCTGGTTCAACAATCAGCATGAGAGGAGAATATACATAAATATTCCTTGACTCACTGACTGACTGACAGTGGGTGGGTAAGTGATGCTGAGGCCTGGATTTAAAAATAAGCCTCCCCCATAAAAGGTACCAGGACCCCTTAAGAAATGGCTGGTTCTAGGGCTGGGGCAGGAAATAAACAAGTAGTGCCAGAAAGTAAAGAAATGCTCAAAAAACAAGAGGAAGGGACATGTCAAAGGGACACAGGTGCCAACCTAAAAGAACTCCCAATAGCCAAAACTGGAACCATTTGAACAGCAAAATAAATAGCCTAATATTAGGTTATAACCCAAGTCATTAAATAACTATGCATAAATGTTTGAGATACACATAGATATGCATGAGATTCCATACCAATATAAATGGTTGACTAAATAAATAAATGGGGGAGAAGAGATAAACCTTCCTTACAGAAGAATTCAGATGATTTATGTAACTACTATATAAAATAGATAAACAAGGTCCTAATGTATAGCACAGGGAACTACATTCAATATCTTATAATAACCTATAATGAAAAAGAATATGAAAAATTGCATACGTACAACTGAATCACTCTGCTATACACCAGAAACACAACACTGTCAATTAATTATACTTCAGTAAAATTTAAAGAAAAGATTTATGTAAATACCACCCTCCAGGAGGTGGAGCTTAATTCCCCCGCTCTCCCCACCCTGCAGAGGGGAGGAGGTACCGCACTTAGTACTTGCTTCTAAACAGGAGAGTAGGTAAAAGGGGAACAAGGTAACTTTCAGTGGGGAAACCTGGCAAACAGTACCTTGACCAGGTGTTTAAGGTTGATTTCACCATCCTGCCACGTACCCCCCTATCTGATGTGATAAGCAGAGCACTTCTCCTCTGTGGGTTTCCTCCAACAACCCAGGCCCCTGGTGCAACCATGAAAAAAGCATCAAACAAATCTGGCTAGAGGGACATTCTAAAAAAATACCTCACTAGGACTCCTCAAATCTGTCAAAACTTCGTGAAGACCAAGACTAGAAACTGTCACAGACCAGAGGGATTAAGGAGGCATGATAACCACTTGCAGCGCGGTATCTCAGATGAGGCTCTGGAACAGGAAAAGGAAATTCATGGGAAAACTAAGGAAATCTGAACAAAATATGGACTTCAGTTAATAATAATGTATCAATATTGGCTCACCAGTTGTGACAAGTATACCTTTGTGGTGTAAGATGCTAACTGAAGGAGGAACTGGGTGAGGGATATACAGGAACTCCATATGTTATCTTTGCAACTTCTCTGTGAGTAAAAACCTATTCTAAAATTTCAAGTTTACTTTAAAAAAAGTTCAATCTTTTTTTTTCCTTTAAAGACAGACTTTTTTGTTTGTTTAAGTTCAGTCTTAATGCTAAGAGCTGGGCCTTCATTCAATTGGTTTTCTGGAGCACCCACAAAGTACTTTAAATCCTGCCGGGCACAAAGAAGGCATTTAAAACTCATGGAAGATGAGTAGATGAATACAGACAAGGCAAGGCATCCAGGGTGGTGAAGCTACAAGCAAAGCATACAGGCTGACTAGAGAGCAGAGAGGTGTGGGTAGGTGGGGGAAGCTGATGAGAGAAAGCGATGACCAGAATGAGGAAGGAAGACAAGGACTGGCTGGCTTTGGTTAAGATGGAGCCAGCTATTCCCCACTGGAATGTAAGCTCCCTGAAGGCAAGAACCTTGTCTGTCTTCTCCTTGTCATATGTATCCCTAGTACCTAGAACCATGTCTGGAACACAGTAAATGTTCAAAGATGTGTGTTGACTAGATGAGAAACTAGATAAACAAAGTCTTGCTGGGACTCCACTTGAACTCTAGAACCACTGTTGTCACGTGAGGTCTCCTGCGTGCCTGCTGGATTTGCATTTTTGTACATGATGATGGCTGATGATTGTATTTGCATCATCAGAGGTCTTCCGGAAAGCTTGTAGATGTTAGCATTGGTTTTGAATGGCCCTAATGTTCACCCACAGGTATGAAAGTGCCTTGGAGCATTTCATGATGGTATTAATGGGTAGGTCTACTGATACCCAGGAGTGAAGGGCACCTCCCCTTTGCTCTGTTCTAGTGTTCAGTTATACCCAGCAGCAGCTTCTAGCACTGTGAGAATCGATAGAGTTCGTAGGGGTTTCAAGCTTTTGATATGGTCTCTACAAGTGTAAGGAAATAGTTTAGAGAAATGTTGAATTCCCTGGGGGCACATTCCTCCTTAATGGTTGTAAATGCTCAACATATTCACTTGTACATAACCTGGTTTATGAAGAAAAATTCAAATTTGGGGAAAATGATGGAAAAGTCATACTCAATTATGTAGCTATTAAGAATAGGGCAGACTATATGCATTAATATGAAACAATCTCCAAGATATATACAGTAAAGCGGCTCTCTGAAATTGACACAAGGCACAGGTTAACAGAAGGGGATTTCTGTGAAGATGGCATAGGAGGAAGGGGAGAGACTTTCACTGCACACTCTTGGAACCTTTTGAATCTTGCACATATACAAAGTATGTCAAATGAGAAAAACTTTTAAAAATGATTCCAGAGGAAGAAGAATTTGAATTCTGGCTGCAGGTGCACAAATCTCTTTTTCCGACCTATGCTTGATTTTCTTTGAGCCTCTGCTTTCTGCAGGATCTGTCACATGTCTGGTGAGAGGCAGGCAGGCTAAGCCACCTGTCCAGTCCTGGCTTTTAACATCATCTCAGATAAAGCTTTATATGAAGTGACAGAAGTATGCTGATGGTATTGAAAAAGGAAGACATTCACTCATCATAGTTTATAGATTCAAAACTAGGAATTAATTTTAAAAATAAGCCCTATAGTTATTTTCTGAACAGCACACTTGCATTATATTGTAGTCTTCTGTTAAAAAGCATCTTCAGACCATTAATAATGAATCATACTAATGCTCTAAAAACATTTGTAGAAAAGACATTTCAAGTCCCTTTAAATGAACAAATAGATCGCTTAAAAAAAAAATCCAATAGATCCCTCAAAAAAAAAAACTGATCAATAATTCATTATAGGTAAATATTTCATCAAGATCTCATTCTGCTTTTAAGCAATTTTCTGTTTTCTCACATTCCAAAGCAATATGTTTTTAAATTCTGAAGATAACTCCTTAGTATTGAGGGAACTAATGTTTGAGATACACATAAGCATTTCGAGTTATTTAAAATTAGAACACATTTGTGAGAAGATGTACTTCAGTCTTATTTCTGCTAACTTCAGAAGAAAGGGTGTTCAGCATTTCTTGCGTAAATTTCACTACAAGGTTAAGCTAATATAAAACATTTACATTCAGCTGCCATTAAAAAAAAAGCTTCATGGAAGCAAGAATAGAAAGTCTAAGACAGCAGCAACCGCATCCCCTGGGTGTTTGTTGAACATGAAGAATCTCAGGCCCTATTCCCCCTACTCTTCACAGTCTGCATTTAAACAGGCAGTGATGCCCATGCTTGTTAAAGTTTGAGAAGCCGCTGGGCTAAGAAAACTTAATTATGTTCAAATTCAGGCTATATTCTTTAGTGAACAATGTATATAATCTTTAGTAATAAGGACAATGTGACTTGTCTTTTTTTTTTGGAGACCAGAGTGTCACACTTATCAGGAATGACTATAATTAATAATCATTGCTCCCACACTTTCTCTTTTCTGATTCCATCCCCTCCACTTGTTCCTAGACCATTTATCACCCCTTCCCTGAGGATGATCACCTTCTTTTTCCACTGGTTCCTTCTCTTTCACCAGTGAACACACTGAGGCCTCCCTTATGCATAACACACACACCACACACACACACACACACTCTCTCTCTCTCTCTCTCTTTCTCTCCACCATGCTAATGGCTCAGCAACAGTCTTTTTTCCCCCATCACTAAATTTCTGCAACCTGACAGCTATCAGACCTGAATCAGCTCTCTTGAAGGTCCCAAGTACTTAATGCCAAATCTGAACACCTGGTCCCTGTTACTCCCAGAGATCTGGCTGAGTTTATGAATTCTCTCCCTGGCACTACTGTCTCTGGCCTCTGCCTGTCTTCCTCTTTTTGCTACCCAAGCACTGGCATTCCCCTCAGCTTAGCCCAAGATCTTTTCTTCTCTCTCTCCTACCTCTGCTGTGTTCTTGCCCTCCCTCCACCCCTCCCGCTTCAAAGGTCATCTCCATGCGGAAAACTTCCCAGACAGTAGCTTTAGCTCTGGCCTCTCTCTAGAATGCCAATAGCCTCACATTTTTTTCATTCATTTACAATTTACTGGGGGCCTATGACATGCTGTTGCACTGTGCTAGGCACTGGTGAACAAAACAGACCCATCCCTGCCCTCATGGAACTTACAGTCTACCAGGTCCCACAGACATAGAGCTCTTAATACAAGAGAGATAAATACTGAGGAAAAGGAGAGGGAGCTAGGGGAGGGAATAGCCAAATCTAGTTCAGGAAGTAGGGTTACCAGATAAAACACATGATGTCCAGTTAAAACTGAATTTCAGACAAACAACAAATTCTCTTTAATATAAGTATGCCTCAAATACTGCATGGGATATACTTACACTAAAGAAAAAAATTCATGTTTATCTGAAATTCGGCTTTAACTGGGCATCTCATACTTTTGTCTGCTATATCTGGTAACCCTATGAGGAAGGGCTTGGGCAGCTGGAGAGGAAAGTCCTGAGGGACTGAAAGAAGATGAGTGGAATTAGCAAGGAAAAGGAGGTGGCAGGAGAGGACATCCCAGGGAGAAGGAAGAGTCAAGGCAAGAGTTTGTAACAAGAGAGAGCGTCATGCTTTTGAGGCTCTGAGAGAAGTGCACTACAGCTGGATCATGAAGAAGAAGAGTACTGGGGAATAAATCTAGTGGGGAGAAGCCAGATCTTGCAAAGCCTGCACATGGTAAGGATTTTGAAGTACCCTAAAGACAGCATGAAGCCAATTAAAGATTTCAAGCAGAGGAGAAAATGGACCTAAAATGGTTCTGTACCAATGCCACCTTTGGGGGTTGGCAGTGGTCCCCCCACCACCAGTAAGCAGTTTTCTGGATACCAGCAGAGTGTCCTACAGGTCAACTCAATTCTGACACCATCCGCCCAGAAACAGCATCAGTTTCCACAACGTAAGGGTTTAGTGCCACAAGATTGCCTCCCCCTCCCCCGCCATACTTCAGGCCCCCATTGCAAGCCCAAGTTGCTGCCTGATCGACCTGCTGTAGATCTGGGGTTCCCATGACTCCCTCTTCCTTTCATTTAATTTGCTAGGATAGCTTACAAAACTCACAGAGTAACATTTTATTTTCTAGATTACCAGTTTATTATAAAAGAATATAACTCAGGAACAGCCAGATAACAGAGATGCACAGGGCAAGCTTTGTGGGAAAGGATGCCACTCTCCAGAAATGTCCATGAATTCACCCACCAGGAAGCTCTCTGAACCCTGCCCTTTTGGGTCTTTATGGAGGCTTCATTACCTGGGCATGACTGATTGGTGATTGCTTCAGACTCCAGCCCCTCTCCCCTTCTCAGGGGGTCAAGGTGGGGGTGGGACTGAAAATTCCAAATCTCTAATCATATGATTGGTTCTCCTGGCAACCAGCCCCCATCCTTAGGTGTGGTCCAAAAATCCTTAATAACATAAGACACCTTGATTGCTCTCATTGCTAGAAAATTCCCAGTTTCAGGAGCTCTGGGCCAGAAAAGGGACAAAGATCAAATATGTATTTCTTATTATAAATCACAATATCAGAGGACCTGAGCTAAAGCTTTGAATGACCTTTCTGGCTGCCAGATGGAGAAAGGAATTGAAAGGGCAGGAGTGGATGCAGAGACTCCATTTCTGAGGTGACTGTGACAGTCAAGAAATGTTAGTGACTCAATCATGGTGGCCTTCCTCTCATCTGTCTCCCAGACTCAGCCTGTACCACACCTCCCCACAAGATTCTACGAGAGTCATCATCTCAAAAGGCTGCTCTGCACATATGATCTAGCTACTGAAAAGACTCAGTGGCTCTTCCTGCACACCAAATAAAATCTCATCTCCTTAGCCTGATACTCAAGGCTTTCTATAATTCTGTCAGAACAGAATCTACCTTTCCTGTCTTATCTTTCCTTCTCTCCTGCAAGGAACTTAGGTTCCAGCCAAACTGGCAACCTTTTTCTCTGAGTTTTTATTCTTACCACGCTATCTGTCTGTCACTCACTTTCCTTCCCTCTTCCCAATTTCCACTTCTTTCCCCTCAAAAGCCTTCTTCAATGAAGCTTTTCCTAACCTACTCAGACAGAAGTTATAGAAACTTGTATTTGATAAGGCCCTGTGATGCGCCAGGCACTGTTAGAGGTATGAAGATGAAGAGAAGGATGTCCCTGCCCTCGTGGTGCTTACGTTCTCTTGTGAGATCAAAAGTAAGCCAAGGCAACTGCAGGACCTTGTCTTATTTAAAGGACAAGATGGGGAAGAAGGCCAGTGTAGACACAATAAAATAGTGGAGCAGAGAGTGATGAGGCCAGAAGGAAGGACCAGATCAAGCAGAACTTGGTAAGAATTCTAGATCTACTTCCGGTGGAATGAAAAAACTAGAAAGTTTTGGTCAAAGAACTGCCATGATGTCATTTATGTTTTAAGAAGGAGACACCAGATGAGAAGATACTGGTAGCCCAGGTGAGGCAGTGTTTGCTTAGACTTGGGTGGTACCAGTGGAAGTGGTAAAAAATATATTCAGGGTATATTTTAAGATAGACTCATTAGAACTTGCTGATGAATTAGACATGGATGTGAAGAGAAGAGAGGAATTAAAGATGAATAGGATAGAAATAAAAGATACTAGGCTTTGGGGCTAGGTAGCATTTATTAAGATGGGAAAGGATAGGTGTAGCTGTGAGCAGAAAGTCAAAAGTTCCCCTTTGCCTAAATAAAATTTGAACTATTAGACATTTAAGATGAATGTCAGGTAGGTGGTTCCAGGTAAGTCTGAAATGCAAAGAAGTTAATATTGGAGATAACACACAGTGTTAAAAGCCATAGGATGAATTCATATAGTGAGTATAGCCAAAGAAGAGGACCAAAGCCTGAGTCCTGGGGTGTTGCAACATTTAGGAGTCAAGAAGAGAAGAAAGAATCATCAAAGAAAACTGAGAAAGGGGCTGAGGCAGAAGGAAAACAAGAGGGTGTGGTGTCCAGTGAAGAAAGTGTTTCAAGAATGAAGGTGTGATCAACTGTCAGATGCTTCTGAGAGGGCAAGCAAGATACCATCTAGTTAGCCCAAAGTAAATCATCCTCTCAGTTCCATTTTCCCATAGTGGTTTATTTGTTCCTTTCTCATGGCAATGTCCAACTATCATGCTGTATAGTTACTTTTGTTTTCTCTCTCTTATAGAGGTTCCTTAACTATGTCTTCTTCCTCTCAAAAACTCCACTATCCTATTTGCTCAATAAATGCTAGAATAGATGAATCATGTGGAATTCTATAAAATCTGGGAGAATATGCCTAACACGGAATAAGCAATTAAAATTGATTTTACTGAGATGTCCCAAATGAACATTAAGACTTGTCCTTTAAACACTATGAACTCATCTACAAAAGAGAAACAGACTTGAAGCCATAGTAAACAATCTTATGGTTACTGGGGAAAGGGGGTGGGAAGGGTTAAATTTGGGAATTTGAGATTTAAAAATATTAGCTACTTATATAAAAATAGATTTAAAAGAAAGTTTCTGCTGTATAGCACAGGAAACAATGTTCAATATCTTATAACCTTAAATGAAAAAGAATATAAAAATGAATATATATACATATACACACACATATGACTGGGACATTGTGCTGTACACCAGAAATTGATACTTGTAACTGACTGTACTTCAATTAAAAAAAACAAAAAAGACTTGTCCTTTAAGACTAATGTATGGGCTTTGTTCTGACTAGAATGAAAGATGTCCACCATGCATCTGAGTTGAACTATAGCTAATCACAACCTATCTGGCATTTCTCTTCTTTTATTCTAATGTTTCATGCATGTTACAACCCCAAAGTAATGCAGCTTTTACCTGATTTGCTTCTATACATTCCTCCCTGATCCTGCCCCAACTTGGCTGTCCCTCATCTAAAGTTGGCTCTAGTTGATACCTTTATTAAGTATCCACTGATGTCATCAGTATCACCGGTAACTTTGTCACACTTGAATGTTAGCAACATTACTGTACATCAGAGACATAAGAATAAGTTGACATTTTATATTACATAATAATTAATTTTAAAACCATGACCCAAAAAAGCTACAGAAATAAAGGCAGTAGGAACGACCCAATTCTTAAGGGAGGCATGGTTGAGATGGCCTACCAAGAAAAAGGCTAGTAGTCAGGGCATGACATTTTTCCACAAGCCTGCACACAATGGGTTAGATTCAGGTGATAGGTCACTGAATTATTGTCTCTGGAAAAGAAAGCTAAAGCCCAACAGTTTTGGGTAACAAGAATATCAACATCCAAGCTACGGGTTTAAGCTTTCAGCCACATAACTTATTTGGAAAATGTGCACCAGACAACACAAAAAGACAAAGTCACCACATCCCAAACAAGTACAGTCCATCCCCTAGAGATCAGAAATGCCTGCCACACAGCCCAGAGCAGAGAAAACCACCTGTCTGTGAAGCCAGCCTCTCTGCTTGGCCTTAGCTACTCCATTTGGGGCTCTCGTGATTATTTTCCTAGACTTCCACTGTCACATTTCAGCTCCATGGCCCTTTGGTTACCTTTATTGTGCTCCCTGAGAGCAATTATTCACCCTTGACTCCTTCCTTACTCTTACACCTAAGGATTGACCACTTGCCTTAATTTTTGTAGTGGGCATGGAAATTTTGTAAAAATATCTTGTTTCCCAGCCCTTTTACTAATAAATCTTACTATGGATGTGTCTGTCAAATGACGACACTGCTGAACTGACTATCCACCCAGCGTCAGCACGACGAATTCTAACCTACTGTATTTCTTGCACGTGGCTTGGCATGTATTACTCACTATACACTTGAGTGAATTTCAAGGATGACACTGACAAAATGGGACACATTTAGAGGATGGAATGAACAGGCTAGAGAGAGATTTTGTTTGGAGTGAGAAGCTTAAGAGCTACTTTCAAATAGAGTTGTCAGAAAGGGGGGGAAAGCCTTATGCTCTCAACTCTAGGTCATTAGGATCACAGCTTTTCCAACCTTTTATTCATCCAGTGTTTAGTATAGTCCACTATGTTCCAGGCAGTGCTAGGTCCTGGGAATGCAATACCAAGCCAAACAGACATGATCTCTGCTCTTACAGAGTGTATGCTCAGTGAGAAAAACAAATACCATACAGATATTTGTTCCAAACCACAGTAAAGGTTATGATGGGAAAGTTGACTAGGATTCTCTAAGTAATACGTGAAGCAGACGGATATTTCTTCCGCTCCATGTAAAAGATGGAAAGCCAAATATTTCTCTTAAAGCTTTTCACGAACATGGTTCCAAGAGTCTACCTCAGTCTGAACAACCTTGCTCTCAGCTCTAACACATTTCCCTTGCTAAAAATGTATTACATTTTCAGAAGTAGTCTAGAGGCTAAAGCAAGACACAAACCACTCATTTATGAAAAGGACAGAATTAATAAATACCTCCAGATGCTTGATGAGAATAGCTCCAACTTAAGGGCTGCTTAAATTAGAGTGATGTTGAAACAGAAGATATATACTGTGGTCTGTGCTACAGCTAAAATGAACGTGGACTGATGCAAGGATCTGATCCACAGTGGTTCCTACTGAAAGTAGCTGATTTGAGTAAGCAAGTCTTCACCAGTAATGCAAACCTGAACCAACTGCACTTTGTATATTGATTTATAAACGACAAGTTTCCTCCTGTTTTTATAGCTGGTATTTTTAACAGGAAAATAAAACACTGATTTTGAAGTGTCATTAAATAATCCTGTTAATTTTTTTCTTTTTCATACCGAGTTGCAAAGCACCAATTATGAGCTAGACACTCCACAGAGAACCATGGAAAACAAAGAGGAAAAAGCCTGGCTGTGCTTTATTTATCCTTGTGATGTAGGGGTGGGGAAGCAAGAGAGGGAAAGCCAAGTTAATTGGTTTCAGAAGAATCAGTTGGTATGTCACAGCATGTCAACAATTCTAAATCTTCAGATTTGTCTTTACCCCACTGGTGATCTCTGACACATTATCGGTTAACAAGAATTAAATACTTAGATACTTAATGAACCACCTAAAGGATCTAAAAATCAAGTCCTTTTTTCACTCTGAGGTTCCTATATTGTGACTACTAGATTCCACAGTAGTAGTATACTTGCTAGCAAGTAAAGCACCTTTGAGAGGATTTAAAGGATTCTTTTGTCAAATAAATCTATATGGTAAATGAATTTTTTTAATTAAAAAGTATTATTTAATCTCAAATTACTTCAGAAGAGGCATGACTCTTTTCTAACACTCCTGTGGGTAATTTTTAATACTTTTAGACCAAGGAATGATTATATTTAGAAAACACTTAAGAGGATGATAGAACTCAAGAGACAGTTAAGTATTTTGACTGATTCCACCCCAATAATAGACTGAATGGAACTGACTATAAATATTGTCATGTGATTTTTTCTTATCATACCGCAAGATTCTACACTTCTATTTCAACTATGCTGGCACATCTAAAAGGAAACTCAACTTACCTGAGACCTAAATATCAGTAGTACGATAAATAAAAAGTGAGAGTGTCATTCTTTGGCATGACCCACTGACCCACATAAACCAAATCTCTGAAAACTGAATGAAAATGTTACTTTATATAGCTGACACAATATAAACCACACCCTAGAAAGATAACCATTAAAAGTTAACGTCACTCAGTATCAAACCTTGTATATTGTTGTCTTAGCAAACAATCAATTCTCATCTAGTTTCCAGTGAATAGGGGGATAAACAGAACAGGACCAGCCCATTCCTGGGTTCACTTCAGACTGACTGGACCACATCATGCTATAAAAACTGGAAGGTCAACTTTAACTATGAACTGGCTACTTTGGTTCTCTAGATACATAAGGTGCTTATCAATCCACTCTATTGATGTTGAGAACTTAGGTCATCCAAATGAAAAACAACATTATGAAGGACAAGCAATGATTTACTTTATTTAGGCTCAATTTATTCCTTCCTAGTTAAACAATGCCAGGAACTTAAGAACGCATCTTCATTTTCTTAGGAGGGTCACCACTTAGGATGAGTTAAATAAGCAATAATGAGATGTGTGGCTCTCTCCATTTTCTTTCACACATTCTCCTTTATCCCTCCTATCTTTTTTTCTTTGAGAAACTTTTACAACAGGTGTAAGAATAAGGAAATGTTAATGATTTCCCCAACAGGTAACCTGTGTTATATAAACTTCATTTCCAACTTCTAGAAATAAAGACAGACACAAAATTAATTAATTTTTTTAATAAACCATAAAATTTAAATATTCAAATAAAAAGAAAAAAATAGATATTTAAGCCACTGATTTCTGTTTTTATTCTTCCTCTGGGTGTTGGAGGCTTGACTTACCTGGGACTAGAGTAGAGTAATACAGTTATGATGCTGGTGTAATAATGAACAAGTAAGTAAAAATGGGCAAGGGACTGATCAAGTTTACTTTTGAATCTGGAAGTGCAGATCAGCAGCTCACCTGAGCCCACTGCAGAGACCTTCCATTGGTCTCGTCTGTGGAAAACTACTATGGCTTACTGCTCTCACAACCCTTGCCTTCACAGCTTGGCCCTCCTAGCATTTTGATCCTTCTGCTCACTGAAGCTCACTTGAGTCTGTAAAAACATCAAGGGGGAAAATCCCCAAACTGAGTAGATGAATAAATACTTTTAATGTGAACAATCATATTCAGACCAACCTCTTTTGAAAAAATACAAGTCAGTGGTTTTTTTTCTTTTTTTCATCCTTAAGTAACTCAACAATTGCTACTATTTTCTGACTTTACTAAAATGGCACTTTTCATTTTATTGACATCAGCCAATTATTTGCCACTTGCTTCTATTTTTTCTCTGATCGCATTGGTACCCTATGTTTTTCTTTTTGATTGAGACTTATACTTTCCATTCCAGAATATTTGACCTCTAACTTTATTTCACTCTGTCAATAAATCTGCTATTAATCTGTGAAAGGAAGCGGTGAGCACTAGCAGGATCTCACTTCAACATTCATACAATTTTTTATGAGAAAAACATTCATCTTTATTTTGGAATCTAAAACCATTATTGTATGATACTGTCTTTTAGCATACTCAAATGGGTCGACATTCAGTACGGACAGCAAGCTAGCTCACAAGAGACAAAGTGTAATGCACAAGTGCGTTCAGCCAGTAGACTCAGCCAGTAGCGTGGTAATAAAGTGCAGCAAAAGTTTCCTTATCTGAATAAGAACTCCAGTAATCTCTGAATATTTTTGGTAAAGTTAAGGAAAAGCTACTGCAGTCTGGAGGTCGGTAATCTTTAGACTTCAAAGACTTGCTACCAGGGACCACAGTGAAATATCAGACCTGAAGCCAATGACAAACACTAGCTTGAAAAGGAATGGGCTTTTCCAAAAATGCAAAACTATATAGATGCTTAACACACTATGATCTGACAGATTTATGGTGATAAAACAGCAAAGATAGATGAAAACATTATTTATACTTTTAGCCTGTAAAGAACACAGATTTAAAAATCGGTGGCAAGAAACTCTGACAGCTCCTGAGACAAGTTATCCTGTGCCCTACATCCATTCCATGCCTACGACGACCAGTCTGAAGGGTAACACAAAGAGTAAAAACAGCGATCTACTGTATGTGTCAGAAAGTACTGGAAAAGTGACAAAATTGTATGTTATTAAATGACAAAACATATTTAGAGGCTTTATTTAAAAATCTCTCACTGCTCATTATCAAAGTTACAAGATTGCATACCAATAGACAGACTGTAAACATAGGAAATTTTCTTAAGGAAAGATGGGTTTACTGTAATTTGATCTTTTACAAAAAATTACTGAAAGTTATTGATAACAGAATTTCTCTTTTACTTTCTTAAGTCTAATTCTCTTGAAATTTAAACCAATGTTTCCACTCCCTTGAGCTAAAGTTCAACCATGGTCACCTTAGGAAATACCCTTGTTTATTTGTTAATCAGAAATACAAATTCAGTGGCACATATTTCCATTTTCTTCTTAGGCCAAAGGTTTCGGCTTCATTATATTTTACAAGAAAACAGAAGACTTGCAGTGGTCCTGTAAAGTCTTTCATGTCGCAGCTGAGGTTTAATGACGGCAGTGGAGGAAAGCAGTGGTGATGCAAAGTAAGACCAGCCCGAGTGCCCTTATCTGACATGGAATCTTTTTCCTGTTTGGCTTGCAGCAGTGTTTCTGGTCAGGTTGCCTCCACCAAACCTCACTGAAGCAGAAGGGTGACATGCTCTGGTAAATCCTGTCTAAGGGTCATTCCGTTCAAGCAAATGGTTGATCCTTCAATCTGTTGGTTGCGGGATGATACTAATATGAAGAAAATTATCCGGGTAGCTCAGATGTTCACTCAGCCACTGCAAAGGTGTTTCCAACATTGGCTCAATTCCATGAATCATCACTTGATTCTTTTTTTCCCCATCTATTCCAAGAAAGAAATCCAACAATAATCGATAAGAGTCAAAACAGTTGAAGAAAAAATAATCTGCTGTCTTTGAGAATCCTTAGTGAATAAATGGATTTTACAGCTTTACAGGTTAGACTCGGTCTGTTTCCTGAGCAGGAAATGTGGACATGGAGAAAGTTCAAATGTTGCAATATGTATCACCCAAAACAGAAACCTGAGGGTTACAATGAATTCTGATAAAAATTCTGTTGCTATATGTGAAAGTATTCATTCTTTCTTAATTAGTGTGCTTACCTAAGATTGACGTTAATGAAACCATAGTGCAGAAAACAGCCCACTGTACCCACTGACCAAAATTTATTTTAGTTACACATTAAAAACTGTACTCTACGGCTATTACACATGACAGGTGTACGAAGTAGGTCAATACACATTTAAATTGTACAAAACAGAAATGTGGCTAGAAATTATCAAGAATAAGATGAATGTTTAGGGAGATGTTCAATAAAACAGATGGGAGCTGTAAGTTAATTTTCAGTAAATTTGTTCAAATACACATCAGAAAGTTGTAGAGACACTATTAGAGTAAGAGTTAAAGTTTTAATGAGAATAAACCAAGAGTCTGACTCAGGGATTTCTGTTTCAGTCATGAAATCTGATTGATTTTTGTTAACATCCATTCTCTAATTGAAAGGGTGGGGCAATTCGCACTTTTTTCTTAAGTTCAAATTTTATTACAAATTAAATTTAAGGTTAGTTTTGTGTCTTATGATTTTGGTATAGTATACCAACAATTTTTAGAATAAAACAGATGCACCCTTGGTTGTTACAGGAAAACAAAGAAAGCAAAACCAAATTCTTAAAAAAAAAAAAAACACGAAAAAACACAATAAAATAAAACACAGAACCGTCAAGAAACTCTGTCACTCCTTTAGCACAATTCTTGGTTTGTCTCTTTTAGTCTCTTCAATATGTAATGTCTAAAACCTCTCAGCTTCCTGGACACAGAAGGCAACAAGGAAACAGGGAATTCATGGAACTACGAGAGAGGGGAATATCCTACTTTTCCCTTTTCGCTCTGTTCAGAATGTCTCTTGCATCCCTAGTGCTCTAACGTCTAGGCCAAATGGGCTGATGATGTATGGTGATAATGGCTGGGCTGGCACCTGAAACATGAGACCCTTTTAAAGAAATACTTAAACTTCCTGTTAGAGGCAGCACAGTCTTGGGAGGTGACAGTCAACAGATTAACAATGAGAGGACACAAAACACTAGAGAATTGCTAGAAGAATGTCCCAAATAAAACCCTAAAAATCATACTATCAATCCCAAAGATAACCAAATAAAACTCCCAAACAAAACCCCGAATCTCTGTGTCATAGTTAAACACAATTTTGGAAGAGGTATCACCTTATACTACTACTAACCTAAAAAAATGCTCTCACTGTTTTGATTTATTCACCGATCTTTGTTGTATCTATGCATACCTTTTTCATAGCTGTGACCAGTGTTAGTACAATGATTGGTTTTCACAATGATGTGTATCACCCATAACTAAAAGATTAAGCTATATAAGGAATACTATAGAAAGCACAGTATTAGTACTTTGAGAAGATTTTTAAAATATCGATATTCAAATGGATATACCCTCAGCTATCTGCAATGATTCATTCTTTGTAAGTTCTAGATTGTCAAGGTTTTACTGTATTAATTCTTTCTTAGAATATTTAAAAACATTTCCGGTACAGTTCTCTTTATATTCTCATTATATATTTCTTTGAAATATTGTAATATTCTCAGAATCTTCCTCCTACTTAGCACTGAGTCAAAAAAATGAAAGAGCAGCAGTGGAGGAGTACGAGTTCCTTATCTGTCAAGTTCTCCCTTAAGCAGAGTCACCTTTGGATACTCTGAAATAGAGTGGAATATCCAAAATATTGTGCCTGAAGCAGCAGGTCAATGTGGGAGCGAACACTATATGACACATTCACACACAGTGTTTAAAAAACAAGACTAAACTCTGTTACACAAGAGGACAGGTGGAGTTTAAGAACTGCACAGCAGAAGTCGGAGAACATAAGTGCTATTCAAACACTCTGTATAATAAACCCAGGAAATCACATTATCAGAAATCTGAATAGGCACCACTGATTTTCTGGTTTAAATTTGGGCCACTTTTAATCTGTAACATAAAAGTGTCACTAAGACATCTAAAGAAGTGATCTAGGACTGTCATATCCCTCAGCACAAGAGTTTTTAAGGTTTGAAACACATTGTCACTACCTACATTTGTCCAAATATTTCGCCTGTATTTATGTTTTTGGTTTTCTGACTTCTGTTGATAACACAACTGTTACCAGAAGCATTCTTAGAATGGGGCAACAGTTTCCCTGGAACTATTAACTAAAGCTTCTCTCTTATTTATCACTGTATCCCCAGTGCCTAGCTTAGGGCCTGATAATAAATATTTTCAGAGCCTGGATAATTTTGCTGCTGATAAAACGCTGTCAAAATTAATGTATTGAAAATAGATTCTGATGGCTACCACTAATACGTAGAAGAGCTCTACTGATAAAGACTGTTTTGGTTATTAAAACAACAAAAAGTCAAAATGTTTTCAAATAAGCCAAGAAGCATATATGGTATCAGCAGAATTCATGCTACCATAAATAACAACAAAGCATGACTGGACATTCTGGCAATACCAGAACTAATAAAACAGAGCAGTGAAAAATTAGCACATTTCTCTCCCCTAACAGTTAGAAAGGAAACGCCTGATAATACTGCTACTAAAGTAAATCATGTTTTTGGTAAATATATCTTTGTGCTTCAAAATGGGAATCTAGAATTTAATACTTGGGAATAAGAAATATGTCACTACATAGTAAATGACTCAGGAGAAAAATGTTACCCTACATCTCACCCACTCAGATTTTCAAAAACGTTAGTTTGATGCTTTAAAGTAGGCAAACATTTGAGACAGCAATCAAGTGAACTATGTCTATATAAAATTCTCTCATACAGGGCACTTTTGGAGGGGGGTAACTTTTGATTTTGATATAATTTCAAACTTACAGAAAACCTGCAAAACAGCACAAGGAATTCCTCTTCATCCAGAGTCATCAATTGTTTACATTTTGCCCCATTAACTTTATCATTCTGTAAATATATAACTTCTGAATCATTTAAGAGTACATTAGAAACAGAGTCCTTTACCCTTAAATATTTTAGTGTATTCCTTCCAATAAAAATATTCTTTTATATAACCACAATATAGTTATCAAAATTTAAAAATTAACATTAATACAATACTGTTATGTAATCATTTCAAATTTTATCAACTATCCTGATTATTTTCTTCTCCATTCTAGGATACAGTCCAGGAATCACACATTGCATTTAATTTTCAAGTCTCTATACTCTCCTTTAACTTGGACAGTTTTTAGTCTTTCTCTGCATTTCTTAACCTTGACAATTTTGAAGAATACATGTCATTATTTCGCAGAATATCCACATAGCAATTAAAAAAAATTCTTTTAATTTATCTTGTAAACATAAGAATAGTCATTCATAAATACTTTGGGTTTGTGAATTAAGGAAAAGGACAGGAACAAATGTCAGAGACATGCATCTTCTTTTGGTACAGTAGTAAGTTAGATATTAAATCTATATCATGTATTGAAATATCACAAAATTTCATTTCTTATACTTATCTCACTTATAAGCCCAAATATTTTAAAAGATAAAAATGTAAATGCATCATATGATGTTGTATTATCACCAACAGCCTAATTAAAACAAACTCAATTCTTAACTAGCATTCACTTTAAAGTGAGCATTTTCAGAGTTGTGTGTCATTTTAAGGGAACTTTATTTAAACAGATTTTGATTATATGATGAAAGTGATAAGAATTACATATAGAAACCAAAAAAAGAAAGAAAATTCACTTTAGCTAGACAAGTCATTAATGAAAATTATGAACTTAAAAAAGACATGAATTGGGAGGTAGGGAACTTGAAATCTAATTCTGGTAATGAAGGACTTTGGGCAGACTTCATATCTCTTTTAGAGTGTTTCTTTATATATAAAATGAAGGTGTCTGTCTAGATCCATAGTTTGCAAATCTGGCTGACCATCAGAATCACTTCGAAGATTTTTAAAAATACATAGCTGGCCCCTCTCCAGATCTAGATCAATCTCTGGGGGATAGTCTGTTTTTTTTAATGTTCCCTTACCAGATGATTGCTGACTTATGACCCATGGCAGTTTCTGATACAACTCCATGGGTCAACGTGTAAACTAGGTCTAAAACAGAGGACTGGTAACATGTCTTCCAGTTCTAGTAAATGAGTCTTTAATGCCTAAAGAGCAAAATATTTCTTTTACAGTTTAAATCAGCATAATACAATAGCTGTGAATTCTTAGGCAAATCACTTAACCTCCGTAGTCTCAGTTTCCTCCTCCTACAGTGTTGATAAAGAATTCTAATCTCCAGGGTTGAACAGAGGATCAAATGAGATATCCAAATAAAGTACTCAGCACAGAGCCTAGCACAGGGCTTGCACATAGTAAGTATTCAATAAAGTTATGGGAATAAGGTAATTATTTCAATATTAGATATATCAAAAGATACTAAAAAAAATGGATTCAATTATCGATTCAATGCCTGGCTGGCATGCAAAGGGCCGTGAGAATTTGGCCTCATTTTAATATATACTCTGCATTACTCAGCCCCATTATTATGCAGTGTGGCACATGGATTTTATGAATGTGTTAAGAAAAAAAAAAGATGACAAAAACAAAAACCCAAAGACTCAATCATTATGCAAACAACAAAATGAATGACATTAAAGAATTCCTTAAACACTGTTAACCCTCTGGATTAATTTAATAGTGCTCTCAACACGTATACTCAGTAGAGCATCCCGGATAAGTCAAATGAACCCTATTGTACTAGGGTGATGTTGCTTAACAGACTTTAGATCTGGTTCTTATTTGAAAACTTAAGAGTATGTGATGAATCTGCCTTTCAGCAATGGCTCATAGCCTTCCCCATCCCAATCTGCATTTTACCCATTATTTTTTAGTCAGTTATCAACAAGGAGTATGACCTAAATGTCTTTAAAAGCAGGTTACTTGAGATTCTAGAGAGATGTATGAGTTTCATTCTTACTATTAACACATGTAACTAAGTATGTGAAACCTCTTAGAATTAAAAGCAGCTAAAGAAATGGATGATATATCTTCAAGGGAAAGTACTTTTAATCAGAAAATTTCACATTAATAACTTGTCTTTTAGTTTACACTTATGAATACAATACGAAGTAATAGAAATCTAAGGCTAGAAGTTGTAACCACTGTTTTTAGTTTTGTGACTTCACTTTTATATTTTATAATTCAGCAGAAAATGTCTTGATCTGCTATCTTGGAATGTGTGATGCTGAAGGTAAAACTTCTGAAAAATACTTGATACTGTGCAAAACAAAGAGATGAGCTTTCTGATTGCCACTATTCTGAACAATTTTGGTCTGCCTGACAAATTCTTTAACTTCTGATATGTTCATTAGTAAAATGCCAACTAATTGAATCCATCGACATGAAAAACCACAGGCTGAAATCTGAAGTGCATACATCATGCTGAAGGATTCTGACTCAGCCTCAGCAGTAATAGTCAGTGAGGTCAGGTCAAAGAGGGTTAAACCAAGCCAGGATATAGCCAAAGGAATACATCAAACGCTGATTTTAAAAGGGCAATTAATCTTAGACAGAAATGCTTCCTGGGGAATGAGATTTCAATCTTAAGAGCACACTACATGATGCAGCAGTAAAAATGAACATATACAAGCTTACAGAGCTTTTATCCTATGATCACAAACAGAAGGAGAGTGCTGTTTATCAGAGAAATACAAACCCATTTAAAAATACTTACATTAACTTCTTCCGGATCTACGCTCACTTAGTAGTACAGGTTTTAATGAACATATGATATCACAGTTAATATATACCACGTATCTTTTTCCATGTGTACATTTTATATTTTATATATATTTATATATATATTTTACTTCTGTCCAAAATATTCCCAGAGCCTTGACTCTTAACATTCTATATAAGCTTTCAAAGCCTGTCTATGTTAATTCTTCCACTGACTTTTGCTTTATAACCTTTATATTTCTTAATGAGGAGGTAATAAACCAAAATTTAAACTTAAGAAAATCCCCCCAAATTAGCTATAAGAACAGTGTATTAGATTAATTGATTATAAGACCATTTAAATAGACTGATTAAATGGCTCTTGATAATAAGATAAAAATATGATACAAGTTAGGAATTAAAATTTGTTCATTTCAGAGGAGCAACAAGGTCCTACTGTATACCATAGGAAACTATATCCAATATCTTGTAATAGTCTATATTGAAAAAGAATAGGAAAAGGAATATATATATACATACACACATATGTATCTGAACCACTATGCTGTACACCAGAAATACAACACTGTAAATCAACCATACTTCAATTAAAAACAAAACTTGTTCATTTCAAGAAAACCTCCCCAAAACGAAGTAAAACTTTGAAAATATAGGTTCAAATGTTTTTAATCTGCTTTCCTAAAATGATCCAGTAATTCTAGTTGGGTGTAATAGGGCCCATTTATATTTGTCAAGTTTGAATTACAGAATAGTTCAGAACTAACAGTTTTATTTAAAATATAGGCAATAATTACACTGTTTATATACGGCCAGACTGAGGTCTCACAGGACTTGTTTTAATGAAGAGATGACTTGCTTTTAATTACCTGCATGTGTTATTATTTTGTTAAGGGAATTTTGTTTTCTAGTGCTAAAGATGAAATATTAATTGTGCAAGTATCTGTTCCCACTTTTGAAAAAGTCAAGTTAATTCATTTAACTTCTTGGGAATAAAGGAAATCAGAGGCATCTTCTGACAGGCCCAGTAATCTCATCTTCGCTAATGAAGAACAACAAAAATAATTAGTTTATTATTTCTTTGATTTTAGAAAAGACATGTATAATGGATTAAGTCATTAACAGACTGCATCACTGAGATTAGTCCATACTACCCACGTGTTGAGACAAAGCACAGAGATGAAGGAAGAATGAAACAACTGAGGCAAAGAGTTTGACTCAGTTTAGAGTTTGGTGGCATAATGATAACTTAAGAAAATATGTTGTAATTATCAAGTTTAAAATAAGCCTAATAAATTGCTTCTGTCCAAACTTGGGTATAGTAGACCTTTGTCCATGAGGGCTATATTTGAAGAACTTTTTGTTTTACCACTGTGAATGACACTGTATCTTTTTTCTTTTCTTTCTTTTTTTTAACATAAAATGCCCATCCAGGGAGAGAAAACAATGAAAAGCAGAGAGTGTTAGGATGACATTACAGTCCAGTGACCCAGTCCCACATGTCAGGCTCATGGTATTACAGCAAAATTATGAATGGGTCTTCCAAGGTTACTTGTGACCAGCTGAAACTTCAAACAAATGTGTGTTCTGTTGCTTACAGTCTTCAGTGAGAAACTTTCACTAGCAGCAACACTTTCAGACCTCCTGCCTTAAGATTTTTCCTTTTAATATATTTTAACAAGTATATGATAATCCAGCTGGCTGCAGTGACTATGGAGATGCCGTAGTAGAATAAGTTTACTTATTTCCTATCAGAGCCACACTTCTGGCACTCCTAATCACATCCATAAATTAATTTCTAAAAAAAGCAGAAAGCTCAGTAGCATGGAACTCCTGCCATAATCCGAGGTAGAAGCAGTTACAACATCAGTTTACATTTAGAGCTCATTGCACATTTATATCTTCCGTGCAGATGCTGAACATCAACAAGTCCCTTTCTCTGCAGAGTGGGATTAAAAACAAATGACAACAAGAAAAAACAAAACTGCTTCTTGCTAACTCCACTTGGTAAATTTCTTATGAGTACAGTTATTTGTGAAAAAATAATAACAAACCCGTAAGAAAACAGTAATGTTAGTTGTAAAACCTTGGAAAAATATGAAATCATGAAATCTCACTTAACTAAACCTTTTGTTCATTTAAACCTTCTAACCATCAGGTGGATAGCGGGTAACATCCCTATTTTTTAGAGTAAGAACCATTAATAAAAAAAAAAAGCAACTACTGAATGACCTTCTAAATCAAACAGTGTGAAGGTACAAAGGGATACTAGAATAAAAACAATTTTAAATGAGTGAAAAAAGAACTAATAAAACCGTAAAGTGATTATTATTCTTACTTCCGAACCCTCATTCTGATGAAATTTGGGGTTTGAAGGTCTTACGTTTCTGTGGTATGAACTGGCAAACTGAAATGCCACCTCTTTGAGGGGGTCAGTGTCATCATGCTGACAAAAGCACCAACTGTTGGTTCACAATTCAAATTGAAGGATCTGCTTCAGATGAGTAACATGAGATCTAGATATTTCTTGTCTCTAATTGCTTTATGTCTGAAGAAAATTATTGCAACATCAGTTAATTCACTTTATAAAACAATCTAATCATACGTTACAGAGCGAAGGAGAAAAAATGTGAATACGTTATCTTTTCTTATTTTTTGTAGAAAGTACTCTGTGCTTTCTCATAAAGTGTGTAAAAAATATAATTTTCAAGTTAGACTACCTAAATCAGATACTATGACTCCCTTAGCCTCAGTTGTTATAACTATCTTCCAATGTACTAACCAAGCAAATAACAGATCAATCTTAGTTACTTAGTTCCTCAGTGCTTTCCCCTACATCTCTGAACTCACTGAAAATCTTATGCACATTTATAGGAGAGAAGTAGAAAAAAAAGGCTAGTCCTTCACAAATAGAGTAGGGACATTTTAAATGAGCATTTCAGACCAGACATTACCCTTTAGCAACAAGCCCCTGGGTAGCTGGTGAAGGATTCTACTACAGTGGTCATCTGGTATGTGTGACCTGGTCCCTCCTTTGCAACTAACTTCTGCTCATCTTTTAAGACTTAGCTCGGTCTTTACTACCCACTCCAGAATAGATAAGACAATAATTCTTTCTAATATTCTCTGCATATCTCCAATCCTACACAAGCCATATCTGTGCTTCTTTCTGCCCACTCCAACTGGACTAAAGTTTCTTAAAAGCAGGGAATAGGTCTTACACATCCCAGTAACCCCAGTGTAGAAGACAGTATGATGTGAAGAAATTGACTGATGAATAATGAAATCTACAACATCAAATGGAACTCAAAAATTAAATGGTAAGTGAGAAGGGTCTCAAGGAGTAAATAAATTCCCAGGAAGCAGGGCAGAAATGGAAAAAGGTAAGTGGCTAGAGGATTGTACTTGCTGGTAAGAGAGATGCAGAGAAACCTGACTAATTTGCCATTGAATGTAAGCCTTGCCCTACACATACACTTCATTTGTACAATATCAAATATAAATTCAGGATTACAACAACCCAACTGTTACAGAGAACTGATCAGCTGGAACTTTGAAATAAATTTATAAAGGCGAGAATGGTCGCTGTTATTTTCAGAGTCCTTTAACTTACTAGATTTTTATACATTACATTAGAAAATTGGGAAATGAAATATGATTGGGCAAAGCTTATAGGTGTTTTGTATTCTTCAAAGTAAAAAAGCTATGGTCTTTAGTTTTAGGTTTCTTTAATTGGTTTATTTTTGTACGTTGTTTTTAATGAACAAAGAAAGAAATATTTCACTTCAGGTCTGGTACAGAAAGCTTAGCTCTGAATTATCTTAACTATAACTGGCACCACAGAAAAACCTTACCTGAGTTCACCTTTGGTTACTTCCTGTTACCCTGACTAACTCCTCTGCCACTTATAAAACAATAACAGAAGAAACACATAAAGCAGCTCATCATTAGTTATTCCACAAGAACAATGACCTAAAGCATGTCTTTGTGAATATTAGTACATTCTATCTTCATGTGATGAAATAAGGCAAAATTCCTTCATGCATGAATCATTTGTTGTAAGGAGTCGTAGACAATGGTGCCAAATAACTTTTATGAAGCACTTTCTCTTTTTATCACGTGATGACAGCCAGTTCTTATCCATACCCGCCCAACCTTAGTCTTTTGCTTTCAACTTAAGTTGGGTGCAGGTGTTTCAAAATGCTTCACAATTGACAGCATCACAGGTGTGCTGAACTAGACAGTAAACAGTTCTTTATTGAAAGAGTGACTTGATGTTTCGAATACTCCCCACAGATCCTGAAATGACAGTTATTTTCCAATATGAGGTGACAAAAGGAAGAGACAAATAAAAGTTTTTCCAAAGATAAGGTACTGGTGTTAGAAATGTGGCCTCCTCCTGGCATGAAAGTACCATCAAAAGTACCTCAAAAGTATAGGTGCTATTTACATCATTTCAGTGAAGTGTGGGTATGGCATGTGTCTTTCCTTAATTGATGCAAACACATGACAGTTTGGGTGGGAACAAGTATGTCACACAAAGACAGCTACCTACTGCATCTGAAATCACCAAAGAGACAGGTTTGTGGATTAAACCTGTGAGTGGCTAAAAGGTTGAAAAGGTGAAAATAAAAATATGGACTAGGAGATGAAGACTTCAGTTCTAAACCTAGTTCTGCAATTAGGCAGCTAAAAGACCTTTAGCAAATCATCTAAAAAAACTAAAAGGCTGAACTGAAATAACTGTTGGTAAGGTTGAACAATTATATGATTCTTTAAAGATTCAAATACAAAACTAACACCCAATTTCTTCTTGGTCTCCCTCCAGTAAGTTTTCCCTCATCGTTCTTTGTATTTGTTGATGACTGTGCTGCTGGCTGGGGGAACAGATCCTTACAGTAGGACAGTTTTATTAAGGTTTTGAGTCTCATTGTGATGTTCCCACTCAATAGTCAAGGATCTTATAAAGAAATACATTTTAAATGACACAATATTTTGTAAAGTAGATTGTCAAAAAACACCTAAGAAAAGTACAATTAGGTAGCTTAGCTTAAATTTCAGTTTACTATTAATTGATAAAAACATTTTTTGATGTTCTCTAAAATATTACAGAGTATTCAAAAAGAAAAATACAGTGCAGAGAAATGAATAACTGAAGGCCAATGCTTGCAGTGGGGGCAGGTATAAGGCTTATGGGTCCCATCTCTGTCACTATAAAAATAATTAATCCCATGTTCTTGCACTGGAAGGATTAATATTGCTAAAATGGCCATACAACCCAAAGCAAACTACAGATTTAATGTGATCCCTACCAAACTACCCATGACATTTTTCACAGAACTGTAATAAATAATACTAAAATTTATATGGAATCATAAAAGACCCAGAATTGCCAGAGTAATCCTATGGATAAAGGACAAAGCAGAAGGCATAACCCTCCCAGATTTCAGACAATACTACAGAGCTACAGTGATCAAAACAGTGTGTTACTGGCACAAAAATGGACGTATGGATTAATGGAACAAAACAAAGAGCCCAAAAGTAAACCCATACACCAATGGTTAATTAATCGTTGACAAAGGAGGCAAGAATGTACAATGGAGAAAAGACAGTCTCTTCAGCAAGTAGTGCTGGGAAAGCTGGACAGCTGCATGTAAGTTAATGAAGTTAGAACAGTCCCTCACACCATACACAAAAATAAACTCAAATGGTTTAAAGACTTAAATATAAGACACGACACCATAAAACTTCTAGAAGAAAACACAGGCAAAACACTCTCTGACATGTTTCACAGCATTGTTTTCATAGGTCAGTCTCCCAAAGCAACAGGAATAAAAGCAAAAATTAACAAATGGGACCTAGTCAAACTTACAAGCTTTTTTGCACAGCAAAGGAAACCATCAACAAAATGAAAAGACAACCTACAGAATGGGAGAAAATATTTGCAAATGATGCAACTGACAAGAGCTTAATTTCCAAAATACAACAAAGAGCTCATACAACTCAATAATGAAAAAACAAACAACCCAGTCTAAAAATGGGCAGAAGACATAAATAGATATTTCTCCAAAGAAGACATATAGATGGCCAAGAGGCACACAAAAAGATGCTTAATATTGCTAATTATTAGAGAAATGCAAATCAAAACTACAATGAGGTATCACTTAACATAGATCAGAATGGTCATCATTAGAAAGTCTACAAATAATAAATGCTGGAGAGGGTGTGGAGAAAAGGGAACCCTCCTACACTGTTGGTGGGAATGTAAATTGGTACAGCCACTATGGAAAACAATATGGAGGTTCCTTAAAAAACTAAAAATAGAGTTATAAAATCCAGCAACTCCACTCCTGGGCATGTATCTGAAGAAAATGCTAATTTGAAAAGGTACATGCACTCCAATGTTCATAGCAGCACTACTTACAATAGCCAAGACGTGGAATCAACCTAAATGTCCATCCACAGATGACTGGATAAAGAAGATGTGGTGTGTGTGTGTATATATATAAAATGGAATATTCCTTAGCCATAAAAATGAATGAAATGCCATTTGCAGAAACATGGATGGACCTAGAGATTATCACACTAAATAAGTCAAAGAGAAATATCATATGATATCATTGATATGTGGAATCTAAAAAATGGTACAAATGAACTTATTTACAAAATAGAAGAGACCCACAGGCATAGAAAACAGACTTATAGTTAGTTATCAAAGGGGAAAGAGGGAGGGGGAGGGATAAATTAGGAGTTGGGATTAGCAGATACAAACTACTGCATACAAAATGGATAAACAACAAGGTCCTTCTGTATAGCACAGGGAACTATATTCAACTATATTGTGATAAACTATAAAGGAAAAGAATCTGAAATACATTCACATGTATAACTGAATCACTCTGCTGTACACCATAAACACAACACTGTAAATCAACTACACTTCAATAAAAAAAGATTAATCTCTTAATTACACTTCAAATGGAAAAATTAGTCTATATTCTCAAATCTTCAAGAATGTAGCAAAATAGACATTAAATAGATTTTAAAAAATACAAACAAACCCTTACAATAAAAGATAATGAATCAATAAAACCTGCTGGGAATATCTCAGTCCAAATTTCTACAACTTGAGTTCAAAAATAAAGTTTACTTAACTATTCCTGTGAGGATTTACAGGAAAATGGCAACAATGGTTGTCTCTGGAGCAGGGAACTGAGACAGGGTTTTGTGTATAGGAGTTGGGACAGAGACTTTTCACTATACTCCTTTATATACTTTTGGATTTTGGAACTATATAAATGTATCATCTACTAGAAAAAAATTAATTATTTTACTGAATAAAATATATTAAAAAACCTTGATAAACAGGACTTCCTCAGAATTAAATATTTTTTACTCTTCAGAAGAAAATGAAAAGATAAGATCCAGGAGAAAATAATTACAAATCATGTCTGATAAAAGACTTGTATCCAGAATATATAAATAACTCAACACTCAGTATTAAGAAGATACATAATCTATGAAAAAAATGAGAAAAGGATTTACATAGACATTTCACCAAATAAATCCATGAATAATAATAAGCACATGAAAACACTCTACCTCATTAGTTATTAGGGATATTTAAAAAACCACCATGAGATACCACTACACAACCACTAGGCTGGCTATAAGACAAAAAACACACAATGGTGAGGAAGTGAAGAAACTGGAACCCCTATACATTGCTGGTAGAACTGTAAAATGGTGCAGACACTTTGGAAAAGTTTAGTACTTTCTTTTTGGGGAGGGGTAATTAGGTTTATTTATTTATTTTTAGAGGAGATACTAGGGATTGAAACCAGGACCTTGTGCATGCTAAGCATGCACTCTACTACTTGAGCTATACCCTCCCTGCTAGTTTAGCAGTTTCATTAAAAAATAAGTACCAACTTACCATACAACCCAGCCATTTCACTCCTAGGAATCTACCCAGGAAAAATGAAAACATATGTCCTGTATGTGAATGTTCATAGCAGCATTATTCATAAAAGTAAAAAGGTGGAAACAACCCAAATGCCCAAAGCCAAAGACATGATGGTAAGTGAAAAAAAATCAGTTGCAATTTTGTGACTCTTTTTACGTGAAATAGCCAAGAGGAAAATTACAGAGTGAGAAAGCAGACAAGTAGTTGTCTACAACTGGCAGTGGAAGCAGAAATTAGCTACAAAGAATCACATGGGAACTTTTGAAGTGATGAAAATATTCTAAAACTAGATTGTGGTGATGGCTGCACAATTCTATAAATTTACTAAAAAAAAAATCACAGAATTGGAAAAAAATTTAACTCAAACTCCTACTGAAAACTATAACTACAAAGCAATAAAGATAGATTAAGATTCTAAGATAGTACTACAATCAACTTGCTGTTCATTACATCATGATTCAAAGATCATAAATAATGTTTCAGGTAGTGACAGAAAGAAAGAATTTAGTAATTGAAATACTGAGTAAACATTTATCCCAGCATTAGAGATATGAGATGTGTAGGCCAGCATCAAACACCTTGACTAGCAGAGTATAGTGATGACAAATAACACATTAAGGCCATATCAAATACCTTTATAATCTCTTGAGGCAATCATATTTGTTCAATTTTCATAATTTTGAGAAGTGGTCAATGATCTTCTTTATCAATCCCTTCTGGTACTGGTTCTGATGGTACTTTAGATGTCCCCCTTCTCCATTCCTCCTATTGAGATTTTGCATCTTTTCAAAGTGCTGGATATACATAGGAATGCCAGGAAAGGCAAGCATATTTGACTAAGAAAAATAGTTACCGTCACAGGCCAAATGGCACACATTTTGAGCACCATATTCTTTATTTAGTCTTTTAGGCTGGAATATCAATATTCCTCCCAATCCTATTGTTTCTACTTAATAGACAAACCATTTCCACAGATATACTACACACTTCTTGAACTGTGTGATACAAGTATGTAAATAATACTGCCATCATCCTAAATTGGGATACGTTAATAAGAAACATAGCATCTTGAAGTATTACCTTTATATTAATTTATGCCTTACCTATTCCCGTAAGGATTTAAACTGGCAATTTAAAAAATGTTTTCTATATAATAAATACAAGTCTATGCAATATATTAACAAACACAGTAATATATGACTGAAATTTCCCCTATAGCTTAGTAACCAAGAATAAGACAAGTCACTCAGTAATACAGTGATGATCAAATTATGGCATATAGATATAAAGAACCACACTGCTGCTCTTTTTAAAAAAAAATAGCTTTAAAGAATTTTTAATGACTAAAAATATGCTCATGTTATGCTCAGGTGAAAAAAGCAGGACATATAATTTTATATACACCCCCCCACCTCAAATACTTGTGTGTATCTACATGTGTGTGTGTCAATAGTGCTATGAGTTACGGGTCTGTAGCATTTTCCCCCCTGGTCTACTGCATTTTCTTACCATTGCTTATGTTGCAATTAAAAAAACAGAATTCAGCCATTTTTATACTTTCCTTCACTTACAGGAAAACAATTCTAACCTAAGCTACAAAATGAGGACCATGAAACAGGACAAGTTCTCAACTAGACTTGTGAAGCATCAAAGGCCAAGAGAACAATGCTGAGTAAAAACAGTAGAGAGTAGCAAAAATTCAAGTAAAATACGCATCCATTATTCAATATCTTGAACTTTTAAGATATCAACCAAAGGTAAGATTTTTTTTAAAAATGATTTCTTATTTCTTTAGAATGAATAAACACAATGCAAGATTAAAAACAATGTTTACCGGAACTGAATTCACAAGTGAAAGATTCAGGGCAGCAGAAATATAAGAAAGTAATTTTAAAAGTGCATTTTATTTTGCCAAGAGAGTGAATTCCTTATTTCGTTAGTGTCAATAATTTATAAAATAATAAATATTAAGTGCTTCTGTTTCAAAAGAGTTTTCTTTATATGATAAAGAAAATATCTTCCTGAAGTAATCAGTAAGTGTCAGAAGAAGAGAGAAATGAGAGATAAATTTTAATGTTACTGATTATACTACCTTCAGGGGCAACTGCAGAAGGACAAACTTCTTTTAGAAGATCTCCTAGTGTGTGCAATTGTCCATCTGGAGCCACAGGACGAAAAAGCTTCTGAATGAAAGGCCGTTCAGTTGTTGTCTATTTGAAAAATGAAAACAGATTTCAAACAATTAAGTCTTTGTTGCTGCAAACGACAAATCAATAGATCAGAAATTTAAAGCTGGCATTAGATGCCTTCTGATAGTGTAATGAGAAGCATACAACATCATAAATGTGGTATTATGGCCAAAAAGGCTTAATATAAACTCAAGTAAATCCAATCATGAGAAAGCAATAAGACAATTCAGAGCATGCAGCATTCTAAAGATAGCTGGCCTGGACACTTCAAAAAAAGTCAAAGGTATTAAAAAAATTAAAATAATACGAAAAGATTAAAAGAGATTGACAAGATATAACTAAACACAAAACATAAGCTCTGAATACTGGATTGGAGAAGAAAAAATTTTTAAATCAGCTATAAAACACATTTTTACAGTAACTGGGGAATAAAGAATGAACATTATTCACTATCTAATGAATATTACTGAATTCATTATCTAGTATTATTGAATTAATGTCAAATTTCTTAGGTTGATAATGGTTATAAGGACAATATCCTTATTCTTAAGAAATTCATAATCAGGCATTTAGGAATAAAGTAACATGTTTGAAACTTACCTTGATATGGCTGGGGTGGCAAAGGAAGAAGGGAGGGGGTGTGTGTGTATGTGTGTGAGAGAGTCTGTGTGTGTCTGTGTGCACAGGGACAGAGAGACCACAAACGTGGAAAAATGTTAATTACTGGTAAATCTAGGTGAAGGGTATTATATGGTCTTAGCTGTTTTATTATTTTAACTTTTCCATTGGTTCAAACATTTTCAGAATAGTAGGTGCAGCATTTCCTCTGACAACTGTTCTTAGCACTATGTCATAATTTATTGCTAATAATGTCAATCATCTACCCATTTAAAAAACTAAGTTTCATTTGCCCAAATTCCCTCCCTAGGAGCAAATGATGGAATTATCCCCATGACGGAGTGCAAAGGCTCCAGAATCGGTCAATCTATGACTAACAGCACTGTTGTTTATGAGTGCTCAGTTTCTTTGGAAATTTGAGACAGTCTATATTTCTTAAGTTTGTTGTGGGAATAACTGAAGAACTGTGCCAAGCACGAGGTATGTAAATAAATACATGATGAAGAGAGTAACACTCCCCCCTCCACAACTCTTAACTGTTATTTCATTTTAAGATGTTAAGTTTTTATTTTAAGCTTTCTGGAGTGAAAAAATCTGTAAAAACAAAGTAATACCTTATATTTTATAAGAAAATGATTCTAAATACCTAGCCTTGAAAGACAAGTTTTTTGTCTGTTTACTGTTAAATCATAGGGGTATATCTCAACAAGTTTTACCAGATTTGGTAAAAAATAATCTGGTTTTAAGTGCAGACATACTCTAAAATGTAAGAAAAGACAGATGTAGTGGAAGCAGGTGAGTATCTTCCCTCACTTTATACTATGTATTCAGTAAATACATAATAAATGTTAAAAATGGTATTACAACAATACAATTGAGAGTATGGAGAAAGTATGAAAAAACTAAAATTCTGATAATTAATATGCACTGAATATAATGTGAATTCACTTCACTAAACTCTTCATTTTTTAAAAGTATGATTGATATCTTTCAATTTAGGAAGCTTATACTTTTCCATAAGATGAAAATGAGAACAGTATCATGCACAATCAAGGATTAACTATGTGAAGATAATAAAGGTTAGATGAGTCCAGAGAAGAAATAAATAAATCAGGGACTGCAGTAATAATTTAAAATAGCACCCACTTAGGGCTTTCTATCTTCCAGGCAATGAAGAGGCTTTTAAGACTTTTTAGCAAAGGAAGTGACGTGATGAAAGAGGCTTTTTCTAAAGGCTAATGGAAAGCAGCACTGTGTACAATGACTTGGTTAAGAGGTAACATCAGGATGACCAGTGAGAAGCTGAATAATGCAAACCTATGTGATGACAACTGGGACCCGGTCAGTGGAAAATGAGGGGCAGAACTGTATCCCTAATTAAAAAAAAGTTAAAATGTATCATCCATGCTCCAATCTGAAAACACAAAGGTTTTCAGCAAAGTCAAATAAATCTTTTCAAGATTCATTCACTCCCTATTTGGTGACAGAACTGTGAGGTGGCTTAGCTATAATAATATAATACACACTATAATATAAAAACTTGAAAACAATGTGCTAAACAGGAAAGACCCAGCAGTCTTAGCTACATTTTAAAAACAGAAATTCTCCTCTACTTCTATTCCTAGAAAAAATGGCTATAATTCTCTGTACTTTTTTTCAACTCTCTCCCAAATCGGAACACAGTCTTTTTTTTATTTTAATTTAAGTAGAGTCAGTTACAATGTGTCAATTTCTGGTATACAGCATAATATTTCAGTCATATGTATACATACATACATTCATACTCTTTTTCATTATAAGTTGCTACAACATATTGAATATAGTTCCCTGTGCTATACAGAAGAAAATTTTTTAATCTATTTTATATATAGTTGTTAGTATTTGCAAATCTCAAGCTCCCAATTTATCCCTTCCCATCCCCCTTCCCCCTCTGTTAACTGTAAGTTTGTTTACTATGTCTGCACCAGAGCAGTTATAATAAAGTTATTACTTTAACAACTTTTATAATGACGTTATTTGCTTGTGGGGAGGTAAAAAGCCCCAGTAATATTAACATATTCTTAAATAAATTCTGCAGGATGGTAACCAAGAAAACTCTCACCAAAGTAAACTGCTGTTTCTCATATAACAAAAACCTTTATTAAAAGACAAAGACCCAAAATACTCCAATCAAAACTTTAATAAACATTATGTTTAACACTTATTTGAGTGCCTTTAAAAACTTACATTCTTAAAAATTTAGTACGCTAGAAAAGAGCATTAAGTGTCTGAGTAAGTAACACCAAAGGTTATGAAAACTGCTCAACTCTGGGAATTACCCTTAAAAAAAAAAGCCCTCCACAGACTGATCAGGCATTCAAGTACTATACAGAGGTTCTAGAGGGCAATGGGAATAGAGGGCACATTCATGCAAATTTCTTAACAGATCTCATCAAACCTAAGGTGGAGTTTAGCAGAGAAGACTAAATAATAAGACTAAGTATTTAAAAGCTATCTTCCTTCTGAATATGCAAGAATTTTAAAAATACAAAAACTCCACGAACATGAATGAATTTTTTAAACTTTGATTAAGCATGCATGAAACCAGACAATGCTAACAATATCCATGGTAATCTGAATCTTAGCCTGATAGACAAGAAAGCCACTGTAGCAGGACTATACCACACTTACTTAACCTAGACATAATTTGTAAATATGCAAACTATTTCAGTGACTTCCAAGAAACACTGTTATTTTCTCAGGAGAAATAACGTGACTTAGTAAAGTCATCTTTGAAACTACTCTTGTTATTTTTTTAAATCACTTATGTTAGTCATTTCTTAAACACACCAAATTGAATACAAAATTGGGGTGCTACTGGCTGACTGTTGCCCACCCTTTCTGTACTCATGCATCCTCACCACTGAAACAGTAACTTTTTCCTATATGGAAAAGTTTCGCTGTTGATGTAAATGGAGTATACCTGGAGGTATACTAAACAGAAGCAAAGGAAATTTTTAAGTTAAATTTGTAAAATTTTAGTGAATCAAGTTTGGATATATATGCATGGATATAAATGGAGGTAGTATCTACAATGCAAAGTTTCTGAGATGATAAAATACCTGTACAGCACAGTCATGGTGCACACAACCACCTAAACACATCCTAAAACACACACCACCACCACCACCACCACCGTCATCAACAAGGTTTGAGAGTAATATAATGAATATTTTAACTTAATACTATCCCAATTTAGCAGACTTCAGTTTTATTTCCTTTTAGCTTCAAATCTATTTTCTCTCAGCTCACTTGTCTAGATGTTAAAAGGTCCAGAATCATGAAATTCAGCTTATGTTGTAATGTTTAAAAAAAAAAAAGCAAAGTCACTTAAGGACTAAACTCAAAACTAGTCTAGAACTTGACACCAAAAACAAGATCCATAAAAGGAAATACTGATAAACTGGACCCTCATCAAAATTAAAAAGCAAAACTTGCTCTGCAAAACGTTCTGTGAAGATCTTTTGACAAAGGGCCCAGTTTGTTAGAATAGCTTGGATAAAACCATCCTAGTTAGTAGTATCCAGATTCAGGCTCTCATCTGACTTGCTGTAAAATTAATCGATAACTTTTGCTTCAGTAAGCTTTAGACTGGCATTCTATTCTCTTGGTTAAGCTGAAGAAACAAGTATTATATTGATAGAAGTATTAATATATGCTGTATTTCTCCAGGTGTAGCATCAGCTAATTTATGCATATGCTTTGCTTTTAAGTCCCCTGAAAAAGTCATGAAGATTGGCTTACTATATTAGTAAGTAAAATTTATTTGACTTATAAGAGTTACTTAACTATATCAAAGGATTTAACTTGTTAGGTTTGTAGTTTTTTTTTTTTTTTTAATCAGCTATACTGAACAACAACTGCAATTAGCAACGCCTACTGATTAACAGAGAATGTAACTAGATTTACTTCATTAACTATATGGGTAGTACGATGTGTTTTAGAAAAATTAAATCTGGAAAAGAATGAATTATAAAAATATCAAGAAGTGAAAAAGACTGTTCTTATTTTTATATAAAGTTATATTTATAGCTAGTATGAATTAAACTGAAAGGCATTAGAAAAACTAGATTTTATAATATACAAGTCCAAAAATCCACAAATAACTCTTAAGTATGCTATCCCTGCACAAAAGCTACTTCCAATATTAAAAATCTCAGCAACAATTACTAGGGCCATCAAAATCAGTGTATTTTCACTTGACACAATTTTAAAATAACTAAATCTACTATAGTTCAAAAGCTTTACACAGTAAGTAGTGAAAGCTTCATGATTAACAAATGGTAACAATGATGAATACCAGTAAAACTTTCCTTATAGATTCTTAGTAAAAAACCACAGTACAATACTTTACTTTTGATGTATAGCACAGGGAACTATGCTCAATATCTTGCTATAACCTTTAATGGAAAAAAGATGAAAACAAATACATATATATATATGCATGCAAGACTGGTACATTATGCTGTACACCAGAAACTGATACACTGTAACTGACAGTACTTCAATAAAAAAAAACTACTTTTGAGAATCATGTGGTCACTGATATTCCATTAATGATGGTATGAAGAATATTGTATTATTTCCTGACTATGTTAAAAAAAAAGATTTGCAACTGCTTATAACAAAAGCATATGTATAATAACAAAAACTATTAACACATGTTTCTTAGAATGATTCCATGTCTTATAGGTGGAATCTAAAAAAACAAACTGGCAAACCAAGCTCATTGATACAAAGAACAGATTGGTGGTTGCTAGAAGTGAGGGATGGGAGGGGGGTAGGAGAAATAAGTGAACTATTTTTGTTTTTAGTTTACAAAAATTGAAGTGGGGGGGAAGACTAATACGATACAGTTTATAATACAAATTAAAATTGGAAGAGATTGGAGAATTAGGGAGTCCCTTTGGTTTGCCTAAGAAATAATGAGGATATGAACTTGTATGTGGCAAAGAAAATGCAGGGAGTGGCTATGAGCAATAATTGTATGATAAGAAAATAGATGTTTCACTAATTCATTCATTTATTCTTTAATTCATCTCTTTTACTATATTAGGTACTTGTTAGAGATACTCAGCAAAAAATGAGCAGTCTCTGCCTTCACAAAGCTCTCTGACCAGCCCTGAGTAGCTCCTTTAATCTAGCAACTCAAAAATTAGTCCCACCCCTTAAGAGTGCTCACAGCTTCCATTCAGAACCATTCACCCCACATCCTTTCAGATTCTGCTTCCTAGCCTGTTCTCAAATCTCTCACTTTCTGATCACATCTTCCTTCCTGCCTATGATTCCACTTCATCTTATTGGCAGCTCTCATCTCTGGCTTCACTTCTTAAGATTCACTTTCCACTTCTTATTTTGGGAGCTGATTTCACGTGCTTTGGGTAAATTCCTGCCTGTGGTCTTGGCAACTAGGCATAGTCCTCATGACTGCCTTTCTTATCCCCAAACAGCCCAGGTCCAGAGAGTCAAGAGTCCAGCCAAAACAAAACAAAACAAAACAAACAAACAAAAAAGAATTATAGTAGTACTCAGGTATGGGATCTCTGCCTAACAACCAGAAGGCAGGGGAAAATATATCAGAAATCTTCATTCATTAAACATTTATTGAGCAATTACAAAGGTATCACTTGTGCTGGTGGATACAAAAATGAACAATGCACACATAAGCAAATAATTGTAACACACTGTTAAGTGATAACAGAAATATGTACAAAGTGCTATGAGAAAATCTAAAGGCCCGAGCACAAACTTTAACTCTGGGCTTTTTGGCAGCTAGAGCAAAAACAAAAATAAAAATAAAAAACCACAACTGATTATATAATTTCATTTTATAAGTGTGGAAGATATACCAGTAAATACAAAGTAAAATACACTAAGTGTGGTAGAATGTAATATATTAAAATAAAATAATAGGGAATTTCCAAAGAAGGTGAAAACAGGAGAGAACACAGATCTTCCAGATCTTCTGAAATATGTAATTTTTTTTTAAAAAGAGAAAAAGATAAGGCCATTTCAGGCAGACTACAGCATCAATCCTTCCTTTTCATATGCCCCCTCCCCAATAAAGTATTCAGAGGACAGATGGAATATAATGGTACCTGTGAGGAATTTGTGGATAAGAGAGAAAAGTGGGCTACAAACTTAGCAGATAAAGCTTGGAATGTCAAATGTAGTGGAATTAGCAAAGGCTTGGTTGGAATCCCAACTTACAACACAATTGATTGTGTACCTATGGCAAATTAAATCAATCTTTGGGAGTCTGTTTCTAAATTTGAAAAATGGAAATAATATGTATTTTTGAATGCCTACTGTAACAATTAAATAAGATGAGATACATAAAACACCTAATGCAACAGGTGCTTAACAATGATTAGTTCTTTTCATTCCCCCTTTTAAAATCACAGTTAAATGTGGAGCCAAAGAAAGGTAAGACTATTTAGTCTTTACAGAACCAAGAACAGAGAGAATAAAAAATAATTGGTATTCAACCATCACTTCCCTTTGAAGTCTTGTTAATTAGAATTAAGTATGCGGCACAAAGAAAAAGAAAATAGGGGTTTACACAGGATATGCTGCCAGACTTTACCAACAATGACACATGATATGTGCTTCAAACTGTCACATGCATATTTGGCCTAAGATATATTCATGCATGTCAAATTTTGTATCACATGCTTTTCAAAAGAAGCCTCATGTTAAAATTAGCTTAAGAATATACACAATTACAATACCTCATTAAGTAAAAAAAAAAAAAAAAAAAAAAAAAAAAACAGGCCATTTTCAAATGAATGCTTTCAGACCTTTACAGTAAACAGTCCTTTTGGTGGTGGGAAGTCGGGGGACAGGGAGGACAGCGGGTGGGGAGTCTGGGCCACCTAAACAGACTACTTTTATCCTTTATGTAGTGAAATAGGAGACTTGAAAATAAGCACTTTCTGTAGTCTTGCTACCAGAGTCTGAAGTCCACTTTTAATATTCCCGACAACTCTAAAAAATAATAATTAACATCTGAAAGGCTGTCATTATTATAGTCAGGGACACTTAATCCTCAAAGCAGTAGTGTCTTAATTGAGACTATGATTAAATGAAAGCACCCATCAGAATTATATCCACACATCTGGTTTGAAGTTTATGTTTTGTCTTATTTAAACTGTTATATTTATTACAATTCTGTCTAGACAATGTGAGATATATTTTGCTGCATAAATAGTTAAGGTAAATTTTTTTCAAATACAGGCAATGGGTTTATCTTCCTTATATTCTTTCACTGAATAAAATATGTTACAGGGAGGTACTATTTCCCTCTTACTCAAGATTGAGATCAGTGATGCTGTTTATCAGCCAATTTAAAAACAAGTTATATTGCTTTAAATTTTTTTTATCTGAAATTATTAGCAGAGCGGCCAAATGAGAAATTTCCTATACAAGTGTTAGGATTGATGTGCTTAATGGTAATTATCTTACTTCTTCTAAGATTTTTCCCAAAAGATTTCAAAATCATACCAAGGGAATCATAGTTTAAATTTCATTATCTATAAGAGCCTTAAAACACCTTTGCTAACTTTATCCAAAGCCACACTAAAAAGGCAGGCTACCACAAAAGTAATGTAATTAATAAACTGTTTTTGACTGAAGAATCAAAGGACACTTTTATATACGGACTATTTCTATCTTAATGGTATACTTAGATAACTAAGCAGTATTCTTCAATATAGAAATCAGAGTAGCAGGAAGAAACATCTAAGTAAAAGTGGTTATACTGATCTCAGAACTGAAATTCCTTCTCTTAATGTCCAGCCAAGCATCTTATTCAGTAGGAAAGTGTTTCAAAACTTGGGCTACAAGATCCTCAGCCTTTGAGCAAGGTCTGTGGGCTTTACAGTGAATACTAAATAAAAGTTCAAGATGGTAATGTTGATACTTTGTTGACAGAAATAATTTTTAATAATTTATCCCACTTAACAATCAGCAAAAGCAGATTTGATAAACCTTGAGTTTTTAGAAGTAGCAAATAAAAACAAGTGACAAATATTTTATAGCTCTCACTGTTGAAGTAATCTGCTGATTAAGAAATTGAAAAAAATAACACTTCACTAAAGAATACACGAAAAGAAGCAATGTAGTAGAACTATAAAACTCTTAAAAGAAAACACAGAAGGAAATCTTATGGCTCTGAATTTAGCAAGACAATCTGAAAGCACATGCAACCAAAGAAAAAATAAGCTGGACATAATCAAAACTAAAATTCTTTGTACTTCAAAGGACGCCATCAAGATAATGAAAAGAAAACCTACAGTATGAGGTTTCTGCAAATCATATATCTGATACAGGATCAGTATTCAGAAGAAATAAAGAGCTCTTACAACTCAATAGTAAAGACAACCCAATTAAAAAAGAGCAAAGGATTTGAGGATATTTCTCCTAATATGATATACAAATGGCCAGTAAGCATATGAAAAGATGTTTAACTTCATTAGTAATTAGGGAAGTGCAAATCAAAACCAAAATGATATACCCCTTCATACCCACTAAGACGGCTATAATTAAAGCAAAAGAAAATAACAAGTGTTAGCAAGGATGTAGACGAATTGGAACCCTCATACACTCTGGTGAAATACAAAATGGTGCAGATGCTTTGGAAAACAGTCCGGCAGTTCCTCAAAAGATTAAACACAGAATTACCATATAACCCAGCAATTCCACTTCTATGTATCTACCCAAGAGAACTGAAAGTATATATCCACACAAAAACTTGTATATTAATGTTCATAGCAGCATTTATTCATAATGGCCAAAAGATAGGAACAATCTAAACATCCATCAATCGGTGAATAGATAAATAAAATGTGTTATCTCCAAACAGTGGAATACTATTTGGCCATAAAAAGTAAATACACTGAAACATGCTACAACATTGATGAACCATGGAAATATAATGAAAGTGAAAGAAGCCAGATACAAAAGGCCATATATTTTATGATTCCATTTATACAAAATGTTCAGAATAGGCAAATCCACAGAGAAAGAAAGTAGATTAGTGGTTGCCATGAAATGGAGGAAGGGGGAATTTGTCATGGGCTGGAAGGAAGGAAGAAAGAGTGATTGCTAATGGGGTGTGTGGTGTTTCTGGGGTGATAAAATGTTCTGGAATTACATAGCAGTGATGGTTTCACCGATTTTGTGACTGTACTTTCAAAAAAATCAATGATTAGTATACTTTAAAAGGGTGAACTTTATGGTATCAAAGTTATACATCATAAGCTGTTATTAAAGAGAAGACATAAGGTAGAAAGTCCTCATATGGGAGGATGGTAGGGGCAGTCCCTCTGCAGGGATAACCCAGATTCATCATAGTTTGATTTGTAACTATTCATCATACCATATTTGTTTCATGAGTTAAAAAAAATTATATTCCCCCTCAATTTTAAAGGCAGTCAAGAGCCCCCAATAAGGATCAGAAAAATACCCCTGCCCTCTTCAATTCAGAAAAATTACAGATTTTTCTGTAAAAAGTTGTACAACAGTGTTGCAATTTTAAAGTTATCTGTGGGAATTTAAATAACTTTGCCTTAATTGTTCAACAAAACTCATTAAAAATTCATGTTCTGATACTTAAAATAAAGCTAAAAAGTTTTGAAATTACAAAACCTAGTACAAGGGGGAAGGAAATTTACTAAAATAGGTTCAGAATTTATTAATAAGGGGTTACATAAAATAGAATGAATCTATCTTACCAAATACAGTGTCTGGATCATAAAAAATGTCCTTATTGATAAACAGCTGCCCAGCTTGTGGACTCATTATGTCTGCTATTTCTGAGCTTTCCCAGAACCCTGTCCACCAGTCAGGGTATCAAAGGACTCCTCATCTACTTCCTTCCTTCCCACTAGCTTGGAACCGCTGATTCCCACCCACACTGCAGTGACCTGAATGGAGAGGAGGGACTCTTCCGTCTTGCATATTCTTAAGTTGGAATCTGGATTGATAAAGGAATGATGCTCTAAATGCAGGTTTACAGTACTAATATCACAGTTAAATTTCACTATTAAATATGTGGCCTATCCTATGAATTTTTTTTTTAACTTAAAATACGAGTCCCCATCTCCTTTACAAATTCAAATTTCTGGAATACAATATATGAAGAGAGGACTGTTTATAGAATCCAAAGTAGGTATCCCAACAGAACTTTATTTCAAGATAACAATCCAATTTCACCAATTCCGCAAGTCAAAACTACAAGTTTCTTTCCACAATGGAAGATTTAAAACAGCATAAACATTCTGTTATTTAGTACACTGAATTGGGGATTTTAAAAACTTCATTCTAAGAGGACTGTAGACATCAAAGACTAATTCTTGAATAATTTAAGTGACAGTTTATCCATCTGAGAAATGGAAGACCGCTGAGGCAAAAGAGAATACATTGTGGCTAAAAGCTATTATCACTGCACTTTTTTAAAAAGCCCTCTTAGGAACCAGGTCTTAAAAGATCATAAATTTGCCTTCATAAATAGTGATCAGCTGAACTACAAAATAAGTGAAAAGAGTGTGGTATTCCAATTTAAAATATAGTTCTTAATCTAAGGAATTTTATTTATTGTTCCAAAAGCAGATCATTATTCCCCAGAATTAATTACAATTAAAGGAAATCATCTTTACACAGAACATGAATTTCAGTAATATTTAATGTGAGCATTGTTAAAACATTCCAAAATAATAAAACTATTCAATTACATGTGATATGACTTTGGAAGGCATGGAAGTAAAAAGTTTTAAAAACTTTAAAACTATAATGTGTTAGACGGAAAAGCAAATTTGTTAGTTCTACTCCATTAAGGATTCATTAAGCAATGCAAAATCCAGAGTTCATGTTACACTTTGATGTGTAGATCCTTTTGAAAGCTACTCTCCCCTGTTTTATATGAAGCATCTGTAGCTAAAATGAACACCTAGTGAAGAGTACGGATGCTGCATTACATAAGAAGATGTCAGAACTGTCCCAAGCTGATTCTAAGTTACTTTAAACATGTATGTGGAGTCAGAAATTAGCTATGGCTTACTTCTTAGAAGTAACAGATAATTACCTTCATCATGATGAAAAGGATTTTAAATGTAAGCTAATAGAGGTATTTTTCCTTTAGCAAAGCTCTGCTTTTAAAAGTAAACTTCAAAACTTTAATTAAAATAGGAAATGCTTTATTACATAGTAAAAACACTTTTCAGATTAGTGAGGCAGAGAAAAGGAAGGATTCTGCAAAAGAAAAAGAGGGGCAGAAAGATGAAAAACACAAGAGGAAAAGAAGAGAAAGAAGAAAGACTAAAAGGACAGAAGTGCCTAGTGAAATGTATTATTTCTTTCAAAAACTAGCAGGAGAAATTCTTTCCTTTCATACACATAAAATAACAAATGTTCCTCCTATCTATGCTTTGAAAAATCTAGACAAAATATTAAGAATACATACTACATTGGATCTCTGCCTTTATTCTTGAAGAATGCTGTTTCTTAACATATTAATTTTCTACATTTCAAATGTAATTTCCATTTACAATGATGTTTTGAAGACAAACTTAATATGGTGTAAAACATGGTTAATAAAGTTCAATAATAAGTAACATATCTTAGTTTGACTTCTCAAAGTTTTGTGCACATTAACTCAGCCACATATCTAATACACAAATCACTCATCAGCAAACTCAGTAATTACTTGAAATCCTCAGCACCCTAATTCATGCAATTTCACAACTAGTACAATTTTAATTAATTCATGTCGTGTACATTAAACTGTCACAACATATGCAGATAGGTGACTTTCATGAAAAGAATACACCTAAGGTAGACATATGGTCTACTCAAATATGGTTTCCAAATGTAGATCCAATTCTGTTGAACTTAACTGTGATCAGACTCATCTTCCATTGACAGAGACCTCTCCCTACCCTCTACTCACTTTAAGAAACACACTCAAACAGTGGCTCTCTGAACCAGCACTGACATTCCTTTAAATTTACAGGGTTTTTTGAAGCAGATCTTTGAGAGATAGGCCCTATATGAGACAAGATATAATCTGTAAAATGCTTCCAAAGCAGCAAAAGATAATGCAATTGACTGCTTATATTAGATTATTTATTTCTGAACTGAAAATATTTTAATGTATCACAATCAATCTGCAAAAGAAGCAACTTGCCTAGCTAAACATTTAAGAGATTTCAAATAGGTATATATCTGTATCTATCTGAATCTATATATAATATCAATATAATTGATGCACACATCAACATAGCTATACATATATATCTGTACTTAATCATCTCCTTAGCACTTGTCTTATAATTATAAACAACCCACATGGATCATGAAGCAAAAATATTATATAAACCCCCAAAAAACCTTGAAAATTAAAAACAAAATTAAAAAAAAAAACAAAAGTAGTATGACCCAACAACTAACACACATACTTCATCAAAGAGTGTGATTCCAGGATATAAAATATCAAAGAACAATTTCCAGGCTCAGGCCAGAAATACAGAATATGATATTAGCCTTCATATATATGTATTTTTTAATTGAAGTATAGTCAGTTACAATGTATCAATTTCTGGTGTTGAGATTCGCAAATGTTAGTCACTATATATATAAATAGATTTAAAAAAACAAATTTCTTCTGTATAGCACAGGGAACTATATTCAATATCTTATAACAACCTTTAATGAAAAATATGAAAAAACATGTATGTATATGCATGACTGGGACATTGTGCTGTATACCAGAAATTAGCCTTCATATTTTTAAACTGGTTTTGCCTTCTAATATTCCTAAATAATCATCTCTATATTACCTACTTGAAATTATTAGTAAGAAGTTATTTTAAAAGTATGAGTAATTAGACCAAAAGCAATTCTCATATTTACCCAAAAGAAGGAACCACTACTAAGAATCAAAGCCTAGTAATTCTGTTCTTAACAGACAGGTGTTATGTGTTCTGGCATGTTATATGAAAATCATTTATGAGAAGAACAGAAAAAAAATCAGAAAGTAGTTTTCACTATTGGAACAGATAAATGATTAAGCAAATTTTCTTATACCATGAAATTGTCAACAGATTAAATGGTTACCCTATAGGGGCATCACTTCTGGATGCTAGCATTCTCTGAGATGGAAAGGGACTGAAAGAAAAATGTGATAATAACACACACCCAAATGATCTGGGTCTTAGAGATCTTTTCGGAATGGAGGCTTGAAGGACTAAACGTTCTCTAGACAGGGCCTGAGCTTAGGCTTGCAACTGCCGAGACCTCATTAGGCCACCAGTAAATCTGGAAACTAAAACCCATGTCAGAAAGATGGGAAGGCTGTAAATCAATCATTAAAGCAGCAGCTGACCCTCCTAAGGTGTAGTTTATCTCTGGCAGAGGGCTGACAATTCCTCCAAGAAAGTCAAGTATTAACTGTAATCTGAGGTGCTTTAATAAATAAACAGTAACAAATCAAGGAGTAAAATTAATTTGAAAATATTTTTTTAAGAGAGTTATACACTAAGATCTTATTTTGTGATATAAATACTGCTGAATACCTAGGTATGAAACAGCCCTGTTTTCCTTTTAGCTAAGTTACAACTTTTTAAGTCATCTCACAGTTAGCCTAAGCTTTTTTCAAATTTCAAACTGACCAACTGGAGTCTAACTTATTTTTACCACATCTACTCATATTCTCAAAGAGTGTTCAAGGAGAGCTGAAAATATCAAAAGGAGATATTGAGAAAGAAAATACATACCAATAACTGACAGTAAGGTGAATTTTTACATGTATTAAAATATAATAAAATATAAGCATCTTATTGCAACCAAGAATTTTTTTGTGGAGGGATCTAAAAAATCACTTTTAGTGAAATAATTAAGACCATCTTATCATAATCTATCTCTGTTTTTAAAATGAGGTATTTAATATTTCAGCTCTTAAAATTATCCCATAGTACTACATGCTTAAACATGAGGAGTGAAGTTCATTCTATTCCTAAATTTGAGAATTCATGTTTTAATGTGATCACAAAAAATTGCTTAATTGGTCACTGGAAAAAAAGAACATTCTGTAAATAAAAGAGAAAGAAAACTGTACAATTTTAGCTATCTGTTTCAATCTCTTCACACTAAAGGGAGGATGTTATGTTTTTACTTTCTGTCCGTGCATTTTCTCTATTAGAAGAAAAAAAGGACTGAAGGCAGAAAGCAACAGAAAGGGTGGAGTAATAAGAAGCCTGATGTGTGTAAAAACTGGAAAACAGTCTCATATGGAAAGTTATGATAGAAAGGAATAAGAAAATAAAAGTAATGAACTTAACAACGTATCAGAGGGAATAGTGATTAAGAGTGAGAGCACTGAAGCCAGACTGCCTGGGTTCAAATCCCAGTTCTTCTACTTACTGTGTGACTCTGGGCTATTTTCAATAGCCAAAGACAGTAACAGCCCATGTCCCAGAGGGCTACAGTGGGGATTAAATGAATTAATACATGTAAAATAGCATTTAAAATAGCACCTGGCACACAAAGTACTCAGTAATATGTTAGCTATTATTGTTATTTGTCTATAGTTTACTTTAATTACCAGCAATATTTTTCATTCTTGAAAATATTACATGAAACATTAACCTACTTAATATAACAAATTAGTAATGAGAAAATGCTGACTTCATTTAAAAATAACTTAGAAGTTTGGGATGATATTACTAATTTGTATGTTTTAACCTCTCTAACAATAAATTAGGGACATTTGTCATTAGATTATCTGTGTTATTTTGGAATTAATGAACAAAGCAAAATTTTAAGAAGCTCAAATATATATCATTTACTCTCATCCAATGTTTTAAAAACAAAACAGTAAATCATCTGCATCAAAAAGTTCCCATTTCTATAAAAGATAATTTAAATATATATATACGTATATATATATATGTAATATATCTCTCTTTTTTATATATATACATATATATACCCACCCACTGAATAAGCTTACAATTAAGGGTTGCTTTCATTTTTCAAAAATCCACCCAGGAAGCAATTTAAGTCTAAAGCAATCTCAGAGAGTAGTAGCTAGCTTATCTAGCAAGGGCAATCAAAACTTGCTGTGTTGGGCTGCCCCCTACAGGCCTCAATTTATCAAATTTTTTTTTTAAAAGGTGTCTAAGTAGGGAATATCATTAGAATTTTATATTAAGAATATTAATACTAAAGGAAAGTATTTATTCATTTATTCATTATAGCAGGAAATAGTCTCTGAGAAACATCTATAAATATACAGAGAAAAATGAAACAATTCCTTGACCTCCAGGAATTCACAGGTTACATCATACAGAGAAATTAGACTTCAGATCCATGGTAAAACACTGCAAAATGGCTTAAGAAATGTCTATATTACAATGCTGCGTGTAGAAAAAGAACTGGGTTGGAAATCCAAGACTCAAGTTCTACTCCTGTCTCTGCCATCAAATATCCAGTTGAACACTGGGCAAGAGTTTTATGCAAGCTGTCTTATTTCTAAAATTAGGGGGCTGAATAGATGATTCCTAGGGTTTCTCCTGGCTCTAATATTCTGTAATTACATTTTCCATAATAAAAGGTAGAAGGAAATGTTCAGGGAAAGAAGATACAATTTCTACATGGTATGAAGGGCACATACGGAGAAATCAACAAAGACTTCCTGGTGGAGCTGACATTTGAGTTAAGTTAAGAAGCATTCTGGGAGTAGGCGCTATGCCTAGGAAAAGTGAACAGAGTAAGAAAATAAAACATCAAGCAAGTTTTGGAGAACAGCATGTGATGTTATTTGGTAGGAGTCTAGCCATTTTTTATGGAAATCAACCTAACAGCAACTAAAAATTAGTGCAAATGGCAAGAAGGAGATAAATGCAATTCTGGTATTATACAATTCAAAGAAACTGGTCAAAAGAGATTCCAAGGTATTAAGTCTAGGAACTTGAAGGAAGGTGGTAAAGGAATACAGGGAACTGAAACAGAAAGAGTAGGTTACGTGAGTATTTGGTTAATATTGACAAATAGATTTTGGGGATCAGAGTTTCACAGAGAAGATTATGCCAAGACTAGAAATACATTGATAAATGTAGTGAACCACTTGTCACATATGTTCTACTAGTCATAAAAATTAAGAATATAGGGAGCATGTCAATCCATCATCATCACTGATAAAATAATTCACAGCAAAATTGTAATGATTTAAGCCAATAACATCTAATAATAATTACAGCAAATAACTTGCAGATTATTTGCGCCAGGCACAATACTGTATCAAAAGTATTACATTTAATTTTCATAATAACTCTATGAAATATTATTAACCTTATTCTACAGATGACAAAATTGAGGTCCAGAGAGGTGAGGTGAATGCCCCAAATCACAGCTAACCAAAATATAAGCTTTTAATTGCCTAAATGAAACTTCTCCATCTTAACCACCTGCTATATTAATGAACATTACAGAATCAATTCTTACAAATTTTTCAAAGTTTTGATTGGGGAACCTATGTAGAAAAAATTCTGAAATAATCAAGGACATACTTTTACAAAAAGTAATAATCTATCATTTATACCAATATTCATGTTCTTAAGCAATACAGTTAAAATTTTTGTATTTAGAAATAATTAGAAACAGATTTTCTAAAACTTAGAAAACTCCACAGTCTTTATTCTCTTTCCCAAATTTCCACAAAATCCACCTATCTAAATTAGAGGGTTAAGAATCATTAGAAGTGGTGCTGTCATCAGAAGTGGTGAAGTAAGGACTTCAAATATCCTCCTTTCTTCCATAAAAGCAATGAGAGCACTGGCAAAAATAGTCAAAAATCTGAACAGATCTCTAACAAGTAAGAGATTGAATTACTAGTTCACTGCAGCATTATTTACAATAGTCAAGATATGGAAACCTAAGTGTTTATTGATGGATGAATGGATAAAGAAAATATTTTTATATAAACAATGAAACATTCAGCCATAAAAAATGAATGAACTCCAGCTATTTATGACAACATAATGGACCTTGAGGACATTACTCTATGTGAAATAAATAGAGAAAGACAAATACTGCATATCTCACTTACATGTGGAAACTAAAGCAAACAAACAAAACACCAAGCTTGTGCATACAGAAAACAGACTGGTGGTTGCCAGAGGCAGGGCAAGACAGGGGATAATGGGGGAAGGGGGAGGGCGGGGAGAAATGCGTGAAGGAGGGGGATCAAAAGATATAAACTTCCATTTATAAAATAAGTAAGTCATAAAGATATAATGTACAACATCGTGACTATAGTTAGTAATACTGTATTGCATATTTGACAGTTGCTAAAAGAATGGACCTTGAAAGTCCTCATCATGAGGGAAAAAATGCTGTTAACTGTATGCTTAAAGAAAAAAAGAGTATTTGAGTACATTCCATACAACTTTTTACATTCAAGGCTATATGACAATTCTTTGTTCCACAATCAAGTATCATTTATTCTTCTTTAGAATCTTTAAGCTCACTCTTTACAGTATGTCATTGTAGTTGTTTACTGTTATCTATAGTAACCTCTTCAATTCCTGATCAGTACTTTGTGGTTATAAAGGAGTTTAAGATTCCAGACTACACTGGGGAAAATAATAGTTAGGCATACAACAAAATTAAGACAGGCTTGTCTGATAACTATATATAACACTGTAACTGTTCTTGTTCTATTCTAATTATTGTCATGATATGACTACAAATTGATGACCAAAATACAAAAAAGGATTAAAAAAAAAACCCTATCAAGTAAAATTAGAAAGATATTAGTTGCAATTTACACTGAGGGAAGAGGATAAGGAATAAATTCAAACCAGGCAAGAAGGAATTTTTTAAAAGGTTAAGGTAAAAACAAAGAACGATAATAAAACAAAACAACCCCCCCACCCCAAACCTAAGCATACCACAAGAACCTAACCTAGTAAGAAAGAGGGGCTTAAACTGATTAATCTACAGCTTGGATATAACCATCACATAAGAAATTCCCAGGACCCTCTCAGTCCATAATCTGATTGCCTAATTTTAAAACTCAACTCTGTTGAGGTATAAAATTACATACAATAAAACAGACACATTCTAAGTATATAGTTCAAAATGTAACAAACTGTTAATAGTTTTAAGGCCATCACCCCAACCAGATAGAGGATATTTCCATCATCTCCCAAAGTTCCTTCTGGTTCCTTATTAATCCATTTCCACCTTGTCTTCCCCATTTGTGAATTAAGAATTAGACAATTTTCCCAAAGGATTACTGCTATATAATTCTTTATATGAAAAATAACATATTAATAACTATACATGGAGAGGATTCTGGGAGCATGGAAGTTTAATGCTTCCCTGCATCCCCACTATTCCCAAATCTACCTCCTACCCAACACAGCAGCTCTCCCGAGGTAAAGCACCTGCTGAGGTGATAGGCAGGCAGGACCTATAGGGGCGAGCTACACACCTCTGTTGACCTTCCCTTTCCTAAAGTTCATAATCATATTATAAGACGCTATACATTTTCTTCCCTGAGATGCTCTGTAACTACTTTTCTTCCCTGTAAGATGAAACCTACAAACCATTCCCTGTACCCCTCCAGTCTTCCAATCTACACAGACCTTCACTTTTACTTCCTGGCTTCCTAACACCTAAAGTAGTTTAGTATCTTCAGTTTGGGACTATTATTAGATTTTTCCTTGTGGATTCTATCTTTCAAGGATATTTATATAACATTTGTATTTCATATCTCAAATATTCTGTCAATATCCGAAGTATCAATTCCTGAGAGGGCTCTTGATAGAAGTCTCTCTATTCCCTGGTCTCTTTCCCTGCCTCAAATGTGAAAAGGGTTCAGCCTTTTTTTCCAGCTTTTCCTTAGCCTTGGGGGATCCATAGGCTCACTAGTCCTTAGGCTGATGTCTACTCAGGGAGGAGAACATTGCAGAGGTTTGTGCGTAAAGCAATTCCACTTCTGTGTATGTGTCCAAAAGAATTGAAAGGAGGGTCTCAAAGAGATATTCCTACACCTATTGTGATGGTTAATTTTATCTGTCAAGCTGGTTGGGCATGGTGCCCAGATATTTGATCAAATATTATTCTGGAGGTTTCTGTGAAGTTGCTTTGTGGATGAGATTAACGTTTAAATTGGTAAATTCTGAGTAAATCTGGTTACCCCTCATAATATGAGTGAGCCTCACCACATCAGCTGAAGGTCTAAAACAAAGATCGACTTCCTTAGAGCATGAAGGAACTCTGCCAGCAATCTGCCTTTCAGCTCAAACTATTACTCTTCCCTGAGCCTCCAGCTTACCAGTTCATTCCCTCTCTCTTACCCCACATCCTGTTGCTTCTGTTTCTCTGGAGAACCCTGACTATTACTCCCATGTTTATAGCAGCATTATTCACAATAGCCAAAAAGCAGAAGAAACTCCAGTGTCTGTCCATCGATGAACAAAATGTGATATATAAGTACATGCTACAGTGCTACAACATGGATGAACCTTGACGACAATATGCTAAGGGAGGTAGGCAGATCACCAAAACACAAAAACAAGCAAACAAAAAACCTCCATCTTTAGGATTCCACCTGTATGAGAAACCTAGAATACTCAAATTTATAGTTGTTGTTTAATGAATATAGAGCTTCAGTTTTGCAAGATGAAAAGTATTTTAGTAATTGGATGCACAACATGAATGTACTTAATGCTACTGAAGTATATACATTTAAAAATGGGTGAGACAGTGAATTGTGTGCTATATGTATTTCACTACAACTAAAAATTTTTAAAATAAAGCCACTATAAATAACTTCCCCCCAAACTAAGTAACATACATTCAGCTGTACAACAGAGAATATTTACATTCTATCCTGCTAAAGTTTTTTTTTAATCGAAGTATAGTTGATATACAACGTTGTGTTAGTTTCTGACGTACAGCACGGTGATTCAGTTACATACATACACACACACACACACATTCTTTTTCATTACAGGTTATTACAAGATATTGAGTATAGTTCCCTGTGCTATACAGTGGACCTTGTTGTTTATCTATTTTATATATAGTAGTTAGCATCTGCAAGTCCCAAACTCCTAATTTATCCTCGCCCCCCACTTTCCCTTTTGGTAATCATAAATTTGTTTTCTAAGTTTGTGAGTCTGTTTCTGTTTTGTAAATAAGTTAATTTGTATCATTTTTTAGATTCCACAAAAAAATGATATCATATATTTGTCTTTCTGTCTGACTTACTTCATTTAGTATGATAATCTCTAGGTCCATCCACGTATCCTGCTAAAGATATTAAATATCTCTAAACAGTTCAAAATGTATTACAAATTACTCAGTGTTTCTCTTTTTTGAAATGACCAAAAGAAAAAAATGAAATTAAAACCAGCAACACTCAATTTACAGCCTAACAAGTTCCTCTTCTTGTTCTCTGGTCTTTCTGCTAGATGGTATTTCAAAATATCAACTAAAATGGAAAACAATGAAAGAACAGAATTATAATTTCTCACCAAAACTGCCACAATCTTGGAGGAGGAGGAATCTTAGCAAATACTGTCATAAATCCCCATGCATTTCTATTGTTCTCATTTTTTTAAATTCATAGATCCACATTTCTGAAAATAAACGGAGTCCAAAATTTTGGCTCATTCCTCAGCCTAGGAAGTGTCAAGTTAATCTCTGACATGCTGGTTTCCATTTTTCAAAATGTACTCTTTTCTCCCTTAAGCTCCTAAGTATCTATATTCGTAAATATTTTGGCATATTAATACAGAAGTTAAATATATTTGCTTAAGTAAAATGACTAGTAAATTTCCCAACTGAATTAAAATATTAATGGAGTTTTATTGTCATAAGTGAACTATTATATTGAAATACTAAGGAAATAACAAGAAAGAGCAGAATTCTGAAAATTATGAAAGAGAGCAAAACTAGGTTAAAATTCTAATTTATTTTACTATCACATAACTTACGAACAATTTCTTCCAAAGACAAGAAGGAATCATTTTAACAGTATCAGAGAACAAGCATTGTTTATCAGCTTCATGTTTTTGTTTAAAACTAAAAATAATATTGATGTTCCTAAGAGGATTCTCTGAGTTTATTTGTAACCTCTAGAACAACATATAGAATAAAGTAGGTTGATTATATAATCTTTATTGAATAAATATGAGTAGATATTTAAATTATTAAAAATATGTATAGGATAAAGAAAATACTCCTTAATATGGCCTGACCCTTATCTTTGCAGCCTTATCCTACCCTCAATTTTGTGCTCAAAACCATAAGCTGTCCTCATACTTAGCACATCCCTTCTGCCTACAGAAGTTGTCTTATCACTCTTTGCCTACCTTAATTCCACCCATTTGTCACATTTCAAGAGATGCAATATTTCATCAAAGAAGCCTTCTCTGTCCTGCTAAACCAGATGAAATTCTCCTTAGGGGATTAGGCTTTATTGCACTTTATACCCCTCCTTTACAGCACCAATCACAGCTGGATTTAAAATTTGTCTGTATACTTAATTGATTAATTTCTTTCCACTTCTAGATTATAAACTCCATAAAGGATGATTGATTACAGTATTAATTCACCACTTGTATAGAACAAGGGATGACATGCAAACATCTGTGAGCAAATGAACTTGTTGAATGAATGAATGAGACAAACTTTGCTTGCATGAAGTATATTGGTAGGATAACATTTATAAATCCATTGCTCTTGAAAAACAGAAATTACGTGCCTAATTTTCATTCTATAACCTAAATATCAATGCTGAGGACTTTTGACAGTCATTTTACAAATTGTTTTAACAGATATCCTCATTAATCACCATCTGTTTACCTGTGCTATTCTAAATAACATTTTAGTTACATTTTTGAAACACTTACTGTCATTAACCTCATCTCTAGAATACTGGCTATTATGAAGCACCTGGATTTCAGGAACACAGACCTGAAACTCACACACCAAACTAAACTGTTATGTAAATGACAGAAATGACACATTTTGGTCTGTGATGGCTCTCTAAACTACTTTTGGATCTATTTTACTTTTACCACTAAAATTCTGTCAGTGGATTATAGTCATTTTGAGCCCATGACAATTGAATGACAGATGAAAAAGAACTAAAGTTTCAAACAATCTGTACAAAACTCAACCTTTAAAGAATATCAACAGTTAGAAATTTTTTAGGTTTCTATCAACTTATTTGGTAAAAGTGAACTTCATTTCATGTGATAATTATGTCCTGAAAATTCTGCAAAATTAATTTTTATAAATAAAATTGTATTTTATTTTTAATCCCACCTAGGTCTGGATTCTAGTTCTTCCATTTTTCATGTATGTGCCCTGAACAAGTGATTTAAAGTCCCTCAGCTTCAGTTTCCTCATAAGTAAAATCAGATAATGATCCCTACATCATAAGATAGTTTTGAGGCTTTGAAAGACAAAATAAGCCTTGCTCAAATGTGCTCAGCGTACCTTCCTTTATGCAGAATTCTACTAGGGTTCTGGGGGAAAAAAAGCTTAGCAAAATTATGCCTTTCATCTATCTTATTAATAAACCTGGATTTTCAAGTTTTATTTAAATTTACTTACTAATTTAAGGTCTCTTACAGTATAGAGATTTATATCCAGAATATCAGAGAAATGAAAGGTACAGATTAATCAAAATGCCACTTAAATAAAAGCTACACTTAATCAGTGGAATATCCCGACCATACAGACTAATCAGCTGTAAAGGAGGCAGCATCAGAAACCTGGTATTAGCTTCAGATCATGTAATTAGGAAAACAGAAAGCAATCCCATCTTCCTTTGGTCAAGGTATGAATGAAGATCCAAAAGTACAAAATAGGGAAACGGAAACAGCCAGCAAGTGAACAATGAGCAGAAACTAAGATTCCTAAAGTTTTATATGTATGTATCTCACATCTAAAATTTTAATCAAATTCAAGTAAGAACCAAACCAGATAGGGGTAAAGCCAACAGCAAGCTTTCACAGGTGAATAAAGATCAATGAAGAGAACCAATAAAGCCCTCAGGCTCCACCTCCCTGATTTGAGGAAAAACTGCCAACTGTCTTGACAGAGGCAAGACAGGCAGCAAGCTCTGCCCTAACAAGAGTCCCCACCTGGCAGCCAGGTTTTGTCAAGCAAATTTTGAGAATTCTCCAGCTTCCCACTTTCTATCTAATTATAGGATTTTATGAAAACCATTCTCTCTCACACATACACATTCTCTTTCTCTCCTCCCCTCCCCCATATTCTCTCTCTAAATCCTTCCGTGTTATGATACCACAGTAAGAGGTATTGATACATCTGACAATTGGCCCCAGTAAAGAATGATAAATACGAAAGAGAAGATCTCCATTCTGTACATCTGCACTATTATTCTAGTAACAATAATCCCTACATTAAGTAACAGTATAGCACACTTTCCCTAAAAGAGCTTAACGCATTTACCATCTAGAAACTACAGTACAGTTAAATATCTATGTCACAACCTAACCATCCAAGTAAGAGTTGGGAGGTATACATCTCAAACCAGTTTTGGAACTCCTCTTTTGAGAATGTCTTTCTGAGTCTGTGATACATTTTATTCAACTAAATTCCACAAATAAAGCACTTTGCTAGACTCTGGGTATGCGTTATGGTACATTACTGTGAAGCCCATGATCTAACAGAATAGCCCCAAACCAGCTATTAATGACTGATGAATGATTTGGTGAATTAACAAATATTCACAAAATTTCAAGATATATCATTTTTAGAAGTGATTAAAAGTCACAGTGACAGCCAGGAGTATAAAATGTTTTTTAAAAAATAAGAATGTCACTGATCTAATTATATAAACCTGTTATATGGCTCCTTTAAGGAACAATTCCAACCAGATGTATAAATTCTCTCAGTCATGCCGTTTTCATTTTGTAGATGAGGAAATGAAGACCCAGCAAGACTCAGTAACCTCCAGTGGCCACATAGCTAGTCAGTGTCACACTTCCCACAGAGCCTTAGAGGTCTCCCTTCTAGTTCAGGGCTCCTGATAGGAAACTCAACTTTTTTCAAGGGAAACTGCTTTAGCCTTTATGTGTCTCAAATATTTTACAACTTTCTGAGCTCAAGAGAGGTTTACACATAGTCACAAATTATCAGACTAGGAAAATGAAGCAAAAAGAAGTCAAAATAATTTTCTACTAGATGAGTAAGACAAAATTATGATCTTGATCTGTCATACACTATTTTTTTCAATAAATAACCTTGATTTACATATGTTTCTGGGACTAACTAGACTGGGAAAAGTCACTTGTTTATAGTATCAGAGCAGAAACAAGAAGGCACAGCATCACTGAAAAGCAAGAAGGTACAATGGGGCAAATCAAATTTCTCATCCCTCTGCACATGTCCAGGTTAGTGCTGTCGGGTATCGACCTTGAGGTTACAAATAAGTTTTAGCAAGCAGACAAATCTGTAAGTACAGAATCTGCGAATAAAGAGGATTGACTGTCTATGTATCAAATATTTCAGTGCAGTCTCTGATTTGATTGCCACCAAAAGAGAGAGAGAGAGAGATCTGGAAAGCCCTAATAAATACTATTCAGTTACTATGCAAACTTAAAAAGAGTTTAGACTAGAGTGCTTCAAGAAGTAAGATGGCCGAGGCTTTTGTAAGTTGCTATTGTTAAAAATGTTTTCTTCCTACCTGATATATTCTAAAAGGGATGTAACGAAATCCATTTTCTTCTGCAGGATATTCCATGAGTTTCCGATTGATGGCCCAAAATTGGTCAAATCTATCTGTAATGATAAATTATTTATTAAAAATGAACATCATAATTTAATATCTCACATGAAGTGATGAAAGTTGTTAAACATCCATCCTCATAGAAACTTCTGAAAGGGCATTATTCATATTACATTTTTTATTGAACTTATCTTCCTACAACTAAACATAAAGCAAGATATAAATTTTTTTCTATATTACTGCTTCCTCCTCTTATATATATCCATAGACATTTTTCCTCATAAAAGAAATCCTAAACAGATTATGACTACTTGTGTCATCGAGGCAAAAAACACCAAGTAGGGACAAATGTGTCAATTCCTTTGGACCTACTCCTACTGTCTAAACTGTGAAGACAGCTTCAAGTGACCTAAATTTTAATCAGAACTTGTGTAAAGAAATAAAGTAAAAAAAAAAAACAAACACAGTACACATTACACAGCAAAAAGACTAGCTTTGAAAGAAATGTGCAACTGATACAACTGTCAGTTGCAGTTTAATCTCAGACTGATAAACAACCCCTTTTTAAAAATTTCAGACTGGATTTAAAAAAAAAAAAAAACACTTACCAATGTATAATTCACATACCATAAAATTCACCCTTTTAAAGTATATAACTTAGTGGTTTTAGTATATTCAGAGTTGAGTAAGCATTTCCAATATCTAATTTCAGAACATTTTCACCATCCCTAAATTAAACCCATACCCATTAATAGATATTCTCTTCTCCCCAATGCCCTGAAAATCACAAATCTATTCTAGCCCAGACATTTCACATAAATGGAATCATACAATATGTGATCTTCTTCATCTATTTTTTTTCTTACATGTATTGTAAGATAGATTGGGGGGGGTAATTAGGTTTATTTATTTTTTAATGGAGGTACTGGGGATTGAACCCAGGACCTCATGCATGCTAAGTATGCACTCTACCAGTTGAGCTATACCCTCCCCTACTTCAAGGTTCATTCATGTTGTACCATTTTTCAGAACTTCATTTGTTTTTATAACCAAATAATATTTTATTTTATGGACATACCACATTTTGTTTACCCATTCATCAATTTATGGACATTTGGGTTATTTCCATTTTTTGGCTGTTATGAATAATGCTACCATGAACATTCATGTACAAGTTTTTTTATGGATGTATATTTTCAATTTTCTTGGGTATAATACGTAGGAATGGAATTGCTGAGTTATACGGTAACTGTTTAACTGCCAAATGGTAACTGTGTTTTGAGGAACTACCAAACTGTTTTCCAAAGAGGCTGCACCACTTTACATTCCCACCAACAACAAGGGTTCTGATTTGTCTACTTCCTTGCCAATATGTTACCGTCTATCTTCTTTATTATGGTCATCTTAGTAGGTGTGAAGTGATATCTCCTTAAGGTTTTGATTTCCATTTCCCTAAAGACTAATTATGCCGAGTATCTTTTCCTTTGTTTGCTAGCCATTTACATATTTTCTTCAGAGAAAGGTCTATCAAATACTTTTTAATTGGATTGTCTGTCTTTTTATTGTTATTTTAACAGTTCTTTACGTATTCTGGATTCAAGCCCCTTATTTGATAAATAACTGTTTTTCCCATTCTCTGTGTTATTTTTAGTATCTTTAACTTGCCCAGAATTCTACCTTAAAAAAATTTTTTTTACACAGAAATTTATCTCAGAATCAAATCTATATAAAGCACATGAATACTCCAGAATCTCAGATCAGCCTAGGATTAAAGCATATTCTCTACTACTAGACTCATCTCAACCCAATTTACTGGCAATCTATTTATACTGCTTAAGCCATCATAATTATACTAAAAAAAAAAAAAAGTTTAGTTGTTTCTTCTTATACCCCTGGCCTACATGCCTTCTCTACTCTCATCTTCAACTCCAATCTGGGGAAAGACCCTTACTACATTAGAATTAGTAGGACAGGGAATTTAGCACCCAGTTAGTCCAGTGCAATTTCACAGATGACAACTAAGGTCCAGGTCATTATCAGTTTAGTTAAGAACCAAGATCAGACTCTTGGTCTTCTGATTCAAAGTCCACAACCATTTCTGCAGTTGCAACCACAAAATTGGATCTTAATGCTAAGAGTAGCTCCTTTTAACCACCATCCTTTCATATATGAATCAATTATTTATTCAGTGCTTTTTAAAAAGTATCTTTCTACCAACAAGTATCATGTAAGAAAGTGATAGCTAAAATGATTCTTTATGCATACCTGAAATTTTATTCACTGCCTCATCATTAAATCTCTAGCACCTACCACAGTGCATGCATAACATAATCAAAGAATGAAAATAACAGATTACTATGTACATACTTCTCATTAAAAATTTCTGGATTCTAATCCTAGGTGTGAAACTAAATAGCTAGGTAACTAGAAACAACTCAATTGAAAATTCTACCAAATTCACTTACAGATGAAATAAAGGAGTTGGACTAAATAGTTCTAACACCGCTTCTAGAGATAAAATTTTGTAATTACTTAAGACACTCTCTTGATTAAAATATAATTTGTTAAAAACCACGAGCCAATCTTTACTAACTGAAAGATTTATGCTGTTTCTAACAGAGGGCCAAAGCAGTGGTCCTTAACCAGGGAAGATTTTGCTTCCCTGTGGGTCTGGAGACATTTTTAGTCATCACAAATATAAGTGTGTCTTACTAGCATCTAGTGGGTAAAGGACAAGGATGCTCTTAAACACACTACAATGCACAGGACAGCTCCCCACAACCAAGAATTATCTGACTCAAAATGTCAACAAGGCTAGAGGAAGGAAAGTAAACACAAACAAATAATTAAAAGTACAGAAAGGTAACTAGGGAAAAGCTTTCACATACCTATACTGCAAAAAACTAAACTGGAAAAAGGAACATTATTGTGAATATTATCAACTTACTGACTCTCAGCTCCAATTTGCCCTTCAATTTATACAATGGACACATTTCTTTAAGCATCTCTACTGTGACAGTTGCATTAAGCTTTCTCAGTAGAGTGCTGAAAGGATGGTGCAGGAGAAAGGGGTTCCTGCCTGCATGAGCACCCTGAAGACCCCTTGCCCTTATCAGCACCCTGACTGCTGCTGGAGACCCTTATGGGCAGCTGCATTTATGGCTTTCCAGAGCTGCCACTCCCTCTACATGCCTGTGCCACTTGCTGCTGATGGCCTGCACTCCAGATTGTCCTGACTGCCCAGGAAATCCAGACCAGCTCCAATTGGGCAAAACAATGAATTTCTCTACTAATCCAATGGGCTGGAATATACTTTCTCCAATGAGTTCTAAACTTAGCCTTGGGAAGGGGCTCCTTGTAAGTGGGACCTTCCTTATAGCCCTAAAGTACCAGATATGGTTTTCTTATATCTCTGTTACTTTTTAATCAGAGTTTAATAGTCCTGTATATAAAACTTGACCTGTTTAACCCTCTGTATGGTTTCTGTTTCCTGACTGGACCTAATCCAAAACAACTGCGTTTAAAAGGAATAAAGACATAATAAAAGAACTGAATTAATATTAGCTTTTAATTTTCTTATAAAAATGGTATGTTCTTATATAAAATAGGCAATTCTTCAACAATGCTAAAAACATTCCAACCAAGGATAATCAATTTCTGTAAGTCAAAGTTATTAATAAGAAAGACACAACAGAAGGAATTAAAAGAAAATTAGTGCTAAGAGTTTATAACCAAATGTCTTTCACACTGGGTTTTGTAATAGCAGTATCCCTTCTATTTCCTAGTCAGTAATTAAAATAAAATTGGAATAAGGATGTATTGTCAACTTCCTACATATTAATGAATCAAGCACATGCTGACCTGTTACCAAGTAATACTTTGAATACTGGAACTGTTACTAGTTATTGCAATTTAAATAAATTTAGTTATTATTAAATAAATTTAGTTATTTGTTTTATCTGCCATGAAAACAGTAATAAGTAAAAGAAGCACAATGGTGTTTAGCTGTTCATTTTTTAAACTGTAAACATAGGTGAATGCATATCTATTTCAACAACTTTCAAATTAACTTAGTTCTAATTCTAAAACAAAACAACTAAGTAGAAGAAAATTAAAACTAGCAGTAGCTTAGCTTATACAAAGAATGAGATGAAAGATAATTTACACATTTTTTGCCAGAGCAATTAAGAATATGATTGATAAGTTGGTTTATTTTTAAACTTAACATTCATTTAAGACTACCCCATCAAGGACCACAAAATTGAAGGGCTGTTCTATAGAAAGTCAACCTAATGTTTTAAAAAGAAAGATATTAAAAATAGAATTCCTCAAAATCTTGGTGGCCACCAATTTTTTCCTAACTCTCTGCTTAATTAAGCTTTTATATTGCTCTTGGAAATTAAAAGACAGTCCAGGGAAAAAAATTTTTTTTAATTTTTCAAAAGTCCACAAATGACATGCTGGAGAGGCTGTGGAGAAAAGGGAACCCTCCTACACTGCTGGTGGGAATGCAGTTTGGTGCAGCCACTGTGGAAAACAGTGTGGAGATTCCTCAAAAGACTAGGAATAGACTTACCATATGACCCAGGAATCTCGCTCCTGGGTATACATCCAGAAGGAACCCTACTTCAGAATGACACCTGCACCCCAATATTCATAGCAGGACTATTTACAATAGCCAAGACATGGAAACAGCCTAAATGTCCATCAACAGATGACTGGATAAAGAAGGGGTGGTATAGTTATACAATGGAATACTACTCCAGCCATAAAAACCGACAACATAACGCCATTTGCAGCAACATGGATGTTCCTGGAGAATGTCATTCTAAGTGAAGTAAGCCAGAAAGAGAGAAAAATAGATGAGATCGCTCATATGCGGTATCTAAAAAAACAAACAAACAAACAAATAAACAAAACATAAATACAAAACAGAAACAGACTCATAGACATAGAATACAAACTTGTGGTTGCCAGGGGGACAGGGGGTGGGAAGGGACTGGGATTTCAAAATGTAGAATAGATAAACAAGATTGTACTGTGTAGCACAGGGAAATATATGTGGTGGCTCACAGCGAAAGAGAATGTGACAATGAATGTATGTATGTTCATGTATAACTGAAAAATTGTGCTCTACACTGGAATTTGACACACATTGTAAAATGACTATAACTCAATAAAAAAAAATTTTTAAGTAAATAAATAAATAAAGATTTCCTGTGGGGGAGGGTATAGCTCAACTGGCAGAGCACATGCTTAGCATGCATGAGGCCCTGGGTTCAGTCCCCAGTCCCTCCATTAAATGAATAAGTAAACCTAATTAGCACCCCCCCAAATAAAGATCTTAAGAAGCATGAGAAATAAACTGATTACTTTTTATTCTTTGTTCCTCACATGGAAAAAACTGCAGGAAAAAAGTGGCATTTTTACAGGATTAACCCCACTTCAGCTTTAAGAACTCAAGGCAAAGTAATTTTTTAACAGTCGAATGTCACAAACAATGTATGTGTCTACAAGACCCCACAAGAGACATGGAGCACACCTAAGGGACTGCAGGGACTGCAACTCAGCCTCAACTCAGTAATGCGCTATCGCTGGGGGGATGCAACCACAGGAAAGGGGTATAACTCCCTCCACACGCACACCATCCACCTTTCCGCTCTTTAATGTCTATGACGTCAAAAGGAACAGATTTATAGCACCCCAAATAAGTGTCAGATCATGATGACCCATAAAACAGACTTTAAGCCTCTCTTTGAAGAGGAAAGCAAATGGTTGAAAATCAATATTTAAGGGAATCAACTCTTCACAAAACTTTGCATTTATCAATAGTATTATTCAAATCAGTACTACATGTGGCCATGCATTTTATAATATACACGTAGTGTTTTGACCAGAGGCTTTCAAAACTTGTAACAGAAGCATATCCAAGTACAGACCTATTTGAATTAATTTCTTCATGCATATGTAATATATTAAACATCTTTGTAAAGCAAAAGAGGAGGGGAAAAAACCCAGTAATTATTGGTAGGGTGCCAAATACAGGTGTGTTAAAAAAGTGACCTGGTTTTTCAAACTCATCTGTCCTCTGAGTCATCTTTAACAGGACAGTTTGGCTGAAGCAGGGCAGGGAGCATTCTCCGTACGGCAGCACACCCACTGGTGCTGGATGCTGCTCAACAGAAGTACATTCACACATTTCTGAGTCCTTCTGCTTGAGGTTTAAAGTTACTGAGATGTATCTGGTTGGGAGGCCCTAACCAAAGCGAAGAAGGCTTGAAAAGGCTTCAAGGTCCCTGAAAATTCACCATGAAGACAGAAGTAGGCAGGAGCAGCAGGCCAGCCTCTGCTTTAAGGCTGAGAGGAGAACCAATCCAGAAGGCCAATCTTTAATCCTGCACATAAACACTCAGCTTGGTGGTAGGTCTGTACCCTGGGGAATTTATTGTTTGAGTGAATCAAAAGAGCAATAAAATCTAGATCTGAGGAAAATTTTGACCTGCACTATCACTGTCTTAGAATAAAAGGAGAGAAGATATACATAGTAGTCTCCCTTATCTATGGGAACACATTCCAAGACCTCCAGTGAATGTCTGAAACCACAGACAGTACCAAATTCTACACAGACTATGTCTTTTCCTATACCTACATACAGATAATAAGCTTTAATTTATAAGATAGGCACAGTAAAAGAATATCCACATTGCCAGCATCACTAATGCTTTGGGGCCATTAGTAAGTAAGTAAGGGTTACTTGAACACAAGCACTGCAATACCACAGCAGCCAAAGTGATAACTAAGATGGCTGCGTGACTCATGGGAAGGTAGAATATACAGTATGGATACCCAGAAATCATCCCTTATAATTCACATGCCGCGGTGAGTCAGAGAGTGATTTCATCATGCTACTCAGAATGGCGCACAATTTAAAACTTATGACTTGTTTATTTCCAGAATTTTTCATTTAATATTTTCAGACCACGTATGCCAACAGATAATTGAAACCGTGGAAAACGAAATCACAAATAAGGAGGAACTACCAAACTCCTTTGCCCTAAAAAAGAAGTGCTGCAGTCTGGAAAACTGGCATCAAGGAGAGGTATCAGTGCACATTCTTAGAGTTCAATTTTCTCTGTATTCACCACTACAACTTTCATCTAAACCTCTATCATCCCTTAGTTGAACCATCATGACAGCCTCCTAACTGGTCTCTGCCCTTCTACTTGTATCCCCACTCCACAGCATCCAGAGTGCTTTTTAAAACATAAATTGAATCATACCATTAATGAATACATTTCCAAACATTTTTCTAATGGGCCATATGGAATAATGCTTTATAATGTACTTTAACAATATGATTATTTGAAGTTAAGTACTAGAATCATTATTAAAAAGAAAAAAAAAATCCATTGCATCTCCTTATTGGCTGCAACCAGGGCAGACTGCCCCCCAACCCAAGCTCTGCATGCAAGGAACCATAATGCTGGTGATAAAACACCTCCTTCCCAGGAAGCAGGTTCCTTTCAGTTCCACCCCAGCCCCTTGGAATGCAATGGCTTCCTGCACCCCTCTGAGATCTCACTGACTACCAACCTGCTTACTTACTAAAGGTCCAAGTCATGCCATTTTTCTTTTCTGTCCTTAGGAAAAAAAACAAGCTTGTTTTCCATATCATAGTTTTAGCAGCTTGGAATCTAATCTTCACATAATTGCTTCTTCTCATCATTCAAGTCTCAACAGAAGTGTAACCACCTCAGGGAGGATTTTCCTCATAATTCTAGCAAAAGCATTATTCTGTTTTCTTCTAAACACATCACTCTCTGAAATTACCATATTTACGTGTTTAATTATTGTTTCTTTCCCCTCACTAAAATATAAATTCCATGAGGGCAAGGCCTTTGTCTTTAGCCCAGAAAGTTCCTGGCACAAAGTACATCTCAATGAATGTTTGTTAAATGACTAAATAACTAAATAAATGACTGATTTAAGGCAAATGGGGAACAAGAAAAAGAAAGAATCTCAAATGTAGCACAGCATGTGGAAAAAGCAGATATTCTGGAGCCACACTGCCTAGGTTTGCTTTCTAGCTCTGCCATTTAATAGCTGGGAGAGTTAAGTAAGACACTTTTAAACTTGTGTATCAATTTCCTCATTTGTAAAGTCAAGGTATTAATAGTATTCATAAAGTCACTGGAAGGAACAAATGAGTTAACATATGAAAATACAGCAAGACTTGACACCAAGTGCTACATAAGTGTTTTTCCTTTTAGGCTGCCTCAGATTCAACAAGAGAAGATAAGTAAGCTTCTAGATTCAGCAACAAGGTAAGTGAAGGGTCAAAACTGGTGTGGGAAAGTGGTTCTGCCAAAACCCCATCATCACAAGATTGCTGGAGTGTTCAGCCTGGCTCAGGACCAAGGGGTCTGCAACACTCACATGAAATTCTATGTGAACGCTGCCTCCTGGAGTTATGCAACTGAGTGGCCTTTGCTAGTAATGGTGGGGAGAATAAGAGCCATGACACTACCCATCTGTAACATTTTACAGCACCACATTCCCCTTATATCCCCTTCTACTTCCTCCAACCTTTTCAACTACAATCGAAGGCCCTATCTTTTCACCCTGTGGGAACAATTTAGTTGTCTTTTACCTTCCACCAATTTCCAGTGCATTAATCTCCAGCCATATCTGAGGAGTCCTCCAGTCTTGGCAGGCTAACCTGAGTTCCACCTCTACTAATTTGAAGATGTAATAACTATTCCTTCTCAATCCCTCTCTCACCTAACATGTCGAAATTTTAGGGAAGAGAGGATAAGCGTGGTGGGAAAATATTAGGTTTCTTGTTAATGTAGGTAGATGAGAGGCTCACAATTCTTCTATGTTTATAGCATCAGTCTACAAATGGTGCCAGTCAAAACTAGTTACTTTATAAAAGGTTAAAAAAAATTGCTGAAAACGTAAAGAAAAATCATCTTACTAAGTATTGAAAAAAGCAGACTGTAAACTTTAATTTCAACATCACAAGTCAATAAACCAGAACTGCAAGTTTCAACATCTTTAACGTGTTCTAAGAGTAGATCTCAGTAACTGACTTTATTTTTAAGCAGACAGAATTCAATTTCTGTATTCCAACCAATTAAGAAGTTTACTTCAAATTTATTTTGAAATTGGACCAGTAACAACATAAAAGGGATTCAAAATTGTTTAAAAACCCAACTTATTCTATGTGCTCATGTTAAAAAATTAAAAAAAGAAAGAATGATCTTCAATTATATTCAACTATTCACTGATTCTAAAAGACAGTTTTTAAAGTAGCTTATTTGCCAAAAAGAGATTTACAGAGCTGCAGCACATCGGTAGGCCAAGACTAATTAACTAAATGTATTCCTGTCAATCACCTATAGATTTATAGCCAGATTACCTGATTTGTTACCTTTCAAAACTACTGTAAATTGAGAAAATATTTTTCCTCTTAGGTTAAATTACAGTTTATCACTTTCCTAAATTCAGAGGGCCAGAAACAAATTTAACATGTAATCAAGCCCATTTTTACTTCACTGAGAGCACTCCTAAGATAAAAACAAAAATCTATTTTAATTTTTGACAGACCAACAGAGAAAAAGATACTCCATTATATTCACTATTGTCTTTGTAATGTTTACTATGCAGTACAGTCTCTCTTCATTCTCATAAAAATTTCTCATGCTTCTGATGAGAAGTTATAAATAAAATTCTATTAATGATTACTCATCAACAAATAACAAGAGCTTAGAAGTGGGGCAGGGGCGCAGTCGGGGGCACCGGTGGTCACTGGGGATGCAGTCTATCACAACATTGCTCAGCTTTAGCTGCCCACTTAGATCACCTAAGGAGCTTTTTTAAAAAAAAAAGCACTAATGTCAGGGACCCACTCCAGACCAGTTATGTCATTCCCTGGTAACTGTACTTCCTGGAAACTCCAGATGATTCTAATATGTAGCCAGAGTTAACAACTTCCAGATGTAATAAAAAATACATGGACTTTAGAATCAGAGATCTAGGATCAAATCCAGGTCCCCATCTCTTACTAGCTCTGTGAGCTCATTTCCTCATTTTCAAAGTTGATAATATTTATCTAATTTTCGTGAGGAATCACTGAGGTAATGCATATCGGCTTGTGACACTACAGTAATTTAGTAAACGTAATATAATTCCAGGTAAATTCTGTTTCAGATCTGTCTAATCTGTCCATGGTATCTACAAGAAAAATATCCCTTTAAAAGAAGTTCCCAATTTGCAAATAGTTCATATCATGAATCTCCAGTTAGGCAAGGAAGGCAAGGAAGAGAAAAGAAAAAGCAAAACAGCTGATAGAAGTAGTAGTCTACTCAGTCAAGGTTTTACTTCATAGGATCTGCATAAAGTTAAAACTATCAAACTGTTTATTTGCTCCTATTATGTACCTAACTGAGTACTGGGAGTTGTAGAGAATTAAAAAACAAAAACAATGTAATAACCTATAATGAAAAAGAATGTATACACACACATATATATGTATAACTGAATCACTATGCTGTACACCAGAAACTAATAAAACACTGTAAATTAACTATACTTCAATAAAAATATAAAAAATAAAGCCACACAGATCAGCCAAAAAAAAACCAAAAAACAAAAAACAAAAAACCCACACAAAATAAAACAAGTACACAGACTCTTCCCTTCACTTAATACACAGTTGGGGAAGCCAAACTGACATACATAAAATTATCACAATTTCTAATAGTTCTGATTGGTTCTTTATTGTGCATTAGTAGTGTTTGATGGTTCAAGTTCTCCCCACCCACTTTCTTCTCTAATGCTGATGACCAAGTGATGCTTACATAAAAAGCATGTCAGAAATTAGGCTGGTAAAGAAGTGGTATTAAAACAACTCAAGTGATGCTAGAGTGAAAAGTTGTGGGCTCTGATTATAGTAGGACCTCAGAGATCATTTTCATTAATAACATATGTGAACAGAATTTAGCTGATTTTAAAATCCTAGATGAATTTTATGTTGCTTGGTTTTTAAAGCAACTTACTGAGGGAAACTGCAGTTCAAAGTAGGTAAATGATTTGCCTGAGGTCACTGGGGACCAATAGACTCTCAGAGATGCTACCATATCACAGAAAACTTTCAGTTAGACTTCTATAAATAAAAACACTGCTTGCTTGGTAAAACTCCAAGTTGAGTCAATTCAATGACCTATGATTAACAGGAATTGAGAAACTATTAATAAGCAGAATGTTCATATTATCAAAAATTCCAGAGTCCTAAACTTCAAAATTCATGGTAGTGTCAGGTATAACAGTTTACCAAATCCCATCTCCTTTGGCAGTTACAGATGACAAACTGAACAGTCAGCAGTAGGTGCTGCAGAAATACATACTATTTCAACATGTAAATTAAGGCATAATTTTTCAGTTAGAACAAGGAGAAATTCACTGTGATTACTGAAAACATCACTCAATTAGCAACTACCTCTTAAAAACAAAGACAATGATAAGTAAAACTGAAAAATTCAACCATAGTTTAACTTTTAGCTACTAGGATTATTCAGGTGGCATTCACTGCAAAATTTATTATAACAACTCATTCATTGTCAAAACAAAGTTGATTTGTAAAATTATAGACATATGTCAAAAAATAGGAGCCACCCAATATTTTATAAACTATACTACTTCCTACTGAGTTTATTTTGGATTAAATACTATTATTTTAAATGTATTTAGTAGCTTTTCATAATTAGTGATATCCTACAAGGTACAAAAAGTTAATCAGGATTTCTAAGAATTCCAGTAGAAATAAAAATAAAGTTACTAAAATTTGAAATTAGTCTACCAGTGTTTCTCAGCTTATTCACTTACAACTCAAATATCTGAATATCATACAGTATTCCTTCAAGTGTAAGAACACCTAAAAATAAATGATAATAAAAATATTGGGGGAAATTTTCTATATGTAGCCTTTCTCCTTCACTATGTAACTGTCTTCCTTCTCTTTCTACTTCCTAGATATTAGATCTCCACTGAATGCCTTCTCTTCTCTGCTCCTTCTTCCTTATATCCTGAGTGGACAAATAACAATACTTTTTTTCTTGCAAAAATAAGTAAAAGTATGTTTTTATAGTTTTTAAATCACATAAAAATAATGTCACTGTAAAACAAGCAAAAAAGTAAGTGCAAGTTAATATACTCGTAGGGAAAAAAATCAAGAAGCTAGTTAAAGAAAAAGAGGTATACATCTTGAAGTTTAGTTTTGAGTGGCTTATAGTAATTTGAAATAAAGTGAAATCTTTTTGGTTAAATGTTTTATGGAATTTAATTCCAACTAAAAATACCATTAGGGATAGTTTATTGATATTCCTGTACTGGGAAAAACAGAAATAAGCTAGATATGGAAAAGCCCAGGAATTGAGGATAGTGTGGATCTTAAAGGACCCTGTGCGAAGAAATGCTTCTCGAGTAGAAAGCCACTCTGAAGATAATAATCAGGACTTGATGGAACACCTTGCATCTTAGAAAAAACAAATTTGTTTATTTTGCACTCATTTTTTTAAAATGGGCCTTTCTTTTCTAGTTTTCTAGCATTTGGGTTTAAAATCTCACAACTCTCTGAACACTAATTAAAACACTGGCATAGTTTAGTATTTAAATGTACTTTTCACATAAAAAGATTTCTAAATCTTTTATTGAGTTTCTAAAGCAATAAAAGAGAAGAGATATGGAATGAATAATAAGACATTAACACTGCTATAGAACTTCTTTGGTTCAGGAAAAGACGTCATTAATACAAAGAACTGTGACATCCAGAACTCATTATCACAGCCACTAATTAGGACTGGTCTGCATAGGCAGAGATAGAGTAAACAGAATGTCACAGAGATAGCATGAGAGAGTGGAAGGGTAGTGGCTTGAAATTTTAAAATTCTCAATTAAGTAATTTCTAGGTCTCTGTTAAAAGGTGCATGAAATAGGTACCTGAAAATAGGTAACATGCTGGCCAGCATTAATTACAGATTTTGAGCTAAAATGTTTATCTGGCCATCCAGACCCCAGAAGGATAATAAAGCAACGAATGGGTCAGAGAATAGGTAAAAGTTTAAATGAGAGGTAAGAGACAGGGAAAGATGTGTCATTAACATATTCAGAACTAGATGGAGAGTCACACAGAATGCTGGAGAGGGAGAAGAAAGGCAGCAAAAGAAGGAAAGGAAAAATATAGAAGACACATGTTACTTCAAAAAACGTAAACAATCTTAGTGAAATGACAGCATACTACGGATTCATTTGTCATTTAAGTCACCTCAACAAAAGTAAAATAATCTCTATCACCCAGAAACAACTATAGCTAGGTTTACAACAAAAAGTTCACATGGTTAAGTTTACATATAAAAGTTAACTGGTTAAAATAACTGTTTAATTTGTTTATATATCGAATTTCTTCTGTTTAAAGAATGTAGTTCCAGCCTAAATGAGTCATTATAACAGCTGAAAATACTAGTTCCCCAGGGCTGAGCTAGTGGAACAGATGAGAAATTTCAAAATAACCTGGCCCAAGCTTTAGACTTTCAAACATTATCTTGCAAGGCTGTTATGATGACAGTGATAATTCATGCAAAGTGCCCAGGACAGACTTTAGGGATTTGATAATTGGTCACTGCTATTCTAATGGAGCAGTTTTATCCATTAACTCTACATCGCCTCTCTCTAGAGGAGTGGTTCTCAAATGGGGTGATTTTGCCACTGAGGGAATATTTGACAATGTCTGGAGACATCTTTTAATGTCATGATTGAGAATGGAGAGTAGTGTACTACCGGCACCTAGTGAGTGCACAGAGGCTAGGAATGCTCCCAAACATCCTACAATGCATAGGGCAGCCCCCTCCGCACCCCCCCAACATCAAAGAATTATCCAGTCCAAGATATCTAACAGTGCCACGGCTGAGAAATCCTGGTCCACAGCAGTGGTTCTCAAACTTCAGTGCATCACAATTACCTGGAGGGGTGCTGAACCACAGGCTGCAGGGATCTATTCCAGAGTTTCTGATTCAGTTGGTCTAGGACGCATTTCTAATCAGTTCCCAAATAATGCTGATGATTCTGTCCCATTGTCTACACTCTGAGAAACACTGCTCTAAAGAAAAGTGATGTGGAGCTAATCAATAAAAAGAATTAGGAAAGTAAGTACACCTGGGGTTTTCGGTCCTCTTATGGAGGTGATACTAAGTTTCAAAACAAAAGATTCCTTTAAAAACAAAACCAGTTAAACTATATATGCACATTATACCTTGACACAGGTTTTGACAATGATTTTTTCAATCTGACACTAAAAGCAAAAGCAACAAAAGCAAAAACAAGCAAGTGGAATTACATCAAAATAAAAAGCTTCTGCCCAGCAAAAGCAGCCATCAGCAAAATGAAAAGGCAACCTACTGAATGGGAGAAAATATCTGCAAATCATATACCTGATAAGGGATTAATATCCAAAATATATAAAGAACTAATATGACTCAACAGCAAAAAACCAAATAATCCAATTTAAAAATAGGTATAAGAACGGAATAGACATTTTCAAAGACATATGAATGGCCAAAAGGTAGATGAAAAGTGCTCAACACCACTAATCATCAGGGAATGCAAAACAAAACCACAATGAGATATCACCTCACACCTGTGAGAATGGCTTTTATCAAAATAATATGAGATAAGGGTTGGCAAGGATATGGAGAAAAGAAAATCCTTGTGTACTGCTAGTGAGAATGTAAGTTGGCGCAGCCACTGTTTTAGTTATTTCTAGGTATTTTATAACTGGAAATCTGTAAGGTACAGCATGGTGATTACAGGTAATAATACTGTATTGCATATTTGAAAGTTGCTAAGAGTAGATCTTAAAAGTTCTTATCATAAGAAAAAAAATTTTTTAACTACGTAAAATGACAGATGTTAACTAGACTTATTGTGGCGGTGATCACTACTCAATGAATACAAATATTGAATCATGTTGTACATCTGAAACTAGTCTAATGCTATACGTCAATTATAAAATTTATTAAAAACTAAAATAAAAAGATAAAAACAAAATAAATTAAACTACATATGTATATATATCTGTGTATGTGTGTGTGTTTGTGTGTGTATACACAGTCTATTTTTTTTAAAGAAGAAAGAGGAATCATGCTGTAAATTCAAAGAATAATTACAGGTTATGACTCCAAGCATGAAAATCATTGACTGGACAGATGTTCACATTTCCTCTTGTATATAGTGTACAAACATTCATAAGGAAAAGCTTCTTGAATCTTCCTAAACTTAACTTGCAAAAAAGTGACAGTAAGTTAGAAGGTATAAATTTTTTTTAAGTTTTTTTAACTGGACCAAAGATAAATAAAAGATATGATAAGGTAGGCTTTTTTTACTGTAGATGATTTGAAATTTCATTTGAAATGACATTACAAATTAAACCTGTATATTCCTACAAAACTAACAGTTCACTAAAAATATTTTCAAATACTGGTCAGAGTTCAGACTGAAGTATAAATCTAATCTTATAGATTTATACATATATCAACAGGAACTCTTATACAGAAAAGTATTTTCTACCATTGATTAACTCTGGGACATATGACCATTCACTGTTATTAATAGACTCTTTCCAACCAACTTATGTTAGTATAATTTGTAGTGTATTATGAAATAACTGTTTTCAACAAGTTTGATTATCCCTGATGTTCACTGCCAAGTATACCCAAAGCACTGTAAGAGGCTATGATCCAGATTACTACCAAATTTATTTATTCATTTAAATCATGCAATTTCCAAGAACACTCTTTCTCCAGAAGCCAAGCAAAGTATCTTTACGGTTTTATATTAAAAGACAAACACATAAACTTTTTAGGTTTCCATCATTATTTCTAATTACAGAAAGCAGAATGCCAAGAGACTGATTTAAAACATGTAATATAATACAGTAAAATGCTTGTTTGTTCCACAGTAAAACTTAACTAAATGCTCAAGCAGGTTACAAATTTGCTTTAAGCAGATTTCTCACAAAGTTGTAGATTCTTGAATGCCACACACAGTTTCAGACTGAAGCTATTCACCTTATTTACTGTACTGCAGACAAAACAGTAATGGAAATGACTAATTTAGCTATATGCTGGAAAACGGCACACCACAATTAGTGGATATAAAGAATTGCCAAACATCCGGAACACATGGGATTGCTCCATATTCACTGCTTTGTATCACTGGGACATTAACTGTCATATCCTTTAAGATGAAATAACAAAGAGGCACTTATTGTGAAAGTAAATGAGTATGAAATTAGAAGATGCAGCATTTGATTCAAATCTATTAAGCTTTCTTCATCTACTGACACACAGTCACAACACTTAATTTTAGCACCATCTACTTCAATGCATCTCCATGTGAATATCTCAGAGACATTTCAAACTTTAAACTTTAAAGCTGACCATCTCAGTTTGGCTTTGTTCCCCATTCCAAACATATTCTCTATCTAGTTATTTCATATCACAGTATAAAGTACCATTACCCATCTGCTGCCTAAGTCAGAAGCCAGGAATGATTCATTCTTTTCTTTCACTCTAAACTTATATACAATCCAACAAGAGATTCTGTCAATTTTACCGCCTAAAAATCTCAGATTTATTGACTTCTCTCCATCTCTATCATCATCATCTTAAAGGCCACCATCATCTTGTACAGGACCTACTACTACAGACTCTCTACTACCACTCTTGGCTCCCTCTATTCCATTCTCCATTCAGCAGCTAGAATGTCCTCATCATATTCTGCATCTCATCATTAAACAAATCCTCCATTGCCTTCCCACTGCATTTAATATCTAAATTCTTCTCCTTAACTTAAAATGCTACTCATATTACCTAGCTCTTCCCCGTATCTTCAACCTCGTCTCATGTCATCCTTCCCTCTTGGTCACTGGCCAAGATACATTGGCCTTCTTTCTATTCCTTGAAAAGTACCAGCTTTTTGGGGGGTTTGTTTGTGCTTTCTGGAAACATGCCATTCCCTAATATGACTAGTTCCTTCTCATCCTTAAGATTTCAGCTTAAATATCATCTTCTCAAAGAAGTCTTCTATAACTACCTTAATATAAACAGGTCCAATCCCTAATGACCTCTATTCTTAGAACTTCATTACTTTCAAAATAGTGTAAGATCACTGCCAAAAAGATCCTTTCTGTCCCACGAGACTTATAAAAAGAATCAGAATATAGAAAAGTGATATTTTTGCTACAGAGAATGGTCTCATAGGTAGAGGGAAAATAAGCAAACACACTTGAAGAGAAGGGTATCCTAGGGGGAAAAAGCCTATTCAGCTACCACTTTTGATAAAAGCTTACAAATAGGATTATGTTCTTCAAAAGTACGGTATATTCCCCCACCTCAGGGCCTTTTCCTTTGCTGCTCCCTTTGCCTAGGAAGGTATAACTAACCTCAGATAAATGCATGGTCCTGCTTCAGGTCTTCATTTAATGTCATCCAATCAGTGAGGCCTTGTGTGAGTTTCTGATTTAAAATAGCAATGCCCTCTCCCAACACAGTCCTTTCTTATTTTTCCCTGCTTTTTCTTCCATAGCACCCATGTGGCACATACGTATTTTATACTTATTGTCTGTCTCCTCCACCATAATTTAAGGGTCGTAAGGGTGGGAAACTCAGTCTGTTTTGTTCACTTCTTTCTATCCAGTATGAATTCAATAATGATCTGTTCAATGAATTAACATTAAAATGACACCCACAAAAGATGAGCCAAGTTATAGCAGGAATCTGATGGTTAATTTTATGTGTCAACTTGACTAGCCACAGATGCCCAGATTAAACATTAATATTTTGATCATAATGATATACTTATAAATAAAATAGCTGTCAGGGTATTTTGGGATGAGATTTTAGCATTTGAATACGTAGAATTTCAGTAGACTGCCCACCCCAGTATGAGTGGGCGTCATTAAATCAGTTGACAACCTGAATATGACAAAACAAAAGGCTGAGGAAACAGGAATTCTAGCCACCCCTCCCACCCAGCCAACCCCTGGTTTCCTGCCCCATTGCTTGAGCTGAGACATCTCACGATTTCCTACCATTGGATTTATACCAACAGCTCCCCTGGTTCTCGGGCTGGGGATTTGGACTGAATTACAGCACTTTCCTGAGTCTTCAGCTTGCAGATGGCAGATTGTGGGACTTCTAAGCCTCCAAAAATCACATGAGCCAACTCCTCATAATAAATCTCCATATATACCTATATAGCTACCAATGGATGGATGGATGGATGGATGGATGGATGGATAGACAGACAGATAGATAGATAGATAGACAGATAGATAGATTCTATTTCTTTGGAGAATCCTGACTAATAAAAGGAACATGTAAGAAGAATGGCAGGAAGGTCAACAGTAAGCACAAGATAAGAGCTATTTAAAAAAAAAAAAGGAAAAGCAAAACAAGCTCTATAAACCATGTCTGGCAAAGAAAGAAGGAACACATGGAGAACACTATTGGGAAAGATGGTATCATATTAAGAGATAACAAAACGAAAGCTCAACTATTCAACTTCTGTTTAGCTTCCATTTTCTCCAACGACAGAATGATTTTCAAAGAAGAAAGTGTGAAATTCATAGCTAAAGTAAAAATGATGCTTCAGTAGGCTCCGACATAACAGCACTCTGCTTTAAATTAATGCAAGCCTTCAGATAAATGGAAGTTACTCCAGAGGACACTAAAATAACTTCAAAGGTAGAATTACAAAACCAATGGCAATAATCTTACGAAACAATGGAAAATGAGAGAGGTGCCTGAGGTCAGCAGACAGGCCAATGTTTTAACCTAAAAACATGAATGGATTTCATCAACTGGTAAGCCTGATGTCAATCTTTAGCAAAGTTTTAGAATGTTTTTGAGCATTCAGAAAGAAAAGGAGTAATGAATAGAAATTAGCATAAACTTTTAAATATGTACAGCATCAAAGTGATCTATGTTCCTTTTTTATGATAGTATTAAGGGACTAGGTATCAAAAAAGTGAGTTATCTAAATGTAACAATATAATAAAGATCTATTTGTGGACATGTGTAAGCTGGATAAGTGTAGTTAGGATAGCGCAGCAATTTCTGAAACGTCTGGGAACCAAATACGACCAAATACTAACCAAATACTAAGTCCTAGCAATTCTACACCTCAAATATCTCTCAAAACTGTCTGCTTCTCTCTACCCTCAAAATTGCCCTGTAGTCTGAAAAATTCACTGCTACCTAACCACTGGATTGGACCCCTGCTCAGTCTTTTAAAATGCTGTATTTGTTCCCTTCTAATTCATTAACCACACATCAGTCAAAGAGATGTCGTAAAAAAGAAAATCTGATTCTGTTAAATTCCTGCTTTCAGTGGTCCCCTATCTACCCCCACCTCACTCCCTGGAGATTAAGTTCAATATCGTTAAAATGTCCTGAATAGATGGGGCCTCTGACTACTTGGAGTGTTATCTACTTGTCACTCTCAATCTTGATCCTCATGCTCTAGTCACAACAGCCTTCTTAGAGTTCTCAGAATTTATTAAGCTCTTTTCTGCTTCTCAGCCTAATCCAGATTGTTCTCTGTGCCTGGAACACTTTCATCACAACCACAATGCTCTCTATCCCTTCCTTTACAACTCAAGTTATAAATGTAATAATTATTTAAAGGCTGTCTGTTTAAGGTCTGCCTCCCCTACTAGACTACAGATTCTGAAGGAAGGAATCATGGCTGACATACTCATCACAGTGTCCCCTATGCCTAGCACAGTGCCAGGCACACTGCAGATTCTTGAAATTGGCTAATCTATACTACCAGGATCTGGGGGTGACTCTCCTATAATGAATGTTGTGTCCAAGACTTGATTAAATAACAGAATATAAAATCTGTGAAGAATATAAATCTGTGAGCAATATTTGTGGCACTGGATTAAAGAAGAAAAGTATCTATAAACTCAAAATGGGGGAGGGTCAAGAACAGACAAAACAAAACCAACCAGATACTGATAATTGCTGAGGCTGAGTGATAGGTATGTAGGGTTCATTTTACTATTTCTCTGCTCTTATTTATACAATGTGATCCCAGTGTTCTTACAACTGATAAATATCTGAATTTTTCTAAAGGACAGGAAGCTTACCAAATAGTGACCTTTTACTGAGACAAAAGGTTCAAGAAGAGTGCTCATGCAGTGCTACTGACAGTTCTAATCTGCAATCTCCTTCCACACACATACACATTAGAATAGTACCTGACACTGTGCTGACATCGCATAAACTGGAGCTTCAAGATACAGAGTAAAGTCCAAAAATCTCTTCTTTCTGTTTTAGTAGTCTTTCTATTTCACCACATTTACTTCTGCAAAGTTATCTATTACCTTTTACCTAAGTCCTGATTAAAAGGGCCAGGCAGGAAGGGAGAGAAAGGGGGAGAGGGAAAGAGAGAGAGAGAAATAATAAACAATTCTTCCAAGAAATCCTCTGGACTCAATTAAAAATATCTAATCGTAAGAATTCACGTGCAAGTGATTACTACCGGAGAGTCCTTGAATTTGAGTCTTGTAAGGTATCACTATCTTGACATTTGTAAAAACACTCCAGCTTAGAGAGAAAAGTGATCTGCCACAGCCACACAACCAACAGGAGATAAGCAAAGTAAAGAGTAGGTCCAGTGGTCCTTCTCAAACCAACAGATTCTCAGTCCAATATTTACACTACCGTATGCAACTGATCAAAGCAATGCAATCACAACCCAACTGTCTCTATCATACAAGTCTCCTAGAACCACTGTGTTTCCTTTACATCATCTATCAAGCAAAAGTATTCTCAAAACGTTATGACTTGTCATAAAAATCACCTTTAGTTCATCACTATTTCCCCTTAAAAACCAATTTTAAGTTAAAATGGTAAACTATCAAACAATTGATTTCTCTAAAAAATTACTTAGCTCAAAAAGATTAACCACACTTCAGAAACAATGTAAACTTTCAACATATTTAGCAGTCAAAACCTGCATTTATTTGAAGGTCTATGGAATTTATTTGATGCCACCTTTTCTTTTTTCGGTACACTCAGAAAACCAAAGCTGAAAACTAAGTCACACATTATGTTAAAAATATTTTTTAGAGATTCCCTCAGATCTCTAGCTTATTAAAAAAAAACAGCGTTTATTTAATAGAAAATAGACTGCAAATATAGTGACATGTACCTCATAAATAATAAAATTGTTACTTTCTTTTCTTTGTTTGTGGTCATTAATTTTGTTTCACAGGGAGGTTGAATACTTTTATATCTAAAATGAAAACCCATAAAAAGTACTGAAAGGCACAGTGTGTCTTAAATGAGTTTTCTTGGTTTCAAAAGCTTTTCTTATTTCTCTTTTACAGAGATCTGAAAAATTAAAATTAGCATTTGAAAGTATACCAAAATTGTTTAAATCATTTACTTATGCTATACAGGTGTAGTTCTGAATGAAATAAATTTACCATCTGCTTTGTCTTAATTCTGACCAATTTACAATTACATTAACCAGCAGGTGAAATATCTTTACCCTCACAAAGACTCTTTCGGATGGAGAAATTCTTAAACATAAAATCTACTTACATAATTAAAATTTTAAAAAGCACTTCCTCTATTTTATAGTAATATTAAACCATTTATAAAAATTATTTAATATTATTTCCTTATTGTATTAGAAAGGGATAAAATAAAGGAGTCATTCAGTCAATATTTATTTTGCCCACTCTGTGCCTGACATACTAGGCGCTCAGGATAAAAGAAATGCATGATACACTCTAAGAGAAATTTCATATTTTAGCAGAATAAATAAACCATATCAGAGTGTGAAATATGAAAGCAAAAATGCATATGAATGGACAAGGAGCCACAACAGCATGAAAACAAATAGTTCTGCCACCACTTGGCTGTAAGCTTCATGAAAACAGGGTCCACGTTTGTTCTATCACCACTGGATGATCACTAGCTCCTAGGACAGTGTCAGGCACATGTTAGGTGTTCAATAAATATTTTATTGGCTTAAAAAAATGACAGAGGGAAGGCTTCACTTAGAGGGTGACAATAGAGGTGAACATTAAAACATAAGTATGAGTTAAATAGACAAAAAGGGAGGGATAGGTTATTCTAGGCAGATGCAACAGAAAGAACTACTATACCCACCCTTCACCAGTTTACCATAATGTAGGTAACATTCAGCATTGTACTCCAAAATATATCTTCTACAAACAACCTTTTCCTAGCTAAAGATTTCCTAAATGAATATTTCAATTTTAAAAAGCAGAAAATAAACTACTGAGGTCTCCACAGGATACCACACACAGGATCCTGAGTGTGTAAACTCAATCATTACCAGTACCAATAAAACCAAACATAACAGCTACAAAAATAACTTATAACTAAACATAAAAATGGAGTAAAGTACATTTTAACTATATACCATTCTAAGTTAGATTCAATGCAACTCAATTTGAAAAGTAATTAAAATTTAACTTAATAAAGATAGCTAAACAGTCATATATCCAAGAAGAATGTGAGCTAACACAAAAACAGGAAAAAAGGGAGTTTTATGCCAAAAAATAGCAATGAAGGCAGTTATTATACCAAGTCTGATACATCAAGTTGTGTCAAGTTCTGAATGTGTGACACCGTGAGTCGTGCTTTAGGTCACAGCAGGATAAATACGAGTTATTGGTTTAGTCAGCCTTCTATAGGCTGGCAAATGTTTTCTAAAAGGGTCAGAGGTAGGAAATATTTTAGGCTGTGGGCCACATGGTCTTTTTCACAACTATTTAACTCAGCTGTTGCAGCATGAAAGTAGCCACAGATAATACATAAATGCCTGGATATGGCAGGGTCTGACAAATCTTTCTTGAACAAAAACAGGTGGCTGGCCCATGACCATAGATTGCAAACCCCTATTCTAGAGTCTCAAAGTGACTTTTCAACAATTCTCTTTATCAAGAGAGCTTTACCTCCTTTCAAACACTTTCACATAAACTGTATTAGTGTTTCACTAAAATCTCTAAAGACACCTATAAGAAACACATAGCAGAGAGTCTCTTGTCTTACAGATAAAGAAACTGAAGCTAAAAGAGATTGAGTGACTTGCCCTAAGGAGCTACCAGAAGAGCTGAGACTAAAAACCAGGTCTTTGTTGTTTTCACAGCTCTTAACAATCACCCTCCACACCCAGTCCTCCAATGCCTCAACTGAAACACTTCAATCATTTTTAGAATCCTCTGCTGAATCCCTGAGCTCTCTATAGCTGACTCACCATGCTCACAATAAATTTTAAGAACATCTACTTAAAAGTCCATCTAAATTATTTAAATTCTGAAGCCAAATTGTTCTTAGATCCCTTTTCTCTTTAGAAGATTCCTGTCTTCCATTTAAGCTATCTTCGTATTCACAAGTCTCCTAAAATGTCACTTCATCCTCAAATAGCCAGCAAGGAAAAGAAAAAAGTACACATTCTTAAGGGGTTTTAAACCCTTTTGATCACTTAGTAAGAATTTGTGTACTCAGTACTATAAATGAGGTGACAGGCCCGGTGCCTACCTTTGCAAAACTTATAATCTAGTTAAGAAATACCAGAGTTACAAATATGAAACTAAGGAACAACTTCATGTAACTCAGGTCAAATCTAAGAAACCTAAAAGAAATGAGAAAACTTAATTTATAGGACACATTGTCATAAAATATGTATCTTTTGTACTACTAAAGTCACAGATAATGCCCTATATTTTGCATAAAGTTTAACACATGCTAAATAACTGAAAACACCTCTTTGACATGGTAATAATATAATCCAAGAGATAAAACTGTATCACATTTTCTTAAATTATGTTTCTTTAGGGGGAAAGAGGAAGGCCTTCTCTTTTATTCTAGTTGTTGCCATGTAAGAGCAGCTTATATTGTACTAACTCCATGTCCAAAAACAATTTTAAAGATGGGCAAAATACAGGCAGTCCTTGCTTTGCACAATAGTGCTGGACTGGAAAAGTGACCATGCAAGATGAAGACATGCAAAGTGATCTCAATAATTAATGGGAACAATTATGATTGTTCTGTGATCTTTTAAAAAATTGTCAAAACACCCAAAACTTTCTCTGATGGTTATAACTGTATAGGAAAATGGAAAAAGTAAAACTAATTTAGTAAACTGTATTTAATAGTACACTAATTAAAACATTTTAAACATGGAGAAGTAAAGTGTTTAATCTCTTTGTAAAAATCTTAAGCATAGTTTGAACAGTGCTTACTTTCCTGACATATAACTTACAAGCAAGCATCTTTCCTAAACCTTGGTGAATTGTCATACTCCTTTCTAAGATGGGAGTTTCTAATTTCCAACATGTTATTTGCACTTTCAATGTCATGAAACATCTCTGCTCCTTTAATGCGGTATTTTATGCCAGCATCACTTGCTCTGGAATAACTTCACCCTTTTTCATCACAACCACTTTCCTCATTTGTGTGGAAGAGTTTGCCTTCACTAAATTTTCTTGCGGCTGCATACCTCAAGTCTCTCAAATGGTGGGAGGGTCAACACTGCCACAGTTAGCTACGTCTCTATAATTCCATTACATTCGATTCAAATTTCACTTCCAGCATTATCACTTTTTGTTTCTTTGTTATACTTTGATCTTTCTTGGCTGATTCCCCCCTTTGATTATCCACTTTTACAAAATGTCATGCGGGCTTATGAATGGATAGAATGAGGCAACACAACTACATACTTTGCTGTCTGTGGGTGAACTAAATAATGGCTACATAATGACGATTCACTGACAGGCACTGAAAGAAGTGACATGATTAGCCACTGATCACAACACTTATCTGTTGTTACATAATGACTGGACTGAAGAGCTAACAATAAAGTTTGCACTTTACATAATTATTCACAGTTAATATACCATGGCAAATGAAATTTGAGCCATATTGTTGGAAACTGGCATTATTTAACTAAAGCATGTTAACTGATATCCATACAGAGTTGACCCACGCAAAGTGCATACAGAACTGTCTAAAGGTACTAGAGGTCAAACTGCAGGCAAGATTAAGGAGCTATGATCTCTAGGAGATGGAGAATACAGAGGTATGTTGTAGATTTCCCTCAGCTTTTTCCTTGGGTTTATTTTCTCAATCCCAGCCAGAAGAGAGAGAATCTGACCACAAAGGAAGGCTTACTGTTCTAAGAAAGCAGAGATTGGAGTTCGTGCCCTAAGCAAGCAGAGGTATTTTGGTTCACACACGGGGTATTCAGTTGCAATTCCAGAAGGATCATGACTACGAGTAAGGGCACTTTTTCCAGAAGCTAAACACAGGAAGTTTATACTGTCTTATGTTATGGGCATGGCAATCAGTTTAATGCTAGAGAATCCAGGAAGAAAGGGAAGCTGGAAGGGTACAATGTAAGGGATGACCAAAGTAGCTTCTCTGTGAAATTCCGTGCAAAGAGGCTGGAATTTAACCTTGTACCATCAATCCTAAGATGTACCAATCACTCACAGGATTACAGTTACTTCATACTTCATAAAGTGGTATCATGAAATTAAATGCTGCTATATTTACCATTTTGTAAACCCATCCAGAGTTGCTTATGATCTTTTTTCTGCATTTCATTGATTACTTGACTTTTGTGCTTTAAAGCATCAGCTTCTTTCACACAGGACATAAAATGAGCTTCAATTACATCCTTAGATGGACAGTGCAGAAGGTCCTTTTCTGGAAAACTCTATCAAAGAAAAAAAACATATACATATAAAATAGGTACACACATTACAAAACTAGCTTCCTAAAGAACTGCTGTCCCCCAATTTTCCAATATTTTAAGCAAACCATCTATTGCTTTCGCAATAAAGATTTCAGTGCAATTCCAAGCACTTTTTAAATTAACTTTAAAATCTTAAGCTGCCTGCCATATTTTGTATTTTTCACAAATAATCCTTATGTAATATGGCATGTATTTATAACAACATGAAAAAAGATATGAAAGAGCAATAATTTTTAAAACAGCTTTTTGACTGACTATACCTAGTGTTGACCAGAATGTGGGTGGAAATATAAAATGGTACAACCACTCTGGAAAAGAGTTTGATAGTTTCTTTTAAAAAGTAAACATACACCTACCATCTGATTCTGTCATTCTACAACTAGGTATTTACTTAAGAGAAATAAAAGCATTATGTCCACAAAGACTTGTATATGAATGTTTATAGCAGCTTTATTTGTAACAGTAAAATAACAGGAAACTTAAATGTCAACAGGTAAACAAATACATAAACTGCGGTATAAACTTATCAAAGTGTACACTTTTAACATGTATAGTCTGCTGTAGTACACTTAGAGCTTAACAAAACTGTTAAAATTTAAGGTCAAATAGCTAAATTTACATCCTATACCTTCACTCGGTCTTTTAGGCAGTTGAGGTGATGATCACTGGACAAATAAGCAGTTATGTAAATCAGATGACTAACACACTTTTCACTGAAAAAAGATACTAACAATAATAGCTAACTCTAACTGAACACTTAGTATGTGACAGACATTGTACTAAGACTTTTAATATGTAATTCAATCTTCGTAACAATCCTTGAGGTAAACACTATAGTTATTGCTAATTTTTGATTAAAAAATAAATAAATAAAGCTCAGGGAGTGGACTGAATCATACAGCTTACAAGTGGTAGAGCTAGGATTAGTCTGACTCAAGAGTCCCAGCTCTTAACCACCACTTCCTCCCCCAGACCTAAATATGTTACTTAATAATTATATTCAAACATTATCTTACAAAAAAAGACATTGTTTTATAAGTCCTCTAATAAAAATTGGGTCAAATAATAATGGTAGAAAATAGCAATTAGGCATAGCCTACTCATGTTACTGTATTAATAGACAACATTCAATTATCCAAGTCATGTAATCCTGAATGACAAGCAAATTTATGGTACATGCCCTCCTCCAAAGGAAAAGGCACTTTACTACCTACGGCTATTTCCCAAAGCATACTTTTTAAACGCAAATAATCAGTCATAGGTCCTTTCATTCTCAGAGATCCTGGCCTCACAGTTCCTGCTGTGTAAAAGGGGAGCCACTATGTAACTACCCCCTCGTCACAGCTGCCTAGAGTAGGAGGAGACAGCTGAGACAATCAAATTGTCTCTCAAGGTACAAAGGGATCCCAGATTCATGGTGCTCTTGAACTCAAAGTCCATTAAGAATTAGGATGGGTGCTTTCAGCACAGGCACACAAAGGCAAACAATAGGAGAAAATTAAAAATTTCATAAAAATGAAAAAGCAAAAGGAAAATATGAGAGATAGGCAAAACTAAAAGCTGAGAGAGGATATGGGCAGCAGAGAGACGGTCCCTGACTTAATCAACTTCACAACAGTATCTGCATCTGCTTTGATTTCGCTAGACTGAGGGTACTTGCCTTGGCTTCCTGACCAGGACAAAGAATTAAGTGTACATCACATCAACTCTATGATATTCAGATGTATTAGTATTATGATAGTTATTTCTATTTAAGAAAATATTAACTTTGTTATACTTCATCTATAAAATCAGAAGGGCTTTTTCAGATATTGTACAATTCTCTATGATGCTGATTAACCACTTTGGTTATGAATGAGTGCCAGAAAATATAAAAGTTCACATTCCAAAGACTATATTATTTTCACATAGTTTGATTTATGATCTATTTAAGCTTAAGTACTATTAGAATTTCTTATAATTGTCTACAAGCTATTACGGGAAAAAAAGGAGTTAAGATATCTCAAATCAGTGGTTTGAGAAATCAGGGGAGGGGGAAAATCACACTATTTTTCAGTGTTGCTACAGCATAGGCTGCTAATTCCTTCAATGGCTCTTATAACCAGAGAAGGTGCAGTAGTTTGTTTTCCCCAGACTTCCACTGCTTTGCAGGTTTCTAAACTTAACCAATGCTGACACCTAAAATTGACAGCTGACAATTCCAAAAGACTAGTCTTTATAGCAAAGGGGGTGAGGTGGGTGATCTATCAAGAGAGTGAATATTTGTATACCTAGCCTTCAAAAGAGAATGCCCTATCTAGGAGAGAGGTGAACTCTGCAATGAAATGAACTCAGGGGAAACGTGAGAGCAGGAGCTATCTGCTTACGCAGCCACAGGAGTTGAATTGATTGTCGCAATGAATAAAGTGACAGATGTCTCAGCCAAAGTCCCCCCAGCTCCTACTTATGAAATGCTCTTCTTCCCATGATCAGCTTGGGGTGGGGTGGGAAATTTTTTTTAAAGTCTCACAATAAAATTACAAGCAGAATCTTGTACTCCAAAAAAATTCTTGCAAAAAAAGGCAGTAACACCATATTTATTTGCTTTCATTAATCTTCCAAGTCAGAATGCCTGATAAACTAAATCTAATTCCACTTTTTTTCTGAAAGGTCCTACTGACTTAGATATTATTACCTGTATCATTTAATTAAGATATTAATCCAGGCAGTCTGGAATATGTTCAGATACATTAGAGATAACCACATAACACTCAATGAAACACTAAACTAAAACTACTTACAAAGTACCTGAGGTAAAAAAAAAAAGCCTTTCAGTCTATTTTTAATATTACAAGTTCTATTATGACAATGGAGCAAAACAAAAAAATATTTTCCATACAATCCATTAAGAATCTAACATGATATTGAAAATATGAAGAAGTCAGTACATACTGTTACGGACTCAATGTTTGTCTCCCCCAATACTCACATGTTGAAGCCTTAACCCTGGAGGTGGCTATATTTGGAGACGGGGCCTCTAAGGAAGCAACTAAGGTCAAATGAGGTCATAAGGGTGAGGCCCCATATCCAACAGGATTAGTGTCCTTAGGAGAAAAGACAGCAGAAATTTCACTCCCTCTCCCCATACACAAGGAGGAAAGGCTATGTGAGGAGACAGTGAGAGGCAACTGTCTGCACACCAGGAAGAGTCCTCACCAGAAACTGAACTCTGCTGGACCTTGATCTTGAATTTTCTGGCCTTATGAACTGTAAGAAAATAAATTTCTGTTTTTTAAGCCACTCAGTCTGTGGTATTTTGTTACAGCAGTTCAAGTAGACTAACATACATAGCAATGTGATTTTATTTTATTGTTGAGTCATTTCTAATAGTAGACTCAGCATTCTGACAGGGAAAATATGAGGCTATAGTTTAAATAAGGCATACTTTTATAAAATCTTATAATGTCATTTCCAAAATTACTCTGGTTTGTGTGCATGTGAAGACAGAAAGGGAAGGGATTTTTCAAATATTTCTTCCAAAGTATTATTTTTCAGACTGAGAGAAAAATATAAAAGAAATTAGAAATTAATCAATGCTAAAGTCAGCAGTAAAATTTGTTAAACTTTCTTGATTTTCTTAAATCTTCTCATTTTACCAAGATCCAATCTGCAAACTTTCCTGCAACCAATCATCTCTTTCCCTTCTGGTACTATCTAAGGGATATCTCCCACCCTGTTTACCAGATCTCAATTTTTTGATCTTTGAAATCCAGTTCAATTAATTATTCCCTTCTCTTCCTGAAATACTTAATAACAGTTTCCCTCTAATATCACTTCCCATTAGTTGTTCATAAAAAATAAAATCATCACCCAAAGCAAAAAGAAAAAACCTTTCTCTCAAATTCAGCTTCCTTCTTGCTCTTCACCCCTTCAGAGCCAACCTTTAAACTCATCAAGCTGACGTTCAGCTTTTACGTATCATCCATGTAACCTGTCTGCTATCCTCACCACTATGCCAAGACGGCTGTCTTCAAGGTCAACAATGATACCTTTTAGTCTTTTGTTGTTTTAAGCCCTCACTGAACATCTAACACCTGTGACTACCCTCCCTGAAGGAGTCATCCTCAAGTCTGTGTTACCACACCTCTCTTTTCCCTCTTACCTTTCATTCTCATTTGCAAGAGCCTATATTGGGGCCATTCCTTAAATGTTGGTATTCTTCAAGTTTCTGGCCTAGGATCTCTTCACTTTTTTCATTCCATATACTCACCCTGAGGAAGCTTACCTACTTCCACACCATGTATAGATTAATGAGTCTCAACCTCTGTCTCCAGCCAAGAACCTTCTCATGAACTTAGGACCCATTCATCCGTTAATCTTGTAGATAAGTCCATTCTGCATATGAAACTCAACAAATCAGAAAGTAGACAATTTCCCCCTTGACTCCTCCTTCCCCCCCATCTCTCACATTTAATCAAGTTCTGTTGAATCTACATCCCAAAAAGATCTGAATCCATTCACTTTCAACATTTCCAATGCCACTTTCCTGGAACAAACCTAACAACTATCTGATATTTCTGTAAAACCTCGAAACTGTGTCCCATGCCCAAAATCTTACCCAATTTAATTCATTTTTCACCTTTGGAGTCACAGTGATCTTTCTAAAACACAAACCAATCTTCTCACTCAGCTGCTCTGCTCTACTTTAGAATGAAATCAAACTTCTAACGCTTTCAGCATTCTGAATGACTTATCTCCTGCTAACCTCTCTGGCATAGTCTCTTACTCCCATTTTACATACTCTATTCTCTCTCCCTTCTCTCCCACATACAGTCTCTGCTCGAACGATCTTGAATATCTGTCATCTGCTCATTCTTTCAGCCATACTCTCTCACTTCTGTTACTTTGCACAAACTATTTCTTTTGCCTGGAACACTCTCTCTCCTTGCCTATCTCTCGACCACTTACATGCTGACCTGAAAACAATCCTCCTCAAAAATTCAGGTTCAGTCTTGATAACTTCCTTCAGGAAGTTCCTCTTACTGTTCAAGTCTAGGTTACGTTCACAAAGTCCTTATACCTGATTCTAATACCATTTATATTCTTATGTCACAGTACTCTTTAAGCTCCACAAGGAGAGACCACGACTGTTCTCAGCTCTTAGGCCTCTCAATAAAGTTTTTAAAATAAGTGAATCTTATTGAAATATGATTCACATACAGTTAAATGCAGGCATTTTATACCTACAGTTGGATGATTTTTGACACTGCCTAAGTGTCAGCCCAAACAAGGTATAGAGTATCACCACCACCTTCCAAAAAGTTCCTTGGTACCCTCTGCAATCAGTTCCCTCATTCTGAACCTCAACTAATCACTGATCTGATTTCAACCACCAGAGATACGTTCTGCCTGTAATATAATCACAGCAATAGAATCATACAATATGAGGTATTGTGTACTCTAGCAGCTTTCACTTAGCATGTTTTTAAGATTCACTTTTGTTACTGCATGTATCAGTAGTTACTTCCTTTTTTATTGCTGAGTAGTGTACCACTGAATGAATATACCACCATCGGTTAATCCAAAAACCTGTTAGTAGACATTAAGATTGTATGCAGATTTCAACCATTATTAAGAAAGCTGCTATGAACATTAGTTTACAAGTCTTCTAAGACCATGTTTTCATTTTTCTTCAGTATATACCTTGAAACAGAAATGTTGGGCCATAGAGTAAATTTATGTTTAACTTTATTTAAAAAATGTTCTCCAAGATGAACATACAATTTTACATTCCCTCCAGCAATGTAAGAGAGTTATGGTTACTCTGTGTCCTTAAACTTGGTACTGTCAGTATTTTTAATTTTAGTCATTCTAGTGAGTGTGAAAATGGGCACTGAAATTTGTCAAAAGATTTTTTTGTATCTATTCATATGGTTTTTCTACTTTTTCCTGTTCATGTGCTAAATGACATCAATTCACTGATATTTGAAAGTTGATCCACCCTTCTATTTGAGGTACGGTATCAACATAGTCACAGTGTATTGTCCTTTTTATATGTTGCTGAATTCGATTTGCTTGCATTTTCTTGAGAGTCTCCACACCTAAGTTCATGAGAAATATTGGCCTACACTTTTCTTTTAGTATCTTTTATAGGTCTTGGGACCACAGTTATTTTCGCCTGTAAAACCAATTGGGGAATAGAATATTCCTTCCCCTTCTATTTTTTTTTTTTTGAAAAATTTTCTTTAGTTTATTGTTTTTACAAAAAGAAACCAACAGCAGGGATCCAATCGTATTGTGAAATCTCAAGTCTTCATCCCTTTTCCTTGGTCTCCGTATACAAAGGTGCTGCTTATCTAGCATGTCCTGTTCTTCATTTTCTCTCATCTGTTTTCCAGATCTCTTATTTGATCCTTTCTTTCTAAGCCTCCTGAGGCCCCTGCCATGAGTTGTCTTGGTTGGGAAGCCAGATACATCATCATAGTTCTCACGAGTGTTCTACTTGGAGCCTTTCTTCTTCCCACCAAAACCAAACTTCTGGTTGTTTGTTTTTTTGTTTGTTTGCTTTTAGGTTTATTTATTTTTACTTTATTGATTTGTTTAATGGAGGAACTGAGGATTGAACCCAGGACCTCCTGCATGCTAAGCATGCTGTCTACCACTGAGCTATATCCTCCTCCCCAAACTTGTCATTGGGCCCCTTCTTCACCTGCTGGCTTTTGGATCCCTCCTTTATGCTCTGTACAACAGGTTTCTCTCCTTCAACAAAGTCCAATTTATCAGAGCAGCCCCTTCTAATATTTCTTAATGGCACTCATGAAAAAAGTCTAAAGTCTAATTATTCATTTCTTAAATACTTGATAGAATTCACCAACAAAACTAGGCAATGAATTTTACATTGTGAGAATTTTTTAAAACCACAAATCCAACTTCTTTATATATTAAGGAGTAATTCATATCTGCTAGTTCTTCTCTTGTCAGTTTTGGTAAATTATATTTCCATTGAATTTGTCCACTTGTCAAATTTGTTGGCATAAAGTTGTTCATAATATTTCTTACTATCCTATTAATGGGGTGTTGTCAGTCTTACAGGTATTCTTAACACATTGATCGCCCACTGATGGCAATCAAAGTGTTGGAAAACAATTAGGAACAATGGTAATGCCTTCTCAAGCACCATAGGAAGGATGAGTGCCTTGGTCCAAAAACCCAACTTTGTCTGGTTACAGTCAGCAGCGTTTTGTACAGAAGCACTTTACCTTAATGCTGACCCTATTCTGCTTAGCAAACCTGAGTTTGGATCCCTAATAATCACTCTCAAAATTCAAAATGAAAATTTCTGTTCTTAACAAAACCAAAACACATCAATTTAGCACCATGTTATTAAGACAGGAAGAAAAACACTAACTTATTGTTGGTTTTGTTTACTCTATTAATTTTTTTAAGGATATGCATTAGAACTTGGCATTTTAAAGAGCCCACTATCTTCATCTATGTTATTAAATTTAGATGTTACTAAATTTTTTAATCATACTATTAACTTTCCTTTTGAAAAGGTATACACACTGTAAGTAACCATTTGATTATCATGCAGCTTTGCAAGTAGCATGCCTATAGGAATAATGAAAATATCAGAGGAAAAAACCACAGAGACAGAGAAATAAAACAAAGGTAGCAAAATGTTAACAACTGGCAAATTCAGGTGAAAGGTAAGTGAGTGCTCAACTCTCAGCTTTCCTAGTAAAAGTTTGAATTTTTCAAAATAAAAAATTGAGAAAAGATAAATAAGATAATTTTCTCAGTAGGTTAATCAAGTTTAGGAATCAAAAATGTCCTTGAAGCTAACAGAAAACCCTGAAAAAGATACCATTTTCACTTGTGCTTTGGTAAACAGAGAAAGCAAAGTAAATATCTAGATCTACATGTTTTAAAGCAGCTAACACTTTACAATTACATAATATTTCTCTTTCAGAATTCAAAAAATAATATAACAATTCCTACGAAAACATTAATTTTCTGAATCATTATAAACTTTTGGTTTTATACACACTACTAACTTTTAAATCTGCATTGTTCTCCAAACTCTCATTGTTCAACATGTGGTCTCGTGGATCAACAGCAATGCATTACTTGTGAACTCGTTAAAAATGCAGAACCTCTGCTCTCAACCCAAACTTATAGATTCAGAACCAAAATCTGCACTTTAACAAGACACACAGGTGATTTGTATGTACAATAAATTTTGAAAAGCACTGCTCTAGAAATAAAATTCACTTACTATAAACATTACAAATCTATTCAAATAATAAGCATCATATGTGCAATCTATAAAAAAGATACAAATGAAGTTATTTACAAAACAGAAACAGATTCACAGATATACAAAACAAACTTATGGTTACCTGGTGGAAAGGGGGGTGGGAAAGGATAAACTGGGAGTTTGAGATGTGTAGATAATTAACTACTATATATAAAATTGATAAATAGTAAGTTTATACTGTATAGCACAGAGAACTATATTCAATATCTTACAGTAACCTATAATAAAAAATATGAAAAGGAATATATGTATGTATGTATGTATGACTGAAATATGCTGTACACCAGAAACTGACACAATGTTGTAAACTGACTATATTTCAATTAAAAAAAAAAGCACATCCTTCCTTCCCTGTTCACTTCCTTGTGCTTCACTGTTGCTCCTTGAGATCACATTCCCAAGTAAATTGCCCACATGGAAAAAAAGAAGCATCCAAGTCAGTGAAAAATTAGAGAAAATGTCCTTTTGAAAAATTTTTAACAAGTTTTCTCCCTAAGAAGTCAGTCTGAACTACAAACTGACCCAGTTTGTAGATGGGGCAGTCACTTGGAGACTTTAGTACTGCACAAAATATAATTAAAATCAATTAATATCTTGAAAGCAACTATAAAAGAAATAAATTCCAAGCAGTCTGGTTAAACCACAGACATCACTATACATGATACAAAATCATAAAAGATAAGATACAGACTGATGCTTCAACTGACAGAAAGCTGTTAATCAAATTTAATCTGTTGATGAGAAATTATTCTCTAGAAACAAAAAAAAACTGCTTCCTCAGTCTAAAAGCACTACTCCTCTATCTGCAAATTTAATGCTTACTCAGTTTCATTATAATCAATCAAACGCCATAAGGCAACACAATCGGGTGTGGGCCCACATCAATCTATACAAGCTATCAATTAAATACCTGAGGACAACCTTTAAGGTAAACTAGGTCTTATAACTCCAAATAAAGGGAACTTAGTACACAGAAAGAAATCTGGGAAATAATTTTCCTCAAAAACAGGCCAGGTTCAGAAAGAGTAAGAGCAGCTGATAGAAACACATTGGTAGTCTGAGCAAATTTAAAACATCCTCTACAATTTCCTGATAGCTCTAAAACTCTGCTTTCTATTTCATTTCCTCTAGTAAATGTTCCATCTGGGAAGAAAATTTATGACCTACTAAGGAGCCCAAAGAGCAATTCATTTAAAAATAACAAAACTAAACCCATTACATGTTAACATAAAAACTGTTATTTTCATGAAAAATAACTATCTTTTCCAGGAACAACAACAACAACAAAACTTTAGGGGGAGGACTGGCACTGTTACACAGTTATGTAAATATCTTTAATGTCTGGCTTAATACAAAATAGATGGATTATCTTATTTGCTTCCATATTTAATATTATGCAGTTATTCTTGTTAACCTACATACATATACAGACTTACAAAAATATGTAGATGGAAAAAGTAGTTTAATAGCCTTTTCAGATTTGTGGATATTCTTTTTTGATATTACATCAAGTTCAATAAGTATAACTTACTACAAAATTAACGTGGAATTTGAAACTACATCAATAAACATTTTGACCTCTGATACATTAAAATCCCTGAAGCTAACCTTGCACTTTGAACAGATCTTTTACACAAGCATGATTTTGCAACATCACGTATTGCTCATTTGGAAAATATTTGTTTACTGAGTTAAGGTAGCTCTTCTCCAACCGTTTTCACATGTGATTACATAAAATCTATTAAAAATCAGATTTGTTAAAATGACTACCCATTTCATCAGAAAATTCTTTAACAATAATAAAGCTCTCAAGCTCATAATGGCAGATACATGTGTTCCAAAATTCTAATTTTCACTTAAAAATTCAAATCTTATCATTAGCAACAAATACTGTCAGTTGTTTTCTTTGCAGTGAGAGGTTCACTTTATTTTCAAGAAGTTGTCTGACAAATGCCCATCTGAATAAACCACAGTTTATCTGTCACACTTTCCAATAAAAAATGGTGTTCTATGAAAAAAGTGGCTCGCTATTTAGCTTACAACAAAAACAAGGGCACAAGTGCTTTTCCTTAAGACAACCATCATATTTGGCACACAGCAAAGGCGCTTTATGTAAGTGTACTTCCCATTTCATCAATGGCAGATTAAAAAGACAAGACCATAAGTCAAAATTAATAGTAATTAATAATTTGTACTGCTTCACCCGGAACAGTCTAAGCGTTATCGTGGTGAAGAATACAATGACCACTACTACAGACTGATGCATGGCCTTGCCTTGTACTAAGGTACCAACAGTTTTACCCATCAATGCTTTTGCAGATCAGTACAAATGTAAACACAGCAGAAATGGAAAATAGCACCTTAATATTATTAGGGAATAGATTTACGTTATGGATCCTGTGAGAGGGTTTCAGGAACGCCCATGGGCCTGGGTCCATAGACCACTTTGAAAATCATAACACTTTACTAATCATAAGAATTCTAAGCATTTCCTATCATTATTACAATCGATCAACTCATTCAATCAATAATTACAGAGGGCTTAGCATGTAGTGCCAGCTAGGTGCCATAGTGTCTGAGTGTCTTCTGGGTCATTCACTCACACATCCCAGGCTCCTAGAACAGTGCCTGGCTGGCAAACAGCAGGCTCTCTGTATTTGTTGAATAAATAAATAAATGGGTACCTATGATACATTTTATAGTTTTTGAATTTCAAAGTTTTTTAGAGTGCATATCTCCAATCTAATTATTGGAATTATTTTTCAACATAATGGGAGAGACTTATTAGGCATTATGGAACCTCTACACTTATGCTTGGAATAGTCTACATTCATACCATTCTGAACTTAAATTATACATACAGGTAGTCCTTGCTTTTCATGGTAACTGAAACTCATGCATATCAAAACCTCACTGTGTGTGGATCCATGGTAACTAAAAATCTATGGTAACATGGTGCTGTGCAAAGTCCGTTAAGTGCAAATAATGGGGAAATAAATGCCAAGGACCCACAAATTCTATTTCAGTAAAACAGGAAGGAAAGCACCTTAGGAAGAATGGGTAAACTACCATTACTGGGAGGTGACTTAGGGTGAGTGTCCCTTACAGGAAAGCAAATCAGACACCTAAATGACTTTTCAAACTTTTAACACGTTTCCCTCCCACTCTATCTCACCATTTGAGAATCACTGCCTAGTGATAGAGGTAGTTCAGTTCTTCACTGGTATTTGTGAACTGCCTGTGGGGTGGGGGGATGGAGAATCAGGGTGGTTAGGGAGAAAAGCAACGAACACTTTATAAAATACTGAGACAGAAATAGGTTACAATAAATCTAGCTTGTTCTCTTAAAAGCTACAGGAATTAATATTCCTCAAAACAGACTTAGATCAAGTCTTTGGACTTCTGTCTCCTAACCCTTCTTTCAATTCGATTAAAATATCCTTAGAGTTATTCAGTGTTAATTAGGTTGCCTCCTTTCCCACCGTAAGTACTCAGGACTTTGTTCTTCCTATTTGGTATTTTGTAATGAACATAACTATTCCAAAATATTATAAATTTTAAACATAGTATACCCAGCTCCAACAAAGAATAAGCATTTATACATTAAATGTTTAAATGGTTCTGTCAAGAGTTAAGAAGAAATTGAAAGGCATTTAACAGATAAATACTAATGGCAGCTTAGCAAATTAAAAGGCATCATGGGAAAAGCAATAAACAATTTCACTTAAAAAAAATTCACTCTAAGTCTGCTTACTAAGTACTACAAGTGGGACAAATGGGAAATGCTAAACTATACCTTAAAATGTACTGTGATGTTCCAAGGAAGAGCTGAACTTGATGCAAGAAGATCAAATAGCAAACCAATTGGATAATGCCTAAAAATGAAAGAGTATATTTTTAAGAAATAAAGTTATAACTAAAATTTCAAAATAAATTTCCAGCATATTTTAACATCAAATATCAGGGGGCTTTGACTACAAATCACAGGAAGGAAACATTTTATACGGTTACTTGCCTGGGCTAGTATGGCATAGTTTCCAGGCATCAGGTGGTCTGTCTTCTAAATTTCATTCCCCAGGGAATCCTCAATATGCATAATGAAATTGTGCTAAGTCATCATCTTTTACTGGCCATGAGAAGTGTTACTGCAACACTTAATCATTCCAGTATTCAAAGTGGGCGGCTAGTTTTTTAAAGTTAGCTTAAATATATTTTTTCAATTTATAAAACAACTTAAAATTTTAGAAAATTTTAAGAACTGAGAAGAGCACCTTAAAAAGCATGCAACTGCCTATTCTAGTTATTACTATTAACATTATAGCATATAAATTCCCAGTGTTTCATTTACACAAACATATCTAAATATAGATGAGGTTTATTCTTTACAAACTGCTATAACCTGCTTTTTTCATATAACAATGTCAACATTTCACCAAATCACTGAGTATTCTTCTACAACATAATTCTGAAGTTTTTTTTTTATAATAAATTTGGAACTTCCTAATAAGAGAATATTTTCTAATATAACCACTACTCACAATAAAGCAAATTATTTAGTAATAAACAAAAGTTAATAACAAACCTTGTAAATTTCAATGGACAAGTTATTTTTTCATCTTTTTAAAGAATCTGAAGTAGCTTAATTAGTTAATCAGAATTAAATGATACTCCCAACAAAGACAAAAAGACAAAAAGAGGATAGCTTGGTGTTATGCATAGTCCCATTCTTTCCCGTATAATGCATTGGTGAATTACTCGTAGATTTAACAACTGAAAAATCTGAACATATATCTAATTTCCCTCAAAATGAGTGATCCAAAAAATTACCTGACCAAGATTCAAATATAAGCTAATGTTATTTATGTTTGCTTATTTTTACATAATTGTGGAAAAGTCATCAGTCACTAGAGATCATATACTTATTTAGAATGAATGTAGGATAATGTCCTACTAGCAAAATAAAACAGTGGGTGGTTTTAGTTATATATGTGTTTCATCTCTTAATTAAACTCTCAAAATTCTCTCTATTCAAAAAGTCAGCATCTAACACAAATCTTTCATAATCAGAAATAAATATGAAAGAAATTTTGGATTAACTACATTATAGAATGTTTCCTTTAGGAAATTCTGAAACTAAGAAAAATTCTAGCCTCAGTTAAAACAAACAAACAAACAAATAAATAAAAAACATTGTACTATACACAGTTATAGATCCTATCCAATTCTGGTCCTTCTCTTCGAACTCTACCTAATGCCTTGTACTTTTACACAACAGACCTTGTTTAGTCTTCATTATTTTTTTTAGAATGTCCCTCTTAGGTATCAGCAACTAGGTTAAAAATGAATGTGGGTACTTAAACTAACAGAGCTTTCCAAATTCTATGTAGATACAATTATAGAATCCCTTTAGCAAATTTTATAGCTGACCCTCTTGGATACATCAGTGACCCTTAAAATAACTAGCAATTCAGTGCTGTACACATTCTCTGCCATTCAAATGGAACTCTATGCAAATTCTAAAGTTAAATCAAATATTACCTTAAAGCAATTTATACTATCACATAAAATCAAATACAATTTTTAAAATAATAAGTATTTGAGTGGGAAAACAAATTAAACATAAGACTCATAATCATTTTTTTACTCAGTATTTTTTTAAAAATTTACACAAAATCTTGAATAAAGTAGATAATAAATAGTTGTTGAATACAGAAATCAAAGATCCGCAGTACAGTTAACCCTCGGTATACCATAAAGATTCAATGGACCCAATTTTAGGTTCTGAATTTCTTTTCTGAGCAGCTCTATTTTAAGAGTAATATTTCATAACTTTTATTCTTTCTTAGAGGTCTTCCAAAAACCACTTTTAAAAAACAAAAACAATAAAACTAAATAGAGTAACCTAGTAACTGCCATATGGATTCACTGGACCCTTTTATAAATCTAAGATATATTATGGGATCTTAGTGATCTTATTTTTCTATCTTTTTAACATTTTGCTATTTCATCATTCTAGAAGTTATTTCATTATTACTTATCAATTATTCCCAATTAAGAAAAAAAGATTAAAATAGTATGAATTTGAAAGAATAATGGCATGCCTAGAAGGGTGATAAAATAATGCATTATTTTTCCATTTTCTTACTGTGTCACCTAAAGAATTACATCACATTTCAATAAAGCATAAAATAAGGATGCAGACCCCATCTTTGGAGTCTTTTTAGCTATCTTCTTAACACAGTTAAAAATTCAGAGTGTCTTATTTTCCCCCTATTGTGGGAAAGAGGAGGAAGATGACAGAGGAAGATGTTATATAATTAGATAAATCAGAAGATTTTTGCAGAGAGACAGAAAGCAGTTCTTTAGACTTTAATGATAATGGTAAATTGATCATTTAAGTGAAATCACAGACTATGAGTCTTCAGGTGATAATATCCTAGGTAAATTTTCTAAAACTCAAGAACTAGTAAATAAACAATGTATTTCTAAAGACATATGGCACTCTTATTCAGAGTCACTTAACAGAAAGGATTATGTCATACCATGTTTTATGACTAGAACCTAGACTATTCCATTTTGCTAAAAGGAAGTGTAACAGTATTCTTTCATCTTCAATGCCATTTGTGCCCTGCATTTACTTGACAGTAAGTAGGCAAATGTTAAAGGTAGATTTGCACAGAAACATGACTGGAAGGAATTAGGGATGTAGAAATTAAAAAGAATTGGACTGATCATTCTAACTGATGTTTACTCATGTAAAAAAAAAATTTTACAACAAAAATCATGATCTGTCAAAGGTTTTTAAAATTTCTTAAAGCATTACTGTTAAGCATAAGAAGAGTCGGAAGTAATAAGTTAGAACCTCTCAGAGGTCTTTCTGATTGTTTGACAACTAATGAGCAGTAATTTGCATTGAGGACACTGCCCATTTCAGGTATATATACCTTCAAAACCCAGAAAACATGCAGTGAAAATGTGAATTTCTGTATTTAAATTCTTACTAAAACTTCTAACAAAGTTGTTATATACCATTTCTTTATTCTTACTTCTCTAAATTGTTTATAAAGTGACTTAAATATGTATGTGTATATACATAATCAAAATTTTAAGTTTATTAGTCTCAGATAGTAAATGATGACTCTTTTTCCTGATATACTAGGATTAGGATGGAAATTAATCTCTAAAACTTATATTTAAATTTAAATACACATGAAGTATTAACGTAGAAGCATTCTAAATGATACAATAGCTAATAATTATCCTGTAACAATCTTAAAAAAATAGAAGTCAGAAAAATTTAGGAGTAAAATAACAATTTATTTTATCTATTGTCAAAGTATAGAGATCATATGTGACTCTATGCAAATGTTTATGTCAGAATGATTTTGGTGCAAGGATACTAATGCCAAACAAATACACTATCTGGATTAACTGGTTGCAAGGTTGCTTATTACTAATGAGTCTGCTAATATGCAAGAAAATCTGTAAAGCAGAACTGGCAAAAAGCAAAAGTACTGAATTTCTTTCACTATAATTTGATTTACATCAAAGACGTCAAAAGTACTAAACTGCACAACTCCTCTAAACAGATACTCTATATAGTTTCCTCAAGAGGTTCCTAACCCGTAACACAGAAACCACATAAGCTGTAACTGTAAGCAAAGTATACTGTGGCCATTCGGCTGTTACACTGCTACTCCTGCTAATCTACCCTAAATTTAAAAGAAAAGGGAGTGGTGAGGATTTGAACCTGGAATATATCCCAGAAGAGGACCCAACTAGTAAAGATTCAATCTACTGTCCTATAAAAATTGACTGCACCAGAATATTTAGTATTAGGTCTATTTCCACATTTTATTCATTTTTTTCTTCCTTAAGTCACTCTAGTCTTTTCTAAATTCAATTTTCACAAAGAATAACATTTTCTTCCTTTTTTTTTTTGCATGAGTTTCTTCTTTATTTTGCTAAAATATATACGTACATATATGTATACTGGCACATGGCATAGCAATAAGGGACATGCTGCTCTGAGGTCAGCCAAGGGTGCTCATTCTAGTCTGAACATCTGCAGTCAGACAGCAAACCAGTATTTTAAGATAGGCATTGAAAAGAAATTTTCCCCATATACTAGAGTAGGATTGTCTCATTCCATTTCATTGAAATAAATACATCCTATTCATGAGTTTGCTGCATTAGTGATTCACTGGAAACAGAACTGTAAACCAAAGTAACTTAATGATTACAGTCGACTTTGCCTCACTCTGTCTATGGGACAAACACAAACAATTATAGACTAGCACTGTATTTCACAGCTTTTTTAAGCCTATTCTTAGATATGAAAAAGTACAAAAATAACCAAAGGGATACCACATGTATAAAATGCTAAGTAAACCACACTTCAAAAATTTAGTTTACAGAATAATTTATAAAAGTCTAGAAATTCACAACTTCAGAAAAATGACTGAACATAAGAGAGAAGAGCCAGCAAAGTATTTATGATTAAGATGTTAAAGTTATTTTGTTAAAATTTAGTTTTGAAATCACATAGGTACAACATTAAATTCTGGTATTTAATATTTAAACACCTATGTTTAAGATCAACATTAGTATTTGCTGTCTTTTTTTTTAATTCAAAAGTTAGTTTCAGCAATTTCTTACTTTCAACAGCCAGTTCTGAAAACAGGTCAATTTACACAAAATAGTAATATCCCATTAGAGACACCTGTTTTACAGCTGACAGAGAACTCTTCTAAATTTTGTACCTGAAGGCCCAGAATCTGACCAGCACTAGGGTATACTAACAAAGTATTCTTTAGAAGAACCAAGAATTTTTCTCTTAAAAGAAGCCTAATATAAAAGTAACAAATACAAATTTTGAACACTTGGGTTATGGTTACAAGAAACTTTACCCTTTAAAGTGCAATGTTAGAGCACCCTCTGTTGACTAATGAATGCAAATCACTCTAAAAAAAAAAAAAAGAGGTCCCTAATCTGAGTTAAAATCAGCACTTTCCACTTTCCATGTAAAATTTTAAGTTAGAGAGAGAAAGGATGGCAGAGGATAAAGTACTGATCAGATGAAACTTCCTTGGCATTTCTCTACAAATCAACAACACACTTAGTGTTCATTGTGTGCTTACCACTGTTCTTAAATATTTTCTACTCTAATATGAACAAGTTAAAACGTAAGTAATTAGCACATACAGAATTGGAGAAAACAACAACTCACAAATAGAATGTCATCAGTATGTGTGGTAAAAAAGAACCCTGAACTGAGACCCTCAAAATCTGGTCCTACTTCATCACTTGAGCAAGTTATTTTATTTACTTGAGCCTCAGTTTTCTCAATAAAAAGAAAAGACTTATTTAGATTCATTTATTCATTCAACATTTACTTAGCACTTCTTACATTCTAATGTTTAAGGTACAAAGCACCTGGGCTCAAGCATCTCACACAGACAATTAAACATTTGCAACAACAATAAAGATGAATAGGAAAAGGAGCTATAGACGGAGAAGGCAAATTGATTTATGCTTTCCTCCTTTTATGAATTGTCTGAACTGGTATTTGATTTCCTTTTTCACTTTAATTTACTTAAAACACCAAAGAATCAAGCATAAGACAGATGTTATCAACATATTCAAATAAATGCTCCTCTATTCTTAAGATACTTGTGTGGTCTCAAGGGTCCAAGTCCTACAAAGCTTCAGTGGTAGCTGGTTCCCTACAGTGATTATCCTATCTTATGAAACTCACTGCTTAAAAGCCAGGTAGATATTGCTACCCTATTTCCAGGAAGGTAATTCTTTTCACATAGGAGAAAATTGTTATTGTTTGGAGGAAAGAGATAAAAGATCAAAATGTAGCCCAGACGCTCTGAATTATATTCATGCCTTTGGAAATTATTCATTCCTCAAATATATGGAGTACCAAACAATGGTAAAGGACAAGCTGTATCAAAAGCCACTGAATACAATGAGCTTAGAGCAAGACAAAAATTTTTATGCATGATATTACTTCCATAGTTAACACCCCCAAAACTAAAATATTCTTGAACACAACTGCTTTAACATAAGCTCTCTAAAAGGAAAAATAACTTCACTCTTTAATAGAAGGGATAAATACTGACAAAGTAGGAACATAATTATCTTCAAGCCAAAATCATTATGAGAGAAATGGGTCCCAACATTGTTTATTGGTATCATATGTAGAATATAAACTTAATACAAATCATATCAAATGCAAAAATAATCACCACATTGGACAGAATAAAACAGCAGCTAAAAAGTGATAACTTAATCATTTACTATAAACACTAAATTGAGGTTTCCCATCTTTTTCAGAGTTTCTCAATTGGCAGTGGTTTTGCACCCCCTACCCAGGATATTTAGCAACATTTTTTATTATCATAGCGGAAGGGAATGGTATTGGTACTAGTGGGCAGAGGCCAGGGCTGCTGCTAAAAATCCTACAATGTACAGAGTAGCACTCCCACAACAAAGAATTATCTGGGTCAAAATGTCAATAGGGCCCATTTGACAACCTCTACTTTACAACAATAAAACTGAAGAGCCCCATGTCACTTGTATGAATTCTTACCATAATCTATAACTAATACACACAAAGCAATACAATTTCAATATCCAACTATAATATAGATAGAACTGTCAAGAACATAGATATATCCTATTGCTACTCACCCACAATATTTCCCCCTTTCCTTTCCCTCTACTCTCCTGATCCTTGCTCCTCTTACACTTCTTTTAAGCCACCTTCCCATTCCAAAACCTCCAATTCTTCTGAGAAATAAAAAGAAACAGAAAACAATGACTCATCTATGCTGCCCAAGGTCTAGAACTATTCAAGAGTCATAATGAGTCTGATAATGTGATTATAAAGCTCAGTACTGTTTTGATTTAAAAATGAACACTATACAAAAAAGAAAAAGTTTAGTGATGTGACCCATAACTCAATACAAGGTATCACCTTGTGTGTTTCTAAGACATTAATACAAGTCTACTCACTCTTGGAAATTCATCAGCACAATGTGAGTTCCAAAAGTTCACTCCTTGTTTCTAAGTCATTCTTGGACTCAAGTCAGCTGCACTTATCATACACCTACTAACTTCCTTTTATTTGCTTTAAGTCTCTTTTAAAACTCTTCATTTTTTACTGTTCCCAGATTCAGGCACTAAATCCATTATTAAACTACTTATATTTTCCTATCTCAATTAAAGCTCGACTCAGTCTGTATCTTTTTCATTCAACTACATCTATATGGCAGCATTTCAACACCTATATCCCACCATATTTTGAGCCATTATTTAATATTCTTCTCTCTGTAATTTCAATTTCATTAAATATTTTTAGAAGTACAATAACCAAAGCTCCCAGTAACAGAAGAAGTACAAAAATACATCATCTGCACATGGATCAGACCAGATTTAGGATTTATTTTCAATTTGTTCTGAAAAAGAATATTTATTTTAAATGTTTCTGAAAAAAATGATATTTTGATAAACTATCTAAATTATTTTTCACACAAAAAGGAAATCTATGTATTTTAAATACTAAGCCAAGGCTAAACAAGATGTGCTTATAACACAGTGGTCAACCACATGTGGCAATCAGTTTGAAAATGCCCTTTTAGGTAATCATACGTTTAAAAGATCTGTTTAAACAGATTTTAGAGATAGAAACAAAACTGAATAGTATCACAGAGTGACTTATTCACAAGGGAGTTTTAAATATATGTTAAAACAAAAAAATTCCATAATCAAATATAGTATTATAATGCCATATAAAAAATCTATTGATGAAAATATATAAATCTGTCCAATCTCCCATGCATCCAAATGGAAGGCAGAAAAATTTCCAAAAAATATTCTAGCATTCGTTTAAAATTCACTGTATTATAGAGCTAGGCTAGTGATTTCTTGTATGGAACTCAAAAAAAAAAAAAAAAAAAACTGCTTCAAGGCTATATACCTTCTTAAAGCTAATGTATATTCAATGCTTATTAATGCAAAAAAATTCACTCACCATTTCAGTGGTGTGCCTTCATATTCAAACCATATCTCACTAATGTCTTCTTGTCTCATAACCTTCTGAAAGTGCTTTTTCACTTTGTCAGTTACCAACGTCAAGTAACTTACTCTTGGCAAAAGCAACTGAAATGAAAATTTGTAAAACCGTATTTATTTACTATTTTTTTAAAAAAGAAATATACTAAATAGGTTTTTGAATATTAAGGAAAAACAGCCATGTTCTTTGCATTATTTTGAATATTCCACACAAAGTCAACTCTCTTTATAGAAAATCAAAAGTTAAAGGCTAAGACATTTTAAAATTTCTTACGAGGTCATTACTTTATGTACAGCTTATAGCTTAAATGCCTAGAATAAACAACACAAGCCTATGTGCAATCTTTCTGCAAAATTTTTTTCCAAATAAAAATACAGTGCAAACAGATGTCACACTATTTAGGATACTTGTTAGTTCTGTCAAGTTTAACTTAAAAATTAATATGATTCACCTGAGTTAAACTCCTGAGAAGATAATCAACTCTGTCCTAATGTACACCTTGACTTATCAATCAAGAATTCTCAGTAGGGTGGCACAGCATATGCTTAGCATGCACAAGGTCCTGGGTTCAATCCCCAGTACCTCTATTTAAAAAAAAAAAAAGGCTTCTTAATTGGTCCCACATGTTTTGATAATCTACTGTGTATTGGCTTGGGTGCACTGAAGAACAACCAGGACAAAGACATAATCTGTCCTCTTCTATGAGGCTAAAAAAATGTGGAGGTTATTAAAAAAAAAAAACTCATAAAAAAGCGCTTTAAGAATATTTCATGACAGCAACAGAACGGCCTTTAAAGATAAAAGAGAAACTTTCATTTGATAAACAATAGGGGTCCACTATGATACCACAAATAAGAAGACGGCAAATGAGAAAAAGTACCTGAGGAATTCTAACAGTTGTGTATAGAAGACTGTAAAAGGATAAGACTTTAGATAGGAAATATTACATAAGATAGGGATGAAGGAGGGAAAAAGTGAGGGAGGTCTGGAAATCAGTCGGAACAGATTTTGGTGATTACTAATGAAGAAATCTGAAGGAGACAGGTTAAAGATGACTGACTTTTGAGCAATACATTTAAATCTTTAAATGCAACAAAGCACGAGCTCAGGGGCTGGTGACCCTGCCACTGTGTATCAACTCCCTCAATCCTGTCCTCATGGAGACTGGGCCTACTTGGACTGTGGAGAGAGAAAAGTCTTGGAAGGAATGCTGAGGTTCGTAAAGCCTCAACTGGAATAGTATGAAGGCTGTTAGTGTTTTTTCCCCAAGAAAGGTACCCAGGAAGAAAACATAAGAGAGCATTTTGGAAAACTGGTTAAGATTTATATAAAGAACCCACAAGTAAATAAAATGAAGAAACTGGAAAAAAAAAATTGTGTTTTTTTCCTCCCCTACAGCAGATACTCTAGTTATTTCTTGCTTTCCTAAGCTTCTCTTCTTTTGCTGGTGAAACTGTTCTGTTACTCTCACCTGCTTTTGAGAGTCTAACTCTGCATCATTTTTCATGCTGCTTATTTAAGGCTATGTCTTTTGACCAATTAATCAAGCAGAATTACATACTAGGAATGAGACTATATACCAAGAGAAATATTCTGGTTAAAATGATTGATATTTAATCACTGAAGATTAAGGTAACAGGCCCCAGCTAGGTAAGAGAACATGACAGTGGTCCTAGAAGCTTTTGGATACAGGGGGTGTGGGAGGTAGCTGGCACACTCCAGAACAGAATAGAAGGTACTAATACATGGAACAAGTCATTGGATAGTATTGTGGGTTCAAGAGAACGTAAGTTCCTCTTTTATAAAGAAACAACTAGGATGTGATTAGGGAAGAAAAGAAAAAGGAAACTAATATATGTTATGCAAAAGGAAAAGCACTAGTTGTTTTACAGAAGTATCATCACCACCTATTTTACACACAGCTTAAATAACTCACCAAAATCATATTCTACTAAACAAATGGCAAATAAAAGATTCCTCAGAGTCAGAAATGACAGAATCAAATACAGATGTAACATAGATAGTCTCTAAGAAATTTAAACAGCATGGTAAATTAGCCACTTTTTAAAAATAGATAAGTATAACTTATTAGTCCAATAGTTCTATATTAGTAAATCCAAGACTTTAATTTAAAATGTCTGTTGGGCATTACACAGTAATCCATACTGTAGAAAATGATATTAACCTATGGAAATCATAAGAAGAAAAGATACATCAGTGAGTATGGATATCAGTTCGTGATTTTGGAGAAGGTTGTACATGCACAGGATTCAATCAAAGTTGCTGAAAAATTCATAAATGATTTTCATGAAACAAAAACTTCTTTACAATAAGGAATGAGAAACATAAGAAGGCAAACTCCACTAAGACAGGGATTTCATCTGTTTTGTTCACTGCTACATCCCCAATGTCCCAAATAGTATCTGCTTTATAGCAGGCATACAGAAAATATCTGCTGAGTAAATTAGAAATGCCAAAGCTTAGGTGGGGCGAAAGGCCAAAAGTGATAATTTAGAAAGAATGTCCAATCTTAAGACAGGAATCTACACTGAAACATAGCTGGAATCTTCTGTTCCAAATTGGTCTCTGGGAGTAATCTGTAACTAATGTAAATGTCTATAGTAGTTCTAAGAAATAACCCTAAGATTTAAGAAAGACCATACTAGAGTAGGTATAGATGAAATTTATCTAGTGAATATTTAAATAAGTAAAAATGAAATGAACATAACAGCAAAAAGACACTGTCCTGCTTTCTACATCCAGACTGTACCACTCAGTTTTTTATTAGCTGTATTGCACTGGCTTACTTCAAGTTCTTTTTAAGAACTGTGATAAAATATACCTAGCATAAAATTTACCATTTTAACCATTTTAAGTGTACAGATCAGAGGCATTAAATACATTCACACTATTGTGCAACCATCACCACTATCCACCTCCAGAACTTTTCATCATCCCACACTCAAATTCTGTACCTATTAAACAGTAACTTTCCCATTCTCCTCTTCCCCCAGGCCCCCTTGGTAATCACTTTTCTACTTTCTATCTCTTTGAGTGAGATTATTCTAGGTACCTTATCTAAATGGAACCATAAAATATTTGTCCTTTTGTGTCCAGCTTATTTCACTTCAATTAATGTCTTCAAGTTCTTTTAATACAAAAAGAATTAACCCCTCTGGAGATACTGTCAGCTACATGACTCTACCGATCCCTTCCTCCTTGTCTAACACTGTCAAGTACTCAGTGAGTATGACACAAGTGATTCATTTTTTTCTGTACAGCTTATATGGAATGCATGTTTCACACAACTGTATAGATTGCTTATGTTTCTGAAAAGAGTGCCTGTGTAGTGTTTATGCCAAATCCTATTTTGTCCCAACAATTTTCAGTTATAAAATTAGAGATTCACTTATCTAGAACAAAAGTAGAATTAAAATAGTCTAGAATTCTATTCCATTTCAATGCGTGAGGCATCACACTAGGCAATGAGGATAGAGCACGGGATGAAACAGAAAGAATCCTTCCTCTCATGGAGTTTAGAGGCTAGAGAGGAAGACAGATAGTAAAACCAAAATTGCAAATATGATGATTGCAAAGAGGAAGTAAAGAATGTTATAAGAGCAAGTAGTCAAAGAAATTTAACCTAATCTAGGGGCTCAGGGAAAGCCTTGACAGGAAGTCAATTTTAAGGCAAGAGTCAAAAAGGAAACAGGAATGAACCAAACATGGATAGATGTGGATGTCTGGGTGAGAGTAAGGGTGGGAGATATTGCTGCTCAATCCAGATACAGGAAATTGCAAAAAGGTGTGGACCAAATACAAAAGGACAATGACCAGCACATTTGAGGAACTACAGGAAGTCGAATGTGACAGGACTACAGAGGTTTGGGACAGAATAGCACTGAAGAAGTAAGGGACCAGATTATGAAGAACCTTGTAAACTACATTAAGGATCCTAAAGACAATGAAAAGCCACTAAAGGTTTCAAGCAGGTAGGTGACAAGATCAGATATGTATTTAGAAAAGATTACTCCAACTGCAGACTGGAAAATGGAAAGAGGGCAACGCTGAAACCATGGAAATTAGTTAATACTATATAATCCATCAGTTTTTAAACTAGGCTGTAGCAGTGGGTATGAAAGGAATCAGAAAAGTCTGAAACATTTCAGATATAAAATCTGATGGACAAAGTTACTGACTGAATGCCAGGGATACAGGAAGAGGAAGCATCAAAGGATGAGTCCCATGTTCATTTCTAGTAAGACTAATTAATCAGCTGGATGACAGGTCTAACTTGCAAAAATAGGAAGGGAATATAGCGGGCGACGAGGTTTTCTGGAGTAAAAATGATGAGTCCAGTTTCAAACACACTTAGTTTGAGTCCCTGCAAGATAACTAAGTGAACATTTATAGCAAAAAGACATAAAGGTCTGGAGCTCAGGAGAAAAATCTTGTGGAGCCGTTGAGATAAAAATGTCAACAAAGACATAAAAATGGATGAGAGCTCGGGGGGGGGGGAATGAAGTGAAACAAACCAAAAAAAGGGGCAAAGCTCCAAGGAATGCCAACACTGAGCAACAAGCAAAGGCAGGAGATCTGGCAAAGGAGACCACAAAAACCCAGAAAGGAAGAGGCAAAACCAGGAAGGAGGCACTGCAGAGCAAGAGAGGGCAGTGCCACAAAATGGAGCAAACAGCCAACAACATCAAATAGTGCTGAGGGATCAAGCAAATAAAAGTTCAGACAGACTCTAGGTCTGGCAAAAAAAAAAAAACAAAAAAAAAACCATTAGTGACTTTGGCAAGAACAGTTCTATCGGAATAGTGTGAAAATATTACAGTGAAGTACGTGGTGGAGGTAGGAAGGAGATAACAAGTACAGACAATCTTTTTAATAAGTCTGGCTGTGAAGGGAAAGCAAGAGGTTGAAAAGGAGATGGGGTCAACAGAGGGTTGTTTTAGGATAGGAAGGGTTTGAGACAATATAAATCTGCAAAGATAGATACAGTAGATAGAAAAAGTTGAAAGTAAAATAAATAGAGAAGGCGGGGGGCGGTGAGGCAGGGAAAATATCAGAAACCACCAGGTTCCTGAGAAGTCAGGAGATGGGATCCAGAACACAGGCGGACGGTTGGGCTCTGCCTAGGAAGAAGGACACCTCTTCATTAACATGGGACAGAAGAAGTAAATGTGTGAGTGCAGATATGTCTTGCAGACTTGATGGCAGAAAGTTAAGGAAGGTCATAGCACATGGTTTCCATTTTCTTTGTGAAGTAGGAAGTGAAGCCACCTGTTAAGAAAGATGAGGTCAGGGCTCAGAGAACAGTCATAGTGGAGAAGAACAAAGACAGCTGACTAAGGAAACATAACAGGGCTGCAGGGTAATGTTTTGGATCCACTCAGATTGATAACCATGTGTCTGTGTGATTTCCTGTGGTAACAAGTCACAAAATATGAATGCAATTGAGTATGTATATTTCATATCAGATAATCTAAATGAAAAGCAACAGTTCAAATGAATATAACAGAAACAACAAAAGCTGAGAAGTTGCCCAGTTTCTAACAAATTTCCTTCCTAACATTCCCTGTAAAATAAGATATAATTCTCAATGATATACATAGAGAATGTAGGTTGAAAGATTTATGTGGAAGCAACAAATCAAAGTGTTAATATGCTTTTCCAATGGAAACAGAAAATTCCAGAAGACTCTGAATAATTATTTAAAAATTTGGTATGAGTGGATATTTTAAAATCTAGTTTCTAAGAAATAAGCAATAAACATTAATAAAAGTAAACTACCCTCACATTTGCCCATCCTTACCCTCCACCTGAATATGAATGGACTCTCCAGGCCACGGTGACAACCTTGTTACATCACCTCCCCTGAACTTTGAGAATGTCTGGGAAAGAAGTTTTATTGGCTCTCACGCTATGATATTTTCACCTCATTTCATCCAGAGTTTTTAAACATTATCATTATTACAACTCAAAGCAATTAAAAATATCTGCAGGCTGAATTTACAAGCAAGGCACACGTGAAGTAAAATCATATTGGCATTAAAATGCTCACCTATAATAATTCTAAGAGTAACCCCTGCTAGTGGTTTTGGATATTTTCTTTCTGTATATATTAACTTATTTTCAAGTGTGTATTATGAGCTAAATCTGGATTATGCTACATGGTTTTTTTTTTAAACTGACTTATAGTCAGTTTTAAAGCTCAGTTTTTTGTTTAATATTTATTATATGCCTGTCACCCAATAGTCTTCAAAAACATAATTATAATGACTATATAAAAGTTTATTTTGGGTGAAGAATTAGGAAGAATTCAAGGCAAAAAATTCCTATTAGATGAAACAATCCTCCTCCTCCAATAGTTATCCCTGATACTCTTTGCCATTTTTAATTTGATTAGAAATGGATGGAAAATAACTTACCTTCCAATCTCACAATGATCTTTTCATATTTAATCAAATTCATATATAAAGAAAGAAAAATGCATTCTTTACTTGCATTTTTTTTAACCGCAAGAAGTTTGTCAAACATTCTGATTTAAAAGTAAATAGACTTAAATCATGTATGTATTTCTTGGTTTTTGCCACTTTGACCAACTGGACATATACACTCCTTTGTTTGGATACTATTAGAAAGCCACCCAAGGTTAAGTTTTAATTAAACAGCAAAAGCTAGTTTGGAAACAAACACAAATGATATTCCAGCCCATATTACAGAGGGAGAAGGAGGAAAATACATCTAACAAATGAAACATCTCTAAAAAGAAACATGATCACATTTTGTTTTTAACTATGTAAGTTTTCCTAAGGGCAGAAAACTGTTGCTATTTCCAAAGCTAAAATGACTCAAATTTATATAATCAGTATGGTTACCTGCATACTGCTCAATTTCCTTGAAATTATCATTCAATAACAAAGCCCAAAGAGACAATTTAAAACAAAACCCCAACATGAATGTGGAGAGGTTTTCATGCACTGAGTATCTACCAGTTGCATGACCTATGCCAGATTTGAGGATGCAGAGAGAAAAATGAAACAGTTCTTATACCCAAAAAAGTAGTGAACAGCTCCTTAAGTAGCTTCCTCCAGCAGTCGGACTTGTCACAGCTGGAGCAGGCTGAGGAGCAGCGCTGCCTCTCCAACAGAAGAGGGAGAAAGCAAAGGGCAAGCTTTATTAAAGCGAAACAAGAACTAGTCTAGCACCACAGACACATTTCCACTTTTCCAGATCCTCCTGGGTAAATAATACGATGTGTACCTAAGATAAAAAGAAAAAACTGAAATAACAATAACTGAGAATGTCTCTGCCTACTAGGGACTATTCAGTGAAAAGGCAAGATGTTATTCTCTCTGATGGACAGATGCTTAAGTTTAGATTACATATGCAATTAGAAAAGAAAAAAAAGCAGGCTAAAATCAAGAGATATTTGATCCCCTTTTTTAGAACAGATAATACATTAAGTCAAACCTACAAGTCTATATATATAGCAATTTATGTTATTAAATAATGTATTTTGTATAATAAATACTAGCTCATGAACATATGCAGGCACATACATTCATATGTTCACCAAGCTATAAAAAAGAATTTAAACAGTTGCTTTGAACCACCTAAATACAAGAGTCAAATCTGAACTTACTATTTTCAAAATAACTTCCTGTTAAAAAACAACACATAACTTATGATTCATTATCATATATTATATATGCACAAGAAAAAAAAAGTCAAGAAGGTCCCATATCAACATGTCAACAGTGGGGTTTTTTTTCTCTGAGTGGTAGAATTAGAGGTCATTCTCATTTCCTTCTTTTTGCTGATCTGTGCCTCCAAATTTTTTCCATAGTAAGCACATATTGTATATAAAATGTTGAAAAACAGCCTCCAAATTTTAGAGCTTTATTTATAAAATGGATCAAGTTAAGATATCCCATTTGCTACCATCAATATACTTACATAATATGGTTCAGCCTCCCTTTCAGTTATCTCATCCTGATACAGAGTGAAGCAAGTTGGAATTCGTCCAAACCACACATCTCGAAGCACATCTTTGTCATCTGTCATTCTTCCAGTGGTTAAAGCAGTACATATAGGCTAAATTCTTTTTCAACCAAAGCCAAACTGAAAATAAAATGAAGAGTATTAGTCAGATTCTCGCAAGAATAAATGACCCTGCTCCAAAACAAAGAAAGATTACAGGAAAAAAATTAATGTCATAAAGTTTATTCACTACAAAAAATGTGTGATTGACATTCTTAAGAATAAGCATAAAAATCAGTACAACAAATTCTAAATGTGGAACCATTATTTATTTAAAGGGATCACTTAAGTAACCATTTCAAAATTCCATATGCAATTAATGAGCCACAGCCAAAGTGAAACTAGACTTGCGTCATCCTCTCAAACCCCAAAAGAGTCTATTGCTTATCTAAGGTGAACTCTTCACCTACAACTTTGTGTCTCAGCTTCTCATTTGTAAAATGGGAATACCAGCACTTACCACATAAGATAGACATGAAGATTAAATTAATATATGTAGAACACTTAGAATAATACCTATATGTAGGACTATAATCTATCATCATAATTTATGGAACCAACAAGAGCATGTCTCAAAAAAATGTTTAGAAGTCAAAGACTTCAAGAACTTAGAATAACCAAAAGCATTATTAATGTAAACAGGAATTGTAAGAGTAAAGGAAAATAACTAAAAAATTACTCACTGAACATTGCTGATAACACTCAATACAGAGTCAATAAATATTTGATCATTTGACATGCCCATCTCTGCGGCAAGTGCTGAGGGCATTCAAGATGATGATGATGATGGTGGTGGTTGTGGTGGTGGTGCTGATAACATTTTTAAAACCTCAGGCATTGTCTGGTAGGTATTATCTATAAATCTGCTAAACATGCCATGCACTTTCATGTCCTGTCCATGACTTTGCTCACGCTGGTGGTTCCTTACACTAAAGTAGCCTTCCAAACGTCCTTCAGGACGCTGCTCAAAATAGGCTTTCTTCTATGCATCAATCAGGCAGAAACTCTGTTTTCTCATTGCACCTTTACTTTTCCTCTACTATAGCACTTATGAGCTTAAAGATTGTTAATCTGATTTCCAATCTCATATTCTTTCCATCACACCATACCAACTGCCAAGGTCCCTTCCAATTCCAAAATATCCATGGTTATAATTAAATGTTACTTTGTCAGAGCTTTCATAAAGAAGGAGGGGAAGAAGTTAAATACTAATATAGCCTATAGTATTCAGGGAAGAATTTTTAAAAATATGGAACTTGAAGAACAGGTGTAATATGGAAAGCAAAAAGAAGACAAATATTCCAAGCAGGGCAAAACAGCATCAGCAAAGGCAAGAAGTGGGCAGGAGCAATATGTGTGCCAACTTTTTAGGAAACTTTGTATTGGGAGGAGTAGGGGTAGTGAAAGAACTGACATTGTGACATGTTTTAATATCACATGTGATCCTAGCATGTCACTTTACTTCACTAAGTCTCAATTTCCTTATCTGTAAAAGTCACCAGGTTGTTCTGTAAAAAATCTATAGTGTTTGACATGATACTAGACACATAGTAAGTGCTGAAATAAAAGCAATTATTATTCCTTTAAGGTCAAATTTGTAAATGTAAAATGAGACTGGATCATGAAGCATACCAAATGGAAGACTGCGGATTTTTAATTTCATCCAGCAAGCCTAGAGAGCTTGTAAGGTTTTATAATGGTGAAATTAAAACAATTGTCTGGCAGCAGTGCACAAGAGGGGATCCCAAGCCAAAGACCTAGCCAGAAAGCAATTTCAGCACTAAGGCATACAATAATGAGAGTCTGAACTGGACTGGTAGCAGGTGATTGATGAGAGACAGATAGGAGGCCTTTCCAAGGAAGAATGAATAGAAGTTGGTAAAAAGACTGGCTGAGCGATAAAGAACAAGGACAGAGAAGATTTAAATGCTTACATCACACAATACAGTAAGGTAGTTAAGGGGCTTTGAAATCAAACTGACTTAGGTTTAAACCCTGACTTCCACGTATATGTTGTGTTCTTGGACAACAAATCTGACATCTCTAAACTTCATATCTGTAAACTGAAGATACTTCTAATTTCACAGGGCTGTTGGGTGTTCACCTGGTAACCAACCACTCAACAAATGGTAAATGTATTTAATACACGGTTCCTCATGCTTCCACAGCCCCTCAGCTTAAACACACTTTGCCTCTTCTCTTGGCCAACTCTTAATCATCTTTTAAGAGTCAGTTTAACATCAACTCCTTGGGAAGCTTTCCACAAAGCAAAAGTAATTTAATTACTTCTATTATTATATGTTTACTGTTATATGTTACAACCATGTATTGCAGTTACGTTAATCTTATCTGTCTTCTGCCCCTTCCCACACTGAACTATGAGTTCCTTGATGGCAGAAACTGAGTCATATGTACTTTTGTATCCACGATATTAGCATAATTAGTACATGGTAGGCTCTGGAATTTTTGTTAAACAACTGGAAAATATATATATATTTAAAAGTTATACTAGCTACTTAAACTTTTCCACCTAAACTCTTTCCTAAATCAGTACAATCACCCTTTAAATTTAGCAAATTTCATTTATTTTAGAAAAATATTTTTCCCGTTCATACATACTCTACACTTATCAATGTGGTGCATCCAAATTGAAGGCACTGTTTTGGAAAAACAGAAATCCCAACCCATGATGCAGTCTACTAGAAGTAAGTATCTTGAGGGCAAGGGAGAGAGACAGCACTTCTTGACTGCTGTATTCTGGGCATTTAATTCAGAGCCTGCAACAGAAGTAGGTGCCCAACCAACAGCATTTGGCAAACAGCATCATGAGTATGACAAAAATAGAATGTACAATTAACAGTCCCTCGTACATGACAAACCCAAGAAAGGCTAACCTATCACCTGAAGCTATTATGCTGACAAAATCCCCAACCACCAGGAAGTCACTTAAAATATCAAATATCTGCTAGTAGTAAATTTATAAACACCTAAAAATAACACTCTAGGCTGGCGGGTATCCCTTTAGATTCATGAATACTGACCTCAAAAGTGGGCTCTGAGTACTGCCCAGTGTTCTCATATTTCCCTAGTCCATTTAGTCTCCCAGATCACCTCTCTCTCCTCAGATTTTCACATCTCCTTCCTCACTCTCTCTCAACTAAAAACCTGGCTTTCAATTTCCTTCTATCTAGGTACTAAGGATCAGTTGTTCTCAACCCGGGTTTCAATGAACAGCCCCACCCCCACCCTGGGGGAGAGTTCATAACTCTCCAACCTCCAAAAGTTGAAGTGCCCCAGGGTAGTCTTTGAACCTTGCCTTTGGAGATCTCAGACAGGGCTTTACATTTACACATTAACGATAACCACATTTATATCCTCAGCCTAGACTTCTCTTCTAAACTCCAGTTTCCTCTATACTACTGTATACTGACATTTCACTCGAAAACTTAGCATGTGCAAAACTGAAAATGGTTTCAGACCTTCCACCCTCCTTTCTCCCCCTATTACTTACTCTGTGGTCTTCCTCAAATCACTAAGTGGTAACTCTATTCTTTCCTTGCTCAGGCCTAAACCTGGGAGTCATCCATGACCCCTCTTCACACCTGATGGTTCTAGCTTAGACACAAGTCTAGAAGCCGACCATTTCTCACCACCTCCACTATTACCACACTGATTCAAGCCACCCTGACCTTTAACCTGGATAAATGCAATAGCCTACAAACAGAGATTTCAACATTTCTAACCTTGCTGCAGAGAGACAACACAGTAATCAGAAAAATTCTTTTAAGCACCAGTCAGATCAGTTCAGTCCTTTACTCAAAACCCTACCATCATATTCGAGGTAAAAACTAAACTCCTCACAAAGTCCTATCAGGCCCTAAACGATGACCTGGCCCCACTATGCCTGATACCTACTCTCCCCACCTTGCTCCCTCAGTTCCAGCCAAACCAGCTGAGCTCCTGCCTCAGGGACTTCTTGGTTGCTCGGGCTGCTCTTTCCACACAGCACTCTTCTTTGTCACTATTAGGTCTCTGCTCAAATGTCATCTTTTCTAAGGCCACCACCACAATTTCCTATGCACACTGCCAGCACTCTCCTTCCCTTTCATTGCTTTATTTTTTTCTCCATAGCCCTTCTCACTCCCTGACACATTTTAAATTAATTTTTATATTAACGTCTTCCTCCACCGTCAAAATGAACTTCATGATGGCACGGATTTTGTTGTCTTGCTTGTCTTTTTTTGTTTTACTTACTTTTTGTTAAGTGCCTGGCACATAACAGGCACTTAGTACTTGTTAAATTAATAAAGCGAACCTACACTTGAAGCATGTATGTTAGTCTGAAAACTCATATCCACAAAGTACGTTCTGTTCACCTCTCCCAATTTTAATCAGCATACTTTGAGGATCAAAGACATGCCTAAATACAGTGTAAAATTCTAAAATTCTCCTCAGCTACTACCCTCAGCTCAAGATCTTAGCTTTCAAATTCAAAATTCAACCAACTCCCTTTAGGGAAATCACAAAATAATTCGGTTCACATCCAAGTACCCACAGTCCCGAGGAGTCTGAAATTTATCGAGTAAATTCTAGAAGGCCTTGTAAGTTCAGTGCTGTTTGATAGTCTCTGGGTTTTAACTCTTGCTGAAAACATGCCATGCCTCCCCACCCCTCAGAAAAATCTAGAACCAATAGTTTCCGTAGGTTCCTCAAATTCAAGTATGACTTGAAAATAATCCAAAGTATAATCGAAGTACGTTACGGTGATTTGCCAATCCAAAGTGGCTTTGTCGGCACTAAATATTATTAAATGGGACTTAATAAACGCCATCGAGAAGATAAAGTGGGGAAATACCCACCGATTTCGGATAGAATCGAACTGCCTGTGAAATAATTATGGTTCAAATAATTATTCCACGAAAGATGTGGCTCCTGAACTAAACTCTAGAACCTGTGATGGGACCCTCACTTCCTACGTTAGTAAAGAACAGACGTATTCCCGGGAGAGACCGCACAGCCCGTGTAAGGGCCCCGGGGGCGGCGCCTGGCCAACGCCACCTCCCCCGGAGGAACCACCAGCAGCCGGGGGAGCGCCCCTCTCGCCGGCCGCACGCCCCTCCTTCTTACCACACCTACCTGGCACCTCCCCAGCCCTCCTCCTCCAGGCAGTTCCTCACACTGGGTGACAGACACACATATATCCTACCAAAAGCGCCGGCTTCCCCTCCGGCTTCCCGCACCACTGAGGACGATGGGGTCCCCGGCTCCGGCGGGGCGGCGGCGCCGAGTGCCGGACACACCGTCCCGCAGAGGCGCACCAGCCAGGAGTCCGGACGGCCCCCGCAGCCGCAGAAGGCACCGGCACCGAGGTGGGAGCCAAGCCCCGCTGCACTTCCGCTCTCGGGGATCCAGAGAACACAGCCCGCAGCGCCCCGGAGCCCTGGAAGCCTACCGCAAGTCCAGTCACCCTCGGCGCCCGGAGATGACGTCACGGGACCCCACGTGGCCCGCACTCCTCCCTCGGAGTTCGGCCCCACCCCGCGAAGAGGCTGGAGCCGCGCTTGAGCATGCGCGAACAGGGCGAGAGCGTGAATAGGAGGTCAGCACCCCTGGCAAGTTCACAGCTTCTACCCTCTTCCCAGAGTCTTGTGCTTTTGGCATACTCATTGGTGCTTAGGGAGGTTGACGTAACAGTTCTATAAGAGCAGACAGTTACTACTGAGACACTGCCTCACTAGAGCTTGATCGCAGCATCTCTCTCCTGGCTTCGCTAAGTAACATTAATGAAACGTTGGTTCTCAAAGTGTTTTCATATCTATTTTCTCATTTGATCTTTTCCACTTTGTCAGAGCCACAACAGGGATTAGTAGCCGCATTTAACAGAAGACTGAAATACCTGAATACTGAAGCCCTCCCATCCATCCAATTGTGCATACCTTTATCTTCCTGTTGGTGAAAGTAACAATTAATAAACTTACTCCTAAAGAGTCTTTGAATTGGATCAATCCAAAAGTCCTAACCAGCATTTAACGTCTTTGTCTTAGTTACACATGCCGTTCAACATAATACTATGCATGCCAAATAAATACTGTGCTGAAACTCCTGATAGGTTGCTGATAATTAAGACAACTAAGAAAATCCTAGTAGGAGCCACAGAATCCTTTTTAAAAGAAGAATCGTCTTGGCGGTTGTCTAGCCCAATGATTTTCCAGTGGTGAATCACAACCCAATGGTGGGTCATCAAATCAAGGTAAGGAGTCCTGACTAGCTTTGTTTTAATGAAATAAAATAGAAAATATTGGCATGCTTCACCCATGTTAAGGGTAAATTATTTACTGAAATTTTTACTTTAGTAACTATATGGTGTACACTGGATAGGAATGTGAAATATATTTCTTGGTATGAATAGCAGTCAAAGATATTTGAAAGCCACAATCCAGTTCACTCCACCTGTTACCAAACTCAGGTTCAGCTGTTCCCCACTCAAAAGCCAATAATTCTAGATGCAAGTGTCAGTAGAAAGGAAAGCTGCTTTAATTAGAAAAGCCAGCAATCTGGAGACATGGCTGTCTCCTGTCCCGAGGTCATCTCTGAAGATCTTATTCAGCCGTGACAGTTTTTAAAGGGAAAAATAAGGGGAAGACTCTCAGTGAATCATCAAGGCGAGAGGTTGGGTTCTGCATCATTCTCCATTGTGGGCAGACTGGCTGACTCTTCAGATATTATTTTGCCCCACCGTGATCTGCCTGCATGATTGCCACCCAGGATGTTGGGGGTAGAGAGCTAATCATTCTTTAACTACTTAATTCTTCATTCTTACTTCTTTTTATCTAGGAAAAGGATTAACAGTTCAGGCAAGGCATGGTGTGCTTTCAGGAGAGGTTAAGTCAGGAGTTAGTTTCAATTGCTTAGTGATCTCATTCCTATAATTAGGTTCTTTTAAGTTTAGAGGGGGACAGAAATGAGTGAACAGGAAATGGGCAAAAGAGCTGCTTTAAATTTCCCGCTATCAAACATCATTCCATTTCTATGGGATTAGGGGTGAAAATCCATCTTCTATAACTTCATGCTGGCATAAGGCTCTGTATTCTCGGATTGGAAGATGTCACCATGGGTCTGTAGCATCTCTTTGTTGACAATTTTAGTTGCCCACTTACATATACAGGCAGAGCAAAGTACAGTTATTTTGATGCCCACAAAGATATGGATTATTATGAGGAATAATGTTAAACCCATTCTTTTGAGGCCAGTTCTTGGAATTGTGCTGGCCATAGACTCAGTACTGCTCAAGATGGAGCAGCTTATTATGTCATGTCTACAGCCTGGTCATCATACAGTTAGCTCTTTTCCTCTGGTGACAGTTATAGTAACTGTAAAACAGTTCAGGAATTTGCATCAGACACTGAGTCAGTGACTCTATTGTCCTAATCATTAACTACTTGGTTTTGTACTTGGGGGAGCCTACAGGGTTCTGCTTGGCTCCACACCTACACAATGCAGAAATCCCCTTTATAGCATCCCTGACAGCCACTAGCCTCTGTAGAAAAGCTCTTGGGACAAAGAAGTGCCACCTTCCCAACAATAGCCAAAATTAAATGGAATTTACTCTGAAATGCATCAGAAAAAATAGGTGGATAGATAGATGGATAGAGGGATGGCTAGATGGATAAATAAATGATAATGCAAGTAAAATGTTAGTGGTAGAATCTAGATGGGGACTATATGGGCATTCACTGTAAAATTCTTTCAACTTTCCTGTTTGAAAATTTTCCTAATAAAATGTTAGGGGGAGGGGAAAAACTATGTAAGGAGAATCCTAATAGGTAGAAAGTGATAACATTGAGCTAAAGTCCAGCTTCTTTTAACCTTTAAGAATTGACCCTGTTTACTTCCTTCCTCCCCTAGTCCCTCCCTTACCCCACCTACAACCTACAATAGAAATAGCTAATCCTTGTTTTGATAGACAGTACTTCAGCTATGAAAAGATAGCTCTCATTCCTCATAAGCTGCTTGGAATAAACACTGTTGGTTCTTTTAACCATTCTCCATATGGCATAACTCTCCTCTGGAAATGGGCCAGTTAATAGTGTCCCTATTTAATAATTGTTGTACTCTTTCTCCTCGTATCATCATGCTCCTTGAGCAAAAATTTGGAAATAAAAGGAATTCTGTATTTGTTCTCTGTCATTTCCATTTGTCAACATTATGTTTTCTCTCTCAATCAGTGGCATTGCCTCTTTTAAATTTTTTTTCAATGAAGATAACTTTTAAGGAGCTCTTTTTGGTTGGTGTTACCATGTCCCCCAAGCCTCAGCTCATTCTGGATGACTCTCAGGCTGCTGTTTGACTTGTGTGAACTTGCTTATAAAGTCCTCTTTCCACCAAAAGCAAAGACACAAATTCTCCAAAATTCTGGGTTCAAAGGAGAAACTCAGAGAAATCTCTGTTAATAATAAGATTTTGTTTCTTCTCACTGTAATATCTTGCAGTTGTAAAGCCTGACTTTTTATTTTGCATGCCTTACAACTTGTAAGATGCAGAGCTATGGAATCACAACTTTCCTTTACTCTAAATTTACTTGAATCTGCTTTCCTAAACTCTAAGGTGTCTCTGCTACCCGTATGAACTCTAACATGCCATTATGTCCTGACCCCAAGGTTCCATCTACTCTGTTTCACTTCCAACCTGCTAGTTTCATGAGTTAGTTAAGCCAAATTTAATTCTTCTGTTAGGGTTCTAACTCCTTTGACTGTGCTTCACCGAACTAACCTGTCTCCCGGATTTCCCTCACTATTGGTTTCTTCCTTCAGGCTCAAGTGTTCCCCCAGCCTATTAAAATTCTTCCTTCAACCTTCATCACTTCTTACGTAAACTATTAGGATAGCTTCTTAACTGATCTCCCTGCCTCCAGTCTTCTTCCACTTACTCCAGGACCATCTATATTTGATTTCAGCTTCAAGCAAAGTGGATTACCTAAAATACACTCTAAGTATATCACTCTGATACTTAAAACTTCTTTGTGATTCCTTCTGGTCCCTCTATTCCTTCTGGTTCCTTCTTCTTTTCTAGCCTCATTTCTTGGTTCTCTCTGCCTTGCATTTACAATTCCAATGGTATCAAACACTTTGCAGTTCCATGCACTCAGGCTGTCATGCTTCCATGCTGTTGTTCCTGCTGTCACTGCTGCCTGCAATGCTGTCTCCATCAGACCCACTCTCCATCCCTTCTTCCCTACTTGGCATACACTATTCAGTCCCTAGTTTGGGTGTGAAAAATATTTCCCTGATCCACCCAACCTGGGTTAGGTGCTATTCAATGTTTTCTCGATCATTTTTTGAATCCCCAATGACAGCACAATGCCTGGCACTCAATTAAAAGTTTCTGGAAATAAACTAATCTGAATATGAACTTTCTTCCATGATTCCCATCACTTTCCCCTTAGGAACTAAATTCTTTCTCATAGCTTAGAGTTTAAGTAGAAAGTAGTGATTTCTCTTATTACTTCATCAGTTTCAAAATTATCAGCAAGGAAAGTTGAAAGTGACTGAAATACCCTGCTGTTAGCAGAGCGGAAGTCCCACAGTCGCCCGGTAGTCACGTCTCCACCACTACTACACCCTGTCTCGGTGCCAATTTTGTGATCTGCATGCAAAAGATGTCATTGCTCTGTCCGCTTGGACTCGCATTCTACAGTGTATTCCCAGAACATGATCACATTCCTGTTGTTCTATTCTTTTATCCTTACTTAAACAATACGTCTCAACTGATGCTAGAATGGAAACACCTAGAAAGCAGGGATGTTTTCCTGAAAAGCTGCAAACTGGAGTTCCATAGGCAGGAACTGAACCATTAGTTTGATGTTGTAATGTGCTCTAACCTACTTTGGCATCCACATTGTGATATTATGCATGTGCTAGTGTCAGCTTCATTTCTAGTTGCCCAAACCGAGAATTCCATGCTCCAGAGATGGCAAGGTACCAACACATCAGAAGGACCACACTCTGGAAGCAGCTATCACAAGAACATCTGTTAACCCTGTCCTGATCCATGCCACCTGGTTGCAATTAGCATAATGAATATCAGAGGTGGGTTTTTATCTTTGGCTTACTCAGAAGTATGATAAATGTTAGAAATAGAATCTCATCTGTGAAATTAGCAATATTTAAGATGTATGGGTTAACATAAACATTTTAGAGATTCTTGCCACCCTTGCATGAACAGAGTATAAGAATCCATGAAGCCTGCTGCTTGGTCTGTGTGTTTTTTAATGTATTCTATAAAGGTTGTAGAATGCAGTCTCAGGAATGGTGTTACATCTGCCTTAAGACAACCTTTCCTGAGAGGAGATAGTGAGAACACTTAAAGGGCAGTGAGCTGGGGTCTCATTGAGTTTACAGAGCAAGCTGTATGATCTATTTTGTTTAATAGACCTCTGCATGTGCATCAGAATTTGGTCTGAGATTGGCTTCCATTATAATCCAGATTATGGGGAAGTAATTAATCCTCACCCATCTCAATTTCTTTGGTAACTACAGTTATCTATGAAAAAGAACCTAAGAGTTCTACATGATCAAATTAGCCTTGGTCAGTTAGCAAAAGTGACAGATATATTCTCTTTGTCCTTTAAAATGTATTCTAAAGGCTGAAAAAAATTTAAATGGAAACAGGTTTCAAAAATTTAGATTTCTGGCTTCTCCTAGGATCTGACAATCCTGTGCCCACACTCCCACATGGCAACCTTGTGCTGGAGTGGAGCTGCAGCCACCCCCTTTTGGTCTGGGAATGCCCTCTTCAATTTCCCACTGACCCCATATTACCACTTATTGAGACATTAGATTCCCTACCTGGACGCTAGAGGTGTTGGAGCTTAGCACTCTTTTATAGCTCTTTGTATTTCTAAGGCACTGCCTACATCAGTTCTTTGCACTTGGATGTTAATGTTTGACAAAAGACCAAAACAACCAGACCAGAGTGCATTGTACTGAATAATTTAACACACGTTTGATTGTGACTGTGATCATGTCTACGGTTCAAAGATTTTACTTTTAGGCAATTCTAAGTCTGTGCTTTTAAAGTATTATACAGTATTCTCTCCTATGAGATGAAAGAACATTTGGAGGATCCAGATAATATTTTGAGACTTTCAATGCCCAACAGTCATAGGGATTCCATTTGTATCTATTTAATTGACATTCTAAAATCAATCCAGGTGCTGGATAGATTGACTTTTTTAGCTTTTGATGATAGCCTTTCATTCACTCTGTCAAGTCTTCATTTAGTCATTTAAGCATTTCTTGAGTTCACATCATATGTACTTGGTAACATGGAAATAGCTCTTAGGCAGCAGCAGAGGTAATTCAAATTTCAATATGCACATAAATATGTATTTGAAAATCACAATTTGGAGCACTTTCTGTGAATACCATGTCAACTACATAGTACCATGTGTAAGTCTAACACTGCTACAGATAAAATGTGGGTTTCTGTTGAAAATATTGTTCTAAGACTGCATGTTGCAGTTACTCAGTACTTTCTATTTGTCTACACAGATACTGCAGGAGTGAATTAAAGCAGTACGCCAAATGTTCTTTGGGAAAAATATATACATTCATAACTTTTATGCATTTGTGTTTTAATTCTTGAGCCTCCAAATTAATAACATTCTTAAAAAGTCTTTAAATCAGATTATTTGGCTGTTCCCAAACGAATATTTTTCTATAAAAACTACTATTTAAAACTGGGAAAAGTCAAGCAGTTTTTCAATCTGTTTTTTCAATGTGTGCAGAAGAAAAATAGTCTGGGATGTGTAAAACTGAAGGGGACGGCTTAAAACATAAGTAAAACCTAATAGACTGATTCTCGAAACAGAAAAATAAATCCTTGCAATAACATGTTGTTGTCACCAGGTGTCACAGTCAACCTAATATAAAGCTCAGAGCTCCCCAACCAGTAAGGCTAGTCAACAAGCACTCTAAATGATGTAATAAATCCTGTTTCCCAATAGGAAACTTCTGGTTATCTCAAGAGATTTTGTGAAATCCTAAAAAAATCTTTCACAACAAAATTATTTTAATTTGGAAAAAAAAAAAACACTTTCTAAACCTTGTCAGGACTGACAAAATTTCCTTCAAATCCATACCCTTTCCTTCCATTCTTTGTGTTCTTGGATCATAAGCTAGTGCAGCAGAGCGTAGCCAAGGACATGGGCTCATAAATCCCTTATCTGACATCTGTTACCTGTATAGCCCCAGACAAAGCCATTGAACCAGTACTGGCTACGTAATTACACCAGTGCAGAATGAAAATGAGGGCCCTTTCTTGAGAAAAAAACTTTTCGGATGAAGGCAGCAGAGCATTAAATCCAAGCATTAAATGCCGTGTGATGGAACAGGTCAGGTGCCCAAGTACCTGGCTCTTCCATAACTTCTCCAAGCCCCCACTTCTCCATTTTCTTCATGGTTAAGTGAGGATAATGATAGCGCCTGCTTCACAGACTCGCTGTGAAGATTAAGTAGGGTAATGCACATAAAACATTTATCACAGTACTTAGGTCATAGTGAGCTCTCAATAAATGGAGCTGTTGTTTCTATGTCCTTCATTAGACTCTGTGCCTCCCCTCCCCTGCACCAACCCATTTCACAATCTGCTGTCAGACTTATCTCCTTTAACACAGTTCTAATAGACTGGGAAACAACATTACGCAGAGAAGCAGCAAGAATTCAGGACAGGATGAAAAGAGTGGGTAAGGAAAAAAAAAGTCTTAAAAGTTCAAAAGTAGAAGTCATGACTGAAATGGCACTTTGTTTTTAAAGCATTTCATTTCACAGTTTATCAATGGCTATGATATTATGCATAGACTATATGTTATATATGTCAAAACTCATAGCTCCATGGATTCTTTTTCAAAAATACAGTTCATACATTTGTTATTAAATGCTAAATTCAACAGCAGGGGCAAAACATATTTTTAATTAATGTATTCTTTGATTAATTATATGGTTAAGTATATATTTTTAATTAATTATTTTCCTATGAACAGTTTTAAGTTCACAGCAAAATTGAACAGAAAGTCAACAGACTTCCCATCTACCCTGTCTCCACACTCAGCGTCTTTCACTATCACATCCTGTACTGCAACAGTACTCTTGTTACAATGATGAATCTACACTGACACAACGTTATCACCTCAAATCCATATTTATTTTACAGTTCACTCTTCCTTTAGCCAGAGAGGCTACACATAGGTTTAGTCAAATGTATAATGACATGTGTTCACAATTATAGTATCACACAGAGTTGTTTCACTGCCCTGAAAATCCTCTGTGATCTGTCTAGTCATCCCTCCCTTACCTCCAAACCCCTGGCAACCACTATCCTTTTATGTCTCCACAGTTTAGTGTTTTTGAGAATGTCGCATAGTTGAAATCATAAAGTATGAGGTCTTTTTAGACTAGCTTCTTTCAGTTAGGAATATACATTTAAGTCTCCTTCACGGCTTTTTTGGGCACAATTTTTTTAACTAAAATTTTAAATTTTAAAATGAAAGTCACATTTAATTACAAAGGGCAGAATGTTTGGGTGATTTCTCTTTTTTACTTTAAAATGTACTAATTGAGGAGGGGAGGGTATAACTCAGTGGTAGAGTATGTGCTTAGCATGCATGAGGTCCTGGGTTCAATCCCTAGTACATCCATTAAAAATTAAAAAATGAATAAATAAATAAGCCTAATTACCTCCCCCCAACCAAAAAAAAAACTTAAAAAAAATAAAATGTACTAATTGAAATTTAATACAGACTTTTATCAACAACTCTTGTGTTGGGAACTTTCCATGGGATAATTTGCCCACACACATTTGTCAGAATTCCCATCCCAGAGATGGTATGTTCCTAAAGGCTCTCTGAATTTTAGGAACAAGTGGTATAGTTTAAAATACCATTTTTTTTAAATTAATGTACTCAGTTTACCTTTAAAAAAGTCTGTTGTGGAATAACTGCTAAATTTTCAAAAAGCCCATTTTATAATCATTATCTTTCTGTTTTCACCTCCCAGACCTGAAGGTACAGACAGACCATACCTTTCTCCATTATCTTTCTCTTTTAGCGTTATCACTACCACACACATGCCATGATTTACTTTTCATGTTTTTCTAAACACTGCAACTGAAACTCTCTATAGCCATCACTGTGTTTCTAAGATCAACTTATTACCTTGGGCTCTGTTGGGCTGCCATGATTTAAGAGAATGAGAAAGAAAGGAAAGGTATAGGTATTTTAGGAAAAGGATAAATAATGACCAAAAGCAGAAATGAAACACTCACGTTCATGCCTGGGTGCTGTGAGTGTATTTTATTCTGTAAATATAAGATATTCTATGTCAGGAGGTTAGGCAATTCATCATATACACACTATTTAGTTAACATTTACAGAGCATACTATGTACTAGTCACAGTTTCATATTATTTTTCTAATATTTTATTTCAGAATCTCAATGTTCATACAATTTGGGAGGTCCTTTTAGAAAAGCACACATACTCACAAAGAAATTACAAATATAAAATTAGGTGACATTAGAAAGGGCCCAGGTAAGTGAAGGGCCCTGAAAATTTAGCTTCACAGTAAACTCATCTCCATTTCTAATGACTAAGAGACTAAAGTTAAGAAAGAACCTTCATTCATGTATAACTAAAAAATTGTGCTCTACACTGGAATTTGACACAACATTGTAAAATGACTATTACTCAATAAAACAATGTTTAAAAAAAAAATAATAAAAAAGAAGGAACCTTCAGGCAGCCTAATTCTTCACGTCTCACAGGTATCCAAGACTGCCTCCGGTCCCACAATCTACATTTCTCCAGAGAAAAACAGTTCATCTCGGTTGTATTGCCATTAGAGCAAAAGGCAAAATTAAACAAGGAGCTTTCAGTATACTGCCTGCCACACATTTCTATCCCCCATTTATGCATCCTGATTCTGATTCTACTTGCTGCCTTATTCTGGGCAGATTTTCTAACATTCTCCTCATAACTTGAAATTTCTATATTCCTGAAAAACAGATACAAATGAAGTATCATTTTCTCTTCCCTCTCCATACTTTCCCAGCAATTTATAAAATGATTAGTGTTCTCACAGAACGGTGTGTTCATTCACTTCATAGGCTTTTTATGTGCAGTGGTGTGCCAGGTACTCAGGATACTAAGATGCATCAGAAGTAATCTCTTCCCTCAATGAACTCACATTCCAGTTTGGCAGAGATAAGTAAACAATTGATTGCAAGGGACTGCAGTCCCTAACACGCTGTAATAGAACTATTCAGAGCAGCATGGGAACCAAGCTTCAAGAACAACTAGTAGCAACACATAAAATAAATCTTAGAGGATAAATAGATACAAACAGGTAGACAAAGAATGAAAAGGCTTTTAAGCCAGGGGCTCTTGACCAAGGGATCCATGGTTCAAATTCAGGGGCTTGAAGAATTTGTATGGGAAAATAAGTACATCTTTATTTTCACTAACCTCCAGTTTGAAATTGAGCATTTCCTTTGATTATAAATATAGGTCACAAACTGGAGTAGTATTACCAATACTTGCAACTTTTCACCATAGGCATATATATATATATATATATATATGCAACTCATATTGCAGATGACTCAGATTCTTGAAGTATTATTTTGCATGCATCATTACTTTGAAATTACAGTAGGAATTAAACCCGTGAGACTTTATTGTTTATTGCATTAATAAAAACATAGTAAACAACACAAACTTGTTTTCCTAATATTTTGATAATTGTTTGGGGATATACAATTATCTGTGTGTAATAATATGTACGTCTATGTAATAATGTGGATGTCTCTTTGTAATAATATGGATGTTTATGCATTTGAATACATTATTCTGAGAAAGGCTCCAGAGACTTCACCAGACTGTCTCAGGGATTCACTACAAAACAAAAAACAAACAAATAAACAAACAAAAATGATGAATAAATCAGGTTTAAGAACCCCTGTTCCAGGCAAAGGGATACAGAAGACAGCAAGTGTAAAAGATGAGAACTTGTTCAAAAATTCAATCACCAGTGCTGTCTTTTCTTTCTCTTGACTTTAAATTCTTCCTACTACTCTCTCTGCCATATCCTGAGTTTGGGACACCTGTGCATCTGGCCCTTGTTCAATCCATTTCCCACTCTTCCCAATTTTGGGAATCCATATTTCCAATGCCAACATTGTGCCACTGATATTTGGGTTGAAGGGGACAAAGAAAGCCCTTCGTGCTCGGCCTTGATCTTGTCTCTCCATACAGTCCCCAAGGCACCTCGTAGAGCCCTCAGGTTTCCTAGGACAGATTTGAAAATCACTGGCCTAAAAGAATAAGCATGGCTTTCAACTCCCTCTATGGGGCCTTCAGTGCCTCTCCATCCTCATCTCCTACCATGTGCCCCGAGTTCTGTCCTGCAGCCACACAGAAACACTTTTCACTCTTCAAAAAGGTCCTGCCCTCTATCACCTCTGTGGCTATACAGGCTATTCCTTCTGCCTGGGACACTGCTTCTCACCACTCCTTACCCTGATTAACTCCTGCTTACCTCGTAGGTGTCAGTTTAGAGGTCTCTTCCTCTGGGAAGGCTTTCCACCCACTCACCCTCCCTCCCCAAGAATGGCCTAAGTACCTCTCCTGTGTGCTGCCTTAACAGTCTGTATTTCCCTTCATTTTATCACTGAGTGGTAATAGACCTTTAACTGATCTGTGTTCCACAAAATACCACATTCTCCTCTCCGGTCGGCACTGAGCCTTTACTCACAGTTTAATTCCCCACATAGATAGGACTGACAGGGAGTGGGTGTTTGGCAGCTATTTACTGGTGAGATGAATAAATGAATGAAGCCTGAATTGTCATCCAGGGTTATGTCAGCATAAGGCTTGGAAACCAAGGTAAGCAGTTTGAACTTTATCCTCTAGACCAGGATTTTCTAAACGGTACCTTATGATCTATTAGTTGATTGTGAGATCAGTTCAGTGGTTTGCAATAATTCCTTTTGTGGGAAATAGAATTTTATAGAACAGAGGAACAGAACAGAATAGAATAGAAAAGAAAATATCAGAGTGCATCACAAGTAGCAGGGTACGTTTGTTTCACATCAGTGATGCATATCATGCATACGTATGCACATCCTGGATTACTATGTGTGCCTTGAGTTGTGGTGTAGAATTTCTTTCCTCCTGTAGGTTAAGTCAAGAAGGTTCTAAAGCTCCTGCTGTAACCACAGGGGAGCCATTTGAAGGGGCTCAATTGAGGATGTGATATGATCAGATTTGAGTTTGGGAAGCTTCCTGAGACCCTGGCATGAAGAGTATTTTGACCAGTGCTGGAGGCAATGAGAACAAACAAAAAGCTACTATAGTCAACTGAGAAATGAGGAGAAAGATAACAGCATGGAATGGAAAGGAGAGGGCGGGAAGGAGAGCAGTGACTGATTAGATGGAAGGTGTGTGTAAGGGGGGCTGAGGTTTTTAAAGTTCCTGCCAAGACAGAGGCTTACAAAACGGAGCTTGCCTGTGAAGAATCCATGTGGAAATTTGTGGTAACATCTAAGGAGATCTAGAGCTCAAGAGAGAATGACAGACTGGAGGGATTTTCATAGGGAGTCATTTATCACTTGTGTTAGCCTGGGCCCTCCCACAAGCAAACGCCCAGATGGGATTAAATTTGTAAAGATGTTATTAGGAGAAATCACTGTGACAGAAAATGCAGAAGGAGACGAGAGGGGCCAGGAGAGCCATCAGTCAGCTAGTGCAGCCTCAGGAGGTTAGAAGCGAGGAATTCTGAGGAATTGTTGAGCCAGAGTGGCCAGTCAGGGGAATCCCATGTCTTTGGGGAGTAAGAAGGCTTTACAGTCTGCACAGGTGAGGTGGGGAGGGGAGGTGTCTATCTTTGGCCCAGAACAGCCTGTGGGAAGCATGGATTTGGATTTCGCAGTGCAGCTCTGCACCCCTAGTCAGTTACTCCCACTGGCAGTTGAAGGTCTGATGAGGCGAGTTCCTCTGGCTGCCACTACACTTTAACAAGCAAATACTGTCTTTTTAATACATTCACATCATTGTAAATAAAAGTGCAATTCTGTAAAGTGTCCATTGCAATCAGGTTTTGAAAGGCAGTCTAAATAGCTTTGGCTCTCCAAAGTTTCGTTTTTAGACCATTCCTCCTTCTTTTTAGATTTTTCTTTTGTTCCTGGCGCTCATTTGCTAGCCATTTAGGAATAAACAAGATAAACCTATTCATCATAAATTGCTCCTGCGTTACTTTTTTCCCCCTACATATCATAATCTGATGTTTATTTAGCAAGCAGGATGTTGTTTTGTGAGCTAATGCTTTCTCCTCCACTCCTCTTTGGGCAACGCCTTACTCATCTGTTCCTAGACTAAGTCAAATTCCTGTCTTGCCCTTTTACACTTAATCTTCTTGCCTGAGTATGGAGCTGTGGTGAGGGGAAGGGAAGATTAAGGACAGACACAGTGTGATGTTCAGAATCCCAGGCTAGTTGAAGCCCTGGCCCCCAGTACCTCAGAATGTGATATTATTTGGAGATAAGGTGTTTGAAGAAGTGATTGCATTAAAATGAGGTCTTCAGGATGGACCCTAATCCAATATGGCTAGTATCCATATGAGTAGAGGACACACACACAGAGATGACGTGTGAGGACACAGTGAGAAGGCAGCCACATACAAGCCAAGGAGAAGCCTCAGATGAAACCAACCCTGCCAACACCTTCATCTTGGACTTTTAACCTCCAGAACTGTGAGAAAGTAAATTGCCCTTGTTTAAACAAACAAAAAAAGAAAAAAGAAAAGTGAGAAAGAAAGGAAGGGAGGGAGGAAGGAAGGAAAGAGGAAGGAAGGAAGGAAGGAAGGAAGGAAGGAAGGAAGGAAGGAAGGAAGGAAGGAAGAAGAAATCCTAGATCCTAGCCCTACCAATTAGCTCAATTAGCTATGTAACTTTAGGCAAATTATTTAACTTTTCCAAGCTTCATTCTTCTCACCTGTAAAATAGGGATACGAATAGTTGTGCTATAAGTAATAAATTATACATATATATATACATATACGTACATGTATGCCATATACCAGACATATAATACATAGCATAGTACCTGGCTTATGGCAAGCACTCAGTAAAAATTAACTATAACAATTATTATTAATGTCATTGTTTTCATCTCCCTGCTACAGATTCCCTCACATGTTTTCATGTTAATTATTTAATTAAAGCTTTCCTAAAGAATTTCCTGTTTCCCAGATCTTCATTTTTTGGGCACCCATTTTGGGCACTTTTATCATCTGTGCGATTTGACTGCAGATGGCAGAAAACTCAACCAAAATAGAGATATATTATTTTTGGCATTAGAAGAAGTCTAGAGGTAGGTATCACCATTGCCCCAGGATGCTTTTATCTTCCTGCCCCACCATCCTTTGGGCCATACAATTGGATTTGGCTTCTTTGGCACAACATCCGAGTCCTTGGAGGAAGGAAGAAAAGAAGACAGAAAGGATGGAGGTCAAGGACCTTGTCCTCTTGAAGATTTGCTATTTTATTTAAGAAGGCAAACCTTCCCCAAGCATATGCACCTATATTTCACTTACCAAAATGGAGTCGAATGGCCACCACTGCTGGAAGAGAGATTGAGAAATTAAGTATTTTTAGTTGAATACCTTTCTTACCTCAAATATAATCAAGGTAATGTTTTGAAAAGGGGGAAATGGATGTTGGGGTAGACAACTAGCCATATCTGCTGCATGATCTCATTTAATTCTACTTTTTAAAAATGACAGTCTGTTTAAGATCTGATACTATGGGTTTTACCTAGAATGCTATAATTTGGGTAATGGTTACATCATAGTCAATGTCAATTCAGTAGGAGGAAAATCATTTATACCAACTTTTGAACTGAATTCACCAATCCATTTAGTCAGAATAATTAACCCACATTGACATGAATTGCTCTAGATGCTAAATAGAGCAAGTAATGGGCTAGATTGTCCCATGTATACATTACCCATAACTAGCAAGTTAAGCAGTGTTTGAATCTAGTTGCTTAAATATTTAAGCTACTTTTATTATGCTGTTACTATAGTGTATGATATTATAGTCCATGTTTTTTAGTAGGGAAATCAACCTACATAGCCCATTGCTTATGGATTATCTATATTTTTCTCCCCTACTTCAAATCCTTTTTTGGAACAAAAAGACAAATAAGAGTAAAAAAATCCAATAACATATAATTCATATAAGTTAATAAGCATTGCATATGAGAAGAAATATTACTTTTGTTTCTGCATGTAATAATTATGTCTTCTCTTGCAAAGTCTTCATTCATCTGGAAGAATTATAAAATGCTCTCAATTACAACGGATAGACAATGCTTAACCTGGGTGGTAGGTGAGGTTAAGGTAGGTTAAGATCACCATATCTTAGTTGCAGTATGGGGCCTCATCCAAGCAATTTGAATGTTCCAGTAAATCAGGTGTGGGTGTTGTCCTCATTAATTATTTAGGACAACATTTAGAATTAAGGAGTGGAGGAGTAATGGTGGAGTAAGGTGCAGCCAAGGAATGAGACAGACAAAAATAAAATTTATTGGTTTTTATGCATTAGGTTAGGAAGATAACGATAAAATGATGATTAAAGGTCCACATTAAAGCAGCAACTTTCAAATTTTGCTCTCTAATTATTTGATATTTATTAATCTTATGTGTTAATTATATGTTAAACTCCTAAAGGATGTTTTGGCTCCCACATAGACTTAGCAGTGCCCTCAGCCATGCTTGTTGATTGAATAAAGGATGTATTTATTAAAAATACCAGTGTTGCCTCTTAACAGATGATTAGACAGGAGAACAACTAAATCTTATGACTATAAGCAAACATCTAGGTACAAAGATATGTGCTGAATATGGATATATGTTTAGCTCAAAGCAACATATTTGACTTCAGATTGTGCAAAGGAGATGTTTGTCTACTCCTAGTGTTAAAAGTTTCCTTGATAAAACACGTTTTAAGAGTTGTTAGCTTACATATTTCTCAAACAAACTAAGTTTTAATCGTTAACTAATTAATTAGTTGTTTCCTATAGCTTGAGGTTGATTTCATGCAAGGATAACTCTGTTAAGGCTGACTCTCTGGCTTCCGCTGCTTTTTCAATCTGCAACAATTGCTAGAGAGGTTTTGGAAGTCAAGGAGCCCAGAGCAGAGCCAGGGTCTCACTGTGGCTACCATTATGTGAGAACTCTAAATAAAACTGTAGTGCAGATAATTGTTTTATCTGTGAAATTCGATGGTAAGCTACCTGAGGACAAGAACCGTCTGGGTCTGACGTGTCAAGCAGCCATGAACTATCAAATTTTATCCTAGGGTATTCCTAAATTCAAGTGACTAATGAAATCCTCAATTGTGACGTAAAGTTAAAACTCACAACTACTGAAGTATCTACTACCGTATCAATGAACCAAAAATTTTACTGGTTTTAATCTTGTTTAACAAGGTATATGCCACTAATTTGACATAAAATTTATCTTGTAGTTCATTCACCCTATTCTTAATATTTTTGAAAGATTCATTTTAATTTCCTCTTGTTATCACAGCTCTATGGCCAGCTCATTGTGTAACAAAATGGGAACTACAACGCTGAACAAATGGAATACAACAAAATACTAATGAAAGGGTGTATTCACATCATGGGATTTAGAGTCAGACAGAACTTGGCTGAAGTTCAAGCTCTGCCCCTTACTAACTGTGTAACTCTGAATAAATTAATCAACTGCTCTTAGCCTTTTAGTCTCAGTTTTTCTTGTCCAAAAAATGGGAATCATAAATACAAATACCTACTAAAGTAGTTAGGAGGATTAACTAATGTGTGTAGGAGACATTAGAGGATTTTCCATATTCCATATCATGCCTGTAATGGTAGTTACATGAATATGGCATTTGTCAAAATGTTTATGATATTAAGGCCACTTGGAGAATTCCCTGTTCTATATATTAAAATTATTTTTGTAAGTAGATTTTCAATTTATCTAATTCAGATAAATACTTTGCAACTGATTTGGGCTAAGATACATTTTCTTATTAAGCATTTTGGACATAATTGAATCTTTATGTGGTAGTTTAGGATTTTACACTGCCTACAATCATTGTACATCTCTGAGGTTAATCTACAAAAGGTGTTCACAACTGAGTTGGCTTTTATTGATCTTATGCCAGGTCACTGCTCTTTTTTTTTTTTTTTAAGAAGTATTTTTAGACCAAAGAAATAGTGGCTTAAGACTGCACTATTTATTTGGCTCATGATTCTGCTGAGCAGTTCAGGTCTGGGACAAGCTTAGCTGATATTTGATGGGTTCTTTCACGTGTCAGGGATCAGCTGGTAGCTTGACTGGGAATTGGCTGGTCCCTGATGGTCTCAGTCATATTTCTGATAGTTGGCTGTCGGTTGGCTGGGGTTGATGGGAGTGACTTAGCCACACATCTCTCATCATCCTGCAGTCTAGTTTAGGAATGTTCATATAACAACAAGATCCCAAAAGAAGGAACGACATAAGCCCCTAAGTACAAGCTCTTCTCAAGTACTGCTTGCATCACATGTGCTAATGTTTCATTTGCCAGAATAAGTCACATGGCCAACCCATATTTAAGAAGTGAGAAAATGGACTCTACTTCTTTATGGGAAGAGTGAGAGTTTGGGGTTTGTTTAATGATTTACCAGAAGGTCAACTTAAATTCAGGTAGAAAATACTACAGAAGACTAGAGAAAAACTTTTATAAAATCACTGTAAGTTAGAGGGAGTTGGCCTCTTGGAGGATGAGGGGTCCATTTAAAATGGACCTCAGGTTGCTGGCTGGAGGGAGAGAAGTGCAAAGGGTGTTATAAGATAGATAGAGGACCCAGCTTCTGTCTATTAAAATCTTGAAGATAGAAATCACATGACCTTGCCAAGGGGATACACTTTGCCCCAGACATCTTCCTACCTCTTTAACTGCCCTGCCTGGCCCCTGTTGTGTGGGTTCTCCCTTACCTGCAAAGCACTTGAATGTTGGTGTTACTCGGGGTTTTGTCCTTGCTCCTCCTTTATCCTTATTCTACACATTTGCCCCAGGTACTTTCATCCTATTTCATGACATCAACTCCTACCTATTCAGTGATGATGTCCAAAACTACAGAGGTGGCCTGACCTATGGCCTCCAGAATCATATTTTTCAATGAATTCTTAGATCTCTGCCTGTAGAGCCTCCAAGCACTCAGCCTCAATATATTCATGCCTAGAGACCCTAATCTTTCTCCGGGTTTCCTGTTTTTCAGTTAGTGGTTTCACCTCCATCCATTTACCTAAGTTAAAAATCTAACCCCATTGTTCTCCTTCATTCACTGGGAGTCCTGGTGATTCCATTTCCTACATGAACTTGTATTCATCCCCTCATCTCAGTTTCCACCCCACTGCCTTGGTGTGGGCTCCCATCACCTCTCCCCTGACCTCTTGCAGCAACCTCTTAACTGGTCTTCCTCAAATACTTTCGTCTTACTAGTTTCTCCCTACTCCACTCCATTCAGGGTACACTTTGTAAAACTCAAGTTTGTTTCTGTCACTCGTCTACTTACAAATGTAAGCTGAGCCCTTATTGCCTGTAAAGCTAAATCCCAATTCCTTAAAAGCATGGCTTACCAAGTGCTTAGCAATCTGGCCCCACCTGATTTTACCAACGTCATCTCTTACCACTCAGCCCCACCCCATCCCCTTTTATCCAGCCTCACTGAACCTCTCACTGTTCCCCACCAACACATGCCCTTTCACAACCCTGGGCCTTGGCCCATGTTGTTTACTCTTCTTGGATTGCCAGCCCTCTCTTCTTCATCTGATACCTTCTTATTCATCAGCACAGCTCATAAACCTGTCACGTCCCTGCTGATGACTTCCCTGAGCCATACAGAGTTAGTCACTTCTTCTGTGTTCCCATAGCCTTTCACCCTCTTCTTCGGCAGTGCAGTGACCACCTTTTATGCTTTTGGCTGCCTAGACTCTCTTGAGTACCTGTGTTATGTTTGGCATTTTTTTAGCTACATGAATTCCATCTCTTTGAAGTAGAACCCAGAAAAACTCAAATCTCCCTTGCAGCTAAGAAGCCAGTAAATAATCCAGGCTTCCCCAATCAGATGTACCTGCATAGAACTTTTTATTTTTTTTTAAGTGAGCAATATGTATGTAAAGGGGGCAGGGTCGGGGGTTGATTTGTCAAGAGTGATCAGAACAGGTGCTTTAGCAGCAACATGGGTGGACCTAGAGATTATCATGCTGAGTGAAGTAAGTCAGACAGAGAAAGACAAATATAATATGATATCATTTCGATGTGGAATCTAAAAAATGATACAAATGGACTTATTTACAAAACAGAGACTCACAGACATAGAAAACAAACTGATGGTTATTAAAAAGGAAAGGGGTAGTGAGGGCTATATTAGGAGTTTGGGATTAACAGATACAAATTTTCTATATATAAAATAAATATACAACAAGGACCTACTATATAGCACAGGGAACTATAGTCAATATATTTCAATATATTCAATTCAATAATTGTAATAACCTATTATGAAAAAGAATATATATAGTATAACTGAATCATTATGCTGTACTCCAGGAACTAACACATTGTAAATCAACTATACTTCAATTTGAAAAAATTAATTAAGAAAAGAGAACAGGTCTTTGATTCTTGGGGTGGCAGTAGCAGATCCGCCTGTGTGCAGCCCCTGGGGCTGAGGGGTGGTGAGAGTGGTGCTTGCTAGACCAGATCTCAGGGCTGGCTGGGCACGTTTAGGCTTCAGAGTCTGACTCTCCAGCTTTGTGGGATATTCTATGAGCCACCTAATGTGATAAGTTAATTTATTACTTAAACAAGCCTGAGTGGATCTGTTTTTACCATGAATGAAAAACAGCGAGACACTTCGGTTAGAACACATCAAGTTGTATTGTTTTAGTTGTATTTCATCAACTTGTATTGTATTTAAGTGTCTGCTTCCCTCACTAGATTAATCACAGGTACTGTACCTTAGGCTTCTATGCACATTTCTAATTTTTTATATAATTTAGATAAAAAATACATACTGGGTGCCAACTCTGTTCTAGGCACTGTGCTAGTCATTGGGGATGTCACAGTGAAAAAGACACATGTGACCTTTGCTCTTACAAAGTGTACAGTCTGAAAGAAGTGTGCCTGAAAATCCTAGGTATCCAGTTAAGTTGATATACCAATTTATTTGATTAGTTATTTCAATGAGTAGACATGTATATTTTGAAAATATAAAAGTAAATGAGAAATGTTCTTAAGTTTCTTTCAGTCTAATAGGAGACACATATGTAAACAAATAATGTCCATGCAATATGAACAGTGTGAAAACTGAAATATGTTCCAGATTTCCTGGTGGCAGAAGAACTTGGCTTGGAAGAGTCAGTAATGAAGGACTGAATTACTGAACTTGTAAACATTGGAGCAGGTGTGCATGAGAAGATGTCCTCTTTTTTCCTCTTCCCTGTACCCCTTTTGTTTCTCTTTTTCTTCTTTCATTCTTCCCTCCTCTTCCTCTTTTCTTACTGATCCCTCTGCCCTCTTTAAGATTCAGCTCAAGGGCTACTTTTATAATCAACCTTTTCAAGCCACTCCTCTTCCTCCATCCCAAACCCCCAGGCTGGGTCAGTAATGTTTTCAAACTCTCATATTGCCTGGTATGTACCTCTACTAATTCTCTTGCCCTTTGATGTATGTCATCTATGAGTCTGTCAGTCACAAACCACCCCCTACCCCAGTCAGGGTCTGTCACTAACTAGTGCTCAATAAATGTTTCTTGAGGAAATACAAATTAAAACCACAATGAGAGACCACTACACCCCCTGAGAAGGGCTAATATGAAAAAAGTTGATGATATCAAGTGTGATAAAAAGGCAGAAAAACTGGAAATTTTAAACATTGCTGAGAGGAAACTATATTGTTACCTTTTGGAAAATTGTTTGACAAAATTTACTAAATTTACTAAAGCTGTACATATATATACACTGTTACCCAAAGTGTGAACTCAGAACAAAAAGGTTCATGTCAGCTTTATTCATAATAGCCCCCAACTGGAAATAACTAAAAGTGTCCATCCACAGTAGAATAGACAATGGACTGCAATATATTTGTATCATGGAGTAGTACACAACGTTTTTTAAAACCTGCAACATGCAGCAATATGGATGACTCTCAAAGACTAGTATTAAGTAAAAGAAACCAGAGGAAAAATAGTACATATTGTGGTTCTACTTCAATGCAGTTCCAGAAGAGGCAAAATTAATCCTTGCTGATATAAATTGGGAGGATGTTTAGCGTTTACAGAAGGGAGGGGTAAGGCACTGGAAGGAGACAGGAGAGAGACTAAGAAGTTTGGGAAATACTCTATACTTTTACAATGGTATATTTAAAAACCACATAAAGAAGGATTTCCTAGGACAATGTCAACCGTCCTTCATTAAAAACATTTACACCCTCAACTACATAAATATGTAAACGTTAATGATTTGTGATTTTTAACTGTATGTAGGATTACATTGATTAAAATGTAAATATAAAAATAAATAAAAATGAATATTCCTTGAATGATTGAGTGAATAAATGAATGAGCTGGCCTTCAAAGAGAAAAGAAGAAAGTATTACAGTGTAAGAGGGACTAGTACTGCATGGAGGTTTACAGCAGTGCTTGGCTGTTGAGCGATTTTTACTCTAATGATATCCGAAATAATTGCTCATGGACCTTTGCTTAAATATTAGTTGCCTTTGCTGTTTAACCACGGTTGTAAGGCTAAGAAAAGGAAGTCAGTAACAGTAAAGCGGATGAGGGAGAGCCCTGTGGGACTGGCATTTAATTCCCAGCGAGGGACCTATGAAGTCCTTGGGAACTGGGGAATATGCCTAATTTCCTTCAGTTTTATTATCCTTTTGTGCTTTATGAGGTGCAAATACAAATTAATTTTTCAGACTCTTGAAGGGAGAGGAGAGGAGTTATACCCGTATTTACAAAACAGGAACAGAAGCCATTGCGTAAGACAGCCGAAGGCCAGATAGAACAGTCCTAATTGCCGAGAGGCCCAGCTGCCGGATGCGCCTCTCCCATCCTTCTTCAGGCGGGGTTCGTGTCTAAGCCACTCTTCGTGCCAGCCTGGCACAGGCAGAGGGTGACCAACTCCTCGGGCGACCGATGGCACATGCACCGGAGGCGATGTTCAAACCTGACCCAGCTCTGGGCTCCCTCTGCAGAGCAGGGGATGCAGTGTCAGGAGACGCAGTTCCCAGAGAATCCAGTAGGTGTCGCTGCCCCGCGGCCGCCGCTCGCCCCCAGGCCTGGGACCGGGGGCGTGTCCTTACCTGAGGCTCCGGGCGCGCGCGCCTCACCTGGGCTCGCGCCCTGTGACGCCCGCGCCGCCGGGGGGCGCTATGCTGCTGCCAGGCTATCGCCTCCCCCCAGAGGGCTCTGGCTGCTGTGCAGCTCTGTCCTCGTGCTCTAACCATCTGCCGTCCCCTGCTCCGGCGACGAGGGGGCGGGGTCGGAAGGCGCGTTGGAAAAGGCGGGCGAGCTGGCGCCCGGGTGAGTTCTTCCACAAGGGCCGGAGGCCGAGAGGGCAGCGTCCGAGCAGCGGGAGGAGGAGGCAGACAAGAAGATGCCACTGTCGCCGCCACCTCAGGGCGGCCAAGGGGAGTCCAGCCCTTCCAGGACCCCCAGGAAGCACACCCCTTTCCATATCTGGCGCTCCAAGAAGAAGCAGCAACCTCCGAGTTCCGATTGCGGGGTGTTCATTCCGCACCCGGCGCCCCTCAGCGAGGCCAGGTAAGCCCGAGCCCCTCGGTCTCACTTCCTCCCTCCTCTCTACTCCTGCTGCGCTGACCCTTGAGTCCTCTCCACCGTCAGCCTCGCTCGACCGCACTCGGAGGCGGGGAAAGGCCCACGTTAGGTCTCACGGGGCAGGAGCGCAACGGGGTCCAGAGGGGGTCAGTGCTGGCCTCTGCGGGTTTCTGGCGGCTTCCGGCTCAGACCAAGCAGCCGTGAGAACTGGTGCCCACCCTTGGGGCCTTTATTTTAACTGGCAAAGACTTTCCGCCAGAGTCTCTGTACTATCAACCTGATAACTATCAACCTGAGGGGTTATTACCATAATGAATGATGATAGGAACTCCACCTTGGGATTATATAATACTTTTGATAGCGATGCCTTAATTGTGAAGATCCACACTTTTGCAGATATTGTATCTCCGCTGCCTTCGCAAGATCCCAATGGAGGAGGAAGTGTCAGGGATGATTACCCCCATCTTATGGTTGGAGAACTTGAGACCAAAGTGTAAATGGTTTGTCCCCATTAGAATCAGTGGCAGAACCAGGCAGCACCTAGTTATTCAAAGTGTAACTGCCGTTGTGCTTTTAAATTTTTTATCATGATTTTGTGATGATTTTATCCTGTACGCATAATTATCCAATTCTACTATCTGAATTGATGCATTCTTTGAACAATAATCCATTTAAGTGACAGTATATGTATGCAGTTCAAGAATGTAAAATATTTTTAATGAAGGATAGTTGGCAATAAATCCTCCTGTATGTGTTTTTAAAACACACCCTCATGAACAATGAGGTCCAGAGTAATATTGTGCAACATTTGCATTTTAGACATATTTTCCCTTTTGTTTCTAGAAAGTCTTAATTTTGCAATATATTTCCATTGATTTAGCAAAAATTTTATTAACTAAATGCTGGGATGTTAAAAATAATGAAAGTGGTCTCTGTCATCAAAGAATTCTTAGTCTTTTGAGGAGACCAGAAAATAAACAGTGGGATAAGTGCTATGATAGATGTTAGCATAGAGGAGGAGATCCTGGGAAGCTTCCCGGAGGAGGATGACTGGAGTGGCTTAGTAAGACAGAAAAGGAGAGGAGCAACGTGTTCCAAGCAGAGGTTGCACTATGAACATCACTAACACTTGGAAAAGCATGATAACTTTCTGAGAAGTACTGTCCTGAAGTGGTTCAGGACAGTCTGAGTGTGTGTGAGAAGGTAGGGAGAAAGTGCTAAGATAGACAGCACTTTATTTTTTACCATATTTATCATTCAGGGTAGTAATTGGTTGTAATAGAATATATTTTATATCTATTGAAAGACTTACTGTGCTTAACTATGAACTGAAACTTCTAACAAAATGTTACTTGATAATGTATCCAATATTGAAGTATTTTGCCTATTACCTCAGTAAATATTTTAAACACTTCCATAACAGTTGTTCTGATCTGACCTAGTTCCATCACTTCCTGTCTATCAAAATGTAATAACATGCCACTGTAGACAATTTATTCACATGCAAATACATTTTAGACTAAAACTTAAAATAGGAGTTTTTGCTTCTCTTCTTGAGCTTATTGTATTTTAGTTCAGTCTTGAAGCACTTCACTCTTTTCCTTCAAAACTATGATAAACTTTGTACTAACACATGTTCTGAAAACTAAACTTACTTGTCTGTCTTTGGGATGTTTTTCTAGTTAGATCATCTTTATAACTATTTTGTTTCCTTCTGAGAGAGTGTACCCGTTTCTAACAAAGAGAGCGGCTGCAGCACTCCGAAGCTTTCTGGCCCATCTTTGGCCACTGTCACTCTCTTGAGCCATCTGTCCACGTTTGTCATTACTGTCCAGGATTTGGAGGTGGTGGAACTCAGCTGGAATGTGCAGCACTCACTGTGGCCTTTGTCTCTATAGAAGGATGGGACAGTCGAGTGGCCCCTCTTATTTGCTGGGCATACATGATTAATATTATCAGCTTTTAGAGCAAACAGAAATGAACTTATGTCCTGGCTGTGTGACTTTGGGCAAGTTACTTCACCTATCTGAGTTTCAGTTTCTTTCTTTGGAAAATGGAGAAAATAATAATACTAACTGTACAGAGCTGTCATGAGTATCAAATGATGGTTTACGTTATTAAATGTAAACTCTTTAATCATACTTCTGAACACAAAGTAGAAACTCAGTAACCACCATCTCCACCATGGGAGCAATGGCAAAGAATAGGGTTGGATGAGGGGGATGCTTCTCTTCCTAAAGGAGCTCACCGTTCTGATGATGGTTTAGAGTTTGTTGCTGTCAGATTTCTGTATCTTGAAAACATTTGTGACTTTTAGCATCAGTGTTCCAAAAATCAGTGACCATTGCTTTCTTTCTTTACATAAAATAATTTGAACATGGCTGACTCTCTTCTTAAAATGTACCCTTAAACTTTTTTTCAGCTTGGTTTTGGTAAACATGTTAATATGTTATTTTCTGTAGAAATAGAGCCGTTGCCCTCCTGGGTCAGCCTCGTCTCCTGTCTAGTCTGTTATTCTCTCGCCAACAGAGAGACCGTGGTGGTGTGTGTGGAGAGGGCGTGGTGAGCTGTGGCCAGGCTTTTCTTAGCAGCCATTAGTGGCCACTGCCCTTTATTAGGTTTTGAATTAAACTTCATTTTGTAAATAATTTATCAAATGTGGATTCTCTATCTAGGTTTAAATCCCTATTCTGCTTACTATGACAATTAGCTGTGTCACCCTGGGCAAGTCATTAACCTTTCTGTGCTTCAGTTTTCTCATCTATAAAAGGGGCATAAGAAGAATTGTTATAAAAATAAACACATTACTGCACGTCACAGGTTCAGAGCGGGGACCGGCACATTGTGAGTGCTCAGTAAGTGGGAGCTGTTTCCCCTTTTTCTTCCTAGTGTCTTGCCTGTACCTCCTTCTGAATAGTGATTTTATGTGTTTATTTTTGCTATATGATGGAAATAGTACTTCCTTTTTATTTCCCCTAATCAAGTCACCTAGTGTTGTTTTGATTAGAAATGGGCTCTTAGCTAAAGGTCAATGCAGTGAATTAAAAATGATCACCCTTGAACTGAACTCCAAACCTAGAGGCAAGCATTAATGCTCTCTGAAGGAAAGCCCAACGCAAGCGGCTAGTGGGCCCCAAAATCAACTGAAAATCAACAGACGTGATTTCATTTGGAGAAAAATGCAGCCAGTGTCAGAGAGCAGAGCATTCTCATTTCAGGATACCGAGGCTCAAGTTTTAGGATTGTCAGCAGTCCCTTAGTTTTTCTGTCCTTGTGTGGACCTTTTCCTTCTAAAAAGGGAAAACAACTTACTCTCTGTTTGTATCACTAGAATGTTGTGAAGATAAACTGTTACCTTATTCCGTTAGAAAAAGAACAATAATTTAAAACATTATTTGATAGCATCCTAGAACAGTAGAGTGTTAGTCTTCCTGACTTAATTGATTCTAGCTTTCAGTCTTTTGTGGCTGGTTTAGTGTTAAAACTCTGAATAAATTATTTTCTAACATAAAGGACATAGCTAGCTAAGTCTAGTTTTGTTTTATGTAATATTGCATCTAAACTGGTTAGCACATACTGAGTTATTTCCTTTATTTAGCTTATGCCAAAGGCAAGAGTTTGAAATTTTAGGTTGTTTCACCACTGATAAAGCAGGAATTTACATTTTAGCCCAGTCACTTACTAGCAGCAAGCTCCGGGGGAGGTTTCTTTACTGCTCTAACTTCACTTTCGTGATCTGTGTCCTCCCTCTTAGCATTATTTTGGGCACTTCTAAGTATACATTTAAAATGTCTAGCACGGTGCCTGGAAGATAACAGAGGTTCAATAAATGGCAGCTCTGAGAGTGAAAAAGATACAGACTGTGGTGTTGGATGGACTCAATTTCAAATCTGTCTCTGCCATTTGGGTAAGTTTTCTAAGCCTCAGTACTTAAGCGTCAGCCTCCTCACCTATGAAGTGGAGACAACGGCACTTCCCTGTGGGACCTCTGAGGGTCAGATACTATACACATAAAGCACCTGGCCCAGGCCCAGGCCCAGCGCGAAGCAGGTGGGAGCAGGATTGCTTGTGGCAGTGATCATTGTCATTGTCTTCACAGTAGTGGTGGCAGCATTTATAAATCCATTTCTACCTTGTAAATGGACTCAAACAACTTCTGAAGCCCAGAAGAAGCTGTAACTAGATTTGTCAAGACTTGTAGTACCTTCGAGTATCTGGAAGTACTTTATAGCTGTAAAAGGACAGCCTTTGTGCATTCAGTGACTTAAAAGTCTTAATACCTCTGACTAAGGAAGCTAAACTTTATACTTGGAGTTTGAGGCACCTCTCCCGAAGTGACTTTGGAGTCTAAACGTAGTATAGGGTCTTTCTTTGCCACTTATCATTGCATGACTTTATCCACCCTCTATCTTTACACTTTTAGTCATAATATTCTTAGTCCATATCCAAGTGACATAAACACTTTTGGAGACCTTTGGAACCTTTGGGCTTCGGTTCATTTCTTTGTTCTTCTTTAGCTTTCAATTATAAATTTTATTTACAAGGATAAGACAGCAAATCACTGCTTTACTATTCATGATGAAAGCAATGTAGCAAAGATATTCGATGTTGAAATTTATTTTCTAACTCCTAATATTCATTCAAAATGCCAATCTTACTATTAACCTTAAAAACACCTGTCTTAAGCTTTTAGTTCACTAAAAGTTGTGTCAGGTCATTTGTGTTTCAGGAATGTCTGTGTAGAAAAAAATGATTTATTTATTTTAAAAATTGTGTCTAGTGAGATTATTTTAATCTTGAACTGTGTGCATTTCTGTTTACCTTGGAAAATGTTATCAAATTGTTTAATCTCCATTTCATGTTTTACCTATTGTATAGAAGATTTAGAGATCCTGTTCATGAAAAGCAATGCAATCTGACCTATAGAATTATTTGTCTAGCATTAATGATAGATAGTTCTATGGCTTAAATTCCTTTCTATGTATTGAAGTGATCATCCATCAAAATTTAAAGAGAAGTTTCTTATGTTCAACAACCACTTACTGAGCACTTATTCTGTATCAGGCACTGGGAAGTAGAACAATGGAATTAGAGGTAGTCTCTGCTCCTGAGAAACTCGCAGTCTAGCAGAGGATGGGGCATACGGATGGATAAAGTCGCATATGACGCATTAAGCGCAGAAATAGAAGATTTAATCAAATGCATTGAGGTCAGAAAAAGGATTATCTCGAGGAAGCAGAAAATGTTTTCTCTCATGAAGAAGTTTTGCTCATACTGAATAATTAATGAGAATTTTTATTCTCTCACATAGAGATCATCAAAAGCTCTAAAACCTCTTAAAGTTATGATCATCTTAAACTATATCCAGGACTGGACCAAAAGAAAAAATCATGGAAACTTTTATTTTCTCAGAGGCATTTACAACGAATAAAGAGAATCATGTATTCAGGATTATGCATGAATAACTTTCTATTTAAAATATCTAGAGCCTGAGATATTTCAGCTCCCTTACCCTATTTTGGCATCTAGGATTAAAGATTGGACTTGGAATGTGACATACTGATCTGAAAACCTTGTGTGAAATTATAGGTAAACATGATGTTGACAGTATAAAATGATAGGCTGAAAATGAGTGGCTCTTGACATTTTTTTAGATAGGCTTGCAGATCCAACGAGGATTGTTATTTGAGGTACACAGCTAACTTGGTGTGTACTCAATTTCTGTCAAAATGATTCTGGAGTCTCTTTCAAGAAAAGTCCAGCATTGCCTATGTTCTCAAAACAAGGTGTTCTTCCTTAAAAACGATCTACCTTTATTTTCATACCAAATTGCTTGGCATATCCAACAGGTGTCTTTTCATAAAATCATTTTAGAAAAAGGAATTCTGGACTTTTACCCAAGAGAGGATTGAAATGCAAATTCAATATCTTGTCCCAAAGTGAGTTTTCAAGATTAAGTATGTATGACTATCAGATACTTGTGGGGAGTTTGGCAGGAAAGGCCAATCAATTGTCTATGAATCTCATTAGCTCACTTATTGCTCCTTTAAAACACAGCTACATTGGACTAACCCAAACAAAACCCATCAAAACACTGGATTCAGAGTTACAAGCAGCCTTCATTCTAGAGAAGGAGCACTTGCTTGGTGCTGTCTTTACAGCACTGTGCATCTCCTGGATTGGCCTGTTCAATGGAGGTGAAGCAATGACAGAGACCCTTCATAACAGAGCATCATTTTGACAAAGTACTAGGAGATTCCAAGACATACAAGTGAGGCGGAGAATCCAAAGTCCATTCATGGTGTCGCCAGCTCCCCTCATCAAGTTATATATAAGACAAGGACAGGTTGAATCTGTAGATAACACAGAAAAATGAAACCCAGAATTAACAAGTGCCTTTTGTTTTTTACCTACCCACATATGGCAGTTAAATGAGTCAAAGGAAGTTGCTGTTAAGCTTGGCAAAATATTGTGGTGAAGAAAGCTGGCTGCTGGCTGTACTTATTATTGCTGTGTGCCATTTCAAGCCAGCCACCCTAACTGAGTCTCCTTTATTAGAAGTTAGGGTTATGGCATCCCAAAGGAAATAACTCAGATAAGAGATCTGGCCAGCAGTTACATAAAGATACCATGCATAACACACATCTTAATTTTTTTCAAATTAGTTAAGAACCGGTTCCTGACAGTTCTGGATTCTCTAGTTGTATAGTTCTTTACCTTGTCATTGGGGTCAAGAGGCAAAATAGTGCATACTATGAATAAGACAAAAAATAGAAGAAGCATTTGATTTATAATAACAACTCTAGACTATGTGAAAACATTGTTTTCCATCAAGATTTGATTGAAAGATGCAGTTTATTCAACATACACTGTATGTATCAGACAGACACTGTTCTAAGCTCTTTACAACTATTAACTCTATTTAATTAACTACAGTTAATTCATAACATTCCTGAGAGGTAGGTACTATTATTATTATTCCTATTTTGAGGAAAAATGAGGCACAGAGGGGCATGGTAATTTGACCAATGTCACAGAGCTCATAAGGGTTGGGGCAGGGCTTCCCTACCTGTTGGTCTTGAGTCCTACAGTTAATCACTGCAGATTGAAATCATTGGGGTTAATACTGTCTTCTTTGGATTCCCACCGTGAGTATATTTAGGCTCTAGATTTCACAAGCAGAAATTTTAATACATATAGGAAAACAAATTAATTTTTGGTACTAAATAGTTTCTGTATAAAGTAGTGAAGAGAAAAAATATGTAAATTCCTAGAAATGTAAGTGCTTTCAAATCTTGGAAGAAAAAACAATTTTAAAGCAGAAATTCTAAAGTATGAGTTATATACAAAAGCATCCTGTTGGATCCTGAGTCTGGGGCTTCTGCTCAAGTTTTGTCAGGGATCAGTATAACCTCGAGGTGGGCCTAGTCGGTACACCCTCCTCCCTCCCCTACAGTCTTGGCCTAGGCAGTAGCGTGCAAGGTCTGAGACCAGTGGCTAGCTAGGTGGCCCTCAAAATTTACAGCTGCTGCTCAGGCTAAATGGGGTGTCAGCATTTCTCAAGTAGATTTGTTGGGAGTGATTCTAACTTTAGGTCTCTAGAAGTCCTGCTGCTTGAATTCTTTGGTTTTGCTTCCTGATTTATCATTGAGGGTTCCCTACTAATGAATGCATTTCGCCTTATGTTGACCTTACACTTCAAGGATTATAAACCATGGCTGATATTTTATCCCACGTGAGGCTCATAATGGTGTTTGTATAGTAAGCACAGCCCCTCATTTTATAGATGAGGAAACCGAAGTTCAAACAGAAAAAAATGTGACAATGAATATATATATATGTTCATGTATAACTGAAAAATTGCGCTCTACACTGGAATTTGACACAACATAGTAAAATGATTATAAATCAATAAAAAATGTTAAAAATAAAAAAAAGAATGCAATGCACGTGGAGGAAGTGGGACTAAAATCAGGTTTTCTGATTTCTGGTCGGCTGTTATTTTGGGTTTCTCTTGGGTCATAGACTGTACCTCTCCATTCCTGACCTCCACCTACCTTTGACAGGAGCCAGACTGACTCATCTAACTTCCTGATGACTGTTCCCCTGGAAATATTCCCCTAGATTCATAAACCGACAACCATGAGACTGTCTGATCCCCAGATTGAGTTCTTAGTTATTCAGCATTGTAGTCTGGTTACTGACCTATTGAATATTTTCAGAGTTTCTGTTATAATTAGTATTTCACCTACTACCTAAAAAAACAAACAAACCCCAAAACCCAAACAAACAAAGCACACACACACACATTAAAAATAACCTAATTCATGTTAAAAAAAAGTTTAAAATTTGCACAAGCCATATTTTATAACAAGAAAGTGTCATTTAAAATTATAGAGTCTATCCATATTGTACCCACTTAAGAAGTTCCTTAATGGGACTTGACATAATGATGGTGCTATGACACATAATATATTTTATTTATGATTGTCGCTTAAATTTTCTGATAATACTGATGGACTTCATAAATATCCAAGGAAAGCACAGCTTGATTGTCTTTTGCATAAGCGATTTGAAAAAGATAAAACAGTTGAACCAAACTATTGACAATTACATTGAAATACCGTGTCTCCTTCCTCACGAGGGCCATGTGCAAACCTAAGAACTGTCCCTTTTCAAGCCTGTGCAGGGGAGGCTTCCCTAGGTCTTGCCAGGCATTCTTGGCTCTTACTGCCTCGCAAAGGTTGGCTTGCCTCTCCACCATTTCACTCACATGAACTAAGTGGTTGTTATTATTTCCAAAACAAGAAAATGTAGTTGCTTCAAGATGGGATTACAAAACTATTCTCTTTTAGTATTGCTTCCCCCAAACAGTTTTGTCTGGAATAGATTCAATTATTAATCAGGAATCTTTCATTAGAACCTACTTTGGATGGAAACAAGAACATTTGTATTCTGGTATGTGTTAGCAAACATGTTTAAAAAAGCTAGTCTAACACTAGAATTTGGATTTTTGTTTTTCAAGATTAAAGCAAAGTATGACTGAATGTCTGGCATTTACCAATTTGTATTTTGTGATTGTCGTAATCTCACCCTGTAAGAAGTTTCAACTGCTTTGACCTAGAAGTCCTAGGAACTAGTTCATTGTTGGTCCTTAATTGTACCCTTCCTTGTTATTTCACTTTTATTTAGAGCTCTTTTCCATGCCCATAAGGACATAACCAGCCCTAGATGTAGACAATAACTATTGAGGCTGTGTTTCCTTCATCATATAGCTTCCTGCAGAGAAGTTCCCCAGGAATATATGCACAGACTTCCTTGCTCACTGAAGGGTTCCTGGTTGCTTTTCTGGGTATGCAATCATACCCCGGTTACAATTCCACGAGTTTACAAAGCCAGCAGCTGTTAAACAAAGAGGAGCACCAATTCTTATCTTCATGCCACTCAACAACTGATCAACAAAGAGCAAAATACAGTCGGTTGGGTTTGGGCATGTTTTCTGAGAAAAATGGGCGGGGATGGGGGGGAATGGAGAAGGAACATTCTCTTTAGCCCGATAATTCCCTGCCTCTCCTGTAAGTTAAGTAAACATTAGAAACTTTTCTCAAGAATACACGGGACAAAGGGCACGAACAATTACTAATTACCTATTATGTGACAGCTGCTTTTATATTTAGTTTATTTCTTCATAATAGTGCTGCTAAGTAGGTGATTTTACCATTTTTACAATTGAGAACACAGAACCTGAAAGAGGGAAAGTAGCATCTCAAGCTGATTTAGCTGGTAAATGGCAGAGCAGTATTTGAACCCAGGTCTTCAGACTCCAAAGCTCATAATATTTTCACCATACCATAAGAAATCTAAAGCTGATTGCACTAACGGTTGGTAGAGGGTGTGTGTTGGGGGGAGATAGTTAACTAAAGAACAGAAGCATCCAATAGAAATGTAGTTATCCATTTCCTCCCAGGGACCAGGAAAGAAGCGTTTCTCCTTTTTAATTATCGGCACTGTACCTTGTCCCATCTAGAGAAAGGGAATATCCAAGAATGAAGAATTTGTGTGTGCTGGGAAGTCTGTGAGGCACCCTTGTTTTCCTGGGGACTTCTGACTTGAGGTAACTCTGCTGAGAATCAGTGACTCAGTCCCTGAAATGTTAACTAAACTTGTTGCACCTGATTTCCAATCTACTCATAAAGCCACCAAGTCTTACTCCCTGTTACTGGGATGATTCACAGAGTATGCAAAGGAATCTAAGGTGGAAAATGTTGAGGGTTTTTCACTCTGCCCAAAGGCTGATCACAGCCCTAAGAGAGGAAAGAAAATGCTGGTGACCGAAACTCCATATTTATAGGAAATACTGTCGGCTTGAAAGATGCATATCTAGAGACTCTAATGTAAAAAGATTATGAAAACCCTTTAAATAATCTTTGTCTTTATGGGAGCTAGTAAGTTGTGTTTAGTGCCCATTTCTCTGAAAATTGAATTTTATTTTGACTTTTATGTATTTCAGGGATTTTAAAAATTACGTTTCAGAGTGTTCATTAATTTCTATGAGTATTATTATATGCACAAAACTAATTCAGCATAGGTCATAAAAGAGAGTACATTTCCGTTTCTATTATACTAGGCTAAAAAATATGCTCTGGTATTTGGATTTATTGTAGTTATTTTAAAGCATAAATTACTATAGTAATTATTACCACTTAATTTCCAGGGTAAAACTGGAAATTTGCTACTTTCTCTTGAATCACACTCTCTCCTCATTTCTGCTTATTATAGACTTTCTCTAATTTTAAGAACAATTATCCAGGGATAATGGTAATTGAAGCATCAGGTTTGCTTCTTTCATGTGACTCAAGTAACTGAGCAAATGTTACCTCCATCAAAAGCAGTCTTGATGTAAGGTCTTCGGGTACTGTCTGTCACACTCAGGAAGGTAAGTAAATGTGAGAGTGAAACTGCACAGGTGTAATTCATCTATTAAACAAACATCTATGGATACCTGCTATGTGTGAGGCCCTGGGGTATGGGCTAGCAAACCAGTTCAAGCTCTATTATTGGGCAACTGAGACTTATTCTTCTGTCTTCTGAAGATTCTGCAATATTCACTATTAAAATAATGAAAAGCTGACACATTTACCAATATAATAAGAAAGAAGAGTAAATGTTCAAACATGTACAAGACAGAGGCTGAGAGATACAGATACTGGACTCGCAGGGGGTGGAGGATTTATCATTTTTGAGAGTTCTCAACACATACTGCTAAAGGAATTCCAAAGAACACCTGATAATGTTCTAGCTATCTATAAAATGGATAGAAATTCTATGAATAATATGTGTAAATACTCTATTCTATGGATATATATGTGTAAAGTACTTAGTGCTAGAATGTATGTGTGTGTATATAGGCACACACGAATATGTACTTAAATGTCCTCAGTGTGTATGCATGTATGCATGCATGTATGTATGCACACACGTACTCATATCTATACTCAGTGCTAGATTACTTACTTGGTAAATTAAGCATATGCTTACAACATCAGCAAAGGAGGGAGGGATGAGAGAGAGAAAAAAATCCATAATATACCTGGAGGTTTTATGTTATTTCAAGATATAAACATTTTGTTTTAGGGTTTTCACATAATTTATCACTAAAGATAAAATTACGAAGGCAGCAATTTAGATGCCTTTTGTATCCTGTTTTATTTGTCACTTAGCATTATATCATAAGCATTTTCTCATGTCATTAAAATACATAAACTCATTTTCTTACTCATTTCCCTATTGCTGGACATTTAGGTTCTTTCTGATTTTTCATTATTATAGTTAAGGCTGCAGTGAACATCACTGTGTGAAACCTCTGTCTCTGCATATCATCTGTTGGCCCTTCCAGATCCACTCTCCACCCTCCTCTGTGCTCCTGAGAGCTTATTTATAGACTGTGTGGACCACGCTTTCCTACCCTCTGGTTTCTGGTTAGGTTCAGCCAATGAGAGGCTTTAGAGGAGAGGGCAGGCGCAGGAGGCCATGCTGGAGTGTGGTGTGGTCTTGTTACCGGGCTGAAGGCTACAGCCTCTGTTAGGTGGACCTCTTCTACAGCTGGGATCTTGCCAGTTCCAGTGCTCACTCCTCCTTGCCTATCTGTCTAGAGGTAGTAATGATTTCCTGCTGTTGGGAGCCCTGGGCTGCTCTACCATTCCTTATTGATTTTCCTTCACGTCTTGTAAATAGCTCTTTGAACACTTTTCAATCATCTCTCTTGTGTGTGTGTGCCATCTCTTCCCTGCTGGAATCCTGTCTGACATCATCTAAATCTAAGTGATATGTCCTTTTAATTATATTTTAAGTTAGAGTCTTTGTACTGCAGAAAGGTAAAAGACTATTCAGAACTGAAGGGGAGCTAAATTAGGTCAGGACTGAGCTGGTGTTAGTGATAAATGGCACTACATTGAATCAAATTACCCTCATAGAGATATAAGCAAATTGCTATTGGAACAGTTGGAACAGGGAGAGGAGGGCAATAAAGTCTTCCATGCACTGTGCTGGACAGCTGTACTTAAAAAGATAAGGAAGGTACCTTAGCTGCCAAATGTTTCCAGTTCTTTTGTTTCATTTGGGTATTATTGGTTCAATTCTTTCATTTCTCTTTTCTTCATGGGATTTTGTGCCTCACCCCTTATGTTTTTCCTTCTATTCTTGGCAGTTTGCATATTCATATATGCCACTTTCTATCTCCATTTATATATTCCTTCTTCATCTGCATGCTTACTCATGACCTCTTCCTTACAGAAAGCACGCTCAGGAGTTTGTGAGCTGAGTGGATACTTGAAATTTTGGAATTTCTCCATCTCGGAGTGGTAACATTCTTAGTCTTTAAACAAAAAGCAAAGCATATTAGCAAAGAGTTAACTTCATTTACTTTTGCTTCATTTTGAAATTTCAGCCTGTAATTTTCCAGAACAAATGTCAAAGTGGTCGGCAAACTTACTAGGGACTGTTGTTACTTTACGAATCTTTTCAGGCAAATAATGAGGTCATGGAAGGCTACTGGGTCATCACTGACCGCATCCCTGACTGACGTGGAGTATCGAGGCTTATCCAGGGATTCACCAGGCTGTGCAAAAGTCTAGCCCCTTTTTAAAAATAAATTTTGTGTTTTTTAGAAAATGTCTTTGTTGATCGAATATTCACATTATATTTCACACTCTTGGAAATGTGAATTACTATGAATATACTCTACCACAGGTATAAAATAAGGATAATTCACTTAAAATTCAATATATAAAATTCTCACCATTTAGTAATGACTAGTGTGGTAGAAAAGAAAAACAAAACAAAACAAAAAACCAGGTGGTAGAGAAATGAGAGGTCTTAGGGTTTAATCTTATATTTCTCAATGACTAAGACTTTGGGTAAATCATCTGAACTCTCTGAGCTCAGAGTGTTCATCAGTACAATAGGGATGATGCCAAGCTGCCTGGCCCCCCACCACGCTGTTGAGAGGCTCCTTGGAAACAATGTGTGAAAGTGTGGTGAGAACTGTGAGGCCTGAGATAAACTCCATCGCCCCTTGACTCATCCCTTGGCTCTAACCACTTCTTTTCCAGAAGGCTTGTAAATTCTTTTCTCTTTTCCTGTGGTCTTTTCATAAGTGAGTGGGTACATGGCAGTATTCACTTTTCCCATTCTTTTCTCCATCCTAATCTCCTTCGTGTCCATTTCTTCCCATCTCTGGAATTCTGGTCTGAAGCTGGTCCAGGGCACTCCCATCCATGTCCCTGCACAAAGTGACAAGGTGAGAGTGGGGGGCTCTGTGGATCCTGTTGCTGCTCCAAACACCACCCCCCCAACCTTCTTGGCTTTCTTCCCCCCTCCCCTCAATCTTCACCACCTAAATGCCTGTGGGAATTGCTGTCGCTGGATGGACACGCCCATGTTTCCTCTTCCGCCACTACCACCAGAGTGTTTTTCTCTTACAGATGTAACATATCTCACAGAGGAAGCTCATGTGGGCTTCCCAGATAATTCTGAGAAGTAGTTAGGTCTAACTGTCACGATTTAGCAGATTAAGCAATTGAAGCATGAAGTTGTTTAATTAAAGTCAGGACTGTATTCCAGGACTCCAGAATTTCAGCTAATGCTCTTTTCACTAAAGTGCCACAAATATCATAACAAAGTAGACAGAGAAAAACATGTTTTTTAGCTTTATTGGTTTATTGTGATGTGCTTCCTTTTTCTTCCTTTTTACAATTTAACATGGGTCAAGTTAGTGGAATAAAGTGATATTGAAGTAGAAGAGGAAGTTGAAAAATATTTATTTGATGAGTAGAGTAAGATATTGATCTTCACATTCTAGTTAAAAATTACACTATTATAAATATTAAATTTTTAACATAACATTTCTAAGAAAATTCTATATGTAGAAAATAATGGATTTTTATTGGTAACAAATAGCTCACTGTTGAATCTTCAGGTTTGACTCTTACCTGTTTTATACTCTTTTGAAAGACAGTTGTCTCTAGGGCATTTCAGTGTTTGGAGTTTGATAACCAAAGACACTGTTCTGACTTGCACAACTTCAGTGGAGCAAAATCTCGGAAGTTGTTATTCCGCCAGACACCCTTCCCATCAAAGCTACTCATGTTCAAGTCCTAACATACACCTTTAGTTTTTTTCCCCTAAGTGGAAATTGGAGTATCATTGAACAAATGTATTTAGGAAATTTAAATATTTAAAATATCCCTAGAGTAGTTTCCTTTGGGAATTTGTGATTTGAAAAGGTCTCTGATTGAATTCTCAAGAAATTCTGGAGCCCCAAAGCCAGGGCTTGGACGTGGACAGGAACGCGGAGCAGCTGCAGTCAAGTTCCCCAAGCATCAAAGCTTGGTGGTGGATCAGGGGGCTGATGAACCAGCCACCTGAATGAATCTGATGCTTTTTAGCCCAGAGAGGAGAGTGCGATAAGGCAATGTGGCTGTTTCTATCACAACCCTTGTATTTTTGTACCTATCATCTAAATGAATTCCCAAAAGAAGATAAATAATGACAATTTGGGGAAGGAACCAAAGCAGAGATCTGAAGACTTGGATCTCTGCTTACTGGCTGTGTTAATTCAGGACAATCACTTGTCTTTCCTGGGCTTATAATCCTCATTTACAGCAGGAAGGGAGAATTTGGCCTTCTGTCGTAAGGTTTGTTCATGTCTAACTCCTCTGGATTATGTATTTGAGTTTATAATTTTCCAGGAAATTTGGTCAAGGCGTAAATACAATAAGCAGCAACATCTAATGCATGCAGAATCTGAATTGGTTCTAATGAGAAGTAAGTTATTTCTACTCTTTCCTGGGGGAGTGTCCCTTGGTGAAAAATAGAGAGCCATCAAAGTCACGAGGTAGGCTGGCAAGGTTAGAGTTTCTACACCCCTTCTAGGTAGGAACCTTGCACATCTTGCACAGCTACAAAAGGGAAAAGAAGGAAACATCAAGAGTTATGCATTTAACTTAGACACATAACATGAAAGGGGGATCATACAAATGCTGTTCTGAGGAATCTCTTAAGATGTATGCACCTGTGTCTTTATATTTGATTGTCATTTCACTAATTCAGCAAAGGATCATAGAATTCAAACTGAGGAATGTGCAGACACTCCCTATTTGCAGCCTAGAAGGCCTTAATAACGATGAAAATTTAGGGGGGAAATATGTAGAAAATTTCTATGTCTGGCTTCTATGTAGTCATGAAGTATCTTTTGACTTAATAAAATTGCATACTGCTTTCTTTACAGGTTTGAGGCATAGCATCTTTAGCCCTGAGCTTGTGGCCAAAATATCTAAATCCTGCTCCTGGTTCAGCCTTTCGCTGACTGTGTTACCTTAGGCAAATCATTTCACTTCTTCGGAGCTCAGTTCCCTCAAATATGAGAAACGAACCAGTGGAAGGATGAAGTGATCTTTATCAACCTCTTTCCAAATCCTATATTTTCTTTGTCTAGAGAGTCCAACTTGCTATTGAGGAAGTTGAAGGACATTAACAAACAAAGACAAATGTTGTCTCCAACATTTACACACCAGCCAATCTCGAGTATTAAAAACCATATCCAGTGAAAGCTAGTTTGACTGAGGGAAGGTTCCTGGGAGATGGTGTCTTTGGTGGGTTCTCCTAGAAGCAAACTCTATGACAAGGATTTAGGCAAAGATAGAATTCGGGAAATAGTAGGGAGAGAGGAGGTGAGCAGAAAGGGAAGCCAGCTAATAAAGGGGGAATTGTTGCTCCTGTTCTCACTGTAGGTAAATGGGGTTAGTCCGCTTGGGAAATCTTGACTGTCACTGTAGAAGTCAGAGCTGTGCCGTCCCTAGGGGAGGGAAATCGGAGTATCAGAACGACAGGTTCTGCCAGTCACTGGTCGAGGGCCACTCCTACAGGGCACTGTTTCTCTGGCACTTCCTGCCTCAGGCAGTGTGGGCTCTTGCAGGCCAGAAAGTCCCCTGGGGGTTGGACATCCAGGGTCCCAGGCCAGTGTCCTGGGGGAGGTGAGAGCTTACAGTGCCTGCCATAGTCTGGTTACAGTGGTAAAGTCAGAGCAGTAGAGCCAAACTACTGCCCCATGGTGCACTAGCTGAAGGTAGAGATGCTTCCACTTCTAGAAGGACACACCACTAAGAGACACTGAAGCAGTACAGCAGGAAGTGGTGAGCAGCCCTCCTCAGCTGCAGAGATTTCCAGTCTGCCTCTAAACACAATGGCACGTAGCCGCCAGGGATGGGCAGCCTCCTGAGTGCCTATTAAACTTAGATCTAGGAGGCAGGCCATGGACATTGCAAAAAAGGCGTGTTGACGATACACGTGCAGTCAAAATTGCCGGGCCTAATTGCTGGCCACACCTGGGACATGGTACTTTAAAAGGAGCATCATTCATGAGGACTTTGTTTGTGATGCAGAGGGTGACACTACATGAGAAATATGATTCTATTTTACAGAAACTCTTCTTTTGATAGAGAAAGCACATTCTCTTGAGGTGTTATAAAAGCATGTTAGGAGATACAGAATGTTTTTCTATCAGGTTCTGTGGAGAATCCAACCAGCTGTCAGCAGCATCCTTGACTGATTTTGAAACATCTGGGATTTGAAATAGAACATTTGGCATGAGCATTACATTTTTGTTCCTTCAGCAATACCCAACGTTTTGTGAAAACTCTATTGCTTTCTAGGCGAAGTTGGCTTTTCGAAATCAATCCTTCTACAGATTGCTATTTTTACAGTGGAAAAATGTGTTCAAAGTATAATAATATTTCTGTTAGAAATATAACTTTATGTTTCATGTTTCTGTAATAATTTAGATTTCGTTCCACATATTTATGCCAGAATTAAAAGCTGAGTGTTTAGAAATGGTTTCTGTACTACCAGTATGCAGAAGCTAGCAGAAGACTTGGACAATCCATGTATTTGCAATTATTATTAAAAAAGGTGTTATTAACAATAATATGCTCTAGTGAATAATTGTCCTTGACTTAGCACATTGCAAAAGAAAATTATAATTAAGACACCATGACTATATTTCTGTTAAGTAATCTGCTTACTACAAAATCATCGATGTCTAGGTAAGATTAATGGGAAATCCTGCAATCATTTTCTATTTATATATTTATTTATTTGAAGTATAGTTGATTTATAATACTATGTTAGTTTCAGGTATAAACCTGATGTGATTGTGATTCAGTATTTTTTCAGATTATACTCCATTATAGGCTATTATAATATAATGGGTGTAATTCTCTGTGCTATGCTGTATATCCTATTTTATATATAGTAGTTTGTATCTGTTAATCCCATACCCCTAATTTGTCCCTCCCCTCTTCCCTCTCCGCTTTGGTAACCACAAGTTTGTTCTCTTATCTGAATCTGTTTCTGTTTTGCATATACATTCATTTGTACTATTTTTTAGATTTCACATATAAGTGATATCATCTAGTATCCAGTCTTTCTTCTCTATTTCACTAAGCATAATATTCTCTAGGTCCATCCATGTTATTGCAAATGGCAGTATTTCATTTTTTATGGCTGAGTAATATTCCATTGTGTGTGTGCACATACCACATTTTCTTAATCTACTCATCTGTTGATAGCCATAGTGTTTTTGTTTTTTTCCATACATATACCCACAGTGGAATTGCTTCATCATATAGTAGTCCTATTTTTAATTTTTAAAGGAACTTCCATACTGTTTTTCATAGTGGCTGCACCAATTTACATTCCCACCAACAGTGTAGGAGGGTTCCCTTTTCTCCACAATCTTGCCAACAACATGTGTTATTTGTAGACTTTTTGATGATAGTTATTCTGACAGATGTGAGGTAATACCTCATTGTAGTTGTGATTTTCATTTCTCTAATAATTAGCAATGCTAAGCATCTTTTCATGTGCCAGTTAGTCATCTGTATGTCTTCTTTGAAGAAATGTCTATTCAGTTCTTCTGCCCATTTTTGATTGGGTTGTTTGCTTTTTTGATATTGAGTTGTATGTGCTGTTTGTATATTTTGGATATTAACCCTGTGTTGGTCACATAATTTGCAAATATTTTCTCTTGTTCTGTTGGCTGTCTTTTTGTTTGTCCTATGTTTCCTTTGCTGTGCAAAAGCTTTTAGGCTTAACTAGGTCCTATTTAAAAATTTTCCCTTTTATTTCTTTTGCCTTAGGAGACTAATCCAAGAAAATATTTCTACAACTTATGTCAAAGAGTGTTCTACCTATGTTCTTTTCTAGGCGTTTTTGGTTTCAGGTCTTACATTTGGGTCTTTAAACCATTTTGAGTTTATTTTTGTATATGGTATGGGGGAATGTTCTAATCTCATTGTTTTACATGTGACTGACCAGTTTTCTAGCACCACTTGTTGAAGAGACTTTCTTTTCTCCATTGTATATTCCTGCCTCCTTGGTCATAGATTAATTGACCATAGGTGGTGGGTTTATTTCTGGGCTCTCTGTTCTATTGATTTATATGTCTGTTTTTGTGCCAGTATCATGGTATTTTGATTACTGTAGCTTTTTATTATAGTCTGAGGTCTGGAAGAATTATGTCTCCAGCTTTGTTCTTTTTTCTCAGGATTGCTTTGGCAATTCAGGGTCTTTTGTAGTCCCATAAAAAATTTAGGATTATTTGTTCTAGTTCTGTGAAAAATGTCATGGGTATTTTGATGGGGATTGCATTAAATCTGTAGATTGCTTTGGGTAGTTTGGCCATTTTAACAACATTAATTCTTCAAAGAGTATGGGTTATGTTTCCATTTCTTTGAATTCATCTTTAATTTCCTTCATCAGTGTTTTATAGTTTTCAGAATATAAGTCTTTGACTTCCTTGGTTAAGTTTATTCCTAGGGGTTTTTTTTTTTTTTTTTTTTTGATGCAATTAAAAAAATTTTTTTTAGGGGGGAGATAATTAGGTTTGTTTGTTTGTTTGTTTGTTTATTAACAGAGGTACTGGGAACCGAGGACCTTGTGCGTGCTAAGCACTCACTCTACCACTGAGCTATATTCTCCCCCCTTGATGCAATTTTAAATGTTTTTTTTAAATTTCCTTTCCCTTTTTGATATTTCATTATTAGTGTATAGAAACACAACAGATTTCTATACATTAATATTGTAACCTGCAACATTGCCGAATTCATTTATTAGTTCTAATAGTTTTTGGGTGGAGACTTTAGGGTTCTCAATATAGAGTATCATGTCATCTGCAAATAGTGACAGTTGAACTTCTTCCCTTCCAATTTGGATGCCTTTTATTTCTTTTTCTTATCTGCTGCAATCATTTTCTTATGTCTCCTTGTCCATGAAAGGCAGGAAAGAAATCAAGAAGACAGATGGACCCTTCAGGTATCTTTTTGGGGAAAAGACGTTGAAAATTCAACTTGTCTTAATCATAGAACCAGATTTTTACAGACTTTTAAAAAGCATGTGAAGAGGTCTTCTTGTCTAGTGTTTCTTAAAAAGTGTTTCATGCTTAAATATCCAAATCAAAATCACCCAGAGAAAAAAAAAGCAGATTTCTATCCCCACCTCCTGAAATTCAAATTTGGTAGGTTTGGAGCAGGGCCTAGGAATCTGCCTTTTTTTTTTTTTTTTTTTTTTCAGCAGGGAGGTAATTGGGTTTATCTATTTCTTTGGTTTTTTAGTGGAGATACTGAGGGTTGAACCCAACTCCTCGTGCATGCTAAGCATGTGGTCTACCACTTGAGCTATACCCTTCCCCCTCCAGGAATCTGTGTTTTAACCAACCTCTCATTAATGTTTGAGAACCATAAACCTAGCCCAACAGAGATGAGGATACAGACATCTCAAGAGGGCCTTCCTAAGGGTGCCCAGCTGCCTGGTGGCTGAGCTGGGACCAAAGCCAGGTCTCTTTAAGTTTAAAGTTCATTTCTTTACCTTGTTTGTAATTTTTTGTAAACATTTGAACTCATATCCCAAACTTATATTTTGCAAAGTAATGGTAAGTAATCATTGACTATAGAACCAAATACAGCAGATGTGTAAAGTCTCAATCCTTTATTTATATATGTAAATAGGCAAATAAAATTTATGCAGACTTAGAATAAGAATAGTTTTGGAAGCCTGGGTTTTATATCCTAAAATAAAAAAATGCAAAGCACAACAAATGAAAAGTTCTAGTATGAATGGATTTCTAACAAGGCTCTGATATGAATGTATCATCTGGTTTGTCACACATGTTTTTCCTCTGATCACGTCTTCATCTCCACATCTATTGTTCATATTTGGCAAGCTTGCCGCAGATAACTTCCTCCTGCAGTTTTTCATATTCAGTCTCCTACATGTTTCAACAGCGAGTACATGGTTTAGAGCCAGGTAGCTGACTGTCTGGGCTGGTGAGTTTGAGTGATTAATACTTGGGGCTAGGGAAGCTGTAATTGTGGTTCTCATCTCTGCATGTGGCCAGTCAGCTTTTGCACTAAGAAAAAAAATGTTTCCTTATTCATAACCTACATTTGTCATAAGGCAAGTCTTCCTGTAGATGTGCAATGCTGGCTACACAGGCACCAGGTGAGAACAACTGTGCCGCTCAGCTCAGCACACCACCTCTGGGAGGAGGCAACTTGCAGGGCACTTCCAGCTGTTGGTGGGTGGTTAGTGTCATCTTTGTTTAGGATGAGAAATATCATGAGTTTAAACAAGGCTGCAGAGACTCCTCTGTGTTGCTCTCGGCCTCCAGAAGCCTCTTACAGGCACCTGGGCCCTCTTCTTTAGAGGAGACAGAGTTAAGGCAGGTTGATTTTGAACCAGGGTTGATTTTGACATTGATTAAAGCAAAAATAGAATTTGGAGACAATTGCTCTACTTTGTCTCCTCTCTTCCCCTTCCTTCTTATTCTTGTAACTGTACCTTAATCTAGTAAGGATTTTAGGGGCTTACCAGGGGACATAAAATATAACAAAGTAGCATAATTTACAAATACAGTAGAGCAACAACAAAAAAACATAGGTGGTACCCAAGTTAATAAGAAGTAACACTAAATTTGCTGATCATAATATCCACCCCCTGGGGTGCCTGGGTCTCAAATCTTGTGCTGTTTTCTAATGCCCTAAGCAAAACAAGAAATGGCCCAAGTTACACAGTTCAGTCCTTAATTTAGACACAGACCCATAAGGAGAATTACAACACTTTTTTGTACTCCGATCAGAATTCTCTCTGGGGCAACCTTATAAAGAGAATTCTCTGATCTAGGGAACAATGTTATTGACAATTTCTTAAAATAGACTAAACAACACATTTCCTGGTAGGTATTTCAAAGCCTCTGATTTTGACTTGAAATATAATTTAGTTAAGGCAATTCTGCAAGAGACCAATACATGTAATCTAGGAATTGACATATAAATTAATAAAATGGCAATATGAAGTTGTAGGGATTTAAAGAATTTGTTGAACTATCAGAATTTCCACAGACGATTAATTATTATTGGAGTTACAAAAGCTATGACCTCTAAATGGAGAGAAGCATTTTGATATAAATACAGGAAGGGGTGAGGAAGGAAAAAGAGGCTGAGGAAGATAAACTGGAAACCTGCCTTTCATGTGCAGGAAAGATGGAAGAGGTCCCACTTCCCTAACGGGGCCTAGAGCATAGGCCTTCCTCCATACTCTGTAGTCTGTCCCTTCCTCTGTACTCACAACCAACCCTCCAGGTGCCCTCCCTCCTCTCCCCTGCCTGGCACGCTTATTACTAGTGTTAGCAGATAGAGGGACCCCCAAATTGGAAAGCCCACCAGACGGGTGGGCAAGCGCCTCAAATGTGTGGGTCCTTGCCTGCCAGCTGAGAACGAATTCTCAACAGAGGCAGAGGGACAAAGTGAAAAAAGAGCTGCTCTTATTCTCAGAGAGAGGAAAAGGAAACACTCAAGTGGGGAGCTAACAGCCTGGTCGAGACAGCTCCAGCCCCTGATCGGGCCGCGGGGCATTTTATTGTCAGGCTCCGACATCCTTATCTTCATTCTGGTGGTCGTGCTAATTACTTTCTGTTACAGGCTCTGAAACAGACACTTCAGCAGGAAAGAAAACAAAGAAAGAGATACTGGGGTATGTCCTTGGAATTAATGCAGCAACTGTGAGACACAAGCCATCCTGTTGTAGGACTATGTCCTTAGAATTAAGGAGCCAGCTGTGGAATAAGAGAAATGTCCTGCCTTTCATCAGCCTGGAACTTTCTTCCCCTTGTTGGAAGCCAGTCAGGGTCAGGAAGCCTGTCTCATCACCTCTCTCACTAGCACCCTCTTGTACTCCGAAAGATCCTTGTTTGTACGATAAGTTATAAGGTCACTCCATCATGAGCCTGACTGTTCACTAGACTGCTTTTTCTAAGTTCAAACTCGAGGCCCTGCTGCCGCATTGAGAGACAGGTGAATTGCATGCACTTTTCTGTGTATGTTGAAAAACTTCTCAAAAAAGTCTGAACGTCACTTTATGCATATTTTTGCTACCTCATCTTTGCACCTCCAAATATTTCTGGGTCCTGAACTAGCTTGGGGCTAATGCAAGAGCACAGTATATTTTTGCACTGTACTTAAATGTGAAGAAGGAAGGGGAGATTTGATTCCCCCTTTGCACCCTGTCCCTTCTGTCCATCCCAGGACCTAACTATTCTGCGTCAATTGTTGGCAATTAATTGAATGGCTTCCTTCTAGCCCTATTTTTAGCGATTTCAGAGAAAAGTTTCTTATGGTTTAAAAATATTTTCAATATATAGTTTTATGTGTATTAAAGCATTTCATTTTAAATAGAAGCCTCTTAAAAGGGGGAATACACTTCAGTTCTAGAGTAGAATAGTAATTTCTGGCATCAACCATCATCAGTGTGCAAAGACAAATACCATCTGGTATGTGGTCTTGTGAATTACACTTTTCACTTTATAGGTTCAGATTGGCAAGTCTATTTCTCAAGTCGTTTCTTTTCATGTACTCTCCTAATAATCAGAGTAAGACACTACCACGTAAGAAAGAATACTTGGGTTACAGCCATCTTGTGAAAACCCTAGCTTTATATCACAGGGGTGGCTAGCTTAGAGAAAAATCAGTGCCTTTTACAGTTTTATTCATTTAAAAAAAAAATAGAATTTTTTACCATGATAGCTAGGAGTATTTAGTACTTCCAAGCTTTTAAAAAAGGAAATACCTAAGCAGAAAAATAAACACTGGCATCAAGTGGGTACCGATTTCAACAATTTCTAAATGACCAGAGTTTAGCCTATGTTTCTGTTCACCTATTTACCCTCAACTCAGTCTTGAAGTTGCATTTGGAATTAAAATTTCTTTCCCCAAATCTTCCTTTGTAGTTTCATCTGTAACTTTCATAATTAAAAAACCTCTTTCATTTTTTTAAGTTAAAAATTGCATTTTTTTGCTGTATGATCTATATTTGTTTAATTACTAGGGAAGTAGAAATTACTTCATGTGCTTATTGGCTATTTATTTGTATTTCTTCTTTTGTGGCGTACCCTTTGTCCATTTTAATGTTGGTGTGTTTGTATTTTCTTATCAATTTATAAGAGTTTAGGAATAAATTAAAGTGGGTAGAGGGCATTTGTTGGCAATATACTTTTTCTTTAGATGGTGAAAGAAACTATTTTTCTTTTACAAAATTCACTTTTATATGTCCAATTAAAATTTTTAATGAACCATAATAAGGTTCCAAATTTTGTCAAAATTAATTCCTTCCAAAAAAACTATGAAATAAATCAACCAATTGCTTCAAAATTCAAGGCATTCTGGTAAAACAGAGATCATATATTTATTTAGTTTGTCTTCTTAAGTCATATTTTAGGAAAATACTAATTATTTACCTGTGTTTCATACTTGAAGTGTGAGCTTTTTCGAGCAGGAATTTGAAGTAACTTATGCAATGTAGGTTAGCAGGATATTTTTGTATGTGAGATACATGGTTGAATCCTTTCTTAAATTTTACTTTTATGAATACATATAATATAAAAGCATATTTTATCACTTTTTATTTTTTGCATAATTTTCTAGTTTAATTGACTCCTATAATGAGAGGTAGGTTTCTGTTGTAATGTGATTTTTGGCTTGTTTAAGCTGCCATAACTTGTCATTAATGTTAAAATCGACTATTTCATAGTAACTATGAAGATAATTTACCCTTTGGCAGAGGGTCCATTTGAAGAAATTGTTATTTTTTATGTCTGTAATTGATTTTAATTGAAAATAATCCCCAGGTCTAGATAAATAGTTTAATTAATTTTATCCATGAAACCTGTTATTCAAGGAAAAATAGCATTAAGATGAATCATCTGTAGAATGGACCAGAAAGGAAACCGTGTTCTAATCAGACCTACCAAAGAACAAGTGTTCCGCTGTTTGGAAATGCTAGGTTTTAGGGACTTGGTAACAAAGCAGAACATATTATTATAGAAATTACCCCAGGTTCTTTGGTGCTTCCTTATTGAATCAGTGTCTCAAGCAGTGGCATGAGGTAATCGATCTCATCTCTCCCCTCCATTCTCCTCTCCCTTCCTTCACTTTCCTTTCCTCTTCCCTCCTTTCATTTCTGACTGTGGTGTAGCGCGCATGGAGCAAAGTACAAAATTATTAAGTGTACAGCTAGTTTATTTTTATATATTTATACACCCGTGTAATCACAACTCAGATAAAATTACAAAACAGTTCCGCCACCCCAGAAGGCTTTCTTGTGCCCCACCCTCTTCCTCCACCAACATGAAAACAACTGTATCTGACCTCTGTTCACCATGAATTAATTTTACTGTTCTTATCTTCCTATCATTGGAATTGTATGGTATTTGTCTGGCTTCTTTCGCTCAATATGACATCTACAAGAGCCATCGATATTTTGTATAGCAATAGTTATCGCTGTGTAGTAGTTTATACATTCTATTGCCACTGGACCTTTGGGTTGTTTCCTGTTTTTCACTATTATGAATAAAGCTCCTATGAACATTCTTGTATGTGTCTTTTGATGAACATAAATATGTACTCATTTCTGTTGGGTATACTCAAAATTAGAATTGCTGCAACGTAAGGCAAACATGCTTAGGTTGGTAGATACTTCCGAACTATTTTCCAAAGTGATTGTACCAAGTTACATTCCCACTGGTGGTGTATTAGAGTTCGGGCTCCTTGTCAGCTCTTTTAATTCTGGCCATTCTGTTGTGCACTAGTGGTTGGTAGTGTATCTCATTGTGGTGTTAATTCATCTTTCCCTGATGATTAATGATGTTGAGCACCTTTTCATAGATGTACTGGCCATTCAATATCCTTTTTTTGTGAAGTGACTGCTTAAATATTTTACTCATTTTAGAAAATAGACTGTTTTCTTTTAAAATTATTAACATGCATTATCTATTTTATGTATATTTATATATACAAAGAATGCATACACATATATACAAATATGATATTAATTTATCATTCTTTTCTTTCACAGTTCTTTTATGTTTCCTGTTTCAGAAATCTTTGTCTACCATATAACAGATAGGTAGTAAATATTTAATAGATGAATGAGCCATGGGAATGTTTTCTACATTTTATAAGTAGTATTTCATCCCACCAATTATTTCTATTTGTAGTGTTATATCTATATTGTTTATGTTTTCTCTCCAGTCTCATTTCATGGAAAGAAACTAAGTTCTGTAATGTACTGATTGCTGTTTCCCTCAAACTCTGTGCCACTGCTGTATAGGAATGTCTCTTGCTTCCATCAGAAGGTTGGAAAACCTATGTTGAGGACAGCTGACAAGTCTGGGTGAGGTGCCATATGCCAACGTGGAGCTGAAGAAAAGCAAGTGTTTCTTTGTTAGTGATGAATCACTCATGCTCCACCTGGCTGTGACGGAGCAGTCAGTGCCTTCCACATGTCGGCACACCATCCTTAGATCTTCTGCAAACATCATCTTTACTCTCTGATTTTTCTGTCCACTCTTTTCAGAAGCGTCTTTACTGGGAACTTGTACACTTTACACTTGATTCAGCTTCCCTGACGCGGTATTTCCTTGGCATCTCTGAACACAGCTTGTTAATGTGTCTCTCACAGTGTTTATCCCTCTCTTTGTCCTCTTTATCCTCTTGTTTTTGGAAGATTCCATGTCTTCTGCATTTCGTCCATGTACGAAACAGGGTCTTACATTCATGAGTGTTCGTTACTCATTAAGTGTTTACTATGTACATTTTCTGCGCCATATCCACTTCCATTTATCACAGATAGTTGAGAATGTATTGGTAGACATTTTTTCTTTCAAACCTCCGAGCTTCTCTTATGTTCTTATAAAATTTATCTTAAAGTGGTTATCAAGGAGTTGTTTTAAGTGGCTGACTTCTAGGAAATCTGAGTCTCAGAACACCTTGGTTTTCATTCCTAGCATTGTTAAGCACCCTACCCGATAAAGAAGAAATAAAGTGACTTTAAGTTATTTCCAAAATATAAGCTTGTTTTTGCAAGTAAAGCAGTTTCCAAACAAGTAAGTTGAGTTTGTTTCAGAATAGTGCATCCAAATTAAATGAACCATCTAATTTCTGCTTATGGATGTTAAGTTAAAAAACAAACTTCTTTAAAAAACTTAAGAAGTTTAATCTTTCAAAGAAGAAAAAAGAAAAGAATATCTCTTAAGTGGTAGTGCAATGCCTCAGGGTGGTTATAGCAACCGTGTGTTAAAGGCACACAGCAGGAATTGATGCTAATCACATTTTAAAGTGCTCTTTCTAAAAATACTTGGACTTCAAAAGAGAAGTGCAGAAGCACAATGCAAAAGAGAAGTGCAGTATAAACCTGATGATTTGTAAAGGACAATGCAAGGGAAAAGAAATCACCTATATCAGCTCCCGAAAGCATGACCCTAAAATGTTCATTTCCTTGCTACAGAAATTTAAAATAATATATATAGTTTTAAGAGTGTTTTAAATATCTAATCTCCTTTGAAATTATAGATAGATTGTGGAGTTCTGAAGAGTGCTAATATCCATCCATGTCTTTCTTTAAAAATTTTTTGTTCTAAAGTTCAATACACATTTTATGCACACAATATGGGATTTTAAAACAGATTTTACAATTGTTAACAATTTGCCATATCTGTCTCCTTTTTTTAGGGGAAAAACTTATAGATATAAGGCTGCCCACATCCTTTCCACTTTCCTCCCTTTCTCTGGTTGTTACTATTAAACTGAAATTGGCGTGTCTCCTTCCCACTCATGTTTTAATACTTTTGTTGCATGTGTATGTGCCCATAAATGACATATATTTTAAGTTTACATAAATAGTATTATATTGCTTTCACTTATCCTTTTACAATCTGCTTTTTAAAATACTCAACATTATGCTTTTTGAGATTTATCTATGATGATACAAGGAGATCTAATACTATTTAACTGCTATAGAAACAGTACTAGATCTTTATGGTTTTTGCAATACCATAATTTATTTATATCCAGTCTCTTCTGATGGATATTTAGGGTTTTCCGATTTTTCTGATTTTTCACTACATGAAAACACCACGCCATTTGAGTGTGAACACTGAATGAACTCACAAATTCAGTGGGAAACAGAGCACAGCACAATTCTTCCACATTTTACATCAAGTAATTACAGTATTAATGTCTATGTGTGTGACTTCATCAACCTCTAGCAAAGGAGAATTCTACCACTTTTGCCAGGATGTATAATTTCATTTCTAGCATTTCAAGAAGGAATCATTTTCCCTCGTTGAGAGCTTTAGCACCCAAGTCAGAAAAACCAGCACCTAAAATCTCTGGCATGCCACTCTTAGCATGAGTCATGGAAAGGTCAAGTTTAATGGTATTGCCTCTTGACCAAATATGCAAACATTGTGGCAAAGAGCACTCTTGTCTATCTGTCTTTATAGCACATGTATAAGAGTTTCTCTAAGGTTTTTACCTAGAAGTAGACTCACTGGGTAAATAGGATATATACATATTAAACCTTATTAGAAAGTATGAAATTCTTTTCCAATGTGTATTTATCAAAATGTATGAGTTCCCATTTCCCACATCCTCACCAACATTTGGTATTATCCAGCTCTTAAAATTTTGCCAATCTGATGGGTATAAAATGGTATCTGAGTGTAGTTGTTGGTTTAAAAAAATTAATTTGGAAATGTTTTCAAACTTACAGAAACATTGGAAAATTAGTACAAAGAACTCTCATATGCCTTTTACCCAGATACATCAATAGTTAACATTTTGCCTCATTTACCTTATCATTCCCTCTGTATGTACATATTTTTCTGAATCATTTCAGATTAAGCTGTTTGCATTACACCCCCCTATACTTAAATACTTCAATATTTATTTCCTAAGAATAAAAACATTTCTTATTTTATCCCAGTACAATGATCATCTTCAGGAAAATTAACATAATATGCAATACTTTAGTCTATTCTGCCATTCATAATTTTGTCCATTGACTAATAATGTCCTTAATAGGAATTTTCTCCCCTGTCCAAAATCATGTATAGCATTTGATTGTCACAAGTCTTTGGCCTTTAGTCTGGATCAAATTCTAAGCCTTTCTTTGTTTTGAAGAATACAGAGTATTTGAAGAACATAAGAATATAGTCCTTGTGTTTTAATAGAATGTTCTTCACTTTGAGTCTTAGTGTAGTTTAATCTACATTTTCCTGTTGAAATCTTGTATGTGTATTGGTTATTTAAATTTCCTCTTTGTGAATTACTTATGCATACTTTTGCCCCTTTTTTATTAAGTTGTCTTTAATGAGTTCTTTCTATATTCTGGATACTAATCCTTAACTTATTATATGAATTGTAAATAGCTCCTCTCAGCCTGTGACATTTTTGTTGTTAATGTTTAACTTTAATTGTTCCTTGTGTAATACAGAAGTTTATTTTTTTTAAATAATAACATTTATCAATAACTCCCTGTAAGATTTCTTATGAGTCTTCTTCAACATTGCCTTGGCTATTTTTGGCATTTTGCCCTTCCATTATAAATTTAGGATCAACTTGGTAAGTTTGTTGAAAAGATCTAATGGCATTTATTAGAAAATCAGTGGATTTATAGAATAATTGGGAGGAGAACTGCCACCTTTGTGATGTGAATTATTCTTTTTTTGGTTGCATTTGTATTTTTATATCCACATATAAAGATATTACATCATATCACATATTGCTCTGAAAAGCATAGGAAAAAGTTGAAAAGCTGTACATTTGTACACACCTAAACCAGAGGGTTCTTTTACTTTGACAGTTTTTACTGAAAGTAAAAGAATATCTGTTTATCCATCCGTCCGTTGATGGACACTCAGTTGTTCTCACCTTTTGGCTACTCTGAAACATGCTGCTCTGAACATGGGTGTGCAAATGTGATGTGAACTATTCTTATCCATAATTATATCTCTCCATTTATTTAGGTCCTTATTCACATCCTTTAGGAAGGATTATCATTTTATTCCTAAGGGCCTTGACCATCTGTTTTTTAAATGCCTAGATACCTTTAGTTTTTGATGTTGTGAACAGGCTTTTAAAAAGTTTTCACGTTCTCTAATATAGTTTTCTAATATAGTATATATAGAAATATTGATTTTTATATATTAATTTTAATGTAACAACTTTGATAAACTCTCTTAATATTTCTAATAGTTTTTAGGTTGCCTTGGATTTTCTTAGATAATCATTTAATCTATGAATAATAACAATTTTGTTTCTTTTATTCTAATTTTTATACTCCATTTCTTTTTCTTCTCTTTTGTGCTGGGTAGAAACTCCAGTTCAGTGATGAATAGACATGATGATAGACGCATCATTGTCTTCTTCTGAGCTGTGAAGAGACTGTTCCTAACATTTCACTATTGTATGAAGCCTACTGTATGCTTTTTGTAGATATCTTTGTCAGGGAAGAACTCCAACCAGCTGGGAAACCCAAGGCTAAAGGCTCAGCACCTTTTATACTAAGCAATAAACAAGCCAGTCCTCCCTGCAGAGCTAGGAGTTGTCCTGTAGTCATGTTACAATTGCCTTGATTATTTAATGGCTATGTGACCAGCTACAGAAATGTCTCAAGAATGAGCTGGTTAGGGCCTTGTGGTTTGGCATACTCAGAAAGGATGTGCAAGGATGTTTGGAATCTATGGCACACTGCCTCTCTCAACAAGAATTTATTTAGTTTGCTAGGGGATTTTGACATGAATGACTATTGAATTTTATCAAGAGATTTTTCTGTATGTGTTAAGAAAACCACATAGTTTTTCACCTTTAATCTGTTACTCTCATATGTTATATTAATAGTAACATTAATTGCTTAAGGTTAAACTAGACTGAAGTTTGTGGGGTAAATTCTTTTTGGTAAAGGTATATTTTTTATACATTGATCAATTAATTTTGTTAATATTTTACTTAGCATTTTTATGACTATGCCTGTAATTGAGATTGGCCTGCAGTTTTCCTTTTCTTTATAACCCATGTTTGTTTGGATATTAAGGATATATGAGCCTCATATAATTAGTCAGTGAGCTTTTCTTCTTTTTCTATGCTCTATAGCAGTTTACATAAGAGGGTTATAAGATAAAGGTTACCTGATGTTTTAGTAAAGGTTACTGTAAAAATACCAGAGCCTGTGGTTTTTGAGTAATTTTTGGAATACTGTTTCAATTTCCTTCACTTAATAGGACTTTAATCAGTGTATCTATTTCATCTTGAGTCAATTTTGGTAATTTAGATACATTGAGGAAAGTTTCTACTCTATTTTTTTTCATTTTTTTAAGTTGAAGTGTTGTTGATTTACAATGTTGTGTTAGCTTCTGGTGTATAGCATAGTGATTCAGTTGTACATATATATATATAATGTTTCATATTCTTTTTCATTATAGTTTATTACAAGACATTGAATATAATTCCCTGTGCTATACAGTAGGACCTTGTTCTTTATCTATTTTATATATAGTAGTTAGTATCTGCAAATCCCAAGCTCTCAATTTATCCCTCTTCTTCCTCTTTCCCCCTTGGTAACCATAAGTTTTTCTATGTCTGTGAGTCTGCTTGTTTTGTAAATAAGTTCATTGTGTCATTTTTTAAGATTCCACATATAATTGATATCATATGGCATTTATCTTTCTCTTTCTGGCTTACTTCACTTCGTATAATAGTCTCTAGGTCCATCCATGTTGCTGCAAGTGGCATTATTTCATTATTTTTTATGGCCGAGTAGTATTCCATTATAAAAATATACCACAACTTCCTTATCCAGTCATCTGTCAATGGACATTTAGGTTGCCTCCATGTCTTGGCTATTGTATATAGTGCTGCTATGAATATCGGGGTGCATGTGTCTTTACAAATTAGAATTTCCTCTGGATATATGCCCAGGAGTGGGATTGCTAGATCATATGGTAAGTCTACTTTAAGTTTTTAAAGGAATCTCCATACTGTTTTCCATAGTGGCTGCACCAAACTACATGTAGGAACTTTCCTTTTTCTCCACACCCTCTCCAGCATTTATCATTTGTGGACTTTTTAATGATGGCCATTCTGACTGGTGTGAGGTGATACCTCAATGCAGTTTTGATTTGCATTTCTATGATAATTTGCAATATTGAGCATCTTTTCATGTGCCTATTGGCCATCTGTATGTCTTCATTGCAGAAGTGTCTGTTCAGGTCTTCTACCCATTTTTTGATTGGGTTATTTGGTTTTTTGTTATTGAGTTGTATGAGCTGTTCTGGAAATTAAGCCCTTGTCAGTTGCATTGTTTGCAAATATTTCTCCCATTCTGTAGGTTGTCTTTTCATTTTGTTTATGGTTTCTTTTGCCGTGCAAAACCTTGTAAGTTTAATTAGGTCCTGTTTGTTTATTTTTGCTTTTATTTCTATTGCCTTGATAGACTGACCTAGGAGAAAATTGCTAAGATTTATATCAGAAAATGTTTTGCCTATGTTTTCTTCTAGGAGATTTATGGTGTCTTATGTTTAAGCCTTTAAGCCATTTTGAGTTTATTTTTGTGTATGATGTGAAGGAATGTGCTAACTTCATTGATTTACATGCAGCTGTCCAGGTTTCCCAACACCGCTTGCTGAGAAGACTGTCTTTTCTCCATTGTATATTCTTGATTCCTTTATTGGAGATTAATAGACTGTCTATTCTCTTTAAATTTTCAAATATATTGGCATATTTTCATGATATAAAAATTCCTGTTTCTGCAGTTAGGTTTCTGTCTTTATTCCTAATGTTTTTAGTTTTCTTCTCAACTATTTGTTTCCTAATTCATTAATTTCTGATCTTATCTTTATATTCCTTCTAATTTTTTTTAGCTTATGCTGTTCTTTTTCTAATTTCTTAGGTGAATACTGAGTCCATTAATTTTTGATCTTTCATTTTTTCTAATATATACATATTTTTCTGATTTTTTAAATTGAAGTATAGTTGATTTACAATATTGTATTAGCTTCTGGTGTACAACATAGTGATTCAGTTATACATATAAATATATACATATGCTTTTTCATTACAGGTTACCACAAGCCATTGACTATAGTTCCCTGTGCTACACAGTAGGACCTTGTTGGTTACCTATTCTATACATAGTAGTTTGTATCTGCTAATCCCAAATTCTCAAATTATCTCTTCCTCCCCCTTCCCAATCTGGTAACCATAAATTTGTTTTCTATTTCTGTGAGTCTCTTTCTGTTTTATAAATAAGTTCATTTGCATCATTTTTTAAAAATTCCACGTGGAAGTGATATCATATGATATTTGTCTTTCTCTGAGTGACTTACTTCACTTAGTATGATAATCTCTAGCTCCATCCATGTTGCTGCCAATGATATTATTTCATTCCTTTTTATGGACGAGTATTATTTCATTGTGTATGTATACCACATCTTCTTTATCAGTCATCTGCCGATGGACATTTAGGTTGTTTCTATGTTTTGGCTACTGTATATAGTGCTGCTATGAACATTGGGGTGCATGTGTCTTTTCAGATAGAGTTTTCTCCAGATATATGTCCAGGAGTGGGATTGATGGATCATATGGTAACTATATTTCTAATATATATATATTTAAAGCTACAGATTATGTTCCAAATGCTGATTTACTGGCATACCTTTAATTTGTTATATAGTATTTTCATTGTTGTTTAGTTTTGTTTTACAATTCCAGTTATGATTTCTCCTTGGGCCCATGAATAATTTAGATGTGAGATTATAAATTTTTAAAGATGGAGTATTTTGTGTGTTTACTTTAAAAGTGATGGTTTTGCTTTTGCCCTACCTGCATCTCATCTATGCAAGACTACTTTTTATATTAATCCCTCAGCTTGTGATTACTGTATTACAAAGGTATAAATTTAGACCTTGGCATTTTGTTTTTCATGGCAGGCTTTTTTTCCCTATCCTGAGCCCTGGGCACGGTGCAAACTTCCTTATTACTTCCCTGGGACATTACGGGGTGTTTCTGCTTCCATTTTCATGGAGGTGGTATCCCACCCATGGATCTAGCTTTATGACCAGGTCTTATTTCCAGCTCTCTGCCTTGCATGATCCCAGGGCTATGTCTCTGTCTCCTTAGGGTCATTAAAGCCCTAATCTCCAGATATGAGAGCTTATTTCTGCATCTACCATCCCTACCAGGATGCCTGAAAGCCAGCTTGTGCACTTATTGCTTTTGCTTTGAGTTCTTTCTTTACTTCTGACGCCAAGATATTTCTCTCCCTTTCTCTCTCTCTCTCACTTAGCTATGAATTTTAACTTAGTAAATTTTGTGTCACACTTCTGTGTTTATGGTGAAAGCATGTCAACCTTTCATTAGCCTCTCAGTGTCCTTTCCAAACAGAATTGTGACCCCTGCTTCAGAGTGAACAGCAAATGAACTCATAAACTCAGCGGGAAGCAAAAAGTGCAGTACAATTCTTCCGCATTTTACATCAAGTAATTATAGTATTAACGTCTGTGTGTGTGATTTCACACACCTCTAGCAAAGAACTCAACCACTTTGGCCAGAATATGTAATTTCACCTCTAGCATTTCAAGAAGGACCCATTTTTCCTCTCTGACAACATTAGCACCAGAGTCAGAAAAACCAGCACCTAAAAGCTCTGGCATGCCACTTTTCTACTTAGGGTAAGTAGAAAGGTCAAGTTTAATAATATTGTCTTTTGACCGAATGTGCAGACTGTGGGCTTGCTGATACCCTGCTCTGCCAGAAAAACAAGACCTCAAGGCAACACCCACTGCCTGAATTTTGACTGACTACACCATCGTATGCAAAGACATCCAAACTGAAGTTGCTGTGGTGTTATAGGAAGTCTTCACATTTAAGGACTATGTTCTTCCAAATGACTTTTATCCTGATTCACTTTACTTTTAAAATGTATGTGACTATAAACTCAAAGAAGACTTGGAATTATTGTTTCAGAAATTGCCTCAAAAGAGACAAACATCACGTTAGCTTTTGGGAGCTGTAAGGGTTAGGTACTTGTAATGAGCTCAGTTCAGTTCACAGCCTGCAGTGTAGTCCTTCTATAATCCTTGTCTTTGGTCCCCTCATCAATGATAAAGGAGAGGGTGTGACCAAGGGACACTGAGTGCAGGAGTCAGGGCATTATGCCCAGAAGGAAGTGGTTTGGGGTCAGTGGAAGGCTACTTTTATTCTCACCTCTGTGAAATCAGTGGGTGTGCCAGCACCCCACTCCCTGATCACTGAGTGACAATCTCTACGTTTGGAACATTTCTAATGAAGATTAACTAAGGATAAATTTTAATAGTCACCTCCTCCCTGCATAATTCCAAGAAATCTTCTGTTTTTCCTCTGTGCTGGTGTAAGTGTGGGAACTTGAGCTGCTACACCTCTGCTTCAGCGGCGCCTTTGGATATTGACTGTCTCACAGCAAAGTTATAGGGCACTACATCCTCTAGCAATTAGTGGTGTCATGAGACAGACTCGTCTTATAGTTTTTCAGTAAGTGCCAAAATACCAAGTCTCGTTGAGCCATCATACAAATTGTCTTCCATGTTTTTCTCCAGGAAGTTTTGAAGTACAATAAACAGATCGAAGCCTTGCCCATCTTCCCTACTTTCAAAGATGTCAGTCCCAGTAGACATGAGCGCCCAAGCAGAGGGAACAGAATAATAACAACACAATTTCAATAAACCAACAATTCAGAAGCCATTTCAGCAAGTAATGGCAAAAATCAATTTCCTATAAAGTATACAGGAAACGTGTTCCTTTTTTTTAATTGAAGTATAGTTGATTTACAATATTGTGTTAGTTTCAGGTGTACAACAGAATGATTCATTTATTTTATTTCTGATTATATTCCATTATAGGTTACTACAAGATACTGAATACAATTCCTTGAGCTATACAGTAAATCCTTGTTGCTTATCTGTTCTATGCTTAGCAGTTTATATCTATTAATCCCATACCCTTGATTTGTTTCTCCCCCACTTTGGTAACCATAAGTTTGTTTTCTGTGTCTGTGAGTCTGTTTCTGTTTTGTATATAGATGCAGTTGTATTATTTTTTAGATTCTACATATAGGTTATATCATACAGTATTTGTCTTTCTCTGTCTAACTTACTTCACTAAGTATAATATTCTCTAGGTCCATCCATGTTTCTGCAAATGGCAGCATTTCATTCTTTTTATGGCTAAGTAATATCCCATTGTGCAAATATGCCACATCTTCTTAAGCCAATCCTCTATTGATGGGCACTTGGGTTGTTTCCAAGTCTTGGCTATTGTAAATAGTGCTACTATGAACACTGGGGTCTACGTACATTTTTGAATCAGAGTTTTCTTTTTTTCTAGCTATATACCCTGGCATGGGAGTGCTGAATCATATGGTAGCTCTATTTAGTTTCTAAAGGAACCACCATACTCTTTGCCATAGTGGCTGCACCAATTTAAGTTCCCACTAACAGTGTAGGAGGGTTCCCTTTTCTTTACACCCTCTCCAGCATTTATTATTTGTAGACTTTTTGATAACAGCCATTCTGAGAGGTATGAGGTGATACCTCATTACAGTTTTGATTTTAATTTCTCTAATAATTAGAAATGCTGAGCATCTTTTCTTGTGCCTGTTAGTCATGTGTATGTCTTCTTTGGAGAGATGTCTATTTAGGTCTTCTGCCCATTTTCAATTGAGTTGTTTGCTTTTTCAATATTGAGCTATATGAGCTGTTTGTATATTTTGGATATTAACCCCTTGTCAGTTGCATCATTTGCAAATATTTTTTCCCATTCTGTAGGTTGTCTTTTCATTTTGTTGATGGCTTCCTTTGCTGTGCAAAAGCTTTTAAGTTTGTTTAGGTCTGATTTGTTTATTTTTGCTTTTATTTCTTTTGCTTTGGGAGACTAACCTAAGAAAATGTTGGTACGATTAATGTCAGAGAATGTTTTGCCTATGTTCTCTTCTAGAAGTTTAACAGTATCCTGTCTTATATTTAAATCTTTATGCTGTTTTTAGTTTATTTTTGTGTGTGGTGTGAGGGAGTGTTTTAACTTTATTGATTTACATGCAGCTGTCCAGTTTTCACAACACCACTTGCTGAAGAGACTGTCTTTTCTCCTTTGTATATTCTTGCCTCCTTTGTCAAAGATTAATTGACTGTAGGTGTGTGGGTTTATTTCTGGGCTCTCTATTCTGTTCTGTTGATCTATGTCTGTTTTTGTGCCAATATCATGCTATTCTGATTATTGTAGCTTTGTAGTATAGTCTGAAGTCTAGGAGGGTTATGCCTCCTGCTTTGTTCTTTTTCCTCAGGATTGCTTTGGAAATTCTGGGTCTTTTGTGGTTCCATATAAATTTTAGGATTATTTGTTCTGGTTCTATGAAAAATGTGGGTTTTGATATGGATTGCATTAAATCTACAGATTTCTTTGGGAAGTGTGGCCATTTTAATAACATTATTTCTTCTAATCCAAGAGCATGAAGTATCTTTCCATTTCTTTGAATCATTTTCAATTTCTTTCATCAATGTTTTAAAGTTTTCTGAGTACAGATCTTTTGCTTCCTTAGTTACGTATAGTCCTAGGCATTTTTTTTAATGCAATTGTAAATGAGGTTGCTTTCTTTATTTCTCTCTCTGATAGTTCATTGTTAGTGTATAGAAATGCAACAGATTACTTTATATTAATTTTCTATCCTGCAGCCTTGCTGAATTCATTTATTAATTCTAATAGTTTTTGGGTGGAGACTTTAGGGTTCTCTATATAGAGTATCATGTCATCTTCACACAGTGACAGTTTTGCCTCTTCCCTTCCAATTTGGATATCTTTTATTTCTTTTTCTTGTCTGACTGCTGTGGCTAGGACTTTTGATACTATGTTAAATAGAAGCAGTGAAAATAGGCTTAATTGGCTTATTCCTGAATTTAGTGGGAAGGCTTTCAGCTTTTCACTGTTGAGTATGATGTTGGTTGTGGTTTTGTCATAAATGGTCTTTATTATGTTGAGGTAATGTTCCCTCTATACTGACTTTGGTGAGAGTTTTTATCATGAATGGGTATTGAATTTTGTCAGTGTTTTTTCTGGGTCTATTGAGATGATACGTGGTTTTTGTATTTCCTTTTGTTAATGTGGTGTATCACATTGATTGATTTGCTTATGTTGAACCATCCTTGTGACCCTGGAATGACTCCAACTTGATCATGATCTATGATTCTTTTTATGTGTTGTTATATTTGGTTTGCTAATATTTTGTTGAGGATTTTTACAACTATAGTCATCAAAGATATTAGCCTATAATTTTCCTTTTGTGTAGTGCCTTTGTCTGGTTTTGGTATTAGAGTGATGGAGACCTCATAGAGTGAATTTGGGAGTGTTTCCTTCTCTTCAGTCTCTTGGAATAGTTTGCAAAGGATTGTTATAAGTTCTTCTTTGTATGTTTGATAGAATTTCCCAGTGAAGCCATCTGGTCCTGAGCTTTTGTTTACAGGTAGTTTTTCAAATTACATTCTTTTTCTCTTTTATTGATTGGTCTGTTCAAATTATCTGTTTCTTTTGACTCAGTTTTGGCAGGCTGTACATTTCTAGACTCTTGTCCATTTCTTCTAGGTTATCCTATTTGTTGGCTTATAGCTGTTCATAGTATGCCCTTATGGTTTTTTGTTTTTCTGTGGCATCAGTTGTTATTTCTCTTCTTTCATTTCTTATTTTGTTTATTTGCATTCTCTCTCTTTTCTTGGTGAGCCTGGCTAGAAGTTTGTCAGTTTTGTTTATCTTTTCATAAAATCAGCTCTTGGTGTTATTGATCTTTTCTATTTTTTTTAAATCCCTATTTTATTTAATTCCTATCTGATCTTTATTATTTCCTTCAGAAGTATGCTCTTTTAAACACTGAAATATCTCTAAATATTCAGAGTCTTCTGTTGGGTGATCTTTTTTTCTGAACTCTAAGCCATCCTGAACTCTTATTTATTCATTTTCTTATCCTACTTCTCAGTTGCTGGAATATTATTTCAGAATGCTACCTCTTCCATGAAATCTTCTTGTTTTCCCTCAAGTAAAATTAACTCCCTTTCTTCTTTTTGTCATGTCTTCTAAATTCCTCTGGTACAACTCCTGTAATGCTTTTGTGCATTTGTTTCCATAAGTGTCTTAAAAGCTGATGCCATCCTTCTTCCGTAGTGCCTAGCATGATATGTGGCACATGGTACATCTCCCATAAAGATCTGTTGAGTGAATAAAACACTAGATTAGTCTTAGTGTTTTTTACCTAGGTTCTATTAAGAACTATAGTTCACCTTTCCATTAAAGCTTTTTAGTGGGGACATTTGCCCAAAGAGCCAGTTTATTTTCCATCATAGAAGCACCAGCAAATATATATGAATACTTTAAAATATCAAATTTAATTCCAACTAGAGTTTATGCATTTAAAAAATAACCAAATAAACCTGATGAGTCACCTTGCCACTTCTTGTCAAAATATCTTCACTTCAGAGAAAACTTTCTGTCGCACTTTGCTAATTTAGTGTGTAGGAAGTCCTGACATGAGGCAATAGATCAAACATTGTAGTTCGTTTTTGCAATCTGCTTAAAAGGAATTTCAGCTTTTCACCCTTTGGTTGTCTAAACTATAATTTGTCTCATGCTTTGGTTTATTCTTCTAACTTTCTAGACAAAAAAAAAAAAAAACTCATTACTACTTTACAGCTTACCTGGTACCCTTGTTGCATCTCAGTCATTAAATATCAAGAACTTAAAAAGTTACGTTCATGTTTTGGTTAGTTTTGAATTTGCTGAGAGCATCCATTTGAACACCTTTTTGGATGGTAAAATGGTAAATATAGACATGGTAAAATCTTTAAAGACCATGGGGACTCAGGGAAGTAAGCTTTAAATTCTCTTATAGTTTGGAAAGAAATTTTTCTGTGTAATAACTTCAGTTTTGGTTTTCCAGATCCATCCTTTAAGATGCAATATTAGTTAAACATATTGCCTGCACATAGTACAGCAGACATTGCCAAATCTTACTTGAGGCAGTGCCCTTTTTCTTTCATTCTTTTATACTAGTGTAATTGTGTTTGTATTTTCTCCATCTCTTATTTTACTTTATTGGATCCTGGCAATGGATGGAAAAATCTTCTAAAAGGATAGGAATAGAAACAGGTGCAACAGGAGAAGCTTGATCACAAGTGAGGGCAGAATATTTTCATGTAGTTATGAGATTTGTCTTGGTGTTGGAAGAAATCGAATGACTTATCTGAGCTCTTTAAGAGTAGACTCTCAAATGTTTATTGAATATTTATGGAACACAGAATAAGCCCTGGTAAGTGTCAGGCACTGTGCAAAGAATGAGAATAGAAATAGAACAATGAATAAGACACAGTTCCTGCCTACATGGACCTCATAATCTAGTGTGGTAGACAGACACCAACCAACTATCTATAATGCTGTATGGCAATTACGACACCCCACAGTGTTTATGAGGACACAGAGAAGAGCAATCAGTTCTTCGAGGGATAGTTGAAGGTTTCACAAAGGAGACTTGAGCCAATTCTCAAAGTAGGAGCAGGATTCTGCCAGGTAGAGGAGGGTGAGGGGAAGAGCATTTTAAGCAAAGAAAGCAAGGTGACCAGAGTTACGAAGTGCATGGTGCTTTGGGGAGCCATCTGCCTTGTGAGCTAGTTAAAGTGTTGATCAGTGACCCCGGTGCTGTGATCTCACTGAGATGGTGCCTGTAGGCATTACCTTCCCTTCTGTAAGCACCTAGATCATCTAATGACCTTCTGGTCATAATTGCATTTTCAGGTAAAAAGAGTTATAAAGGATTATTTTTTTTTTGAAATTGAATCTAAAATTGTGAAGATCCCCTTAAACTCTCTTCAACTTGCAGAGCAAATAATAGAGTTGGATTTATTTGTAGCAAGTGACTCTTAAGAAACTGGTGAACGCTTTGGACTTTACTTGTGTTGTGTGTTTGTTATCTACCATGGAGACAGTTTAACCCCCATTTTGCTTTCTTTTAATAGGAAATTAAACTCTGAAGATTGTTTAGTCCTATTTTCTATCACTAGTGATATCATTATTTCTTGTCTGCTGAATGAGTCTTTGAGACTGGCTCAGGATCTCTCAATGAATGGTGCGGATGTGTCAGGGGAGGTGATCCTGTGGAAATGACACCTGAGCCCTTTGTTTGTGACTTGAAGAATGAGCGATCATCAGCTCATTAGCCCAACAGTCTATGGGGTGGAGCTGTGGGGGCAGGGGTAGAGAGGGAGGACCATGTACTAAGCATGCCCACCGGTGACAAGAGTATGTGGCATTCAAGACCTGAATGTAAACTCTGCAGGGCCGGGAGCTGCTCTGTGCTGTCTCATGCACCTAGAACATTGTCTGGCATGTGGCAGGTTCTTAACCAAACAATGTTTGTTGAAGGAGAAATTGAATGGCTCCCTTTATGTCTAGGACACAGATGTTAAGGGGTTGTGTGGAGTCCAGTGATTCTGAAAGAAAGACTGAGCCATGAAAGGCCTGTGCCTGCACTGAAGATAAGGGGCTTTGTCCTTGGCAGTGGAACACCAGTAAAAGATCTTATACAAGGGGATGACATGACTAGATTTTCTCTACAGTGTAGAGCAGGGCTTTCCAACTCTTTGATCATGACCTACAGTGAGAAACACATTTTACACTGAAATCTAGTAAAGCACACATACACACAAATAACTGAACTAATTTTTCTGAATAATGCTTAGCCTTACTAAGTGTGATGTACTCCATTATTTTCTGTTCTATTTGGTATTTTTAAAATGTGGTCAAAACCAGGATGACTCGCGGGTCGTAAATACAGTTTGAAATGGATCCTATTCTGTGAGGAATAGAATCTCTACTGATAGAGGTTCTCTGCATAAAATTGTAGAAACCAACAACTTTAGGTGATCTAAGAAAGGTCAAAACATGCTAGCTTAAAAACAATATGCAAAACAGACATCTGGAGAGACGCTGGTTCCAGGGGAATGCATGACAGCACGTCAACTGTGGGAAGGAGTTTGGTAGTTAGAGTCCAGATGGAATCGGCGTAGAGTACACTTGCGGCAGGGCACATGGGAGTACCAAGGGGGAACCAGTACCCAGATATCTCCCACGTCTGTAATCTCTTCGTGATCCCCTTCAGCTTCCCCCGTCAGTGCTTTTTACAACAAGCTGTGGGGTGCGGAGGCTTGGTGATCTTATCACCATTTTATACATCTGGAAACTGAAGCCTAGGGAGGTGAAGTGACTCGCTGCAAGGTCGCATGCCTACTGAGAGGACAGAGCGGGGCTGGGTTCCAGGCCTCCTTATCATGCGCCATCCTTCTATCATGCTGCACTGTTTCGTACGTATGCATGAAAAAAGAACAAGGCTCCTAAAGTGACAACACTGCATTTCAACAGGTGTACATGTCTGGGCTGGAACTGTGAAGAGTTCCGCTGCTAAAGCTACCTAATCAGTTTGGTATTAAAAATTAAGATTGAGGTGTATGGACTGCTTCTTCAGAAATCTAGGAACATAGTCCTTAATCTGTTTTATAATATGGATGATTACATCTCGACATCCAAATCTCAGTTACATGGTATCCTCATTGATATCTTGGCTGGGAGGGTGGGAGAGTAAATCAGGAAATGTATTCATCATAAAAATGCTAATTGTTAAAAACCCTTGGGAGATTGATTTTAATCTTAAGAACTAGGTAAAAAGATGAATGATAAAATGTGGTTAATAAGTAACATATATAAATTAGAAAACACTTGTGTCTATTGACTTCAGGTAATAAAATCAGTTTGAATTATGTTTTCTAGGGGATGTCTAGAGGAAATTGGCTTTTTGAACTGTCACAGGGTACTTTGGGCCATAACAAAATGTTATGAAATAAATGTTTGTAACTGTGTATGGTGACGGATGTTAGACTTCTTGTGGTGGTCATTTAGCAATATATACAAATATTCAATCATTACATTGTACACCCAAAATTAATATACTGTTGTACGTCAGTTATACCTCAGTTTACAAAAAGAAAAGCAAACATGTACACGGCAAAAAGAAAAACAATGTCCAGCTAATATTGACCTACATTTGACTGGGAAATGTTTGTGAGATGAGCTAGTCTGTAGCAGGGTTGATTTCTGTGGGCACCCCACGTGGGCCCTGGCCTGTAGCTGTGTACCCAGGAGGCAGCTTAGTGTCTGCCTACTGGCTTCATCAGGACTCGACCATTTTAGTGTTAGTTTAGTGTCTTAGCTCAGAACTTCTGTCATCACACTTTTGTATCTACACAGGATTAGGGTCTCAAGCTATAAATTGTTTTTGAATGATTTTTTTTTTTTTACCCAAAGTTCTCTTTGCATCTTGTTGCCAGGTCTGCAGGTGAAATTCTTCTAGCCCTGTTCATAGAGAGGACAGCTTTTCCAGCAGTCATACCTATGCGGGGGGTCTGTTTCATCTCCCTCACGGTGAAGCAAGAGGCCCCCTTTCCCATCCCGCTACCAGCGTTAAAGACCCAGCTCTAGGAGTGTATTTTTGGCCTCGGTCCGCCTCCTCCCCCATGCCAGGCAGCTTCACACTGGTGTGCTGGTGGTTTGAATGTCCTCTTCTTTTGGGCACCTTAAAATTCTTTTTCTTGGGGGAGGGTATAGCTCAGAAGTATAAGCTCAGACCTTAGCACGCACTAGGTCCCAAGTTTGACCCCTGGTCCCTCCATTTAAAAAAACTTATTTTTAAAAATTCTCTCTTGTTTTTGAGTGTAACTATGTATTTTAAGTATTTTATTATAATCTATCTAGATTCTCTATGTATTTGGAGTAGGAGGAGAGCAGCTTCTCAAATTTCATCATTGCATCACCCAAACTAAAGTCCTTTCTATTACTTTAAAGTTAGCCTTTGTTAGAAAAAAGTATGTTATTAACGTGATTGTTTTTTCCAACACATGTGCAGGGTGGCATGTACTGGCACGGACTGCTGTGGCTTGTCCCAAGGCTGTGTGGCCATCGCTGCTAGGTTATGATGTCTAGAGGAGTTTGCTGCTGACGGGAACTGAACACACACCCTCGCGCTCATGATTAGCGTCAGCTGTCTTTGTTTACGTTGGCCTAACAGAAGTTGGGAAATGTTAAAGCAGAGAAAATAAGGCAAAGCTTATTCTAATTTTTACCTTTAACTCTGAACCTGATGAGGCTCCAAATTTCAGTGATACCTGTTCTTATCAGCAGACACATGAAGCCAGAAAACTGAGGAAGTGCCTTAGATCTAAGAGTCAACTGGACTCTTTGTGTTGCTCATGACTTTTTCAGTTGCAAGTACAGAAATCCAACTCAAATTCTCAACAACAACAACAACAACAAAAGAACTTTATTGGCTCACACACATGTAAAGTCCAAAGTGGCCCATGGCTCAAGCCTGTCATCCTCTCCTGGCTCCGTTTTCCTCCGTGAGGGCAACATTCTCAGGTAACCATGCTTCTACCCACTGTCACAAAGTGGCCCCCTCGGTTCTAAGCTATATCACCTCCCGGCAACAAAAGAATTCCTCCTTCCCACTTGTTCCAACAAAAAATCCGGGGTGGTGTCTCATTGGCCTGTTTTGGGCTACATGTCCACACTTGTGAAATCAGTCTCCTTCATCCTGGCCACTACGGTTGTGCCCAGCCCCATTGGGTCGATCCCAGCAGAACCACACAGATTAGGGTAGAGATGATGCCCCGTGGAGTAACCAGTGTGCTACAACTGGAAGAAAAATGTGTGAAATTCTGGGCCAGCAAAAATAGACAGATGCCCACAACACACTGAACAGATCTTCTTCATGAGAAGAGAGTGAATTGTAAAAGGGTTTAACTTTACCAGACCGTGGATTCACTCCATCACAAAGCCCTGTCTTTCAGTTCTGTGATAGTTCATATTCACTGCTGGGTTAAAGAAGCCACACTCACTTAGGGAGGCTGTGGTGAAACCCTGCAACCATAAGATTTACAGACTGCTTTGCGGCTTGTGGCAGAGGAAAAAAATTGGACAAGTACTATATTATATTCACTCCAGAATTGCTGATATTTCTTACAATTTTTAAGTAAGATTTTGGAAAAACTAGTCATTTTATTATTTTCTTAAGCTTCCAGCTGAATGAAATTGCTGATACCTCTTAGTGCAGTTGGCTCCTGGTTCTCCTTCATCCTGTGTGTGCTCTTGCATCTGATAAGAATTTCTGATTTGTGAGCCTCTTTTGGATACTTCAAAGACTTCCATTGTCTTTGAAATATCCAAAAAGCTTCAAAAGTTTCCTTTTTAAATAACACTTCAAGTGGAAGTGAATCTTGACCTTCTCTGCACAGTGGAACTCCTACAATGCTTAGCAACTTACCTGGTTTGCTCCTTCTATGAAGAAACTGCACAGACCACCACGCTGGCCCACTGATTTCTGTGTTGGCATGGATTGCACCATGGGTCTGGCCAAAGAAAGGTTTGTCTCCTGCTGTCTACCCCACCAGAGCCAGAGCCTGGAATTTCCTCCTCTTGGAGAAATTTTTGCTAAAAATTGGGAGCAGAATATCAAATCTTTCTCTATTCCACAGAGGGCCATTAGTTCTGGAAGACAAGTTTGAAGTGCTTCATTGACTTTCTTCAAAAGTTTGAGTTTCTTTTGTCAAAGAGATAAGGAAAGCCCACTCTCAGAGCAAGTTGACTGGGAGCAATAACTGTTTGTCTTGGCTTAACTTGTTGTACATTTTTGGCTTTATCAATCCTGTGAACCTTGTGATTCAAGACCTCGCAGGCAGTGTTAAGGATGGTGCTACTGGAGTAGAGGGGAACATGGTGAGGTTGTTCTGAGTTCTGAGCTACCCATTGAAAGAAGAGTTTGGAGGCACATAATTGTGTGGATTTTTCAGGACTGAAGGCAGGGTTGAGGCAGACGTTCATCACTTTCTGCATAGGCAAAGATCACCTGGAAACACCGTCGAAGTCTTTTGAAGGGTACTTTTCAACCTACGTGACTTAAAAATTGAAAGTGGATTTATAATCTCTTTCTTTCTGATTGAACCAACATCAGCCACACATACCTGGTCAAAGATGACCTCACTGACTTGAGGACAAAAGAAAGAGTGCAAATGAATTCAACTGGCAGCATTTTGAAGAAATCCTGATCTTTTTTCACATAAATTTGACTTTAATCTGGCAAAGTGAGAGATGAGAGCTTTTTATTTCTTTCAAGTTTTATTGAGATGTGATCAACATATAATGAAAATTCTGAGTCCACCTTCTTCTACAGCCTTTATGAGTTCAGGTTTTCAGTCCAGGTGGTTGCCCTTAAATGCAAAGTTAAAATTGATAGAATGTCAGAGACCATCTCCTGATTTCAACTTCCTACTCAAGTTAAATAACATATCTCATTAGGATGTTTATTTATACATTTTAGATACATTGTTAATTGTCCTCAGGAAAGAGAACATTACTTTTTCGCATAAAACATAGTAGATGATATAATTCTGCATTTAAAAAATGCTTTTAAAAATTTGTTTATAGGAAAGGAATTCCCAGGGCTCTTTCTCCAGCTCTGTTCTCAAGATTGGGCAGAAGGAGGAGCAGTTGGAGGAAGAGTCTTTTTGGTACAGTGTGTCCTCCCTTGACCTCTGTATATGGCAGGCTTTCCAAAGCTGGCTGTTCCTCTCTTAGAGCTTTGGTGGATGCCTTGGTGGCCCCAACGGGTGTTTTGCCCCTGCAGCATTCCCTGAGATGGCTCATGATGTGACTCTCTTCTTAAGCATCCCTTCCCTGAGCTCTGGAGTCCACCCTACAGCGTCTCATTGTTGAGCTCCCTTTGCCAGAGCAGCAGACCTCCTGGGGGCCCAATCAAGACAACACAAGCCTGGCAACTCTGCAGTGCCCATCTCTTCAAAGGAAAACTTCTGCAAACTTACTAGAGACTGTTCCCTCTGCTGCCTTTCTTGGTCTCACTGTTGAGAGTGACTCTAGTCCCTCAGCTTTCAGACTTCTGGCAAGAAGCCAGCACTGCCCTCTATGTCCATGTATGTCCCCAAACAGTAGGGTGCACTGGCCGGACTCTCCCAAGAATGCTTCTACCGTGGACCCGTGGCAGCCCCAGGGCCCACGTTCCATAGTGCAGTAAACAGTCCTTGGGGAGGAAGTACTGTCTCTCCTTCTTGCAGGCATTTTTAATTTCTATTTCTTGTTTTCTTGGGGCTTCCTTCACTTGGTTTGGGGCAGCTGGAGAGAAGTCCTCTGTCTTCCCACCGAGAGGGAGGGGAGGGACACCAAAGCTTCATTCACTTTGACGGTGCTCCGCAGCCTCCCCTCGGATTTCTAGTCTGATTTTATTTAAGCCTGAGGTAAAAGACAGGGGTTGATAGTTGCTAGACTGGTTCTGCTGTATTTCAGTCAGTCTGGCACAGGGTTTTCTGATGCCTTTCTTCAGAATGTACTGCCCATTGTTCTCAAATGTGAGACATCAGCTGAAATTTTGAGGAAAAATAAAAGGAAGTTGTAAATATTTGAATAAGTGAATGTTTATGTTAGAGTGATTTAGAAATGCAAAAAACTGGAACCATCCTAAAAGTTCTTTAATCAAGGATTTGGTAAACAAATTATGATCTTTATTAAATACACTGTGCGTTTATGTTTATAGACATAGAAGATAGTCATGATGCACTGTTAAGTAAATAAAATAAGAAGTGTGTATAGTCTAAAGATGTGTGAGCATATGTGTGTGTACATTGGCAATGAAAAATCCATATAATAGTTATCATTAGGTGTGGCATTATGGGGATTTTAATTTCCAACTTGTTTCTGTGTATTTTTCTTCCAGTTTTTGGAGATACAATTGACATACAACCCTGTATAGGTTTAAGGTGTGCAGCATGATGACTTGACTTACATACATTGTGAAATGATTACTACAGTAAGTGTAGCTAACCCCCATCATCTCATGTAGATACAAAGTTAAGGAAATAAAATAAGAACAGTGTGTATAGTCTAAAGATGTGTGAGCATATGTGTGTGTACATTGGCAATGAAAAATCCATATAATAGTTATCATTAGGTGTGGCATTATGGGGATTTTAATTTCCAACTTGTTTCTGTGTATTTTTCTTCCAGTTTTTGGAGATACAATTGACATACAACCCTGTATAGGTTTAAGGTGTGCAGCATGATGACTTGACTTACATACATTGTGAAATGATTACTACAGTAAGTGTAGCTAACCCCCATCATCTCATGTAGATACAAAGTTAAGGAAATAGAAAAAACATATTTTGCTTGTAATGAGAGCACTTAGGATTTACTCTCTTAACAACTTTCACATATGACATACAGCAGTGTTAACTATATTTATCACATTGTACATTACATCCCCAGGGCTTATTTACCCTGTAATTGAAAGTTTGTACATTTTAACCACCTTCATCCCATTCCCACCTCTGGTAACCACAAAATCTGATATCTTTTTCTATGAGTTGAATTTTGTTTTCATTTTAAATTCCACATATACTGTTTCTTGAATTGTTTTTATATTGAGCATTTTTTTACTCTAACAAATAGAGGGGGAAAGTAGCAGTGGAATTTATATTTTTGAAATTTGATTTTTAAACTTTTTCAAAAATTAAGAAAAATATTTTAAAAGGAGGACTACCAACTGGCAGCTGAGGTGTTGAAGGGTGAGGAAGAGAATGTGGCAGCAGAGCTGAGACTAGGGTCGGTCGAGCAAGACATCCGGGGTATAAAACAAGAGGAGATGCTCACTCTCAGGCTTGAGCAAGTGGCCTGAGTGTGGGCACTTCCTTCCAGTCTGCACCTTATATGCCTTTCTTGCTCACCCTGGTCCTCACCCTGAGTGTCAGGAAGAAACTCACAAGAGCAAATATGGAAGGTATTGCTCTGTTTGACCCTCAGACCACCACCCTAGACACAGGGCATGTATGTCTCCCAAAGTCTAATTTCTGTAAAGATAATCAAAGGCTCTTACTGTTCTCTGCTGCTTTATCTTCCATCAGTGTAAGGAGGAAGTGGATATCTTATCAGTTCTTTACCATTAACAACTCAAATTTAATTTTAAATTCCTTTTCCAAACTCCACTTAGTTTCAGCCTGAACAGCCTCACCATCAACTTAACAGTGATTTTCCACCCTGTTAACTGCCCATCATGACAAAAGTTTGGCAATGACTTGGGTTAATAATTAGGGAGTCAGTAGGCATTTGTTACATGTATACAGTAAGCGAAGTACCACAAAAAAGATACGGAAATACAAGAATTAATATTAGTCCTTCCAAGTTTTAAAGTGACAAGGTGGTCATACTGGAAAAGTTTTTTTTTTAAATAGATTTTATTTTTTAGCACAGTTTCAGGTTCACAATAGAACTGAGCAGAAAATACAGAGTTCACACATAGCCCTCCCCACCCACACATATATATTCCCCTACCCTCAACATCCTTCATCAGCGTGGGATATTTGGTACAATCAATGAACCAACATGGGCACATTATTATCAACCAAAGTCCATAGTCCACATTAGGGTTCACTCTTGATGTTGTACATTCTATGGTTTTATGTAGCCACCACTATAGTATCATACAGAATAATTTCATTGCCCTAAAAATCCCTTGTGCTCCATCTGTTCATTCCTCCCTCCCTCCCTCTCCCCAAAACCCTGGAAACCACGATCCTTTTATTGTTTCTGTAGCTGTGCCTTTTCCAGAATGTCATTTGGTTGGAATTGTACAGTTTGTAGCCTTTTTCAGACTGGCTTCTTTCATTTAGTAATATGTCTTTTAAGTTTCTTCCATGTCTTTCATGGCTTGATAGATCTTTTTTTTTTACTGCACATATATTTTTTAATTTACATATATATACTATTCATTGTTTCTAAGAACATTTAGAGCTTTAGCTCTTTAAAGTTATATAGTTATCAAAAGAATAAAGCCAAGCACAACGTAAGAATTAACTCAAAAAGATATGTACACCCTGCTATTAACAGCAACATTATTTATAATTGCCAAGATATTGAAGCATCCTAAGTGCACATCAATAGTTGAATAGATAATGGAGATGCAGCATGTGTGTGAGTGTGTGTGTGTGTGTGTGTGTGTGTGTGATGGAATACAACTCACCCATAAAAAAGAAGGATATCTTGCCATTTGCGGCCCTTCATTCACTTTTTTTTTTCCACTTCAAAAACCAGAATTTTATAACTGGCAGAGAGATTTCCATTACATCAAAAACAACAAAATACCTAGAAACAAACCCAACCAAGGAGGTTACCTGTACTCTGAAAACTGAAATGACACAAAAAAAAAATGGAAAGATTTCTTGTGCTCTTGGATTGGAAGAATCAACACCATCAAAATGGCCACACTACCCAAAGCAATCCACAGATTCAGCACAATCCCCATCAAAATACTCACAACATTCCTCACAGAAGTAGAACAAAGAATTCTCTTTTTTTCTCTTTCTCCTTTTTGTTCTCTTTTCTTATGGTTTGATGACTAGAGAAAGTCCTTTAACATTTGTTGTAAAGCTGGTTTGGTGGTGCTGAAATCTTTTAGCTTTTGTTTATCTGTGAAGCTTTTGATTTCTCCATCAAGTCTGAACAAGAGACTTGCTGGATAGAGTATTCTTGGTTGTAAGTTTCCCCCTTGCATCCCTTTAAATATGTCGTGCTACTCCCTTCTGGCCTGTAGAGTTTCTGCTGAAAAATCAGCTGATAACCTTATGGGAGTTCCCTTGTATGTTATTTGTTGCTTTTCTCTTGCTAATTTTCACATTTTCTCCTTATCCTTAATTGTTGTCAATTTGATGACTATGTGCTTTGGTGTGTTCCTCTTTGGGCTGATTCTGTGTGGTACTCTCTGCGCTTCCAGGACTTGAGTGACTGTTTCCTTTCCCAAGTTGAGGAAGTTTTCGGTTATTATCTCTCCAAAAATTTTCTCAGGTCCTTTCTCTCTCTCTTCTCTTTCTGGGACCCCTACAATGTGAATATTACAGCACTTCATGTTGTCCCAGAGTTCTCTTAAACTATCCTCATTACTTTTTATTTTTTTCCCTGTTTTGAAGTAGTGATTTCCACTAATCTGTCTTCTAGCTCACTGATCCATTCTTCTGCCTCATTTAGTCTATTCTTGGCTCCTTCTAGTGTATTGTTCATTTCAGTGATTTTATTCTTCAACTCTGGATATTCCTTATATTTTCCAACTCTTTGCTAAAAACTTCACTCTGTGCATCTAAACTCCTCTTGAGTTCTCTGAATATCTTGGCCATCATTACTTTAAACTCTTTCTCAGATAAATTACCTATATCCTCATCACTAATTTCTTCTGGGATTTTATCTTGTGCCTTGGCCTGGGAGATATTCCTTTACTGTCTCATATTGTCTGTCTTTCTATGTGTTTGTGGATTCCTTCCACAGGCTTTAGGATTATTATTTTCTTATTTCTAGTATCTGCCCCTGATGGATGAGGCTGGACTAAAGGCTTATGCAGGTTTCCTGGCAGGAGGAGCTGGTGCCTGCCCACTGCTGCGTGAAGCTTGGTCCTGGACATTTGGTGGGTGGGGCTATGTCTAGAAGCCTATGTGACTTAGGAAGTCTGCTGTTGGGTGGGGCTAGGTCCTGGTGCTAATGATCCAATCAAGATGTCAGCCTCCAGGAAAGCTCATGTAGATTAGCACTCCCACCACCAGCTTTTATGTCCCCTGGGTGAGCCACAGCTGTCCCCACACCCCCAGGAGACCCATCAAATCCAGCAGGCAGGTCTGGCCCAGGTTCCTATGAAATCACCGCCTCTGCCCTTGGACCTGGTGCACGTGAGTTTCCCTGTACGCTTCTCAAGCCAATAGAGTCTCCATTTCCCCCAGTCCCCTGAGGCTCCCAGAGCCAAGCCCCCTTGGCCTTCAAAACCAGATGTCCTGGGGTCTCCTTCTCTTCCCAATGCCAGGACCCAAGCTGGGGAGCCTGACATGGGGCTTAGAGCTCTCACTCCTATGAAAGGGCCTCTGTGACTTAACAAATCTTCAGCTTGTGGGTCGCCAAACCCGGGGGTATGGGGCCCAATTATATCGAGAGCACGCCCCTCCTACCGTCCTGCTGTGGTTCCCTTTTTATGTTTCCAGTTGCAGAAGATCTTCCTCGCTAGGTTCCAGTCTTTTTTCGATGGCTATTTAGCATTCAGTTGTTGTTTTGTTGTAGTCACAAGGAGAGACAAGGTTGTGGTCCTACCACGCCGCCATCTTGACCAGAACTCCCATACTGGAAAAGTTAAGCACAGAAACATTATTCTACTAACTCAATAATCAATAGATTATGTCTATTTCTGGACTATGACATATGATAACTCAACTAAATCCAAATTTAAAAAAAACTATAGACCTTTTCTTATTTCAGTACAATACCCATTTCTCCTATTTCCAGGTGTGGTATCACTATTTGCATGACTTGAGAAAATCGATACCTCACATTTAAAATTTTAAGGAGTTAGATAGATTTTGTATTAATATCTCCATGGTTTGGCCCTTAATTAGCTATCCTGTCAACTTATTCTTATCAGTGTTTCAAACTGTATTTTTCAAATTCAAAATTATAATACTCTTTTAAAATGGATTCTATTTTTTCTAAATAATCATGCTCCTTTTGTCTTGCTATTCTGACCTCCATTTTTTCTCCTCCATTTTTTTCTCCATTATTTCTCTTCCATCCACCCTCCCCCCCCCTTTTTTTTAAATAACATGGAAGCTCGGAATTCCCTTAGAAACACCAATTCCTTAATAAAAGGGTATGCTAAATATTACTTGGGAAACATCAGCAAATAAAACAAACTAAAATAAACATCTTTAGGTGGCAGCATTGTCAAGAATCTAGTAGAGAGTGTTTGTTTCGTTTCATTTTTTCAAGAATAAAAAGCACATATTTCAGTCCTTTTGCTACTCTTAAGTTGGAACATTCGTGTCATTCGTGTCTTCATTTACTGTTTACATCATGATGTTTACTACAGAAACTCCTGGGGATGATGAAAGATGACCCCTGCTCTCAAGGAGTTCCTTCCAAATAATTGGAGTGACTCAACAGCTCAGTCAGGATGTGGAAATGCTATCAATCAGCATGGAAATTAGGTGCCTAAAACTAACGTGATTCACATTATCACCTCTTTCAGGAGCTTCATTTTAGAATAGTGAGGTTGCAGTAAAGTAGATGAAGAACGGGTACTTTTGTAAGGCCTTCCAATGTGACCAGCATACTCTAAAGTGGGTAGTTCCTGAAGATAAATTCGATAGACTCTTGGGGCTACCAGGACACCATTTATGGTCCATGCTTCTGCCATAGCTAGCTTCAGTTATTCCAGTGGCCTCCTGTCTGGTCTGCCCCTCTTCACACTTGAATCCCCCTACCGTCTGTTCCCTACGTGTCAGCCAGAGGGATTCTTAAAAACCCTGACATACTATGTTATTCCCCAAGGTTCCCCCTTGCACTCAGAATAAAATCCAAAGCAACATGGCCTATGACCTAGTCCCTAACTGCATCACCCCCTACTGCTATCTGCCTTGCTCAGCCCTTCCTGATACACTGACCTTTTTGACTTTCTTGGACCACATCAAGCTCAAGCGTTTGTATTTGCTGTTCCCTCTATCTGATAATTCTCTTCCCCCAGACATGCACTTAGATCACCCCTTCATGTTAATTAAGTCTCTGTTTAAACATTATCCTTCTGAGAAACCTGCTTTGACCACCCTGAAAACAGTATCTCCTATCATTTTGTCTTCTTTTTCTATCTCAATATTTTATTGAGATATTATTCAATATGAGCATATTCTATATTGATATTATTCTATAGAAAATATTCTATTGAGATATTACTGGCATGTAACATATGTAAGTTTAAAGTGCACAATGTGATGATTTGATTGATATGCATGTATGTTGTGACAGGATTACCACAATAAAGTTAGTCAACACCTCCACACTGTTACATAATTAGCATTTTTTGGTGTGGTGATAACATATAAGATCTATTCTTCTAACGACTTTCAAGTATATAATACAATATTGCTAATTATAGCTCTTCCTCAACTTATGATGGGGTTATGTCATGATGAACCCATTGTAAGTTGAAACTATGGTAAATCAAAACTGCATTTAATATACCCAAGCTATCAAACATCATAGCTTAGCCCAGCCTAACTTAAATGTGCTCAGAACACTTACATTAGCCTACAGTTGGGCAAAATCACCTAACACAAAGCCTATTTTATGATAAAGTATTGAATGTCTCATGTAATTTATTGACTACTGTACTGAAAGTAAAGAACAGAGTGGTCGTGTAGGTACAGAATGCTTGTGTGTGGGTTGTTCACCCTCACGGTCACGTGGCTGCCTGAGAGCTGCAGCTCACTGCTCCGGCCTCAGGAGAGTGTATCATACCACATATCACTAGCCCCAGAAAAGGTCAAAATTCAGAACTCAAAGCCTCGTTTCTACTGTATGCATTTGCTTTCACACTATCATAAGTCGGGGACCATCTGTACAGTCACCACGCTATACATCGGATCCCCAGAACTTATGCATCTTATAGCTGGAAGTTTATATGCTTTGACCAGCATTTCCTCATTTCTCCTACCCCTTAGCCCCTGGAAACCACCATTCTACTATCTATTTCTGAGTTCAGTTTTTTTAGATTCCACATATAAGTGAGAACATACAGTATTTGTCTTTCTTTTTCTGGTATTTCACTTAGCGTAATTCCTTCAAGATCCAAAAGGCAGGATTTCTTTCTTCTTTATGGTGGAATAACATGCCATTATATATGTATGTATTTTAAATATTTTTCCATTCATCTGTGGATGGGCACTTAGGTTGTTTTTATGTCTTAGCTATTGTGAATGATGCTACAATGAATATGGGGATGCAGATATCTCTTTGAGATAGTGATTTCATTTTTTTTTTTTTTGGATATATACGCAGAAGTGAGATTGCTACACACAATTCTGTACCCAATTCTAATGGGGGTGGTGGGTTTTCTCAAACCTCCACGCAATTCTGCAGCACAACCTGGGTGTCTCAACTCAATTCTGACACTACCTACCTAGAGATAGCATCAGAGCCCACGGTTAAAGGCTCAGTCCTACAAGACTGTTCCACCCCCTCAACACCCCTGCTTGCTATTTCATATGCAAGTATCCCAGGTTGTTACCCGTGCTTTAGATGAACCAGCTACAGCTTGGAGGTTTCAATGATGCCCTCCTTGGATTTCATTAATTTACTAGAGCAGCTCACAGAACTCAGAGAAACATTTGTTTTTCCAATAGTTCATTGTTAGCGTATAGAAACACAGCTGATTTTTATATGTTGATTCTGTATCCTGCAGCTTTACTGAATTCGTTATTGCTAACAGTTTCTTGATGGAGTCTTTAGGATTTTCTATCTATAAGACTGTATCATCTGCAAACAGACAACTTTATTTCTTCCTTCCCAACTTGGATGCCTTTTATTTCTTTTTCTTACCTAACTGCTCTAGCTAGGACTACCAGTACTATGTTGAACAGGAGTAGTGAAAAGAGACACGTGTTTCTTGTTCCTGGTCTTAGCAGGAAAGCTTTCAACCTTTCACTGTTGAGTGTGATGTTAGCTGTGGGCCTGTTATATATGGTCTTTGTTATGTTGAGGTACGCTCCTTCTATACCCAATTTGTTAAAAGTTTTTATATCGAAAGGATGTTAGATTTTGTCAAATGTTTTTTCTGCATCTATTGAGATCATATGATTTTTATCTTTCGTTCTATTAATGTGATATGCCATATTTATACTGATCTGTGTATGTTGAACAGTCCTTACATCCCAAGGATAAATCCCATTTGATCATGATATATGATATATGATCTTTTTAACGTGCTGTTGAATTCAGTTTGCTATTATTTTCTTGAGAGATTTGCATCAATATTCTTCAGGGACATTGGCAGTTTTCTTTTTTGGTAGTGTCCTTATCTGGCTTTGGTATTAGAGTAATGCTGGCCTTGTAAAATGAGTCAGAGGGTGTTGCTTTCTCTTCTGTTTTTTGGAAGAGTTTGAGAAGGATTGGTGTTAATTCTCCTTTAAATGTTTGGTAGACTTCACCAGTCAAACTCTTTGGTTGTGGGCTTTTCTTTGTTGGCAGATTTTTGATTACTGTTTTAATCTTCTTACTCTTTCTTGGTCTGTTCAAGTTTTCTATTTCTTCATGATTAAGTCTTGGCAGTTGTATGTTTCTAGGAATTTATACATTTCTTCTAGGATATCCATTTTTTTCTGGCGTATAATTGTCATCATAATCTCTTTTGATCATTTGTATTTCCATGGTGTCAGTTGTAATGTCTCCTCTTTCATTTCTGATTTTATTTATTTGAGGCTTCTTTATCCCCCTTAGTTACAGTAGCTAAAGATTTATTAATTTCTTTAAATCTTAAAAAAAATCAAGTCAATTTCATTGATCTTTTCTGATGTTATTTTAGTCTCTATTTCATTTATTTCTGCTACAATCTTTATTTCCTTCCTTCTGCTAACTTTGTGTCTAATTTTTTCTTCTTTTTTTAGTTCCTTGAGGCCTAAAGTTAGGTTGTTTGTTTCTGATCTTTCTTTTCTCCTAATGTAAATATTTATTGCCATAAACTTTCCTCTTAGAATTGCTTTTGTTGTACCCCATAAGTTTCAGTATGTTGTATTCTATTTTTGTTTGTTTCAAGATATCGTTTTGATTTTTTCTTTGATGCATTGGTTGTTTAGGAGTTTGTTATTTAATTTCCACATCTTTGTGAATTTTCCAGTTTTTTTCCTGTTATTGATTTCTTTTTTTTATTTGGGGGGGTAATTAGGTTTTTATTTATTATCTTTAATGGAGGTACTGGGGAATGAACCCAGGACCTAGTGTGTGCTCGGCACACACTCTGTTTATGCTGTTGAGGTTGGAAAAGATATTCAGTATGATTTTAATCTTCTTACATTTGCTAAGGCTTATTTTGTGACCTAAAACATATGTTCTATCCTGGAGAATGTTTTGAGAAGAATATGTATTCTGCTACTGTCAGGTGGAATATTCTGTATATGTGTGTTAGATCCACCTGTATATATCTGTTAGGTCTCTTCAGTCTAAGATATAGTTCAAGTCCAGCGTTTCCTTATTGATTTTCTGTCTGCATGATCTATCCATTGTTGAAAGTGGGGTACTGAAGTCCCCTACTATTATTGTATTGTTGTCTATTTTCCCCTTCAGCTCTATTAATATTTGCTTACTACGTTTAGGTGCTCCAATTTCATTACTTTATCCTCTTATTCTATTTTATTTTTCTTCGTGGAACTTCTGAATGCCTGTGATAATAATTGATATCAGCTTATTTTGTCCTTATTCTATGTGTCTCTCATTCAAAATGTAAGCTCCCTCAAGGTATTTTATTCATCGTGATAAGTCACTCAAAAATTTTTTTGTTGAATGAATTAGTGAGTATATTTATTGAATGGCATGTAGTATGTTATAAATTGATTAGATCGGAAAATTAAATATCTCCACTCTTCTGGCTTTTGATGTGTCTGATTTAAACAACCAATATGATGTATAATAGTACTATGGTGTATTTTCTTTGGAAAGTTGAAAGTAGTATACTCATGTAATATATAGTGAAATGTTCCTCTAAGGTAGGAGACCTTATAATAATTAAAATTTGTAACGAGCTTTGCATTTACAAAGTGCTTTCACAAGTACCATCTCATTTAAATCCTATAACAAGTCTATGGCATGGCATGTTATCATCCTTATTTTACAGGTGAAGACTCTGAAAATCAGACAGATTGTCTTCCCCAAGGGGATACAGTTAGATGTGGCAGAGACGGTGTTTGAAATAAGGTCCTCCAATACCAAGTCAGAGACTCTAAGGATGCAAGGACACACAAGTGTTTATCCTAAAACAAGCATATCAGTCCTTCAGTTCATTGTCCTTTCCACACATCAAAGCATCATCTTGAATTCTAGTGCACTTTGATAAAGCTGAGAGGCTGTGAAGTTTCTTTGTGGGAGAAACCGATCAGGTGTTCTGAGATGTGGCTGCTTCTCCTCCAACTTTTTATCAGATAAACGAGAGTGTCTTTTGTGAAAGCAAGTTGCTCATTGTGGTTTTAGAAGCAACCAAAACAAGTCATTCACTTGGTTTTAGAACAACTCTTTTGGGGGAGTTTTACAATGTTTTAAATGCTTTGAAATAGAAAACTATTTTGTAGGGCTGGCAGAGTTGATAACCTGGAAAATTCTACCTTTGACAAAATTATGTTCCCTTTCAGTTCCTTCTATTTTTGGATTCTGTGTGGAATATATTGCCATCTGCAGCCTTGCTAATCAGGGTTATTCAGTATGGGTCCTCTCGGGATAATAAAAGGATAGTATGTGTTGTGTGGGAAGATTGTGTGTGTTTGAAAGAAGGGAAAAGTAGGTGGGATGCACAGGGCCAATCAAACTAGAGAGCAAATCAAATACTGCTGTTCTCAGGAAGGCTGGTCGGACTAAATCATCGGAACCAAATGGTGGTGTCTCGGTTCTCCATTTTATATAACAAATAATCTTTTAGGAAATATAAGCTAAACTAGCAAAAGGACAGATGTCCATATTGTGCTTGAGAAATATTCCTACATCTTCTCAGAATTATATAGCATGAATCTTACCAAATACCATAGTTGTAATGCAAAAGGATGCCAAATTGCATGCAAAATACCTGTTTATGCCCAAAATATGGCTTTTATTTTTTGCTATTATTGCTGTGGGACACATTTCTCTTTGAACATAAAAGTACACGGATGATGAAACTACATCACTATTGAAGGTGGAGGCTGTATAGTACACTAAGTAGTTAAATGGCTTTCATGTCAGGCTGACCAGGTTCAAATCCCAGCACCACAACTTCCCAGCTGGGTGACGTTAGGCAAATTGCTTAATTTCTTTGAGCCTCAGTTTCCTCATCTGTATAAAATGCAGATAATAACACGTATCTCACAGGTTTGTTGTAAAGGTTAAATGAGATAACAGATGTAGAACACTTAGCACAGTGCTTGGGATGTAGCAATCACCCAGGAGGAGGTAGTTATTACTGCTAAACTACAGTTCTCTTCAGTGCTTAGTACTGCTGCGTTGATCGTCTTTGTCCTCCTCTACTGCTCTAGTCATTTCAAATAAGACAAAAATTTTATATATATATATATATATAATATATATATTATATATATATATATATATATAATATATATATAATATTTTAAAAACCCTTCCTGACTCTTTCTGTCCTTTACCAGTTTCCACCTAATACATTCTAGGTACTATTGGGTTTTCCGTGGATGATTTCTGTAAGAAATGATCAACTGTGGCATTAAAAAAAAATAGATTTTAGCAGAAGGCTGTTTGACATTAGCCTGTTTTAGTTATCTATTGCTCCAGAAAATTTTGGTGCAATGGATAACTATCTGTAACATCTATCCCCAAATTCGGTAACCTAAAATACCAATCACTTTATTGCTTCTAGTGACTGGAATTTGAACAGGGCACATGGGGTCAGCTTGTCTCTGCTCTACGCGATGTCTGCCGAGGCTGGAATGTCTTAGAGGGCTCCTGCAGTCACATGCCTGGTAACTCAGCTAAAACTGCTGGGAGCTGGTGGGGACCCTTCTACTGGGGCCCGCCGCCCAGGGCCTCAGTTCTTGCTGTTGCTCAAGTTTCAAGATCCTCCCCCGTATCCTCCCTCCATGTGGCCTCTCTCCCAGGGAAGCTGTACCTCTTACAAGGCAGCTCAAAAGGGGGAAATAACTCCACCCGTCGATGTGAGGAGCAGCAAGCAGTGCCGAGAGGCGGAGTTGTCAGGGCCCCTCTGGAGACTAGTTACCACAGCCTCCCAGAAATGTGTCTACCAGCCCTCTCCATGTACTCTCCTAATCCCTGCTTTGGAATCAACCTCTCTCTAAATAATCTACAACCTTCCTAAGTGATATATTCTCAGGTGGACACTTTAATATTTCATTCAGTTCAGATACTTTCTTCACACAGTCTTTATAAACTGAAACATTGGGATTCCAAACCATCTTGGGCATTATGTCTGGAGTTTAAGACAAGGGGATTATAGACCCAGATGGGCAAAAAAATTGCCTATTTTGGTTAAACAAACACACCAAACTGAAAAAAAGGCACAGAGTTCTTTTTTGTTGACTTAATCTTTCTGCCTGGAGGTGGGACGATCACACCAGGAGAGAAGGAAGATATGTGCAGAAATGGCCATGTTGTCTTGTGGGGTTTTGTTTTTGTTTTGGGTTTTGTTTTTTTTTTTTTTGAGCCCTTTAAATATTTTGTCAGAGCTTGTTCTGTGAAGGTGGCCAGAAGCACCTGGCACGTTTCTATCACCTTCAGCACCCCCGACCCAAGGCTTGGATGGCTCTCTGGGAGTCCCTCAGGGCCAAGAGCTGATGTGGGTCCACTCCGGACTCACAGAACCAGATGTTATCAGTTGGGTACAGATGACATGATGGATGTGCCACCTACAAGGTTGTGTTGACATGGAGGGTTTCTTTACGTTGTCTGCTGAGTCATCGACCAGTTTACAGGTGCCTGCAGGCAGGGCCCTCTTTCATGGTTAACATCACTATAAATAACGATGATGTTCTTAAGGGACCAGAATATTAATTTCAGCATGACAAAACCATTGCTGTCTTCTCCATGCCTCTTGTCTCCTGAAGCTATTTGAGAGTGAAATATTCTAATAAACATAGACTCTTAATTATACCTCATAACCTAGTTTCTTAGAAGATGAGTCACCGTTAATTCAAAGGGGAGCTTTTCTCCCCTCTTTTGTACTTCCTTTCATGTTTTCTGCCTGGTTTTTGTCCACTTTAGAAGTTTTCAATAGAAGGAAGTCCATTGAGAGAAATGATACAACTTCTTTTAAAATACTTTGTAATGAAATAGGTTTGTTAGGTTGAAGAAAACAAGAAAATTATCCTTCAAATTCCTTCTATTCTTCCTTCCTCTTTTCCTTCT